>NC_088806.1:24767830-25435113 GCF_011386835.1 Chrysemys picta bellii | reverse complement strand
TCAAGTGAATTCAAATTACATGTGCAAACATTACAAGAGTCAGCAGTAAACACACACTGAACTCTCGACATCCAAGATGAATGTATTAGGATTAATAAAGTCCACGCATACACGTCGGGTTGGGTTCTTTCCCATACACACCCATTTAATCAGGCATTTCCCGAAAGGCTAAATTAATTAGTGGCTGTAGAGATTTTTCAGCTCTTCAGGGGAAAAGCATTGGAGTCGTTCATTGTTATCCCTTTCCATTATGCTCATCTCCTCTGCACCCCATTGTGGCACTCAGAGAAAACAGAATAGAGCCTGAATTAGACAGTGTTATACAGTGGGGTGTGAGTCTTTCCTGCCCCCTACTGCAATTGGCTAATGCCCTGTAGTACGACAGATGATTAACCTTATTTTATCCTCCATAGCTGCAGATGGTTTTATTGCTAGTAAACCCATCCAGCCCCTCTTTCCAGCTATCCAAATCCTTTGCTGGCCATGTTTTCTTTCAAAAAGTCCATTTTATAAATCACTTTGATTAGGTTTATGTTGCTCTTTGTTATATTTATACCACTGAAGTTCGGTTTTAGATTGCTTCCATTATAACCTATATATTGCTTTCATTATATTTATGGTCCTTGTGTTGCATTTGCATTGCTTTCCTTAGATGGATATCATTTTGGTTGGATATACAGTATATTACTTTTGTTAGATTTATACCGTGTAATTAGATTTATATCCCTTCTGACTCCAAGTTGCCTCACTTAGATTTATAGTAGCTCTTCTATTAGGCTTTTCTTGCTTGGAATAGATTTATATCCATTTTTGTTAAATATATATTGCTTAAGTTAACATTGATAGCCCGTTAGTTAGTCTTTGGTCATTTCCAATTAGAGACTTCTAGGCCCATTCCAGCAAATACCCAGGCCTGGTTTTCCATTGATCTCCAGAGAGTTTACTCCAGTGTAACTCTACCGATTTCAGCAGAGTCACTCCAGATTTACACCAGCATAAATGAGAATAGGACCAGATCCTCTAGGCACAAGGTCTCCCACTGGGTGCTCAGATACCATGGTGATGAGTGCAATACTATTAGACTTCCTGAGACTTTCCAATATTTCTCATGTCCCCATTTTGTGTTGAGTCTAGCTCTAAAGGTACTTGCTGGGCAGTGCATAAAATGAACTTTGTCTCAGGTGACGCTTCAGGCCGGAAGCTCAGCAGACATAAACAGCAGACGTATAGCTTCGTTGAAGTCACCAGAGCTACATCAGTTAACACCAGTTGAAGACCTGGCTTTACATATCCTGTCCCTCCACAGTTACATGAGACAAAGAAATAAAACAGAAGGGATACAAAACCCTCATGCTTCAGGGCATACGGCAACCTCTGACTAACAAAGGTCAGCAGGAAACTTCCCCTAAGAGCTGTTATTTCATACGTTCACTACAGGATATCTTGTAACTTCTTCTGAAGCCTCTGGTGTCAGTCACTGTTGGAGATTCATTGGTCTGATCTGGAACAGCTGTTCCTAGACCTTTTTGGTGACATGCAGTTTTATTTCTAGCTCCTGTGAGATTTGCATCATATGGAGTTACATTTCCTCCAAGACTTTCTGTACACGGTGGATTTCAGCCATCCGCACCCAGCTGCTGGGTTAGATGCCCCGGTTCAGAACCCTGTTGTAGATATGCTAAAAGCCACAGTTCGCACCAAAGCTTCTTGCCCCTGCTTGAAACTGGAATAAGCTGCACCACTACAATTTGTGGCATATCCTGTTTACATTAGGGGCTTGCACCCCTGCAGCTGCACCGAGCCTGAAACTGAAGCAAACCTCCAGTGTCAACAAGACTTCCATTGCCTGTAAACTGCAAATACTGTTATGAGAATGCAGGATGTTTAAACAAATAATCTCACAGTCCCAACATCACAGGCAGCGCACCATCTGCTTGGCACCCGCACCATTGCTGTGGAGGACCGGTATATCTTTTAGGAAGACTGTCCTGTTTCTGAGAACATTGGCACGTGTGTTTTGAACGGGGCTGTTTTTCACCAGGGTAACTCAGTGTTTGTTTGGAGCGTGGGAGTATTTGCCATCAAACCGACAGACACACATTTGGGCTAAGGAGGGAGAAAGACACAGATTTCACCTGCCTAGACTTCTGACCCTCTCCCCACACACTTTACCCTTCCCTCCCCTGCACACCCCCCACCGAGTCTTTGAAGCATGCAGCCATGGGGGAGGTGGGCGGGCGGCAGTTCCACTCTTACAGAAAGACTGTTGTTTGGTAGTCAGATCCAGATGTGAAAGGAGGAGTGAGTTGCCTGAGTGGAACAGAAGCAGACAGGGGGGATGGGGAGAGAGAGTCTGAATCTCCTGTTTAAACCAGTGCAGAACCACTGAAGCCAGTAGAGTTGCCCAGGTGTAACTGATCTGAATTTGTCCCACTGAGGGGCAAGTTACATTCAGTCCCCGCCCAAAAAATGGAAGTTACACCAGAAAAGAGTCTAGGCCTAAGTTCTCATCATGAGCAATGGGAAAGGGACCTGAGGAAATGCACGTGCTTTGCTCTTGTTTTCTGTTCTGTGCAGGAAAAGCGACATATCCATTTCTCAGTGACGCACCAGGGCACTGAAATCGGTGAGTGTAGTTTGGCCTGAAGTGGCTGAAGACTTCCAAAGAGGAGACAGGAGCTATAGCCAAGGTTGAAATGCTAATTCACTACGCTCCCTTTCCAAAGCAGCCCTTACTCACACCGGGCGGCCTGACTCATGGGAATGGTCTCCATAGCCCGAGGGGAATTTTGCAAACATTTCCCACTGTGGCTAAGCCCAGTTCAACTGCACTAGTGTTAGCAGCACTGGGAGCCCTAGTCCAGATGGGCCCCGGGGGTTCTCAGCGATACACTATGCAATCTTGTTCAGAGCACGCCTTTTCGACTGGGTGCATCACACCCGGCAGCGCATCAAAAGCAGGACTCCTAATTTTGATCACCCTGGTGGGGATGAACCAGCTATTTGAACTTCTCACATCAGCAAGGGTTACAGGGCTGGACCTTAAAAATGGCCAGACTTTAAACAAATGTCTAGGGTCTGCTTTTACTCCCACTGAAGTCAAACTCAGTAGCAGTTAAATTCCAGTGTGTCTCTCAGATCCTTAGCCAGTGGAAATCGGCAGGGCTTCATTGACTAGAATGGCACTACACCAACTTACCCCAGCTGCAGATCTGACTGCAGTGAGATCAGGATTATGCCCTGGAACATTTTTGTCCTGTCCAGCATGTGAGACTGCAACTTCTGAAAACAAACAGCTTAGCTCAATGTCTCAGTTAACCTGTGTTTAATCAGAACTTCAGAATCACTGTCAGACTCTGTACCTAAGACCTCTAGCTACGGAGGCTTAAGCACTCAGCTAGTCTTCTAACCCTCTGCTCCCAGAAAGCGTTCATTTAATTGCTCCTGCTCTATTATGCCTCTCAACCTTTTGCTTCCCTGGTACACAGAGTAGGTTGGTAGAAAGGTCAGAGATGCAAAGAACGGGGCACTGCTTTGAGCCAGGAAAACATTTTGAAAATACCATTCTGGGAACCTTGTAGGTGATGTTTAAGCAAATTGAGGGCGGGGAAAAAACATTCTAAAGGAACAGTGAATTTATTTTTATGAAAAGTAACTTGAACTCTGCTTCCTTCCATAACAGGATTTAAACTGACTGCCATATCTGCACACTCTACATGGGATCTGCAAATCAAGCTGTGTTCGTGTCACCTCTGCCACCATCACCAGTAATGACTAGGACTTCGCTTGATGTGGCCCAAAGTCAGAGAGAAGCCAGCTAGCCCTCCCGTCGCTCTGTCGGCTCTGCAGTGCTGCTAATCGTAACAAGAACCAGATACATTTGTCAGTAAAACCTGCAGATGTGACTCAGAAATATGGAAGGATCCGGATTCTGTTCTCACTCACACATTTGTGTAAGTTTGGATTCACACCAGTGTAACTGAGGTCAGAACCTGGCCCCAGTGTGCTGGTGGAATAAGACGGTTTGTTTTTGTTTTTTTACATAGACCATACAGGTAGCTTTGTAAAGTGGGATGCTAAGGGATGAGCAGTGCTTAATTTGTGCCAGGGCTGAGCCCTGGCACCTCTAGGCTTGGCAGTTCACAGCCCCGGCACCTCTGTGCTTGCCATGTCAGTTATGAAAGTAAAAAAAAAAATCACTTGAGCCCCAGCACCTCTTTCATTACAAATTAAGCACTGGGGATGATGGAGTAGATGCCTCAGGGCCATACTACTAAAATAGAGAATTCTTCACCTTCCAGTCTCTGGTTCAACTCCAGTCCAGGTCATTAGTGTATGGACTGAATTCGGTGGCCTTCTGCTCCCAGGCATATGGCCATGAGAATGGGCCCTTTACTTGGGCTCTATAGAGAGTTCCCTCCTCACCCCTTCATTTTGTGGATGTACCAAGGACTTTGAGCCGCCAGCAGCTTTCAGCAACCCAAAGCAGCTGCTCAGTGAAGGAACCGGGCATGGCAAATCTCCAGCAAAGTGGAATCTTGGGTTCTCTTCCCCTCATCTGTGTCCTCCTGTCCTAAATCTGTTGTAGCTCAGTGCAGCTATTTAGGGAAAGTTCCGGAGGAAAAAGTGATCCCAAAGTCCGAGTGTCCTTGTGTGGCCACTCGCTGAACTCTCCTCAAATGGTGCAGGAGAAATAAACCCGATGAGCCCAGAGCAGGAGGGGAAAGTGCTTAGTCAACTAAGGGCAAGGTGCCCAGTGAAGGAGGAGGAAGTGGGTGGTTGGAAATATCAGCTAAATGGATGAGCAATCAGGGCAGGACACAAGGATTGCATGCTGCATGATAGGATGTCTCCCATGTGTCTGACGAGCTCTTGTACCTCAGAGATTAAATGGCTTTTAGATGCTGCCTCCATTGGGCGAGGGGGGCGTAGGAGCAAGGGGTGCACAGCAGAGGCTGCTCCCAAGGTATTAGACCTGAAGCAGACACCGTGCCCCCAAGAGCCCTGAGGAAGTCCATGCCTGAGCAGCCCCCACTGTGCCCTCTCCAGGGGCACATGATGCAGTCACACCCCTCAATGGTGGCCCAGCTCAGCTAGCCAGCATGAAGGTGAGTGGGATCATGACCCTGCTCTTTTCCCACTCCTCTCCTTAGGATGAGTCTAGCACCATTGTCTGCAGTCCACTCCCCCAGTCTTCGCATCTTCCTGTTCATGTATAGACCATCTAGGCCTAAGCCTCGTAGACTCTGTGACTAGCTGATAGGTGCTAGGAAACAGCCATATGCAGCCGCTTAAGGTTCTTTTCTCCCTCAGAGCAAAGGCTAGGTTACTGGTTACTGGCATGTATTTGAGCATGTGAAGACCAGTAAATCAAATCTAAAGAATAAAGCAAAAGCTGGTATTATTTGTGCCCTGTGTCTCCTTGTTATAACCTCCTTGCCTTGAAATGTGCTGTTTCCCAGCTCTCCAGAATGACAGTCGGAAGGGAAAACACCCCCTGTTGTTGTTTAGTGACATGGAACTGGGCTCTTTTCATTGCTCTTTAACTTCAATTCGGGGTAGTGATGAACCTGCTAACCTGGGTACAACCTAAAGCCTGGCTTCAAAATGGAGCCTGCCTGGAGATCCAGGCCAAGATTCCTGGGTCAATGGTTCCCCTGCACTCAGTGTGATTGCATGGGCGTGACCGTGACTGAGAGCAGAAGTAAAGAAGGGCAGTGGCATTGGCAGACGCCTCTGTTCACACCCAATTCCAAAGGTCAGCCACTATTTCAGATTCTGTTTGGAAGTTGGAGAAAGTGTACTATAGTGCCGGGGACAGGTGTGATCTATGCCAGTTAGTCCCTCCTTAGTAAGGGAAGGAATTCGCCCTTCTGCAGAGGGCCAGCATGAGAACTATGCACTCTCCAGCTCTGTTTTGAATGAGACTTCATTGTTGCATAGACCTGAGGCTGGCTTTCTGCATGGGAGCGACTTTCATCCAGACAGCCTAGATTTCCTAGCTGCTGTATTGCTGCTGCATGCAAGTCCCAATCCACATGGCTCATGCTGCTGGACTAGTGGGTAGCACTCTGGATTGAGACCCCGGAGACCAGTCTTAGTTTTGCCACAGACTTGCTGGGTAACCTTGGGCAAGTCACTTATGCTCTCTGTGCCTCAGCTTTCCCATCATAAAATGGGGATAATGATGCTGACCTCCTTCCTAAAGTGCTTTGAAATCTCTGAAGAGCTCTATAGAAGAGCTAGGTGTTATTATTTCTTCTTGTTTGTTTATTTAACTGACGGGGAAAAAAGAATATACATAGAGCTATGCAGCCACTAAAAGAAAGAAGTGATTCAGAGATGGATATTTAACTGTCTGCTGAGACCCAAAATGGAGACCAGACCCCTAAATGAAGGACATAATAGCCTTAAAATGCTGGGAGATTCATTTCTTGGACATAAGTAGCATTTTCTCATAACCTTGAGTGGCGCGATCCAGCGTTTTGGAGGCAAATAAGCTGACAGCAGTCAAGACAAGGGACAGCAGGTGCATGAAAGGTGACAGCCGGGCCATGAAAGAGAGGCATGGGGCCGCATGTGTCGTCAGAGACCGGCAAACCCCCTGCAGCACTAGAGCCTGTTCACACAGGACCAGCCCATTTTCTAGTTGCTGCGGTGAACTACTCCTTGCATTTATGATAATGAGAGATACGGACTGTTACGCAAATGAGAGTGGCTGGCTAGGACTGTTAAAGGGTTTGTCTACCTTGCCTCAGGAAAGTTAAGATTAATCAATTTAAGGTGTGAAATTAATGTATATAAATTCAAGTGCATTAAATCCCCACCTGGACACGCTCACTCAGGAGCAAACTGGGCTTTAGTTTGCTGTGACTTCTGAAGTAGGCAGCAGAAAACTTTTCTGCACTACCCAGCTCTTTGATAGCCTTGTGACTGTCTCCACAGAGCAGGAATCTTCACAGGGACCTTTTCCTAGAATAAGCAACTCAGTCACCACAAAGAGCCTCACTCTGGCGGTTGCCTAGTTTGTTGTTACTTCTGTCTTTGAAAAGACTTTGGTTTTATGATCACTGTGGGAAACCACCGTGTCTTACTGTGTGTGAATGGGAAGTGATTGCTATCCCTTCTATCGATGGATGGGATAAACGTCCGACTCCAATGGTTTCTGGAATCTGATCACTTACTTCAAGATGAGATTAAAAGAGAGCGAAAAAGCCTGATTCTGATCTCTCATAAACCAGTGTAAATCAGAGAAACTCCTGTTTTCCTGTGGGGAAAAGGGCACTGTTTGGAGCATGGACTGGGCAAAAGATTAGCGGTGGCAGCCTGAGAATGGGAGAGGAACAGTAACTTACAAGCTCTGTGCTTCTAGATTGTTCATTTCTTGTGCCTCTATTTGTGTTTGTCTCATCGATTTAAGCTCTTCAAGGTAGGCCCAAACTTTATTTTTGTGTTTGTACAGCACCCAGCACAATGGGGCCATGATCCCTCATTGGGGTTCCTATGTGCTACTGGAGTGCAGTTTAAGGCCTATATGTTTTTACAAATCTAATGTTAGGACATTAAGGTTGGGAAGTCACGCGTTCAAAAGTTAGGAAATGCCAGAATTAAGGTTGCCTGTGCACCCTTAATTCAGCTCCCTTGTGTATATGCATCATAATGCACCCTTTCATTACATGATCACATGCTACCTTTTCAGAAATTCCATCATGTGGAACATTACTGACCCCCACTTTTAGTTGTCAGCAAGGTTTGGACCATTAGATCCACGTTGCAGACATCTACCACTTGAACTAACAGAGTAAATGGTAGCAGTAGTAGGTTGTCATCCTTTACGAGGGCTATCTTTGTCTCACTGACTGCAAGGAGGCTACAGTAAGGCAAAACAGGATCTTTACTCTGGAGTTTTGTTCTGGTCTGAGATTTAAACCTTCTCCCGTTTCTAGCTATAGCTCCCTGCCTTCTGTTTGGAATGTTGTTCATGCGAGTTTAGGCCCTGATCCTGCAGTCAGATCCTCCAGGAAATCAACGAGGCTCTGCATGGGCTCGAACGTCTGCCCATCTGGAATCGATTGAAAAACTGAGTGTAACTGAGTGCCAAATTAGAGGCTTATACTGTAACCAATTCAGGGCATGAGTCCATGGGAGATTCAAAAGCAACATGCAGGCTTGTGGGTTATACGTTCTGGTAAGTGGGGGTGAACGTAAGAAAGGGACTCTAGAGAAAATCTATATTGGTGTAAGATGCACACTGCAGGGGCTAGAATGTATCAAATTTGTATCAGCACAGACCTCTGAATTTGGCGCCTTGTCTACAGTAAGGGTTCGCGTGTTCAGTACCTCATAGTAATTTTGCCAATTTACAACTGCACATTTAGAAATAATTTTTTTTTCTTGGTTTCTCTGCTGGATTTGTCTTTAACTGCAGCTTCTCCATAGTATTCATTTCAGAATTAACGGGGGAACCAATTTCTGGCTGCAGGAAAGAAAAGAAACTTGCAGGACGGACCCTGACTTGAGAACAAGGGGAAATTTTCCCAGTCATTGTAAATCATCATGACACCAGCATGAAACCAGATGACAGGGTGAGTGGGGGTGTTCGGAGGAGATAGTAATTAGGAACGAACTGTTCCACGAAGCTGCTTTATTCTCTTTCCCTTCCAACCTCCCCCCGTCCCAATTTGGCTGCATGAGCAACTTGGGATCCCAGCTGGGGAGCAGCTGTGGGCTTGCACTGGCCCTTTAAAGGCGGAGGTGCACTGTCTCTTTAAGCCAGGTCTCTTGTGGGTTGTGTTTAGTGAAGGAAGTGACGGGGGGGGGAGATTGAATGAAAAGAGAAAAACAGAATCAAAGAGTCCCAAGTAAGGGACAGAGGGAGCTGGGGCAGGGCTGCGGGGGGAGAGGGAAAAGACAGGCTGGACATGGTGGGGTAGCAGGGCACGAGGAGGAGACGTGGTTGCCAAGGATCTGGGCACCAGCCCCCGGCACCCCGTGTGGGCACCAGCCAGCCACTCCACCGGTGCACTGGGACGTGTAAAGTGCAAGCCGCAGCCCATGTGCTGTCCAGAGTCCAGGGAGAGAGGCGGAGAGGGGTAAGAGGAGAGGGCTCCAGGGGGTGGAGAAGGCGGAGGGTGGGAGCTCCCAGACCCGGGGGCTCTCTTCGCTCTGCCAAACTTTCAGCCAAAGTTTGGAAACTTCTTGGGGAGGGTTGTCGCGGGAGCCGTTGGGGGCGAGCTCGGGGTGAGGGGGTGCCTGGCTGGGGGAGCCCAGGCAGAGAGAGGGGGTGTCTGTGGAGGGAGTCTAGGGGCTGCAGAGGGGGCGAAGCGGGGGGCTGGCTCCCGCTGCCGGCCGGGGATGCGCGCTCGGGGCTGCGGGCTCTCGGCGCTGCTGCTGCTGCTGCTCCCGCTGGCTCCGGGGCCGCTGCCCGGCCGGGCTGGCCCCGGGGCGTTGTCCGAGCTGCGGGTCCGGGTGCGGCTGCCCGATGGGCAGGTGACGGAGGAGAGCCTGCAGGCGGACAGCGACGCCGACTGCATCAGCCTGGAGCTGCGCAAAGGGGACGGGACCCTCGTCACCCTCACCGCCGACTTCCGACAGGTACGGGGGGCTGGGGGGCTCGGACCCCCACAGAGGGTGGCAGGACCCGGAATGAGGGGCGGGGGGCTCGGACCCCCATAGAGGGGGGCAGGACCTGGGATGGGGGGAAGGGGGGCTCGGACCCCCACAGAGGGTGGCAGGACCCGGAATGAGGGGCGGGGGGCTCGGAGCCCCATAGAGGGGGGCAGGACCTGGGATGGGGGGCAGCACCCAGCATGGGGGGGAGGGGGCTCGGACCCCCACAGAGGGTGGGGACCCAGGATGGGGGGGGGCTTGGATCCCACAAAGGGGGCAGGACCCGGGATGGGGGGGGCTCAGTCTCTCCCTGCTTCCAGAAAATAATGGATCTGGTCTGGGAGGCTGGAATGGGTCCTAAACTCCCCAGGGTCCAGGGTGTGTCCCAATGGGGAGGGATTTGGTGACCTCTGAGTTTACCCCCACCGGGAATCCTCCTGGGCTGGGGAATGAGCTGAGCCCCACATGGGCTGGGGCACCTTTGGAGCCCTCAGTAGCTTTAGCAGAGGGATGGGAGTGTGTGCGCGGGGTGGGTGCATGGACCTTTTCTCCTCCGTGTGGCTGAGGAGCTGGCCCTGCCCCCATTACCAAACCAGGGAGAGAGGAGCAGATTTTTGTTCCCTTCCCGGGGCTTGGGGAGAATGCCCCCTGCTGAGGCTGCGTTCCCTCCTTTCCACTAGCCCAGCAGGGAATGGAGATGGGTAAGGGTCTCACTGCTGTCCTCTTCCCTTCTGGTACCACCACATCTCCATTACCTCTTGGGTATCTGACCCATGGACTTGACCCTTCCTCCTTCCCCAGCACCATGGAGTAAGGGATGGAGGCCAGATCTCCTGCAGGGGACACTGCCCCCATCCCATCAGCCTGGGAGAACATGCTGCTAATGGTCCTCCCCCTTTCCCTCTTCCCCCAGCCCTGTGGAGAGGAGCTATGGGATAATCCAGAGTGTATTTTGTTTATCTGGCCTCCCCGCTGGGATGGAGCAGATCAAAGGGCTACAGCCTGGGAACACTGGACATGACTTCTCATGGGAGACCAGTGGAATGAGCTGAGCGGTTCTGTGTTTATAGAGACTCTCAGGCAGGAGTGGCAAGTCAGGAGTCTGCTTTACATGGGGGAGGTGGAGTGGAGTAGTGTTTGTACAAGTTCTGTGCCAGGGTAGGTCCCAGTGTGGTTCTCATTTATAAATTTAAATGCTCTTTTAAAGGCAGATGAATGTCATTCCCCCACTTTATAGCTGGGGGAAACTGAGGCGCGGAGCAGAGAAGGAACTTGACTCTGAGGCAGGACAGCAGCAGGGCCAGGGATGGAAGCTAGGCCAATGCCCTATCTTTCCCTGAATCTGTCCTATTGATAGCTCAGCGTGGCAGGTGTGTTTATCTGTGGTTGGGAGTGATGGGATCTCCCCTGCCTTTAGGAGCTGGGGGTATTTCAATCAGTGAGATGGGATCCCTTCTATCTTTTGGAGGAGAGGGGTGGTTCTGTCTCAGTAGGATACAGCCTTCCTTATATTTTGTGGGGTAGCCTTTATAGATTGGATCGTCTCTGGGTAGAACAGCACTTTGTGGTGTTTCCATCCTTCTGTGGAATTGGATGAGCAATTTCTGTCTCCACGTGGGGTGGATCATTGGGGTGTGTTGGAGGACTGGCCAGTGAGTTGGGGGCAGAGGAGTACTCTCCGGGATTGCAGCTGCAGTGAGGGTGAGGGGACAAACTCTGATGTTGGTTGAAGGAAAGGGTGACTTTCCCCTTCTCCCTCCCCCGCATCTTGGTACAAGAGGGAGTCTATGCAGGGGAGCTGCCATTCTCTCTGAGATGAAGCGTGAGAGCCCATAGCACATTGCAGCAGAAGAGATTGTCTGTGCTAGATGGACTTCTCTGGAGTCTGTGCAGAGCATGAGCGGATGCCATGGATTTTCCATTCCACTAAATGGTGCACCGGAAACGGCATTCTCTTTACTGCTTTGTGTAGTGATCAGTTGGGGTGGTTAGTGTTGTTTTGTCCCAGCCCTTATTTCAGGACTGTTTACTCTGGTTTCAAGTGAAAGGAAACTAATATCTAAACTGTAATGGGTATCCTGCCCAGACCTGCTGAGAGCCTTGGAGTCTTGCAGCTATCTATATGGGCAGTCATCACCCCCTAAACCTCCATGCTCAGCGATGTATAAGAGTTTCTCACACACACACCCATCCCCAATACAACATTTGCTCACAAGTCCCTTCTTAGTCTCTCTTCCAGCCTATCAAACGGCCTCAGTTCGAGAGTTGGAGGGTCTCAGCCCAGTTCCTTGGAGCACATGTCCGTATCTCAACCCACCTCCTTCCTCAGTTGTCACAAGTTAAACCTTCTTCTCTGCAAGAACTAAATGGACCAGGGAATCTGAAATCACATCCTATTCTAACAACGGTCTCTCCATGTCAGGGATAAGGCAAATGGGCAGGTGATGGTAGTAGGAGGGAAGTTTGCTGTCCAGGCTACGGGGAAAGATCTTCACTCAGCCAGGCTGCCAAGCCAGCACCTTTCTTCAGCACTAATAAGTTACACTTAAGTATCAGTGATGTGCTGGGTGCTGTACAACACAGAGAAGTAAACAGCCCCTGCCCCAAGGAACTTATACTGTAAAAGACACACAGAAGATGGGATGCCCTGGGAAGCTCAGAGAAGGGAGTTAAAATCCATAATCAGTCCAAATTGTGTATCACTGCACTTTTTTTTGCCAAGGAAAATCCATGCACTTTCCAGATCCGCTAGACAGACTACGGGGGCCGTGGATACCCCCATGAGAGCTCTGGATGCCACGTGGTGAAGTGCTGATGCTGCTGTTCATTCCGGCATCCCTCCCCACCCCTTCATCTCTCCTGAAGATTTGCACGTGAGACTTGTCTGCAAATCTGAAACCTGCAAGAAAACCTCTCCCCATACTCAAAGCACTCGGGACAGTTCTTAATTGACATCAGCTCAGAGCTGGAATGTAATTTTTTTTTTTTAAATGGCTTCGCTGGAACGTGGTTAAAGGGGAAAAAGCCAGCCAGATGTAACAACCTGAGAAATAGAATTTACAATGCCGTGAGTAACCATGAGAGCTGCCTGCCTGCTGGGGATCCCATCCAGACCTGTTTTCCTGGCCTCTCACAGCCATTACCACATTTAACTCTGTTCTGCTCTGGTGCCCTGCTCCATGGTGTTTCACAACTTCCCCTTGCCGGCGAGAAGCCCTTGCGTTGTTCTCCTCTGGAAATGCAGATAGGGTTGTTGATCTGCGTTTCTCAGTCTAGTTTTGTGGTTACAATGCGGCCAAAATGCTGTCTTTTCACACAAATGATGTTTCCAGTTCCCTGCCTTGTGCGGGGGAAGAATCCGGCTTCCCTTCTCCCCACCCATCTGTTGATGGAAAATGGTAGGTTGTGAAATCTAGGGGAAGGATGGCCACTGGTTAGGGTGCCAACCTGGGATTTGGGGGACCTGGTTCTGCCATTGACTCTGTGTTCCAGTTCCCCATCTGTAAAATAGGGATACTTCCTTGCAATCTTGATCAGGCACACAGATACCGTGCTAATGGGAAGCCATATAAGTACCTAAGCACCATTTCTAGAATAATCTCCTTAGGGATACAATATGAGCTTGATCCCTTGGGACTTTCAAAACGAGACTGGACCTGTGCATTGTACTGGCGGGAACAAGCCTGTACTGTCCCCGGGGAAGTTATTGCACAATCTAATCTGTTGGTATCTGCTGTGATATGACTATCAACATGAAAACCATTTGTTCAACCAGCTCTTTCCCTGTGTTAATTGCGTGATGTTCACCCTGATGCAGAGGGGTTCGAGGCTTATGCAGTACTTAACTGCACTTATGCCCTGTCTTGAGGTCGGACATGGGACTTTAGTGGTGTTTGCCCGCCGCTTCTGCATGTGAGGATTGAAACTGAAAGTATTTTATAAATCCAGTTGACCTTTCGCCACTTCAGTTTACTTCTTGCTCTTCATTTATCCTGCCAATGAAACCCATGATCCGATTCCCACCCACTGCAACTCTTGGCCACAGCAGCACCCAGGGAAACACCCCCAGTGCTATCTTGCTGCCCACTCCTATTGAGAGGCATGTCAGGGATTGGAAGGATAGTAGCTGCACCACTCTGTGCTCCAGCAATTCTGTGCTGTGGAGCAGTCTGTAGGCAGCAGTGAGTTAGAGAAGCCCTGGGGCTGCTCGGGGATTTACTGCCCATTGGAGCAGCACAGAATCTGGGCGATAAATACATGGCATTAAAGCAGACTTTCTGAGTGTGGTTCATTTCATGTTCTGGTTCTCCAAGGCGGCGGGCTCTGGTTGGTAAGGCATTAGACTGCATCTCCGGACGTGTGGATTCTGATCCCGGCTCTGCCACTGAGCTGCTGGGTGACCTTGAGCAAGTCACTTCACCTCTCTGTTTCTCTTTCTGTAAAATGAGGACAATAATGCGTTCCCCAGCTTTATCAACTGCTTTGAGAGCGATGGGTGAAAAGTGCTGTAAACCCTAAGTGTGTATTGGTATTTATTACCAGGCACTGGTGCCTGAGATGTCTGGGTTTTTAGCACTGCAGGGGAATTGCTTAAGTAACAATAAACACCTCACTTCATTGCATTTTTGAAGGAATGAAGCATTTCTGTTTCTATTTTATGGCTGGTTGTTATTTAAAAAAATAACAACAACCTGGCAGCATCTCTGCAGAAGTGGTTGGGTTTTCACACTGCAGTCTGGGAATGAGGTGGGTGGCTTATGTTGGAGTCAGCACAAGGATGCAGGTAATTCTTTGTCCTTATAATTACTCGCAAATTAGTGCATGGAGCTGCATGTGAAGAGGGCAGACGATTTTAACCCTTGCGATGCCAGGAACTTCAGGTTGCCAACAGGCTGCTGGTATTGTATTCAAGGCGAGTAATTATTTGGAAAAAATAAGAAGATTCACACAAGAACCAAGACAAAAATTATGCAGTGTCAGATTGGTACCTATATTTATATGCTTCTGACACTTGGCAAATGCTAGGAGCCTACAACAGGAAATTTAACGCATTCCATCAGCGATGCTTGCAGAGAACACTTGGTATTGTCTAATGGGATAAAGTAACTAATGCTGATGTATTACAGAGGAGTGGCCAACAAACTGTAGAGACAATAGTTTGCGAAAGAAGGCTGAAGTGGTTTGGGCATCTTGTACAGATGTCAGGAAAAAAACATATTCCTAGACAAGCCCTTGCCTTGATACCAGGTGGTGGAAGACGGAAAAGAGAAGGACAACAGATGACCTAAGAAAAAAACCCATTGAGAAAGATGCCACTGTCATGGAAGCAGACTCCACTGGAGCAAGAAATGTGGCATTAGACAGACAGTGGAAATGCTGGATTGCCTCGTGTCACAAGGCATGAGAACATTGAATCTACTATTGGTGTCTGTGCTTAAGGCTGCTGCCACATTCGGGCTCCATTGTGCCAGGTGCTGTACAAACATGGAGTAGACAGCCTCCACCCCCAAAAGTTTATGCATTCAGTTTGGGAAACCCGCTCTTCCCAAATTTTCTCCCCCGTGGATATCAAGAATATCCTAATTAATGCTGGTAAAATCGTGGAAGGGATATTAAATCTCTTGCTTCAGGGCTTAAGCTGGCCTCTGACTTTAGAGATGAGGATGAGATCTAATGTGGAAGTGCGTGGGGGGGGCAGTTCATCCTACATCTGCAACTGCAGGGTTCTTGCACTTGCCTCTGAAGCAGCTGGAGATGGTCACAGTCACTCACAGGAGCCTGGCCTTGGATGGTCCTTGGGTCTGATCCAGCCTGGCGATTCCTGTATTCCCCTAGGAAATTTGTCACCTGTAGCCAGGTGTTGCATTTGGGGGCTATAAGGTGTTTAGACAGCTAAGGATTGGGGCAGGAGGCTGTTGCTTTCTTTGGGGTGTGCTCACTCCCTTGCTTGTGTGTGTGTGACTAGCAGGCATAGGCAGGGTGCTAGAACGATTTTTATAGTGAGGCTGTTGAAAGCCATTGAACAAAACCATAGAGCCTGCATATGATGGAAGCCATGTATTTGGTTTTCTATTATTACTTCAAGCCGAGGGGCACTGCCTTACCCCGAGCCTCCCTAATTCCATTTGGAGAGGGAGAATGCGTAGCAACGTGATAAATCCTGCTCTTGGGCTGCTAGAATGCACGGTGTCACTGGCTGGACCCTCTCCCATTTAGCGGCCCTGTACTATAATTGTCTCTGTCCTGGGATGTGATTTCCAGCTCTCTGGCTGGATCTTTTTCCATGCTTCAGAGGCATTGTTTCACAGAAATCTCTGCAGAGGCAGGATTTTCAACAGCAGAACCCAAGATGCAGAACCGTGCTGTTCTGCGTGCACTTTTCAAAGGCTTCCTAACGGTGCCCTGGGACTCCATCAGAGAACAGATGACACCAATTCCCTGCAAGTTACTGTGAGATAATAGGAGGCTTTTTAACTCTCTCCATAGGAGGGATGGAGTAATTTGGGAGTTGTAACCAGGCAGACTAGAAACCACGTTTCAAGCTCTCCACAGGTTTTCCTCTGTGACGTTAAACATTAAAGAGTTTAATGTTGCATTATTAAAATACGGATTTTCTAGGGATTTGGTATTGGAGGGGGGCAGTTCACTAGGATTCTGAGTTGGTGGTTATCCTGAGGGGTAGTGCTGCAGTCTGAAAACACTGTATTTTAATCGAGCCGATCATTTGAACAGCGAGAATGATTCGCTTTTATCTGATACTGTTTATTGGTCTGGTAAGCTGAGCACAGGACTGGAAGGCCACAACTCCTGAGTTCTAGTTCCACTTGTGCCACTGATTGACTGCCCGGCCATGGGCTACTGATTTGTGCATTCCTCATCTTTTAGGTGTTTAGCATCAGATGTTTAGAGCTTGATTTTTTTTGAGAGAGAGGGAGGTGCTAAGTGCCCACAGCTCCCATTGACTTCACTTGGAGTTCCAGGTGCTCCCTACTTACCAAACCAGACCCATTATGGGGCACCAAAAATGGAGGCATCTGAAATTACCAGGCTTGCAAATGTGGCCTTAACCTCTGAACCACAAAGTCCCTATTTGTAAAGCATTGTTCTTATCTAGAGTACCTCACATGGATTTCATGATGATCCATCAGTTAATGCTTGTGAAGTGTTTTGGAAACCTAAAGCACCGTGCAAGTGCTAAGCGCTATTTATTTCAGTTTTGCAGTAACTGATCCAACTTTCCATTACAAACAAGGGACTCTGGTTGCTTTGAGTTTTACCCACACAACCCAGTTAGACCGTTTTTACTTGGAGAACGTGATAGAAGAGTAACACCCACTATCACTTCACTAGCCAAATTCTGCTTTTGCATCTCCCTATCTTAGGTACTTACCTGGTATCTCAGCATCTCACAACCCATGGTATATTTACCCTCATAACTCTGCTGTGAGGCAGGGCAGTGCTTTTATCTCCATGTTACAGATGGGCAACTGAGACACAGAGTGGCTAGGTGACTTGCCCATGGTCAAGCAGGGTAGAGCAGGGGATTGAACACAGGTGTCCCAAATCCCTGGATAGCACCCTAATCACCTTCCTTCCTCTGTGTGGACGTACGCAGTCCCCCTTTGCGCTCAATAGGAGCCAAGCATGTGAATCACTGTCCTAAAAGCTTTTGTTTCTTGAGGACTGGTTTGCTCCACTCAACGTGGAACTGAGATAGGGTGACCAGATGTCCCAATTTTATAGGGACAGTCCTGATTTTGGGGGCTCCTGTTACCCCCACACACACCCCGTCCCGATTTTTCACACTTGCTGTCTGGTCACCCTAAACTGAGAAGTTTAGCTCAGATCTAGTCATGCTTGGCCCTTAGTCCCTGTTGGGAAAGGCCTAAAAGCAGCCTGAATTGCCCTCTCATCCCAGAAGATGGTCCCTGTAGGAGAGGGATGAGGCCGGGTTTGAGGAGCAAGGAGATGGAATGAGGAAAGAATAAATGGAGGACAAGGGGGCTCCTCCAAACTGGAAGTCCTCTAGTGGAGTATAACGGGGTTCGGTCACTGTAGGAGCCCCTCCTTGTGGCCAGGTGGGGCAGCTCTCTTTCCCTCTGGTGCCCCATGCTGACAATCACTCCATCACTGGGGTGGTCTCTTCTGTAACTTGTCTCTCCGGCTTTTGGCACGATATTAACGTCCACCCATTTTGGGGTAACAAAGCTCAACAAACAAAAGTCCCCCAAAGGACTCCTAAACCTTATATCAGGTCTGCAGCCCCTGACTCTGGGCCCAGTGATCACCGCATCCCTCCGGGCTCTGAATTATCCATATCTCCTGTCAGGGGGCTTCATGCCCCCTTCCCAGTGGCTGGTAGAGGAACCCAGGCCCTCCCTCTTCTCTAGGTTCCAGCCCAGGAATCCTGTAACCAACAGCCAAACTCTGCACATTTCTACCCCTTGCTGCAGTTTCCCTGGGCTTCTCCCTACCCAGACTTCTCAGGCTTTCTTCCCTGCAACTTCTCTGCGTTGACCCTTCTTTCAGGGCTAGGATCCCTGGGCTCATTCTCCCCCTGGGTTTCCTCCTCCCAACGTCTCTGCTCCCAGAGAGTGACTGCAGACTCCCTCCCTGGAGCCCCCTTCTGAGACAAACTTCCTTCTTGATCAGAACCAGCCTGCTCTTGCCCAGGTGGATTTCATGATCAGCTGAGCATGGCTGTCCCTCCAGGTGGCATAACTGGCCTCGCAGGCCCACGTTAACCCATTCTTGGCCTGGTGGGCTACATCCCCCACCAGTCTGGGCCTGGGGGACCTGCTACACCTTTCTTATTGGGCAAAAGGGCTTCCCCCCCAGGGCAAGGATGCGGCTTCGGTATAGCAGTTAGGAGGAGCTCTAGGGCTGCCTGTTCTTTAGCTTCACCAAGCAGTGTGAAGCCAAAATCTAAACAATGGTAGTAACTGTACTAACCGCACCTAGGTTCAGACACACAGGTCAGGGGTTGCCAGCACCTCCTGAAAGGGTTAATGTGGAGAGTCCTTGAGAGAACGTCTCTGGGGAGGTTCAGGTGTCCTGTTGGAACTTGTTCCCATGCTGGGAAGTTTTACAGAAATCCCCGGCTGGTAACCGTACTGTGCCCTCCGTGGACTTGGCCAGGAACTCACTCAGCACTGAGTCACCTCACTCCTCTGGCAGGACCGGCAGTGAGGGGGCTGGGGTTGCAGTCAGGAGGAGGAGAAATTACCATCACCACTCTCTGCACTTCTGTAATACTACAGTAGTGTTTCCCAGTAACTCTTACTGGGGTATATTTGCACCCGGGGCTCTGCCGCCTTTTATCAATTGGGTCTCATTGCGACAACTAGCGTCCCTTGAGGAAGAGTGAAGGGAGGTCCGAGGCAGTGATGCTGGCTGGGCTTAGGACCTAGAATCTGCTCTCATGGGGTCTGTCTACACTGCAGCCTCCCAGACAGACCCCACAAGGAGGACTCTAGCGCACTAAGACTAGCAGTGCGAACATTGCAATCTCCTGGGTCTGAGCTCGGGTGGCTAGCCCGAGTCTTCACTAGAGCCACGACATCCACGCTGCTATTTTTAATGCTCAAGCTCGAGTCCAGCTCGCATGAGTCTGTCTACCCAGGCTGGGAGGCTCACCCCCAGCTGCAGTGTAGACATGCCCCCGGAGCATTAATGCTCTAACCACCTCTCTGCCCTGGATTCTGCCCGGGTCTCCCTGCTGGCTCACTGTGAAGACTTGGCCACCATAGCCGAGAGGCCTGAGCCCAGCAGGAGGCAGCCACGGCTCTGAGGAAATTGGTCACCAATGCGGCGCAAGGATCGTCATTCTAGACTCTGAGACTTCCGGGGTGGGAGTTGGATGGTGGCAGGCGAGGCCATGCAGGGCCGACGTCCTGCTGTCTCTGACGAAGTGAAGCCAGGGGCGGTGGGTGGGACGTGGTTTATTTAGATCCATCTCAGGCGGCCAGGCTAAAGCCTTTCCGATTCTGCTGATGGAGTGTTGGGCGAGGGAAGGGCTGGCAGAGGAGCGCAGGGCTTTCGCCGAGCCTGGCATGTAGAGTTCACAGGGAGAACTCTGGAAGGGGAATAATGCAGGTCGGTGGGGGAGGGAGGGACGGGAGAGGGCGGTGCTGTTGTCTCATGGACAGTACAATGGAAGGGGCAGTTAATCCATGAAGACCCCTTCGGATATCCTGCCTGCATCTACTTCCCCTCTTGTGTGATCTCCTTTCCCGCTCCTCTCCTCCTCCCAATCCCTCTCTGCCCCATTTCCCTGCCCTGTTACCCCCTTCTTCTCTATCCCTCTTCTTCCTCCTTTCTCTGCTGCAGGATCTCCCTGGCCCTCCTGTATTTCCTTTCTCTCCGCCCCCACTTTTCTATTTCTCTGCTTCGTCCCTAGCCTTTTGTCCCACCTATGAGCCCCTTTAACGAACATGCTTGCAGCGATCCAGACAAGAGGCCTTCCAGTTCCCTTGGCTCTGGCCACATGGAGACCACGGTCTATAAATCACCGAGTGCACACAGCCGGGTAGATAAATATTTAGATTGGCTCCGGCGGCGGGGCTGGGTCACAGACTCTCCGGTGTGATGGGAATGAGCTCGCAGGGGAGGGAGGAGGGGAAATAGATTGAAGCTGCACACAGGAAGACCCAATAGCAGCGGGAGAGGACCCGGGAGTGTGTGTCTGAGGATGATGCCGGCAAGGCAAGAGACAGGGTCTGAGAGAGCGGTCTTTGTTAGTTTGTGGCCCCCACTCTCCTGCAACTCCAGCCGGTTGTGTGTCCGTGTGGGGTCAAACCCACACTGATTTACCCCCCGTGCCAGGGGTTTCAACGGGATTGCATCACGGGTGAGTAGACTGGTTCAGAATCCAGCCCTACGTGTTAGTGTCATCTCACATTTCCCTTCCCCTCTTCCTGGGCATCAGGGCTAAATTTGTCTGAGGTGTAAGCAGGCTCATGCCACTGACTTCAACCCTATACCACTGGGTCGGGTGACGTTGTGCCTGCTTCTACCAGCCCTGAACTTGCTCCTCCAGCGCGCCCAGGTGCACAGATTGCCAGTGCATTTGTGTAACTGTTCCTGCTTTCGTTTGACGGCAGGGTTTGAACCTGGGACCATCAATGCTAAAATCATGAGCTTCATCCAGTTCTGCTAATGGCTTACAGCTGTTAGAAGCAGCAATAGACTCATGGACCAGACCCAGTTATTGAGGTACACGTACCTTTGGGCAGGTAGATCAAGAAGAATTCTGCAGTTCCAAAAGATCTCCATGTCAGTCTGCAAAACTCACCTTCAACCTGGAGATGTAATTTTTTTCTAATCCCTTGCCCATGGGCAGCTAAATTTTCAGATTTCATTGTCTGGCCAAAAAAAATGTGGCTGGCTCGCTGTCAGCCTTGGGTCTCATTTTTCTCGAGTAAATTAAAGTGAAATATCATTCAGTTTGGGACTGTTGGGTGGTTCATTTTTATTTGCTGGAGCCTCACTCGGCCTTGCAAGTCGTGGGAGATCAAAGCGGAAGAGCTCAAATCAAAACCACTCAGCCTAAATTTAGAAGACTCTACAGTGAATCTGGGCCGTACCACCGGAGCCAGGTTTAGACAAGACCCTTCTCATTAGAGTAATTGAAAAACAGGATGAATTTTTTTTCCCCCCACAAACATTTTTGTGCAAATTTCATCCTTTCTTTTTTTCTGGGTTAAAATTGGAACTGTTGGCAGTTTCCCTCTACCCTACTTCCCCCGCCCCGCTTTTGTGCTGCTTCATCCATCGCCTTAGGCTTGTAATTCCAGATCTCAGGAAAGATCATCGCGCTCTGACTTTTATTTTGGAAAAGATACTTTCAAATCTTGCTCTTGAAGACCCAAAAGACCACAGCGGCTTCTAGCTCTGAGTGATGCCTTTAAAGCCACTGAGAGTCATTTCAGGGGTATCCCCTGTGCGGGGTGGGTTGCCAGTCAAGCCCAAGGACTGGAGGCAGTGATAAAAAATGATTAAGTTTGTGGACTAATTGGATATTTTTTTTCTTTTAAATTCCCTCTGTTTCCTGCTTCTCTTGTTCAGTTTCCATTTAATAAGTACACCCAGCAAAATCCCTGCTCCGGCCGTTGGAAGGGAGCCACATCTCAATCTGCAGCTGTTCTTTCAGCTGTCCAGATGTGCCCTGAATTCCACATCCTTTTGTTTTCTGTAGGTGGGAGAGGAGACAGTGAGTAAGTTGAGGAATGTATGAACTGGCCCAGATGGTAGCCCCAGACAGGACGTTGCTCAGAGCTTTGATTCCTGCTCTGGACAAAAGGACGTCTTGTCCCAAACCTTGTGAGCCAGGTAGGAACACCCCAGAGATCCTAAGGGGGAAAGGTCTTCTCAGCAGCTTGGCGTCCCTCTTCCTGGTCAGTGCGGCTTCTGCTCATACTCCCATGGAGGTTGGTCTTAACCGCAGTGTTCTTCGGTGGATTCCAAAGGAAGTGAATAGTAGTATTCCACTCCTCTGCTAGGGATATGCTGCCACTGTGACGTAATTCATTCTGTAAGTGAATTTAGCTCTGGAGGATGGTGCCAGATTAACAGCCAGGACACACAGAATCTCTGTCTATAGAACAGATACAGCAAAGAAAACAAGCTTTCCACCCCAGCCCACCCACACACTGGCCCGCTAACGTACCTCCATCTTGACCTGGGAGAGCCTCCTCTATGGATGAGAATTCCGTATCCATGAGCCATTCAGTCCTTGGCCTCGCTGCTGAAGTGCCCAGCGTGGGCGTTAATTTAGTTTCCAATGTGATGGGTTTTTTGTGATGTAGACATCCGTCCCCTAGGGACTGGTCTGCGATCATTTCACACAGGCCACCAAACAATTGTCAGGTGGTCTCTGTCAGCCTGAGCTGGATTTATGCTGCTGCTCCGGCAGTGAAATGCTCCTGCATCTCCCGTTACCAATCTCCCTGTGATGCCAAAACGTGAAAAAGAGCCTTTGTCATGGAGAGTATCCTGTCTCTTTCTTTCCTCCTGCTTCTCAGGAGCTGGCGTTTTTCTCTCTCCATCCAGTATGTTCTTACCAGTGATGTTCCAAAGGAATGAATCCCCTTTACCTCTCCCTCCCGCCAAGGACTTGATTGCCCTCAAAGCAAAGAGCCAGCTCCTCCTATGGCATAAATTGGCATCGCTTCATAAAGTAAATGGAGCCTGTTCTGACTTACACTAGATGTGGCTCTGGCCCCGAGAGCTTTTTCTTATAGAACAAAGTTTTTGCGAGTCCTCAGTGGAGTAGCTAAGCGCCGGTGTCCTGAGCTGAACTTTGACACACAGATGACTTCTTAACCAGATGCAGGCCCTAGCTGCAGGAATCATGGGCTAGAATTCTCTGGCCTGGGCTATGTAGGAGGTCAGATGAGATTTGTCATAATGGGTCCCCTCTAGCCTTAAAATCTATGAATTTCGTCTCTGTTCTGCCATTTGTTGAGTCCAGAGATGAGTATCCTGTTGGCTGGCCCGTAGCCCCACATGCCCTGATGCCGAGTGCCAAGGAGTGGGTGGGGAGGAGCCTGAGTAGCATCAGGGTAGCAGAATCCACGGTAGATAGAGTGTGGCGCTGTCATGCTGGGAAGAGCGGGTCAAAGGTTTTTCTTGTGCACTGAGAGCCGAGGGGAAGGGGATTTACCTTGTTTAACAGCTTGCTGATGAGGTGAGGACCTATGCTGCAATGATGGCCCATGGTATTTTTAGTTGTTGATGGCTGGGAGCTGTGACCAGCTGCCCCCACAGGGCTACGATTACAGCTCAAAGATAGCAACTTGGAGGAAAAATACGCCTCTCGGTTTGTACATAGTGTGAAGAGGCGGGATGTGGTGTCAGGTGTTTGTCCCTCCTGCAAGGAATGGCCGCTCTTTGACGCCAATGGATGATGGGGGGAGGGGGGAAGAGGAATCTTTCAATTGATTTTCCTGACCTTTGGATCAGGCCTTTACTGCAGGGATCACATATTCAAGTGCCAATTCAATGTGCTGTCCAGCCCAGAGGGGTGAAAATTCTAGATGCTCAAAACCCACTGGGAGACTAAGTGGCAAACCTCTCCAATGTTTCTCGGTAGCACCGCTCTGCCTGAGTTACACTGCTATCAATCTTCCCCTGGGTGCAGCTGCCCCCAGGGAAAGCCCCAAGGATTTGTCAAGGGCCAGAAGACGGACCATGTTGCCAAAAAGTCCTTCCCCCAGCCCACCTGCTCTCTGCCCCTTCCACAGGTCTAGGAGCAGAGAGTGGGTGGGAAAAGATCTCTTCAGATTTGCGGGGTGTAGGGGCTGTGGACAATGTTGCAAAGCAATCTGAGCCCTCATTGCAAACCAGTGAGGTGGTGACTCCAGAGATGGGTTGGGGGCTCCATGAACCTGTGAGCATTGCTGGCTTAGGCAGACAGAGTAGCAAACGTGTGGAGCGATCTTTGATTTGCTTTGCCAGCTAATGAAGATTCTCCTTCAGCTTGTGTTCTATGCCTGAGAGCCTGGGGCAGATACCCCAGTTTCTATCCCTATGGCCACTCCTGTGTGGTTTAGCTGGCAAGGATGATTTGTGACCCACAGGCTTGATACCCTGTAGCAAAGCCGGTTTAATTTGCATACTGTAATCCTATTGGATGAGTGTCGTAAATTCTTTGAGTTTTGTATTCTGTTTAAAGTGATGACATTGGAAACATCTCTCAGCCTGGACGCTGGCGTTGGGTTGGCTGGCTTCTTTATTTTTGTTTTTGTAACACATTAAGAATTCCATTCCCCTGGCTGGGACACGATTTGCACCACGGGAGTGAAATACGACTTTTTAGTTTGGTCCTTCCTAGCAATGAGATTTTCCCCACCCGCACCTTGTGCCTTTGCTCCATCCATGGAACAAATAATCTGTGATGCTCAGCAGAGGTTCGTGTCTATTGCTGTAACTAATGGATGCTGCTGGAATAGCAGATTTGGAGGGTCATGGAATCTGTATAAATGTTTCCCCTTCGCTGATGCTGCTGAGACGTGACCAGGTGACTCATCCCTCTCATGGGTCTCTGGTGACGTCTCAAGGGACACTGAGCCGGATGCTTTCCTGTGAGCCATTTCTACCATAGCAACATCGATTCCACTGTACGTGCATCCAGCAGTTCTGCTTTCCAGTTTCCTCTGGATGACTCAGGACCCACCTCCCTCCACATCCACTTGCCTGCTGCTCTCCACAGGGAACCTCTGTCGCCCCTTGCTGCTATCCATAGATTTTCCCACAGCCTGTTCCCCTTGCTCTCTTCTGCGATGGGATGCAGGTGGAGGATGTACTTGTCTGGAGGCAGCAGGAAGTGAGGGCGTCCTTTCCTAGTAGATATGGGTGGGGAATTTGGAGATGCAAGAGCAGGATATAATCTGTGGGATATTGGGGTGCAACATGAGCAGTGATAGGTGGGAAATGGGGTGTCCTCCCACGTGGTGCAGGTCTGGGGTGTACCAGTGAGGTGTCTGTTCCTGGAAGAGATGGGGAGGATTGAGGCATCCCATCCCCAGAGGTGCAAGTGTGGGGTGCCCCCTATACAACAGTGGGTTATATCTAATCCCCATTGTCTCTCTTCCTTTCACTCCTTGTCCTTTCTCTCTCTCACTCTCCCTTCATTTCGCTATAGTCTCTTACTCACTTCCTTCTGGTCACACTTCACTGGCTACTGCCAGGACCGGCTGCATGTCAGTAACAGGAAGAAGTATGAAACCTGCTGTTAAGGCCATCAATAACTCTGTCTCAGTGGAGAAGAGAAGGGTGGGAGGGGAGAAGGGAATCTGTAATCTCTTGCCACCTCACTGACATTTTCTTTACAGGCGCTGGAAGGAGAAGCAGCTGCTGGCATTTACCCCCCTGAGGAGCCGTTTCTTGTCTTTAACCCTCTCCTTCCCTTCCAGGCCACTGTTGCTTCTCCGAGTCAAAGCCATGCTGCTGCAAACAGCAGTAGGGTTGGGTACTCTTCAGGATATCATCCCCTCCTGGAAGGAGATGGGTCCACAGGGAGATCTTCCCCTATCTAAGGGCCAAAACACAGCATTCTGGGTCCAACCAAAACAGGAAAGAATGGGGCACTCAATGCAAGAGCACCCCCTATTGGTGGGGGAAGCTGAGGATCATTGATTCATAGGAGAAACTGGTGATCCCTAGAGAGTCGGTGTCACTCCTTGGTATGGAAAAGGCATACTATGAGAGAGGTGTATGTGTAACACACTTGACTGGGGGCTCTGTCTGCCTCTAGTGGTGGCTGGGCCATAGATAGCGGTTGATAAACCCGCTAACGCCTTGGCTGAAAGTTTTTTAACCCACTTCAATTCCCTGCATTGCTGGGTGGGTTGTCGGTAGTGGGGATTGAACCTGTGACCTCTGGAGCTAAAGGCATGAGCCTCTATTGCAAAAAGAGCCAGCGCTATTCGCCAGGGCTGCAACATGCTCGTCAACCTCTATCTGTAGCCCCACCACTGCTAAAGGGGGACAGTGTCCCACTGAATGGGTTGCAGGTGGTTGAGTGGTTCAGGGAGGGAAGCCCATTTCTCTTTGCTCCTCCTTCGCGTAGCACCAGGGACTATCTCACAGATGTGTAATGGAAGGAGGAAAAGGAACGAGGTGGTTCGGCATGCACGTCTCTCCCCCAGTGAGGCACCATCATGCCCCTTCTCCCCTGTAGGAGCTCTGAAGTTCTCCTGCCAGTCCCTGAGGATTCGGGCTGGGGGACGCTGGTCAACCTTTGTGGTTTGTTTTTGTGTTAGGAGGTGAAGATTTTCCGTGCTCTGATCCTGGGGGAGCTGGAGAGGGGCCAAAGCCAGTTCCAGGCGCTCTGCTTTGTCACACGGCTTCACCGCAATGAGATCATCCCCAGCGAGTCCATGGCGAAGCTGCGGCAGGTGAGGGGCAGCCCCACGAGATGGCCTGGTGCCTCCCCCACATGTGATCCCTGGTCTCTTGGGTAGGGTTACCATATTTCAGCAAGCAAAAAAGAGGACGGGAGGAGCCCCGTACTAGCCCCGCCCCTACCCCCCCCACTTCCCGCCCCCCTCAGAGCCCCCAACCCTCCCCCCTGCTCCTTGTCCCCTGACTGCCCCCTCCTGGGACCCCTGCCCCTAACTGCCCCCCAGGACTCTACCCCCTACCTAAGCCTTCCTGCCTCTTGTCCCCTGACTGCCCCCTCCTGAGACCCTCCCCCCATCCTAACTGGCCCCCTAGGATCCTACCCCCTACCTGTATCCTGACTGCTCCAACCCTTATCCACATCCCCACCCCCAGACAGACCCCTGGGACTCCCACGCCCCATCCAACCACTCCACGCCCCGACAGACCCCCCCCCCCGAACTCCCGACCCATCTAAACCCCCCTGCTCCTTGTCCCCTGACTGCCCCCTCCTGGGACCCCTGCTCCTAACTGCCCTCCAGAACCCTAACCCCTGACTGCCCAAAACCTTATCCACACCTCCCTCAGAAAGCCCCCCCTGAACTCCCGACCCCCCCCCCCCCCGTCTTTTGACTGCCCCCTCCAAAACCTCCCTGCCCCTTCTCCGACCCCCTGGCCTCCTTGTTGTTGGCTTTCGCCTAACGTCTCTGTGAACGTGCTCAGGAACGGCCTGAGCCGTTGGTCCCGGCACACTTGTCCCGGCAGGCTGGCTGGCAGGGGAGGAGGAGCGGGGGAGGAGCTCCAGACTGCCGGAGGCAATCTGCGAATGCAGGGAGGGAGGGAGTGATCTCTGCTGCAGGGGAGAGGAGGAGGGGCTCTCTCTGGCTGTCGGAGCCCCATGTAAGTGGCACCATCCGTCCGGCTGCCCTGTTAGCCACGCGTGCTCTGCATGAGGGCGGGGAAGTCCGGACATTTACAGATTCCCCCCGGACGCTATTTTTAGCTCAAAAATCCGGACATGTCTGGGGGAATCCGGACGAATGGTAACCCTACTCTTGGGGCTATGTGCTTTCCTGTAGGGATAAAAGCCAGTCAGGGCCCCTAACCTTTTCAGGTACCGGTCCCAATTTAGTAGCCTCAGATCACTGGCCCAGCCAACAGTCACCACTTCCCAGTGCATGCTCCAACCAGCAATGGCTGCCCCTAACCCTAGGCTGGGAGGAGGAGAGCAACTGTGGCCAGGAGTGGCCAAGACCTCCACTTTGCCCCCCCTCTAAATAGGCAGCACCCACCGTGCTCCTTACTGAGGTGTCTATTCAATGCCATCTCATGGAGAAGAGCGCCACCTACTGAATTGCCAGCACTTCCAGCAGCCCCTGGAATTTCTCTGGAGTCTCATTCAAGTGCCGGGCAGGCCCAGCTCTGGCGTAGCTTGGAGATCAGCTGGGAATCCCAGCACAAGACAGGCCAGCTGCATGCTTATTTCTTAGGTTTGCATAAAATACTGATGTCCCAAAAAAAGCTAATTTGGGGGGGAGGGGAGGAAGACGCTGACCATACTTGTTACCCATAATACAGCAGGAATTAGAGTCGATGTAACTTTCTCCTCGCCAGAAAAACCCCAAGACGGTGCGGCAGGCGGAGGAGGTGCGTGGGCTGGAACATCTCAACATGGATGTAGCGGTCAACTTCAGCAAAGGGGCTCAGCTGAGCCCCCACATTCACAACATCTGCTCAGAGGCCAAAGAGGCTATTTACACCCGAGAAGAAGACGTTAAATTTTGGCTGGAGAAAGGTAAGAATCTCCTTCCGCACTGGGCCTGCTAGCGGTAAAAGTGCGGCCCGGTCTGCAAGTCACTACGATCTCCCCCTCTGCATTGTTGGGGGATAATCTGGTTCACGTCAATCCCTTGCATGTGCAGCTGGAGTATTGGTGCACACAGATCCCTTGCACGCTGCCTGGGGGAGGACTAGTGGTTAACTTGTTACACATCTGTTTTTCACATGCTGCTCTTCTAATGAATCCAGGCTGAGCGTGTTATTTTCTGGGGCCACATCTCCATAGTGTGAGACCCTGCTCCTCCCACGACCCCACCTAGTTCCACATCCTAGACCTGCCTGGGCACAACGACCAGATCCTGTCCCCGGGCATGAGAAGAACATTCGGTGACTTATGCTGAGGCCGTAAGCCAAGTGCAGGGAAGGCGATTAGTGCTAATTAAAGTGCCGGCTTCTGTGATGTGGACACCTGGCAATGGGAACTGGGCTGAGCCCCCACAAACCTCGTTTCATAGAGGGGCTGATGCCTGTCACTTTCCGTCACTACCTATAATCTGGGCCAGATTTGAATTAGGCCTTCTCCCCTCTAAGGCACCATCGCCTATTCCCAGCCCCCCGAGCCACCTAGCCTGCCTGCTTCTATATGGGCCTGTCTCCTAATGGTTCTCCACCAACCCGCCACAGCAGGAGGCAGCGTCCTAAGCCAGCGCCTGTCTCTCCCTTTCCTCCCACAGGGGTGGATGGCTCCATGTTCGAGGTCTTGCCCCAGTCGGCCGACCTGCCCGACCTGCAGCGCTGCAAGCTGTGCTTGGACCGCTGGAAGCCCTGCATCTGCAGCTACTCGCTGAGCATCGAGTGGTACCCCTGCATGCTCAAGTACTGCAAGAGCCGCGATGCCAGCGGCAAGGTCTCCTCCTACAAGTGCGGCATCCGCAGCTGCCAGAAGGGCTACGGTTTTGACTATTACGTGCCGCAGAAGCAGCTGTGCCTATGGGACGAGGAAACCTAGCAGGCCCTGGCCAGGCCTTTCCAAGCGGCATCTCTTCTGCCTCCCGCTGTGACGCTCTGCCTGCCTGGATGGGGAGACGGGCCATGGAGGTGCCTTGTGCCATGAAGGATTTGTGTATGCCTCTTTCCTTCCCACTCCCCTGGGGCCCCTAATGCTGCCTCATACTGTGAAAATTGGCTCCGCTTGCCATGCATTAAGAGTGCCCTGCCCACCTCCTATGGGCATCACTCACCTATGGCAATCTGGGACCGGAAGGAGGCGGGGGAAGGAGCTTTCGTGGGGGGAAGGGGTTCATTTTGATCTAGCCGGTTTGCCCAGCTCTGGGGAAGAGACGGACTAGCAGGGGTGTCGGTGCCAGGACAGAGCCTCTTGAAGGGGGGAGCCATTTTAACTGTAGCCTCTCAACCACCAAAATGTGACCCTGGTGCTTTGTCTTAAAAAAACCCAGCCACCAGAGGGGGTGGAGCTCCGACCCCTTCCCTGCCTCTTCGACCTTCCAGTGACACCAGAGCAGCATTGGCCACCAAAGGGGGCCAGATGGTTTGTGGGGTCACGCCCAAGCAAGGGGTGGTCCAAGGCCCACAAATCAAGAGCCCTGCTGTGGTTAGTTCTAGTGTCACATTGGATGTTGCCTCCTCCCCCTGGCTGGAGGAGGGAATGGTATGTAGCAGAAGCTGCCGTAAACCCCACCTCAGCCCCTAAAAAGTGAAGGGCTCTAAGTAGTCTCTGGTTTGGCTTGTTCTCATGACCCATCCCTGCTGGAGATTAGGCTCCTGCATCCCACTTGCTTCCTATTAAGAAAGACCCGTCCACACATTTCTACCCACCCCTGCAAGACTGTGATTGTGACAGGGAGAGAAGATTGCGGGGAGGGATAGCTCAGTGGTTTGAGCATTGGCCTACTAAACCCAGGGTTGTAAATTCAATCCTTGAGGGGGGTCATTTAGGGATCTGGGGCAAAAATCTGTCTGGAGTTTGCTCCTGCTTTGAGCAGGGGGTTGGACTAGATGACCTCCTGAGGTCCCTGACATTCTATGACCTATCCCAGGCTGGGTTTGCCCCCTCACTTTGCAGGAGGTGGTGCTGATCTCTGGGGATGGGGAGACTCTTGGATTCTGTTCCCACCACTGTGAGAGCTTGGGGTGAGTCACGCCACGGCACTGCCTTTGTTCTCCTCACTGTAAGAGTGGGGAGGATGATGAGACTGGTTCCTATGTAATGTGCTTGGAGATCTTCAGGTGAAAGGCGCTCCCTGCTCGCTGAGTATTTGTACTGTATTCTGCCTTCCCTAGGGCTGGAGCATGAGGGGGAAATACTCATAGGGTTCGCACGCACTTTAGAGCAGCTGCAATTTTTAACCCTAACCCCTCCTGCTCTGCACCCTCCACCATGTGCCTTTTTGCCTAAAATCCAGGCGTTTCAGACCAAAAAGAAGCTATTTTGAGAATTTTTTTTTCTTTTTAATTTGCTCATAGAACTATTTTTGTATCAATCTCTTAATGGGAAAGGTTTTTTTTAAAAAAAAAATATTGCCACATGAAGTAAAACCAAAAAAAAAAAAAAAAGAAAGAAAAACTTGAAAAGATTTTTAAAGCAAATTATTTATCATTTGTAAGATAGATACATCGATTTGTAGGTGTATGTCTAGCATCAACCGTCTCCACAACTCACTCTGAGCCGCCTCCTGTTGTCTGGTTCCATTGGATTTAGGGCTGCTTCCTTATGGTGAAACTCCAGTGGTATCAGAGTTGGAACTAGAGTCTATTTCCAGCAGTGCACTCAGCAGTCCCTTCCATGATTGCTGAATCCAGGCCAGGATTCAGGGAGACCTGGTGTGATGACGCTAGGCAGCTGTCTGGGTGCTAGAGAGGAACCCCAGGGTCTGCCTGGGTCCAGCAGCCTCAATAAAGCATCCTTTATATTCATTACAGCTGAGTCCTGTCTATTGTTGATGTGCCCAGTGCGGGGTGAAGGCTCTGGCTTATTAGGCTTTTCCCATCTCAAAGCACCACGATCCTATGACTGGTGCAGGGAGAAGTTTGGGCTGCTGCTTCCCTCTGGAGAAAGGCAGGCTAAGAACAATCTTTTATCTTCTCAGCGAGGCTGTGCGATAGCTCAGCTGCCTGGCCTCTGGGGCCTCCGGAAGTGTCTGCCCCTGTCCCTTGTCTTCCGCCACAGACCGTCTGAATGGCCAGCCCGTTCCTCTTCCATCTTTGGGCTTCCATTCTCTGCTTCCTGAACTCCTGCCCTTTGTTCTACGGGGTCATCCGAGGATTGCCTCCCTCCATGCTGAAGGGAGTTTAAGCCATGCCCTTGGCTGGGGCTGCCAGTTCCTCACCTACCACGGCTGGGCTGGGAAACATACATGGCTCTGCTGTTCCATCCCACAGGGACACCGGTGGATTTTCAGCCATGCTGCAATAGAGTTAAACCCCACTGGGCGGCGGGGGCACTGGAACGGTCTCTGCAGTGATGTCCCCTCCTGGGCACCATCCTCATATCAGTGGGCACCATACCACTCTGCAGTGCTGGGGTTGTTTCTCTCGGGTGTTCCTAGAAGACCTATCACTAGGGTATCTAAGCATACATTTTCCCATGGGGGTGTTGTGGCCCATCTGCTGCCATCTCTCCCACCATCTTGCTGGTCATGCCCCACGGGGTGGGGGGGGTGGTGCCTGGCTGTCAGTGGCTAATGGGCTCACTCTCTAATCTTGCTGAAAGGAAATTCTCCCTCCTGTTGGAGATCCCTGTGCTGCTCAGTCTTTCCCTCTCCAGACCAGGGGCCCAGGATTAGACTGATGATTCAGAGCTGCAAAGCACCCAGCTGTGCTACTGATTGAATGTGTGAGATCAGTGGGCTGCACTTACAGGTGAGCTCTTCCCCCATAACTGTGAGATCACAGCTCCCTGCCCAAATACAGGGACACCTCATCCACTCTGCCAGGATCTGAAAGACCTTTAACTGCCAGAGGCTGGGGTTTAGGGGCCTCAGGCTGCTATGCAACAGTTAATGACATTCTCAGTTCCTGTAGCAAGGCAGATAGCTGCTTTCACCACCCTGTGGTGGGCTTTAGTGATTCCATTACCTGCAGCAGAGGAAATCCCGCACTGGGGCTTGGTAGGTAAGTGAAGAAGGAAACTGACTTTAAACCACTTTGGTTTCTACAATGTATTTGTTTGCGGTGTGTTCTGATCTGGAATCGACGGGGTTTCAGGAATCTATGCTATCTCCTCTGTTAACAAAAGTTTGGGGTGGGGCTAAAGAGCTGCTTGGAAGTCAACCTGCACTGTTATGCTCCGGGGGGGTGGAAACCAGCAGGGGCCAGATCCTCGGCTCTGGTAAATTAGCATAGCTCCCCTGCAATCTGTTAGCCCCAGAGCTGGGGAAGCTGGCTCCCTGCTTTACCTAAAGTTTTTTGCTGTCTTCTTTAGCTAGACAAATGGAGCAAGGGGCTTGCAGTGTGGTTTTGGAAGTCTCCACAAGAGTGTGCTGCTGGCCTGAATTTCCCCAGCACTTCAGTTGCTTTGTGCCTTGAGAATTAGGAAAACATCTGTGCAGCTGAAGGAAGAATCTTTTTCAGTTGGGAAGGGCATTTGTGGCAATACATTTCCTAGTTAAGAAAATTCAATCAGTGCAACCTGAAGTTAAACCCCATGCACTAAAGACTCCCCCCCCCCCCTTCACTTTCCAAATTAAAAAGACACTCACTAATCTTTGCAAGATCTCTTGCTACTTCCCAGTCCCCATAAGAATGGGAATAATGCATCCAGTAGAGAAATAAATTTCATTTGGCACAAATATTTTCTTTCCAAAGTACTGCACAGTCCACCTGTACAGTCAATATTACTGAAAGGCAGCTGTTGGCAGGAGCAAACTGTCACACCGCAAGCTGTGGAAGGACGTTTTGGCTCAGAATAATAAGATAAATCCATGCTCTGCGGAAAAGCATCCGGATATCTTTAACATTCACGCACATCTGACCTGGGGCTTGGAGTTAAGGGTCCTGTGTGAAAGGCCATGCTCTCTAAACCAAGCATTATCCCAGGAAGTTTATCCAAAGGAGGAATAGCTGTTGGTGTGTGGAGAGAAAGAAGCACAAGCAATGATGAGTGTGGATAGGTCATTCACAGAGGCCACGGAAGAAGGGCTACTGATTTCTGGCAACAGTATCTGCACTAGAATTCAGAACGGACCGTGGGAAAGCAAATCCCTCTTATGCTGGAAAGATGGTCTTAATCTCATGCAGATGTAATTCACCCAGTGCTTTCACCCTGCCCTGTTTTACCCAACATCGACAATCCTGTTCTTTTAAAGAATGCTTTGTATTAGGGTCACGAGTGGATCATATAAACTATTAAGCACATTACATAGCAAAGGTTAGGTTGCAATAGGGTAAACTAATCCAATCCCACTCTGAAATGGGAGTAGGTTAAAATCACTAGGGGCCTTTTAGTGCGGCAGAGTCCACACCGTGTGGGGTAGATTTACACCTAGCTTGCCGTGAACTAAATGTTCATGTAGACAAGTTCAAGAATGTTCTTAAACGGCTTATGCAGCCAAGCTCTCCAAAGTGCCCATTGCTCTCACATGCTGCCCCTTGGGTCGGGAGTTGAGCCTAGCTTGCATCTTGACTTTCAGCAGTGCTACGCATCACAACTCCATTTGAAATCAACAGGAACTGCCGGTGCTCAGCATCTCTTAAGATCAGCACCTCAAGTTTGGGCCCTGGGAAACTGAGGTACCAAAAATCACTGGCTACTTGTGACAATGTTGGCCATGGACTTCATTAAGGGTGAAACCAACTAGAAATCATTCTAACTGCCTGAATAAGAAAAAGGGATTCTATCCACGCTCTTCTTCATAGAATCGTATGGTTTTAAAGTCAGAGGGAACTATTGTGACCATCTAGTCTGAGTATTTTTGTAATTATCCTGTAGAATTCTATAGCCGGGATACAATTCTTCATTTAGTGGTATAGAATGACTATGAAACACTATAGAAAAGTTATCATTTGCTGGTAGAAAATGGAGTTTTTCCATAAGGGATAAGATGAAGGAATGGAAGCAAGACAATACTGAACAATGAAAGCAGAGTAAGGAAAAAATTTCAGTAGAAAAGGGCTTTTTACCTTCAGTCTGAATAGCAGGACATCCCAGTACGTGAGGATTTGTCACGTGTCTCATATTATGCAAGTCATTTATTTCCATGGCTGGATCTAACTAAATACTGAGCCAGTGTAGGAACATTGCATTTTTCTTCAGTCAGTGGGAAGAGTAGTTGAAGCTGGTTCCCTCCTCCTATATTCCAGTCAGAGCAATTCGCTGTCATTCAGTTGACCAAAAATGTCTCCCAAGTCGATCAGAGGAGCCAGTGGGGGGTCTCCTACCAAAGGCCAGGAGTGCCTGTCTTTTCTCATCTCCCAAGCTGCATCCAAACTCCAAGATTGAGCTTTCCGGTCATTGCGGAATTTCCAATCCCTTTCATGTACGTTCATTTCATCCCTTGCAGAATAAACATCAAAAGTCTCCCGAGGGACCATAAGGAGGTGCTCTGCATCTGTGCCGCAGCCCAGAAAGGTGGAGAGGAGGGAGCTAGCTAGTCAGATGCACCTGAGATACAGGCTAGGGTCACAGAAGTAGGTCTGTCACCCAGGCCAGGCCATCTGTCCAGCTAGAAGCACGTGGTGTTAACACTCAAGTTAGACTGTGTTCAGCCCCAGAGGTAGCTGCATGCTTATGGAGCAAAGGATCAAGGAAGAGAGCATCAGAACTGAGCCCATCCCCTAGGAGCTGATGGCTGGGTGTCCAGCAGCAGGGAGCTCCCGACAAGAACTCTTGGTATCAAGTAGGGGAAGGCTGCATGTGTAATCCATTGGTCAGCATGTGCGGTGTCCCCCTCTGTGCCCAATCCACATAGGATACAAGTCGGGAGCAGCTCCCAGCAGCGGAGACTGATGCTTTTAGTTTGGGAGGTTCCTGGTGTCGGCCGAGATGTGGGGGTGAGTCACACATGTTGTATTGGCGTCACTGATAGCAATGGGGCAGCCTGGTCTTGCCCTCTCTGATGTGGGCTAATGGGAGCAGGAAGGGCCCCTCCCCTTTGAAATCAGCCCATGAGTACCTAAATATGGATCTGAGCCTCCCTTCTGCCCTGCAGCTTTGAAAATGTTCACAGACTCTCCTTAGAATTGTTCCATCCTCCCCAACCCCGACATCCCCTCTGCTTTTCACCCTCCATCTCTCTGCCCGGTTTTTCCTCTCTGTCTCTTCGTTCACACGCTTGGTTGTGGTCCCCCCCCACCCACTCCCCTGGGGATTCCCGCACCATCCCATTCTTTCCCCCGTCTCTCCCGGCCACAGAATCTGACTCAGGCTCTCAAACCCAGGGGGGGTTGGCTGTTGGGCAAAACAATCCCGCCTATCCCCAGAAGAAACCAGTATTTCCAGGGAGCAGGAAGTGCGGCATGTGGGAAAGCTGAGTGCTCCAGAATGTGGACTAGGGAGAGAGAAATGGATGTGTGATAGCTTGCACCTGGCAGCTCCTGAGAGCTCGTAAACACTTTTCAGGATGGATTCCCGGCACAGAGGCCTGGGCAGATCTGAGCACAGACATTCAGCTACAAAGAGTGAGAGCACTTAGATCAGAAGACCTGGGTTAGGGAGTGGTGCAGGCGGGGGCAGAGAGGAAAGGAGACCGCAGACAATTCTGGGAGCAAATATACACTCTGAGGGCTCTCTACACTCCAGAGCGAGATCGCCATATGGCACTTGGCGTCAGCCTAACTCGGTAAGGGTCCACGCTAAAATGTCGCTCCCGCCGATGTCACTCGTCCACTACACCGACTTAATAACGCCACCTCCGCGAGAGGCGTGGTACTTAGGTCAACGTGGTTAGGTCGATGCAGCGTCCGTGTAGACACATGTTGCTTACTTCAACTGTTGCTGCCTTTTAGAAACTGTCCCACAATGCCCCGCCCTGGCAGTTAAATCGGTGCGAGCGCGCCTGGTGACGCCGACACACCGCCGACACAAGGAGCGTAGTGTGGATGTGTAAAACCGATTCAATGATGGCGGTGGCTGTACATTGACATAATTTAGGTCGACTTAATTTTGTAGCGTAGGCTTGCCCGGAAGTGGAGTTCAGGGTGGCTTCATGGCGGGACTCCCAGCTCCCTGAAATTCCAGATTAGAGAGCTGAGCAGGTGACCCTCTAAGCCTGCTGTGGGCCTTTAACATACACTGAGGGGAGTGTGTGAACTCTCAATGAGTGTTGTGGGCCCATCCAGGTTGCCGAGTGATTGAGTTCTCTGTGGGCTGGCACCCATCGGGGTCCTGATTCTGCTCTCTGCTATCCGACTGAAATGTGGAGTGACTCCATTTGAGTCAATGGTGTCACATCAGCGGGGATCTGGTGTCGGCGAGAGAAGGATCTGGGCCTTGCGAGGTCACCCAACAAATGTAGTTCTATCTTTCCACTCTCCTTGTGTAAGTACCTCCGTGGATAGGGGGTAGGAAGAAGGGTATCGGCCTCATAGAGAGGCAGCATAGCCTAGTGGACAGAGCACAGGTCTGACAGACAGGAGTTCCTGAGTCCATGTCTCTGCCTCAGCTCTTTGGGAAAGTCATCTTGTCTCTCTGTGTCCCCCTTTCCCCATTGTACAGATGTGTATCATGCCGGTTCATGAGTTGTTTACCCTGGTTCTGCAGGGTTAATTTAATTACCCTGGCCCGGCTCCTGGGCAGATCCCACGCCCACACGGATCCCCGTGGGGCGCAGGAATGCACATCCTTGAATCCGATGGTGGGAGTGGGGACCAGTGTCTGTTCAGGGCTTAGAAGATCAAAAGCCTTATCTAAGGGCTGAGCAGCAGTGTAGGTAGAATCCTGGCTCTCGGTCCTTTGATGGCTTTCATCCAGCAAGCCAAGGCAGGTGTCTTGGCCTTTCTTGTCTGCACTGAGGTAGGAGGGAGCCCATCTCCTTTCCTACAGGGATCCAGGGCTCTCTGATGGCCGAGTCTCAGCAAAGCCCCTTCTTTTGCAGGCTTGGCAGGGGGAGGGGAGGCAGGTGCTCCGAGGTGTGTACACGGCACTGAGCATATGGAGATGGCTGCCTCCTTCTCCCGAGCACCCCACCCCCTGTTTAGTGCTGCAGGGACTCAACAGTTCCAGAGTTACTAATATGCAAATCCTGGCGTTTTGCATGGGCTGCGTGCCAGGCTCTCAGAACATCAGCATGCTGCCAAGCAGGGGGGCGGGGGGCGTGGCCACAAGTGCACGGCATGCTCACCTGGGCCAGTGTGTCGCCGGGCAATGCAGGTGTAGGTGCTTTGGAGCTGACTTGAGCCCGGCTTCGGAGGTGGGGGCAAACTGGCAGCCCCACAGGCCAGTCTGGGGCTGGCTGCAGGAGGCTGGGCGCGCTGTGGAGTCTGTCCCACCAGCAGGATGGTGAATCTGGAGTCTGTGCACACAGGTAAGAGGGAGGGAGGACTGTCTCTGGTGTAACCCAGCAGGCTGCAGAGGTTTTGGAGTCAAGTTGGGGGGCGAGGGGGGGACCTGGGACACGATTCCATTGAATCTGGTCCCCTGCCATGTTGAGGCAGGTGGTGACACTGAGGATGGGCATGCCATGAGTTAGCAGCTCCTAGGGAATATAGGGGAGGGGGCTCAGGTTTGGTTGCTGAGAGTTGGAGAGAAAAGGGGGCAGAGAAGACAGAAGGAATGGGGGGACTGGGGAAGAGGGGGGCGTTTGGGTGGATGGGGCTGGGGGAAATTGACAGGGGTCATTGAGGGGGAAGGAAACGAGCAGGGAATGTCAAGCAAAAGCCTGACTGGCTGAGGTGGGCGTGCTGGGGCTCACGTGCGTGTCTACACTGCAGAGCTCCTCTCCAGAGAGGATGGCTGCTCTGAGGGGTTGTCTACACTTGAAACGCTACAGCAGTGCTGCCCTCGCACCTCAGTGTGTAGGCAGCTGCTACGGAGACAGGAGGGGTTCTTCCGTTGCCATGGCTAACACTGTCTGTGCCGGGGGTTGGGTCACTCAGGAGCATGTGTTTTTCAGCCATAGCTGGCTCAGCTTAACTTCTCAGTGTAGACCTGGGAAATAACCCTCAAGCCGCACAGCGTGGCTGTTAGCAGCTGAGGCATTGTGCTCACCTGAGCTGCAGCCTGTCCCCAGACCGACAGGCCATCCAGCTCGCATTAGAAGCGCCGCTGTACTCGAGTTTAGGGGTTTTGTGTGTGGACAGGACTCGAGTTAGGGGCCAAGCTCAAGTTAACTCTACAGTGAAGACAAGCCCTGACAAGCCCCCAGAGACCGGGCAGGATGTATGCATGTTGGAGAACACGCAGGCATATGTCCGTGTCTACGTGTGTGCTGGCATATATAATCGGGGGATGCATTTCTTTGCTGGTGTGGAGAGCTGTGTGCATCGGGGTGTAGGCTAGTGTCTGCATGCGAGCCCAGGCATCTTTGGGTCAGTCCATTGTGCAGCTATCGGCATGGGGCACTCTGGTGTGTGTATCTCTGTGGGTGTCAACACGCCCCCTCCCCCCATCACAGGAGATTGCCAAGCCAACTGTTGTGCACTGTGACACGGCTGTGAGAGTATCTGGGTTGGGGCTGTCGTCTTAAACGCAGGGGTTTATGAGAGCAGGAGAGAAACAGAGTTCAGTGAACCCGCTCAGCCCAGGGGGGACAGATTCTGTCGTGGCAGAAGTGGGAGCAGCTCCATCGAAGTCCATGCTGTTGTTCCCAGGCTGGACTGGGCCTGATATGTTTGATTGGGGCAGGCTTCGCCCCCTCCAAACCCTCTCATTCTCTTGGGGTTGGGCTGAGCACCCTGCACAGTCATAGGGGCCAAATGTTTACAGGTGGCCATGGATTTTTGGGCTCCCAACTTGGGCCCGATTTTCAAAAGAGCTGAGCACTTAGCGGCTTCCTAGACTGGTGTCAGTGGGAGCAGACGTGCTTAGCAGTGCCTTGAAAATCAGGCCCAAGGTGTTTAACATGCACCCAGAAGGGAAGGCCCTGAAAAATCAGTGGCCCATCTACCTACACACACACACACACACACACACACACACACTGAACGTGCCCTGTGCCAGAACTGTAATGAAATGCTGCACGCGCCAGTCAGGATCCCCAGCCTTCAGAGTGTGGCAGGAGATCCCCCTGCTCATTTTTTTTCATCGCAGAGAGCAGGGAGGATTTGGTTGCAGTCAGTAGAAGATGGATTCTTTATTGAGGTGGCTGGATGCAGACCTGACCCTGTGGTTCTCTCGGGCTGCCAGACGAACTAACTGAAGTCTGAGTGACTTAGCGTTACCTCACAGTCCTGGGAGCAGAAGAGACTGCTGACTCCATCATATCACTCTCCGCTTTTGACTCAGGAATGCTGTGGTGTCATGGATGCTGCAGGTTGCTCAGACAGCCCTGCTTGATCAAAAGCCTTGATGGAGGAAGTTAAAAGCAAATTAAGGGTCTGCCCCAAAGCCCATTTAAGTCCCTAGAAAGACTCCCATTCATTTTAATGGACTTTGAACCAGTGTCTGACATTTCACCTACCAAGAACTCAGTTTGAGGTTCTTTGCTTCTTCAGAGCAATTGATGAAGATTCAGGGACCTGAAATAAAGCAGGGGCCTCCGTTGTCCTTATACACTGCACTGGTCCTTGAGCTATTCGAATGTTGCAATAAAAACACCCAAATACAGACTCGTGTGTCGGCAAGTAAGTGAGCGAGGAACTGATTTTTTCCAAATAACAAGAGATTTGACTTTCAGGCTAAATATACTGGGCCAGAGCCTCAGCTGGTGTAAATCAGGATAACTTATTGACTTCACTGATTTATACCTGCTGAGGATCTGACGCCCAATCTGTGGGTGATCTAAAGATCTTTAAAAAGTATCATTTTGATTTTAAAAACAATCCCCAGCCAGTCTCATTTAAGCCAAATCGGTTTTAGTAGGCCTTTTTTTTTATTTTTTATTTTTTTTAAATCTATGATCTATAGAAATGTCTCGATGGCTTGTTAAATTCCAATGAAAACTGTTTGTTTTTGTCTGGATGGAAAACTTCCCTGGTAAGCAACAGAGGGTCCTGTGGCACCTTTGAGACTAACAGAAGTACTGGGAGCATAGTCTGAGTACTGAGTACTTAGTCTCAAAGGTGCCACAGGACCCTCTGTTGCTTTTTACAGATTCAGACTAACACGGCTACCCCTCTGATACTTCCCTGGTAAGGTTTGCAGCACAAACTCTGCAGAAATGTAGGGCAGGAGAAGACAGCTGGTGAAAGTGGCTATATACAGAAGTGAAACTCACTAATAGAGCTGGGCAAGAAACTGCTTTCCCACCTCTCAGCAATTTTTCCGATGTTTTGAAAAATGTGCACATCCAGAATTAGGACAAAAAAGCTGAAATCTCAAAAATATCCCGATGTTGAGAAATGTTTTGGTTTCAGTTAACTGAAACGTGGATTTCAAAACGCTTTGGTTTGATTTCAACCATTTAAAAAGTAATGAAAACGATTAGCTTAAATTTCAAAATGCAAGGAACCATAAACCGGGCCTTTTTTCATTTAGAATGCTTGGACAACTTCAAAACTCTTTGCAAAAAAAAAAAAATTAATTGGAAAAATTCATCAGACGTGAGCCTTGCCACCAAAACATTTTGTCAGAAAATTCCCAACCAGCTCTACTGATGAGGCTAGTTTCATTGTCCAAACGGAGGTTTGGACCAAATTCCCTGCTGGCGTAACTGCCCTGAAATCAGTAAACTTCCAGCAACTGAGAAATGTCTTTACCATTTATGATAGGAAGTATGTTCGATGTTTTTTAATTTTTTTTTTTTTTTTTGTCATCCACAGCCAATGTTTTCTATTGGGGCGGGGGCAGGATATGTACTAAAGGCAGCTTCTAAATCCATATATAGGCACCTCACTAAATAAGGTTGGGCCGATTCTCAGTGGTACTGAACCTATGCAAATCCCATTGATTTTAGAGCAAGTTGTGGGTGCTCAGCACCTGTCATGCTCCCCAGAGTTGTAAGGCCCTCCACCACTACCTGCCTCTAACATGAAGCAGTCTTATCTTTGCTCCCTGAAACCAGCAGCCTCTGGTCACACAAGCACTGCCTTCCAGGTCCCCGCAGGCCACCCCCTCTCTGTATAGGCTAATGATAGGAGCACCCCATCCCCTGAGTGCTCAGAGCGCTCCCTGCAGTGGCCAGGCCCTGTCACTGGCCACTCACCGAAATTACCAGGTAAGCTGTGCCTGAAGGAGCAGTGTACACGCAGCGTGACTGGCACAACTCAGGATCAGGTCCTTTATAATGTCTCAGCACTGGCATCTATTTATAGTGAAACAATCATAAATTTATTACTAAAAGTTAAGATTTAAGAGTTCTAGTGAGTAAGGATTATAAGTGGAAATAGAAATAGTTGCACAGGCAAACGGCAATCCAAGGTCTATGCTTATCAGTGGTTTCTTTTCCTATATAACAAAGTAGATTTTTTCCCAAGGAGTCATTCTTTGGAAGAGCTGCTAGTTTTCAGTCAACCAGGATCCAAGCATTCATGAACATCCCAGGCCCGTCAAGAGGTTTCCCCAATGCCTGGATCCCAAAATGTGTTACTTGTCCTCCAGTACTAGTCCAGTGAACCTTTGAAGTGCACCCTCAGATAAGACACTTCTCCCCCTGGCTTGTTTGTTCCTGTTAGCTACACCTCTTGCTGGTCTTTATTAGCATGCAGTTCAAAGTGGACACAGTCATACCAGCAAAAAGGAGTGTTTGCCAGTATCGCTTATTTTATTTGTAGATCTGATATAAACTAGACTGGCAAAAGCACTATGCATATAAGCTGCATCTCCACTAAGAGGATTTGGTGGGAGATCTATATCCATTTAGCTACACCAGCAAACCTTTTCTAGTGTAGAGTAGACCACAGTGACTGCATTTAACTCAGGACATCCCAGTAGCTGAGGGCTTTAAAACAGATCCACATCATCATTTTCCCCATTTATTTTTATTACCCTGCTTATTCTGTGTGAAATGTCCTACATAGCAAAGCTGTAGTGGAAACACGAAGCCGTAGGAAGATTATGAATTTAAATTGGCTTCCAGTCTAGCAGCAGACTTTATCTGGAGGAATTGATTGCTGCAAGTTTATTGATGTGTCTATGTTTTATCATGTCACATGTTTATTGGGAGGGCTCTTAAGCTGTAAATAAATGTTTCCTTTTGCACAGAACAGACTGGCATCTCATTAGCCATCTATACCTGGGTTTATTTCTCACCAGCTTTTGAGGAATCCTTCGAGGATGTCAGCTGCAGCATTTCCAAAAATCAGGAGCCAGTTGCCCCCAACAATCATGAGATCGTCTTAAAAACCATAAGATTAAAAAAAGTGGTTTTTGGGATGGGGGAGGGTATTCGATTTTTGCTGTTTGAGCCTGTAGGAGGGGTGTCACATTTTCTGCTTCTCAACCGCAAGGGCTAGAAATGTACTTTAATCTCTGAAAACTACCTGAGTCCAGGAGCTGGGGCTTTAACAGAAGCAGCCAATATCACAAAGCTGGCAAGAAAATCATGATAGTTGGCAGCACTGCAGCTGGAACCAACCATCCTAGCCCAAAAAATTACAAGAGGGCCTGAATCTTCTCTCCCGCTGGTGTAAATAAGGAGTAACTCTCCTAAACCCAATGGAGTTACGTTGCTGCACACAAAGTCCAAATCCACATCCAAGATCAGTGGTTTTCAACCTGTGGTCCACGGATCCCTGGGGGTCCACCAACTATGTCTAAGAGTTCCAAAGGGGTCTGCATCTCCATTCAAAACTTTTTAGGGGGTCTGCAAAAAGGTTGAAAACCACTGTCCTGGATACTCAAGAAATACTAGGCATTTTTAGAGGGGTTTTAAACTGTTTAAAAAAAACCGGCATTTTTGTCCAAATGGAAATTTCCATGTTAGTTTTGGATTAATTTTTTGGGTGGTGGGGGGACCCATTTTTTTGCTTGTTTGTTTTTAGTTTTGGGAGCTTTTTTGTTTTTATTTTTGTTTTTGTTTTGATGAAACCCCAAAAACTTTTGAAAAAAAAATTTTTTTTGACAAAACAAAAATCTGTTTGTTTTGTTTTTTGTCAACAGTTTCATGGGAGTAAAAACCACTTCTCAACCAGCTGTCACCTCAATTTCAGCCTGGGATTCTGGGTAGGACGGCAGTACAATTGGTTATATTCTTATTCCCTAAAGACCCCAACCAAAATCCAGGCCCAAATGGAGCTTTGGTAAGAAAGAAACCCCTTCCACCCACTTTTTAACTTTTATTCCGGTAGAAAACAGCTTTAAAAGTGTGTGTGTTACTTTTCTCCTCCACCAAAATGAAATCTAATTTTCCATTTTGAAACCTTTTGTTGGCCATGAAAAATGTTGACCACAATAAGAAAACTTAAATTTGGTCAAAAAAGGCATTTTCTATCGAAAAACTAAAAGCTTCATTGGAATATTGTCAAGCAGCGTTAGCATTAGTAACACAGGGGAGTGGATATGAAAACAGTATTGATTTCTTCTCTCTCCTTGCTGCATGAAAATAATTGGTTTATGTTTTTTTTTAAAAAGTTTGCCTGATTCAGGCAATGTCTCTTTAAGGGGAAGGTTTCCACCTGCTTCTTTTATCCAGGCCAAACCATGGGTGCATGTAGCTTGCACATGGTGGTGGTATTACCTCATGCAAATCAGCCTAGCTCCTCAATGGGGATTGGCTGCTGGAAGCCTATGCAAATTAATCAGTTTGTTCTTTTTTTTTTATTTGTCCAGCTAGGTTGGAAAGAGTTAAAATTCTCCTGGAAGGCAGAAAGGGGGGAGTCCATGTGAATTTGACTATAGTATTCTTCCTTCTTCAACTGATTCTGTGCTTTGGCTCTTTAATAAGAAGACGACCTATACGGCAAGTTAGGGCAAAGTTGACTATTTCTCCCCTTCCCTTTCTTTCAGCTGTCCCTGAAGAAGGTTCTGACCCCAGGCGTGGTGGCAGCTGTCACTTTAAGGGTAAATGTTTGATTTATTGAGATAAAAAGGGCTCCGGCAGAAATGCTGGAGTTAGGTGGCAGATTGCTCTGATTGTCTTTGGGATGTCAATATGCCATGAAGTGGCACACTCTGTGTTTTTGGAAGTTAAAGAACAAACATGGGGCAGGAGAAGTTTGGAGGGGAGCCGTGATCAAGGTGGGAGTGGGACGGAGAGAGGCAAATTGAATTGGAGAGGTAACTGGCAGGAGAGAGAGAGACTCCCCTCTAAAGTATTCCCTCTTCTGCTCCATCTCATCATCACTGTGCGCGCCTCTTTAGGGACCATCTTTACTGTATGTTTTGTACAGCACCAGACACATTGTCATTGCTGAACGAACAATGGGCGAGGGGGAAAGAGGTCAGGAGAGTCAGTGATTGGGCCCCGAACTGAGGAGCAACAGTGGAGTCCTTTCTCCCTGGTTAGCTCAGTCAAGAAACTGGTGTAATAAACTCTGGGGAGAGGCCAATAAGGAAAGGGGAGCTCGCACCCCGATTGCCACTCTGATGCCAGAAATGAACGACGCAAAAGGTGAGAAGCACAGTTGTCTATTGAGGAGGGGGAAAGGAATGAGGGAAATGTGGAGAGCAACAGGAGGGAAAAGGCATCCTCGGAGCTGATGAATATTCTATGTTGAGGAAGCAAGAATTTGAAAGTCTGATGGCTTATTGTAATTACACATTGATTTGTGTTGTTCAGTGGAAGCCACATGTGCTTGGGTCTGTTATTAAAATCAGTTGTGCCTTCTTTTCAGCACTCAAGATGAGTGGCAATGTGGCAGACTCCACAGAAGCGCGCAACGAACCCGACCAAGTGGAACCAGGTAAGAGACTATCCCAGGACGTGGGGTGCTCGAGGCGGGAGGCATGCATTGTTGGATGTTGTGTTCTGTGCTTTGCGTCCGACTCCTCAAACCAGCTTGTGTGTTGGTCAGGAATTCACACTGGGGTAAATCTGAGCTCACCCCCAGGTGGGAATGAAAGATCTTTTCTTAATAGCTGTTAACCAGTTCAAAGCTCAGTAATGTTCATCATGATTAAGCACAGAAATAGATCCAATGGGCGGTCAAATGGGTTAATAGTGTTAATATAGTCTTGAAGTACCCACCCTTGCACAGATAGCTCTTTATTGTATTTCAGGGCCTATTCAGGAGTCTTTACGCAGACAAAACTCCCAAGGTCACATTCCTGCTTGGTGTATATGCCACTGGAATGAGCAAAGTAACAACAGGGATTACTCTGGTGTTCATTTTACTCCAGTGCTCCCTGAATATGGATTGCTGATGAACGTGGCCTTTAGCTTGTTTTTTTTTTTAATGCAAATTTAACACAGATTTGTACCGAATCCTCCAGTCCCACTGGAGGAGAGTGTGCAATATACCGGATGTGTCACTTTCATATTTTACAATATTCAAGCAGGCTCCCATTGACTATAATGGGCTTTGACTTCAGGACAAAGATTCCAAAGAGCTCTGGGTCTTTGGCACTCACAACTGGGGCCAGGTTTTCAAAAGGGCTCCGCTTCCACTTAGGCATCAAAATGTGCACCAAAATTTCAAAACGTTCTGAGAACCCAGCAGCACCCGTTGTGACATAGCCAGCTATTCCACAGATCTCGGTATGACATCGCCTAGCCAATGTGCAGGGCTCTTTTGCAGCGGAAGTCGGTGAAGAATCTCTGTCTGCATTACCACAAAACAGAGTTTCAAATGCGAACAAAATAATTGCATTATAATAGGACGTGAACTAGTCCTTTATTCAGAAAAGGAAAAGTTCTATCGGGTTAGCCAGGAACGCCTCCTTTAGTTAGTGCAAATTTCTATGTGGAAGGGTTAGAATCCTCACTTCACTGAAGTCAATGTCAAAAGTCCCATTTCAGTGATGCTAGGATTTCACCCCAGATTTTCAAAAGAACGCAGGGCTAGATTTTTAAGTGTTCCATGCTCACAATGTGGGCCAGATATTCAAAACAGCCCTGCATCCAATGCGCAGCCAATCTGGCCCATTGTTATGGTGTCTACATAGGTGTTCAGCTCTTGTGAAATTCTGGCCCTATATTTCCTGGAAGATAGCAGCAATCTCTTTTTAATTGTTTCAAGCCCGGGGAACTTTAGCTCATTACATGAGTCAAGCTCTCTTTCTAGTATCAGTTCTTTACACAGTGATTGGGCCTGATTTTGCTCTGTTGCACTTGGTTAATTGCAGAGTAATTTCGGCTGAAGTCAGTGGTGTTGAATTGATATGAAACTTGTATAGCTGAGATCAGAATTGAGCTCACTAGATAGAATACGTTCATTTTAAATTAGCTTAGTAACTAGCAGTATTTAAACAGGAAAATAGTGATGAATTGGCAGTGAAAGTGCACAGGTGAAGCACCTTTATTTAAAAAAACATGAATGAATAATCGGAGCTGAGTGAATATTGCTTTAAGGGCCTTGAAGCCATATAGAGAAATAAAAATCTGTAAAGATCTTGTATTCCGTGGTGGAGGAAATGCTTCTGTTCCGTTGTTAATTTTTTAGAGACTCTCTTAATGCAACCTCTGTAGCTGCCTGCTATGTTCAGGGTCTTTAGAAGTGAACAGACTAAGGGGAGACTGAGACAACATGTGAGCAGATACTGCAGTGAAATTCTAGCTTCTCAGTGTTGTCCCCCAAGACCTTTGCCCCTGCTACAATAAGCCATCAAGCCTGAATCCTGTGAATTGCTAAGAGCTCTTGGCCCCCATTTCTCCCCAAAACCACAATAGACTATAAGGGTGCTCAGCGCGGGATCGGGCTTTCCGGCTAAGTTTTGTGTGTCAGATCTCTCCGCTGATGCCAATGGATCTAAGCCAATTGAAGGGATCTGGCCTATATTTGATTCTTTAAAAACTGTTTTTAGCTCTTATTCTGTGAATTAATAAATAACCAGACACGTTTACTGAACTTCCTGAAAAGTTCATTTTATTTTCACAGATTCACGCTGCCAGGGGAAGGGCTATTGCTATTCATAATAGTAACTTATTTTGCTTACGAGCTCCCCATGGAGAAGTCCCCTTTGAAAGGCTTGTTAATTCAGGGCTGGTTTTCTTCCATTTTTAAAAGATCTAATAAGTTGGAACAAACCAAACAGCCCCCCAGGTATCTTGTCTCCTCCCAGGAAGAGTTACCCAGCTACAAATATTGTAACTATAAAGAATGGAAAAGTACTAGGGCCAGATTTACAAACACCTAAAGATGCAGATAGGTGCCTATTGGGAATTGCATTTATTTTCATTGACTTTTAATGGGAGTACGGCATCTGGGACTTTCTTAAGTGCCAAAGCAGGTTAGGCACGTATCTGCCTCTTCAGGCACCCAAATATCTCGGTCGATCTGGCTCTAGATCTAAAAAGCAAAGCTAAAGGCTCTGATGGGAATTGTCAACAAAAGCATAACTCATGACTTTTCCCCGTGTTACCAGAACTTGCTGAAATATGATGACCTATTTTCACTGAGGGGGGAAAAAAAAGTATTAACTTATGAATTTGTTTTCATTTCAAAGTGTTCCAAATGGACCCATTTTTTTTTCTTTTTCAAAATTTCCTACATATTGTCTATTTCCCCCACCAAAGAAGTTAGTGAAATTTTTCCTTTACCAAAAGCCCCTCCAAAAACTGGTGCTAACTATTTAGCTATAAACCCCTTTGAATTTTTATTTTGTAAAAAGGCATGACGTTTTTGACGCAAGAGGAACCATTCTGACAATGTTGACAGTTTGGGATGAGAGAAGTTTTTTTTTTTTTTTAAAAAGGCATTTCCTGCCTTCACCATCACAACAGCAACAAAAAAACTTGAAAAATTTCAACCCGCTCAGTGTTACCCCCAGCCACTAGGGTGTATCTTCAGCTCCCCTTAGTGCTAACAGGAGGTGAGAGTGCTTAGCACCTGACAGCAGTGGGTTTTTTATTGCAGTGTAGACCTACTCTCCGTGCACTAGCTCAACTAAAGGTAGTACGTGTATGTCTCCTTGAGCTGTAAATTACACCTCCAGCTGCAGTGTAGATGTACCCTCGGTGACTTACCTGAGCTCACTCAAGAAGTCTGTGATGGAGCCAAGAATTAAGCCTGGGTCTCCCAAGACCTAGGCTAGTGCCCTAACCACTGGACCATCCTGCAACGCTTACTACCAGGAGTAATTCCTCTGACTCCAATGGAGCGCCCTGTGCTAACGAGGGCTGTGCTACATGGCCAACTCATCGGGGCTGGGACTGCGTCTTACTGTGTGTTTGTACTGTACCTACTACGATGGAGTCCCTCCTTTGGGGCCTCTAAGTGTGTGCAGCATCGCCCGGCTGGGCTGGGGACTTCCCTTGTCTTTTTCTGTAAGGCACGGCTGTGGGGCTGTCGAAATACTAAATGAAATCATCATAATCCTGAAATGAGCGGGGGGGGCGGGTGGATAGCTGCAAACGAAAATATGGGGGTTAGCGGAGGGGACAGACCCCTCTGGTGTGCTGGATCTGTTGGTCTGGGCTGAGAGACAGTGTGTCTTTTCTCTGGGAGAAAGAAGGCAGCACGAGGGAGTGGAGCTTCTGCGTGCGTCTTTCTCTTTCATCTCCTCCTTTTCCCGCCTGTTCCTTGGTGCATCTTGAGCCCAGTTCGTACAGGGGGAATTGACACAGGCCAGGCCAGCAAATATCGGGTTGATTCCAAAGGGAGTGGAGGGGGTTCAGCGCCAATCAACGTCGCCCCTGCTCTCCAAGCCAGCAAGCAGAGGGCTGCACCGTCCTGTGGTTGTCTAAACCACCAGTATACGGTGTAATGAAACGACTAGGTGAGCCTCTCCTTCCTTTGTTCGTGTCAGGCCTTTGCTGTGCGCTATCTGCTCGGATCAGAACTGTGGGTCACACCAGGCAGAGCTGCTACTTTGATTTCGCTGGAGCTCAGTCGGGATTGTGGGGTGGGGGAAGCCAAGGTTTAAACAAAAGTGCAACAGGGAAACACTTCAAACACAACTGTCAGCAACTGAATGGCTGCAGGCACTGGGAACATCTTCCATCCCCACCCCGCTCCACCTGGCAAGTGGGGAGCTGCACAGCCTCACCGGAGACCAGGGCGAGCACAACTCGTGGGCATCCTAGAACAAGGAAGACAAAGCAGCGGAGCCCTCTGCAGCCCATTCTTCCCAGCTTCGGGTGCGCCCTGCAGGGCGCACCCCTGGACAGTCCCTGGCTCACTGCATGGCTTTGTGCCGCTGTGCTGAAGCTCGGTTCCAGAAAAGAAAAAAAAAAATTGTCCAGATTTGTGAAATGCAGAGGCCCCACCTTTGGGAGCAAGGTGGCACGGTTAGAAAACTGGACTGGGAGTGAGAGATCCTGGCTTCTCTGGCTCACTCTGCTGAGGACTTGACTTAGACCACACGCTGAGTTATTTAACCCGTGTGTCTTTGTTTTCCCCATGAAGCGCTTCCAAGAGCCCAAGCAAAGATCTGGCCAATTGAGCACCCCAGCTTGTGTCCAAGGCAAATGAATTACAGGTGCCCGACCTCTCTGATAATCCGCTCCCGAGGAGACTGTTTCCCTTGATTTGGGAACCACTGTTCTCCCTCTTGAATCCTATCCTGGCCTCATATCAACATCCTCCCACTGCCCAGTGTGGGTTACAGGTCCTCCTCTGTGCCCATCTGCAGACCATGTGAGTTGTCACAGCCCCAGCTAGGGAGCTTCAGCTCAGGTGGTCTCCAGGCTGTTGGCCAAAAGGGTGGCTATCACCCAAACTTTACTGGCAGGAGACTCAAGAGACTGGAGGCAGTTCCTGAGATGGGAGACAATCTCTGCCACCAAAGCCACCGCACCAGGCAAAAACCTCACAAGCCAAAAGCTCTCCCCTTCTCTACTGTCCACACGTAATTGCTTTTGGAAGTCCCAAGTGCGTTAATCTCTATCGACTCTGCTGGCTGCTTAGGGGATGGATGGTCTTGCAAAGAGGGCAGGGCAGCTTGGTTCAATCCCCATCTCTGCCACAGACTCCCTTGGGTAATCTCAGTGCCTCAGTTTTCCCATCTGTAAAATGGGGCAATAAACCATTCTCCCTCCTTTTGTCTAGTTAGATTGTAAACTCTCTGGGGCAGGGACTGTGTCTCCCTATGACTATGCTCATACTGCAGCTGGAAGTTGAATTTCCTGCTCAGGAAGACATACACGTGCTAGCTTTGATCAAGCTAGTGCACTAAAAATAGCAGTGTATCCCCTGCTAGCTGCCCACGTACAATCCTGTCCCCTGACCCTCGGTACGTACTCAGGCAGCCAGCCATGGCTACGCTGTTTTACCCAGCTGGCTCAGTCAAAGGTAGGGAAGGTCCATCTATACAGACCCGGTGCAGACATCCCCTTAATGTCTGAGCAGCACCTAGAATAATGGGGCCCTGATCGCTGTTGGGGGCCGAAGGTGCTGTTGTTCATAATAAGGGTCAATGTAAAGCTAATTGGCTCAAGACTCAATGGGGTAGGGAGTCTTCCACCTCTAGGTCCGTGGTTCAAATGCAGGCCAAGGGAACAGTCCTCTCAGACTCTTACTCCCAGATGGCAGTACAACGACTCCTGTGAAGTGAGTTGGTGGGTTCTCAGTCCACCGGGTAGTGCAAAGGGGCTCCCATCCCACCATCCCGTGCAACTCCCCTCAGCACCCCAATGAGTTCCTCTGCCTCTTCCGCCCTGCACCGCAGAGGGATCAGCCCCAGGGCGGGGCCCAGATAAATGCAGACACAGCCAGCAGTGAAACAGCTAGTTGCTAGGGCGCAGGGGCCTGCTCAGGATTTGCATACGGCTGCTGATTTCCATAGTGCAGCTGGGTCTGAGGCAGGAGAAATTTCCATAAGCCCAGCTCAGAGGCAGTTGGGGTGTGGGGAGAGGCATAGGAGGGGGGTTATTTGAAATTCAAATGAAGGTGATTAGGGGGTTTTACATCCTCAGGAGGGGAGAGGACAAAAGGAGGGGGACAAAGGCTGCTTTTATTCTAATCAGGACGTTATCAGAGGGGGGTGAGGACACCCTGTGCTCTCGGAAGAGCAGGGGCATTTTGGAAGGGCAGGCCTGCTTGCCTCTTCTTCCAGACTCCTGTCCCTACCCCTGCAAACCGAAACACTGCCCATGGGAACAAGTCCTGCTCTGGGGGGTTTCCTTCTGGAACCTGCCTGCGTCTCCCCCCCGTGTCCCCCTGCCTCCTCCCCTCATGTGGAGATTGTGGGTCTATCTGGCAGGAGAGGGACGTGGAGACAGGTGTTCTCCGAGGCGTTTGTCTATGCAGGAGAGGTGCACAGGTTTAACTTAAACCAGTTTTTAGCCTAAATGGGTTTAGCTCCACCAAAACAGGCCACTCTCAGCCCTGGGAAAAGCCAGGGGGTGGGGGGGGGTGTATTGCACCAGTTACATCAATCGATTGGAATTCACACCTGTAGCATCTCTTCCATGTAGACCAGCCAGACTCCAGGTTTGTCCATTAGGTCATTTGTTAATTGACACCCGAAGCCCTGCCCGGCTTCCTCAAGAATCCTATGGATCCCTCCAGACATGTTTCTTAAATCTAACCTTGAAGAGGGGGTGATTCCAACCAGGGATGCAGTGATGTAAGCGCAGCATGCCACCCTTCCCCCCCCCCGCCCCCGTAGTAGTGACTGCAGTATTGAATGTACCTACCACTCTCTGGTGTCTCACTCCCCTTGCTCAGACCTATGTTGCCCCTCCCTGGTATCTCACTCACCTTCTCCTCTCTCTTCTTCTCCCATAGCCTATCCCTACCTACTAACTGCTCATCTCTCTGTCCTGCCTTCCTACCCTGAGGAACTCCTTCAGCCTGGATAATGTGGGAGGGAAGCATCTGTCTCTCCTTCTCCTTGCCACCCTGCAGCCTTGCTCCTGAGCACATCTCCCTGCACTGGGTTGACTGGCCATGTAAAGGAGGAAGCTTTAAAGGCACTCCAAGAGACAGACCATTAATGGGGAGTGGCAGGTGCCCGTCTGCCAACACTCCAGTCAATAAGATTATTCATCAGCAAGGCAGCCACGTTCCCGACAGCAGGAGAGAGGAGCGAGGAGGTGTTTCTTTCCTGACTCTGGTGCCCTTTTTGAGAGCTAGCTACTCTGTGCACCAACCACTAATCGTGCTGGCTGTGGAAACAGTAGCCCGGGTTGTCTTTTGCACGGAGATATGCCTGGCACAGGCAGGGGTTGAAAGGGGGTTGTCAAGCAGCAACTTAGGCCTCCCTGCTTTTTCTGGCACGTTTGCTCTAGCCCCGTCCCTCATCTTAAATTAGAGCAGCTTAGAGGCTGCTCTAACTCACACCAACTGGGTCTGATCTCTAGGGGATCCTATGCAAGCTGTAAATGGTATAGCACAGGCAAACTCCATCCAGCATGCTGCCATGATGTGTGTGGGACAGTTGGTGTAGGAGCTAACGATACCACTTGGTGCCAGCTGATTTCTCCCCCACACTGAGGATGCTCTCGGCTGGCCATTTAGGGCCAGATTCTGCCACTTAGCAATGCCTGAGTGGTGCACGACAGCCAGCACAGAAGGAGAAAATCTGGGCTATTAATTGAAGTAACTGGAGGTAAGGTGATTTACACCAACTGAGGATCTGTCCCTTTATGTTTAGCAACAGAATAGTAAAATGGGACATCTTTTTGCTCTGTGATTGTACAGCGCCTAGCACAAGGGGCTCCTGGTCCAGAACCAGGGCCCTAGGCATTGCCACACTACACCTAATAAGTAACAATAAAATAATGTAACATCCCTGATTGACATGGTTATCACTGATACAGCTGTACTGTGTGACATCTGTTTCCAACCATTTATTACTACTGTTACTTATTTGTACTCGGCTATCATCCAAAGACATCAAGATCTGGGTCCCCTTGTGCCAGGAACTGTACAAAGACATAGTAATGGGTCATCTCTTCCCCAGTGAGCTTACAATGTATGTTCAAGGGATGGTTGGCTCAAATTTGGCCCTATATGTAGATTATAAATTAATGAACTTTTACAAAAATGGAATATGTATAGAAATGTTTTCCTGCCTTTTTGTTTGTTTAAACCAGCCATTCCCTTGTGTAGATGCCATTCAAACATAGCCTCTTTGTTCTAATGCATGAGACCAGGAAAGTGAAAATGACTAGCAGCAGGGAGTGCCCTGGGAGACTGTTGTCTCAGTACTTTGTTGACTTAGAGCGATACTCTAGGGGAGGCAATTTGGCTTAATGTATAGCGTAATGGGCTGCAATGCAGCAGATCTGGGTCTGTCCCAGCCCTGCCACTGGATTGCTGGCTGAATTTGGGCAAATCCTGTCACCGCCTAGTGCTTCAGTATCCCTATCTGTAAAATAGGGATAATGATGCTGACATCCTCCACGGTAAAGTGCTTTGAGATCTACAGATGAACATGCTGTATGACAGCTAGGTGATGGTATTAGCTCAGCCACAAGTTGATGGTCTGGATGCAGGAATCACTGGGTAAAATCTGTTGCCTATTCAGATTAGATGATGGTCGCTTCTGGCCTTAAACTCTATGAATTGTCTAAGCTGAGTGAGATGCAAAAACAAACCAATGTAAATACCCAGGAGCCTATTTGACTTTTACAATTCTTTTCATTTTGACCATCAAATTCGTTTGTAACCATAAGTAGGAACATTTTATTTGTTCAGTTACTTTTAACTTGATGCTTAATAGAAGAGTCCATTTCAATGCAGCTAAGAGGTTTTGCTCCTTTATAACATCTGACTCAAATGCCATTTATAGCTCTAATGATTGTTGCTGGGGGCTTTTCCTTCCCCACTGCTGAGTGAGCATTGAATATCATGTGATAGTCGACATGATGGAGCTGATGGGAGCAGCAATCATGTCAATAGACAGTCAATTAATGTGACCAAGCCAATTTCCTAACCATTTGTTTCCAATATATAAATCATCCCATTGCAATAATTTTCTTCCTACTGCCCCCTGTGTGATGCTGTAATGACATTTTACTGTATAAATAATTGCAGCTAGCACACTTAACGTGTGTCTGGCATTGTTCCTTCCTTGACACTGTTCCTCTTTCATTGTTCAACTGCACAGAACGTAATTCTCCAAAGCAGCACATGGAAAATCTGTTTCCCCCAGTGAATTCCCCAGCTCCTCCTTATAAAGATTTAACTTGCCATTAGTGTGCAGTCCAAATCCAAAATTTCCTAGTGACCAAATCCCCTTCCATTCTGTACAGCTCACTCAAAATGTAGGGTGAATTAATTTAGGTTTTGGGGGATGGGTTCTGTCTACAACCCTGGTCGTGTAATCAGTATGTTGCCAACAGGTTGCTTTCTTGGCAAACTGATGCCCCCTGTAGGTGACTAGCGCATGGTCTCAGAAGATGTTGTAAGACCGATTGTTGTGTCATGAGGTAATTATAGCTTGTGTTTTCTTGACTCTTGATTTCTTTTCTCTCCATTGCCGCGAGAGCTGGCTGCCTCCTGTACTTCTCTATTTGTCACAAATAGGAAGTTTAAGAGGCAGAGAAATTCTGCAAATGAAACATCTCTGCCCATTAGCCATATCGTAGACCTGACCCAGCTCCTTCATCATGAAGGGAAAAGGGAGAGAAGACTAACTAACCCAAGGAGTTAGCAGTAATCGATCTTATGCTTTAACAGGGGAACAGCAACAGAATTTCACCCAGCATGCCCACTGCCTCACATGAGAAGCTTAAAATGCAAAGGGATGCAACCCAGCCACCCCAAGAGAAGCCCAGTATCCTGTTTTCTGACACTGGCCATATCCAATGGATCACCCCGTCCTATGCTTGTTGACACCCCCAAAGAATTCTAGTAGATTGGTGAGACGTGGTTTCCCTTTACAGAAGCCACGCCAACTCTTCCCCAACGTATCTATGTATTCTGGTAATTCTGTTCTTTAATATAGTTTTAACTAATTTGCCTGGTACTGGAGTTAGCCTTACCAGCCTGTATTTGCCAGGATTGCCTCTGGAATCTTTTTTAAAAATTGGTGTCACATTAGCTATCCACAAATCATCTGGTACAGAGGTTAATTAAACCAATAGGTTACATACCACAGTTGGTAATTCTGCAATTTCATATTTGAGTTCCTTCAGAACTCTTGGGTGAATACCATCTGGTCCTGGTGACTTATTGCTGTTTAATTTATCAATTTGTTCCAAAACTTCCTCTAATGACACCTCAGTCTGGGACAGTTCTTCAGATTTGTTACCAAAAAAGAATGGCTCAGGTGTGGGAATCTCCCTCACATCCTCAGCCATGAAGACCTATGCAAAGAATTCATTTAGCTTCTCCACAATGACCTTGTCTTCCTTGAGTGCTCCTTCAGCACCTCAATTGTCCAGTGGCCCCACGGATTGTTTGGCAGGCTTCCTGCTTCTGATGTACTCAACAAAATTGTTGTTTTGAAGGATGCCTTTTTGTCTCTAACTGCTTCCTTTACTTTGTTGTTTAGCCGTGGTGGCATTTTTTGTCCTCTTACTTTTTTTAAAGAAAATTATTGTTTGGGGTGTATGTATAGTTAGAGTCTGTATTATCGTGTTTTTTAAAAGTTTCCATACGGCTTGCAGGCATTTCACTCCTGTGACGGTTCCCTTTTTTGAACTACACAAAAGTGAGGACGCTAATAACATGTAAATTAAAAAGAAGTTAAATGCTACTGTGGTGGGTTTCTTTGGTATTTTCCCCCCTACAAAGATGTTAAATTGAATTACATCATGGTTGATATTACCGAGCAGTTCAGCTATATTCACCTCTTGGACCAGATACTGTGCGTCACTTAGGACTAAATCAAGAATTGCCTCTCCCCTTGCGGGTTCCAGGGAAAGCTGTTCCAAGAAGCAGCCATTATTGGTGTCTAGAAATGTTATCTCTTTATCGCATCCTTAGGTGCCATGCTCATAGACAACATCGTTGAAATCCTCCCTTATAATTGGGTTTTCTGTTTTTGTAGCCTCTCTCATCTCCTTCAGTATTTCACAGTCACTGTCACCATTGCATATTCCTACTGCTACACTCTTATTAGTCAAGCGTGACATTTATGTCCCTAGAGATTCTGTGGTACTGTTTGATTCATTTAAGATTTTTACTATATTTGACTCTATGCTTTCTTTCACATACAGTGCCTCTCCCCCACCAGCATGATCTCTTCTGTCATGCCTACATATTTTTGCACTGGTTGTGATGGTGACACCAGGGATCCAAATGGGGGGTCGTGCTGGTTGTGATGGTGACAGCAAGGATCCGAATAGGGGTTGCGTTGGTTGTGAACGGACCACGCTGTTTGTTTGACTTTTCGGTTGTAAACAAAACACTCCTGGCAAAAAATCCGGCCGGAACCCTGCTGCGGCTCTCCCCTCCCATCCCTAGAGAAACCTCCCCAGGCAAACTCGCACCAGAGCTGGTGCCAGCATTATGCAAAGCAGCCACATACCTGCTGGCTGCCAGATGAACCAGGGAGAGGAGTTGGCTGTTCGCCTGAAGTGTTACTGATAGCCAACCATGATTATTCCGTCCAACCTGAGCACCCTCAAAGTGGGAGTTGGGGGAAGTACTCTGAGGGTGGGAGGAAACGTTCTCAAAGCACGACAGCCCCTCATTTCAGTACCGGGCGCTTTCCCAGCTTGGCACACACCCTCATGATTAAAGAGGGCCGGACTCACTCTGCCAGTTCAGACCTTGCTTGGAAATGAAGGGTTCCAGCTTTAGAGCAGAACTCCAGGCTTGGGAGGTTTAGGTTCCTTCGGAATCTGGCAGAGCACCAAGAGTAGGGTGACCAGATGTCCCGATTTTATAGGGACAGTCCTGATATTTGGAGCTTTTTCTTATATAGGCTCCTATTATCCCCCACCCCCTGTCCCAATTTTTCACACTTGCTGTCTGGTCACCCTACCCAAGAGCCAGGCTCTGAGCTGATCTAAAGCAGGGGAGCACCACTGAAGCTGATGGAGCGGTGGGTGTTCGACGGCAGTTGAGGATCTGACTCGTTCGTGTGCTTTTCTTGCTGGTTGCCTGATGCTGGGCAAGACTAGATTTCAAACAAGGATCCTTACTGCTTGCGCAGAATGTTCCTCTAGTGAGATTGAAGAGGATACTACAATCGTGCAAGCCTGTGTAGATCGAAACTAGATAGAAACATGGATTTATATTAGTAGTTCTTGGGAAATCATTGGCTTAAATAAATGGAAGAAAGATTTTTTTTTTTTTTTTGCCTAACCTCAAACTTATTTTCAAAGGAGCCAAAAGGAGTTAGACACCCACTGCCCATTGACATTCCCATTGGGTGCCTAATCCCCTTAGGCTCCTTTTGCAAATCCAAGCCCAGATGTTTTGTAAAAACTAACCCTTCCTCCCAGCTAGTGTCTTTTATAGTGAGATAACTGAGTCCAAGAGCCTGTAAAGACCTTGAAGGAACAAAACAGAAAGGGACGGGTAGTGGCTAGGCAGACACGGCTGCCTGTGTTTGGAGGGAAAGCGCAGGAGGAGGAAGGTGTGAAGCTGAGAATGGCGGCACCTATGGATTAGACATGAGCCTTTGTTGGAGAATTTGGATCCAGGACCTGAACTCTCTAATGTTTGGGATTCTGCTCTGGGAGGTTTGGCTCAAGCCGTTGTAGAGAGTGGCTGAAAATTCACGTCCAGGTTTGGAGTCCAAGTTCCAATGAACTCAGGGATTTGGGTGAGGAGCGGGTAAGATGTTGATCATCCAAGGGAAATGAGTGAAGGCCTGTGCTGTATCTTCGGGTTGGATCCTGTCTGATTCCCCTTGCTTTTGCCTAGCTGCCTTTGAATCAAGGAGTCGCCTTTTCTAGCACAACCCCACAGCACCTTCCATTCCCTTAGATCTCCTGTAATTACTCAGGGCCACAAATTCCCTCAAGAATTGCAGGTGAACCGCCTCATCACCTGTTTGCCAGCCTCTCCCACAGCTTCTCTGCGCTTGCTATCTAGTTGTCGGAAAGCCAGGGATTAGGGAACACCCTCCCTCAGTAACCTCTAAGGATGCTGCTTGCTCCAAGCCCCACCTCTGCTGAGCTCCCCCGTGACAGCGCAGTGGGGGCATCACCCGGGGAGAGCTGGTTCTCTTTATTTCAGTAAAGATTTGGTACCTTCGGAAACCATTGAGTTGCGCAACAGCCACCTTTGTAACTGCCTGGTCTTATTTTCATTGCCTCCATCCTGCCGCCCCATCTCCCTGCCTTTGTTTGTCACGCTCACTTGTTGCATCTTGTCCTGCACTGAACGGTGTGCTTGTCGGGGAAAGGAGCGGGTCTTCATGTATGTTTGTACAGGGCCAAGCGCAATGAGGCCTGGTGGGGGGTCGAGGTGCTCTAGCAACACCAAGGTTCATTCTTGTTCTTCTCTGTTGTAGGAAATGAACGAAATGGGCTGGACTTTAACAGACAGGTAAGATCTACCAAACATTCCTCTCCTTTTGCAAGGCAGGTCATTGCATTTGCTGATCTCGTTGGGTCCCCAGGAACTGTCCTTCGTGGGTCAGAATGACTGATGCTGCTTCTCTGTGTTGGCCTTTCTAGTCCATAGTCCATTTGTTGATTTAAGATTTTGTTTAAATCCACGTGAACTTTTTTTTTTAATCATGCTATGAAAGGGATTTTCGTTCCATTGAGGGAGAATCCAGCCTCGGCTCCAGGGTGCCACAAACGTTCTATTGTGTGTGACATTGTCGCTCTCCGCCCAGAGCATACGTGTCTGGGTGCACGGGGCCGATGCACCTGAGTGTGAGGGACAGGCATGGTGAGGGTGGTTTGAGTTCTGGCTGTGCCTGGGTCAACAGTACTATTTTCCTGGGATGGGGAGCTGAAAAGCCAGAGATTCCCCTGCAGATTTCCCTTTGCAAGATAGCAGGGGGGCAGGAACATCAGACAAACATATACTGCCCTGATATTTTAAAAGATCTATTTCCAGATATAAGTTAATGAATCTGGACAGGAGTGGGTCTCAAGAACTGTCTCCTTTGCCCCCTCCCCTGGACTCTTCCCTGCCACTGTATTGTAATCAATGTTAGGTTCCTGGTTGTGGTATCTGCTAGGGCTATCAAGCGATTAAAAAAATTAATCACGATTAATCGTGCTGTTAGTAATAAAATACCATTTATTTAAATATTTTTGGATGTTTTCTACCTTTTCAAATATATAGATTTCAGTTACAACACAGAATACAAAGTGTACAGTTCTCACTTTATATTTATTTTTTATTACAAATATTTGCACTGTAAAAAACAAAAGAAATCGTGTTTTTCAGTTCACCTAATACAAGCACGGTAGCGCAATCTCTTTATCATGAAAACTGAACTTACAAATGTAGAATTATATACACACACAAAAACTGCATTCAAAAATAAAACAATGTCAAACTTTAGAGCCTACAAGTCCACTCAGTCCTACTTCAGCCAATCGCTTAGACAAATAAGTTTGGTTACAATTTGCAGGAGATACTGCTGCCCACTTCTTGTTTACAATGTCACCTGAAAGTGAGAACAGGTGTTCGCATAGCACTGTTGTAACTGGCGTCCCAAGATATTTACGTGAAAGATGCATTAAAGATTCATATGTCCTTTCATGCTTCAACCACCATTCCAGAGGACATGCGTCCAAACTGATGACGGGTTCTGCTGGATAACGATCCAAAGCAGAGCAGACCGACACATGTTCATTTTCACAATGTGAGTCCGATGCCACCAGCAGAAGGTTGATTTTCTTTTTTGGTGGTTCGGGTTCTGTAGTTTCCACATCGGAGTGTTACTTTTTTAAGACGTCTGAAAGCATGCTCCACCTAGGGTGACCAGATGTCCTGATTTTATAGAGACAGTCCTGATTTTTGGGGTCTTTTTCTTATATAGGCTCCTATTAACCCCACCCCCGTCCCTATTTTTCATACTTGCTGTCTGGTCACCCTAGCTCCACCCCTCGTCCCTCTCAGATTTTGGGTGCTTAAGCCTTGGGTTGAGTCCTGTAGTTATCCTGAGAAATCTCACACTGCTACCTTCTTTCCGTTTGGTCAAATCTGCAGAGCAAGCGTTCTTAAAACAAACAACATGTGCTGGGTCACCATCCGAGACTCCTATAACATGAAATATGCGGCAGAATGCGGGTAAAACAGAGCAGGGGACGTACAATTCTCCCCCAAGGAGTTCAGTCACAAATTTAATTAACGCCATGTGTGGCCGATATAATAGGCAAGGGGAGGCAGTGCCTCTCCTAGTGCAGCCGTCCCTGCCGCCCAACACCAGGGCTGTGGTGACCCCCCCGCCCCGCCTCTTCCACTCCCTGCTCTGACCCTTCCCCGAGGCTCCCAGGGACTCCTGCTGCTACCTGATCAGTCTTCTTCCTCTCTGCTCCTCCACTCCCCTTTTGGAGGTCCCCACAGCTGCTTGCAGCTTCTCTCCTCCTCATTCCCCCTCCGTGTGTGTGTGTGTGTGTGTGTGTGTGTGTGTGTGTGTGTGAGAGTGAGGATGCGAGTGGCAGGCAGGGGAGTGAGGAGGCATAGGGAGGGGATCCCTGAATAACTTTTACACTGGTGAAAAAGCCTTCCAGAGATCTTGTAGCCAATCACTGAAACTGTTAAAGGGCCATTAAAGTGGTAATGAAGCCATTTAACAGGCATTTGCCAACGGCCAGGAAGCCTTTCCCTTTGGCCACATTCAGCTGGCTTTTCTATTGTAGCAAAATGTGTTATTTGGGGTTAAAAACCGTTTCCAAATTCTTGATCTAGGCGTTTTATTCAAACCCAGTTTAAGTAAAGGAGTCTGGCAGGGAATTGTGTGTAAGAGAGGTGATTAAACTACTGCCATAATGCAGGCTGTCAGTGACAAAGGCTTTTTCAAAAGGAGAGATTAGGCTTCAATTTGGCGCAGGCGGCGTGAAAAGCCACGACTCTCTATATACAGTATACACCGATCAAACTCCCTACCATGCAGAGGAGAATCCATCTGGCAATTGATCTATAGCTGTTGCCTGTTCAGTTCAGTTGCCTGTTCCCTTAGGGAATGTTATTGTGCTTTAAGGTGAAAACGGGCAGGGTCTCACGGCGGGGAGGGAGATCACCAGCAGGGTGAGGAGGCGAGCAGCAGGTGGGTGGGGGAGGAGGTCAGTGGAGGAGGGACTTTACTGGGGGGGGGGGTGAAGAGGTGAGCAGCGAGTCAGCGGTGGGAGGGGGCTGGGGCAGAGAAGGGATGGAGCATGGGCGGGGCCATGGACAGAAGAGGCAGGACAAGGCACTCGCCTCCCCCCGGGGAAGTTTCACCCACCATCCATGATTAACACATTACTTTTTTAACGAGTATCATCAGCATGGAAGCATGTCTTCTGGAATGGTGGCTGAAGCATGAAGGGGCATACGAATGTTTAGCATGTCTGGCATGTAAATACCTTGCAATGCCAGCCACAAAAGTGCCATGCAAACGCCTGTTCTCACTTTCAGACTACATTGAAAACAAGAAGCGGGCAGCAGTATCTCCCATAAATGTAAACAAAGTTGTTTGTCTTAGTGATTGGCTGAACAAGAAGTAGGACTTAGTGGACTTTAGGGTCTAAAATTTTACATGTTTTTGAGTGCAGGCATGTAACAAAAACAGCTACATTTGTAAGCTACACTTTCATGATAAAGAGATTGCATTACAGTACTTGTATGAGGTGAATTGAAAAATACTATTCTGTTTATCGTTTTTACAGTGCAAACACTTATAATAAAAAATAATATAAAGTGAGCACTGTACACGTTGAATTCTGTGTTGTAATAGAAATCAATATATTTGAAAATGTAGAAAAACATCAAAAATATTAAATAAATTTCAATTGGCATTTATTGTTTAACAGTGCAATTAATCACGATTACTTTTTTTGAGTTAATCACATGAGTTAACTGCGATTAATCGACAGCCCTAGCATCTGCAGCCATGGCATCTCTGATTGTCCAGAGATTTTTGAAGACCATGTTGAGAAATCCTCCCGAATCTTGAGTCCCAGGTCAAAACCCTCAGGTGAGGCAGATAGAGTCAGCACTTCTTAAACTGTAGATCCCAGCTCCTAAAATGCTGTAGGGCCTTCTCCAAAGCTCATTGAAGTCGGAGGCGGCAGATTTGTGAGTTAGCTCTGGCCTCTAGCCATAGGGTTGGGGAGGGGAAAGCCATAAGAGGCTGGGGCTATCTCAGGGCTGTCATTAGGGATCTGAGCAGATGTTGCATATGTGCAAATTCATCACCCTGGTGATGGACAGGCTGTTCTCGTCCTTCCCCTTTCCCACTGCACTCTCTGCCCCTCAGGGTTTGCCCTGGTGGTTTCCATCTGAGAAGGTGTGAGTGGGCCATTTATCTGTTTGTTTGCCTTGGCTCATCTGGGCTTGGGTGGATCAGTCCCTCCCCATCAAAGGTGTCTTGACACGCTCAGTTATCTTCCATTGGAAAACCACACTAAAAACAAAAAAGCCTTGTGGCTCCAACTCTGTGGACTCCAGAACTGATGGCAGGGAACTTCTGTGAGCCAAAGGGATCACCTGAGTGGCTCAGAACTCGTCGTAAGGGAAAATTCCATTGAGATAGAAATAGGCAGCGAACGTACGTTGTGCCGGATCTAAAGCCACTTGAAGTCAATGGAAAGACTCTCATAGATTTCAACAGACTTTGGATCAGACCCAGAGGCTGCTCTGGACCTCATAGGATTGGGCCCTACTACACTGAATGATTTACATCAGAAATGCAGACTCAGGAATGGGCTGTTTCCCCAGTGCTGGCCAAGCCATCTAGACAGGATTTCTTTGTAATGACTGGCGGGGGGGTGGGGATTAAACATCAGGTCATCACTTTCCATGTATATTCCTTCCAATATGATGGGCATCTATCAGAATGTCGGACAGGTATGCATCATCAATGCTTTCATTAATCTCTCCATCCCGTTTTATTGTGGAACAGTTGCTTGTCTTCTTCATCTCTCAGAGAAGCACAAACACTTGCCACAATAATATACAGTAGGAAACAAACCCACAACAGCAAAGTGTCCGGCGTAATAGGTTTGATCCTTCCCCAGTAGAAGTCAGTTGCAAACAGTGGAGCTGGAACAATTTGGATAGTCGAGGTGCTGAGAGCTGTTGAACCAATGTAGATGATGGAAACTACTTCAAGCCAGGGGGTGCGGCAGTACCCCTAATTCCAGCACCTATAGTAGGTTTTGACATTAGTCACGTCTGCTAACATGGTAGAGTCCAGTGTGGTAACAACCAGGGCCGGCTCTACCATTTTTGCCGCCCCAAGCAAAAAACACCCCCCCCCCCCCAAAAAAACCGCTCGGACTGCTGCCGCCCGAACTGCCGAAGCACAAAAAAAAAAAAAAAAGCTGCCCGGACTCTGCCACCCCAAGAACGGATGGAATGCCGCCCCTTAGCATGGGCCGCCCCAGGCACGTGCTTGCTCTGCTGGTGCCTGGAGCCGGCCCTGGTAACAACCGGCTATCTATATATGTGCATGAATAGCAGATGTTTGTAACACATGCTAATGAAGCGTGGCTCTGTGTCCCTCCTAGAACATGTGCAGAATTTGTAAGTCCTTTATCTCACTAGGTAGCGGCTTGTGCTTTTAGAACCTGAGTTCAGTCCCAGTGACAGCCCAGCCAACAGCATTGTTACATGTAGATGTGCTGATTTGTGGTAGCCACAGTTGTTATGTACAGTTGAAATACTTCTCTGGTGCAGACGAACCCAATGAGAGCAAGGCCAAGTGTTGCTTCATCTGTAACTTCTGTGATTGTCTCTGTTCAGGCTCCATCCATAACTTACTCCAGTTTGGAACGGAGGGCCAACGTTATGTGACATTTTTGTCCAGTCCCACCTAGATGTTAGCTGGAAGGGGAGGGATAGCTCAGTGGTTTGAACATTGGCCTGCTAAACCCAGGATTGTGAGTTCAATTCTTCGGGGGGGCATTTAGGGAATTGGGGTAAAAATCTGTCTGGGGATTGGTCCTGCTTTGAGCAGGGGGTTGGACTAGATGACCTCCTGAGGTCCCTTCCAACCCTGATATTCTATGACTGACTAATCCAATGGCCACCGAAGTCAGTGGGAGTCTTTCCATTGACTTCAATGGGCATTTGGTCAGCCCCTAAAATGGTGTCTCTGTTGCCAGTATCCATGAAAAATCAGATGGTGGCTTTTTTGGGAGGGGGATGGTTGGTTTTGATTTTGTTTTTACTTAAGCTCTTAGTCCATTGTTCAGGATTTTGAATTTGAGCTGAAGAAATCTGGATCTAAACACATCTTCAGGTAATTTTAATAGCTGCTGTGCTCCGGTCTTCCTCTGGAGCTCTGGGTGCTTATCATTTCTGGAGATGAGAAATCTCACATCATCTAAAACTTCTGATCTCCTCTCTTGGGCAGCCTTAATTCCTAATTTTTGAGCCCTTAACGTCACAACCTGAATCACATCCTTTCAACGTAGTTTTTCATGTGTGTTTATATATGGCGTGAGGAGAGAAAGAGAGACAGGCGGCCCTGCTTTGCCTGTTTGGTTTGGCTTTTTGGTTGAAGAGTCTAACGCTGGTTGCTTCCTGTTTACATCCAGGGAAACCACTTCCGGTTTACATCCAGGGAAACAGGAAGCAATAAACTTTCTCCCTGGGGTGTGGGATGTCTCCCAAAGTGTGTCAGTGAGGGAACTGGGTGATTCAGCAAACATGGCTTCTTTCTCAAACTAACTGGGTTTGGACTCAATTTGCTTGGCACAAAGCCAAACAGATACGCCTGCAAAGGGTCTGATCCAAAGCCCATGGACACTTGGGGGAGTTTTTCCATGCATATGTTGTGGCGGGAGTCCCCAGATAGTGCTGTTACGCATCGTCTTGCAAGCTCTTAGTGTTCAGGCAATGTGCAGTCTTTAAATAAATGCTGTATTGTTAATTTTGTGATGGAGACTTTGCAGGGGAGCTGTTGCAAACAGCAAGAGAATTTTCTCTCTGACTTAATCTTTCTGACTAGAGTCAATTCTTGGGACAAAATTGCTTTCTGGGAACAGGGTACTGGGGTGTAGGCTGAGAGTGGGGATTGCCTTCATGCCACTTTGACCCACCTCTGTTCAAGGACTGGTATGTACCGTGTAAATGTAGTATATAGCGTTAGGCTATATACATATGTAATACACTCTGTAGATATTATGTTACACCAGGAATGTACCAGACTCCACATCACTGATTTCTCATTCACTGGGAAGCTGACCTGCAGGACCCCAATATCTGCTTGGTAGAGGGGTGACACACAGGTCCCTGAACAGAAAGGAGACTCAGTTTCCCCCTTCTCCCAGCAGAGGGAGCCAAGGGACCTTTCAAGGCAAGTTTAGGGTCTCTTGATGGGGTGGCAGGAGACTGAATGGAGCTAAGGTTGGAACGTCTATTGATACAGCAGTGTGGAGACGGTATAGAAGTATCAGGGAGTGTGATGTTGGTTTCCTTTCATCCGAGTAGACAATTCCTGCAGATAAGATGTCACATGTTTAGTACTAATAATGGGTTTGGCGCTGTACAAATATAAACACTATCCCTGCCCAAGGAGATTGCAATGTAAATGACAGACATGCGGCAGGCACCAGAAGGCACTGGAAATCCAGGGCTGGGAATAACTGAGAGCTCTGCTGTTGGTTTACGTTCTCCCCTGTAATATTGATGATACACTCCTGATTTGAGGAAGGAAGAGCCTGGAAGGAGGGGATAGCTTGGAGCGGTAGCATAGGGAGGGTAGCAACCACTGACAGCCAAAGGGTAAAAAGACCTAAGAATAATAATTAGCTCATACCTAGCACTTTTCGTTAGTAGATATCAAAGCATTTTACAAAGGGAGGGCAGTGTCACCAGCCCCATTTTACAGATGGGGAAACTGAGGCACAGGAAGGGAAGTGACTTGCCCAAAGTCACCGAGCAGGCCAGTGGTAGGGCTGAGAATAGATCCCAGGTCTCCTAAATCCCAGTCCCGTACTCTTGTCCACTAGGCCAGGCTGACTGAGGCCATGATGATGATGGGTTGCATTTTCCAAAGCACTCGGGATTGGTCTAACTCTGCTCCCAATGGAAGACAATGGTAAAACATCCCATGACCTCTGCAGGAGCAGAGAGAGGCTAGCACGGAGCGCTTTTGAAAAGCCCTCCCATAGTTTCTAAGGGCTTGTCTATACTTACCGCGCTGGTTCGGCGGCAGGCAATCGAACTTCTGGGTTCGATTTATCGCGTCTTGTCTGGACGCGATAAATCGAACTCAGAAGTGCTCCCCATCGACTCCGGTAATCCTGCTCGCCGCGAGGAGTACGCAGAGTCGATGGGGGACCCTGCCTGCCGGGTGTGGACCGCGGTAAGTTCGAAGTAAGGTACGTCGACTTCAGCTACGTTATTCACGTAGCTGAAGTTGCGTACCTTACTTCGATTTGGGGGTTTAGTGTAGACCAAGCCTAAAGCAAAGGCTCCTCTAGTGTGAAATTCACCCTTGTGCAGAAGGCCTGTGTGCTACTTAAATTCCACTTAACCCCTCAAACTAGGGCAAACAGCTCTCTGCACAGGGGTGAATTTCACCATTATCAAAGTTCTAGTCTTTCAGATGGCAGCTTGATCTGGGAGTGGTGCTTCATATTTGGGGGCGGGGGTGGGGGGGGGGAGAGAGAGAGATTTCACATGCCAGCCCTGTCAGGGGAACTTAGATTGTAGAGATTTAGGTGAGTCTCCAATCAGGTGCCATTGAGGGAAACGGGTGGGTCTTACACTGATTTTTCTAACGGGAAGGATTTCGGAGCTGATGTTCTGCAAGATGTTATTGACATTAGATACACAAGGTGGGTGAGGTCATGTCTTTTATCGGGACAGCTTCTGTTGGTGAAAGACAAGAAGCTTCATCAATAGAAGTTGGCCCGATAAAAGATCTGACCTCACCCACCTTGCCTGTCTAATATCCTGGAACCAACACAGCGAGGACAACACTGCAGATAACATTGTTACTGACGTGGCAGGCTGGGCTAATTCCACCTGAGACCTGAAATTCCTGGTGGCCTTTTTAAAAAAAAAAAAAATCACTAATAACGCTTTGCCCTTGCGTAGTACCTTCCATCCAAGGAGCTGACCGCACTTTGCTGGCTAGTGTAGCCCCGGGACACCCCTGAAAGATAGAAGGGAGTATTACCCCCATTTCACAGATGAGGAAACTGAGGCACAGAGAGACTGATTTTTTTTCAGAGGTGCCGTTGAAACTAGTGGCAGTCATGAATATCAGGCCCAAGGTTATACAGAGAGTCTGTGGCAAAGCTGGGAAATGAACTTAGATCTCGTGACTCAGAGCCCTGCTATCTAACCAGATGAATCTCCTTCCTCCCATAAATCTCTTTGAAGGCGCAAGGTGCTAAGCATTTTATTATTATTAATAATAATTTTGCTAGACCTGCGCTTCCCTCCCTTAGGGAGCAGTTCTCATCCTGTTTCATTTCACTTTATCTCTCTCCCCCTCCACCACCCAATACGATGTACTCCCCACATGCTATTTCAGTTCCTCCTTTGCTCTCCCCTGCGGGTATCAGCTGAGCTCAGGTTTCACTCTGCCCTCCAGATTTCCATCCCCTCCCCGATTTGCCCTCCTGTCTGGTGTCAGTTCGCATCCTGTTTTCCTCTTCCCTCCAGGTGTCAGCTCAGATTTCACTTTCTCTTCTCCCTCCTTGCCCTGAAGTGTCACCCCCGGACTTAGTTTTGCGTTGCCTCTCTTGGGACCACTTTGGAAAACAACCTCGTTGGCTCGAAACCAGCTGTACTCTCCACATCTGTATTAACAGACAGAATATGAGCTGAACGCCAGGCTGTCCCTTCCCCTTTCAAGTTTCCCCAACTTCCCCTGTACTTATGCTTCTAACACTGACCTGTATCTGTTGGCTGGTTCTCCTACAAAATGCAACCCACTGGGGAAAGGATCCAGAGAAAGATCTGGCTTTAGGTATTGTCCTCTTCAGGAGCGCCGCCAGCTTTTCTGCCGCCCTAGGCGGCGGAAGGTCCCGCCCAGAAATGCTGCCCCCCACAGGGGCGGTGGAAGGTCCCGCTGCCGAAATACCGCCACGGTCGCCGCCCCCCAAATTGTAGCGCCCTAGGCGACCACCTAGGTCGCCTAATGGGTTGCACCGGCCCTGGTCCTCTTCCATTTCTACACATGACAGGGTTTGGTGTAGGTCATGTGTGTAGAGGGTCCTCTTTCCCAAACCACTGTTAGTCTTTCATGTTGGTAGAGGAAGTGCTAGAATCACCTTTTTGCTTTTTTCCCAACCCATTTCCCCCCCCAAGGGGGTCCCACTTCTCCTTCTGGCTGTCCATGGGGTGCTTACTGCCCACCCTTCCATATTCTTTCTTGCCACCACTCCCATATGCGTCTGTGGGTGTTTTGCCAGTGGAGGAAGTACAGGAGAACGAGGCACATGGCTCAGCCTTACCTAGGAGTGATTCTGGCCCAAGCTCAACCTCCAGGATGGAACAAAGTGCTGATCCTCTTGTGTGGAAGGTGTCCTTCATGGTGAACTTCCAATGATCTGTATCAGCCCCTAAAATTTAAGTTGTTTGTTGAAACTCCCCATGCCACAAACAAGTCTTCAAAATTGGACCACTCATGTCGTGGGTGCAGGGTTTTAGCCTGGCCAAAATTCCCAGGAGAATAGCCTTTTCTCACTGCAGTTGTTCCCAGCATAGTCACCAAGTCTCTGCCTTCAGGGTGCAAGCCGTCTGCTGAAGTTGATGGTAGCTACTCATAGTCTCTGATTTGGTCCCTTGGCCAGAACCAGAGGCGCTAAAGCAAATGCCAAATGCTCTTTTGCAACCTGAATCTATTGTATAACATCATTGGCATGTAAGAGGCAGAACTGTAGAGCTGGTGAACATCAGGCCTGTTTTGCACTGTTCATTCCCTCTGGGGCACTGGGCACTGGCCACTTTCAGAGACTGGATACTGGCCTAGATGGCCCATGGGTCTGACCCAGGATAGCCGTTCTAATGGCACCGTAGCTGTGTCGCTGTGGCACCTGTAGTATCGACTTTGCCTCAGTCAGCAGTTGCAGCATAGGCCATGGCAGTGCAACCCCAACCCCATTTGCTGGCCCCACAACCGCTGCCTGCTAATTTGATGCAGCCCTGTCCTAGGGGGACCCCATCGCCACCAGCAGTGAGACAGGACATTGGTCTAGGTGGCCTCTCGTTCTTCTTGGTGCCTCTGCTGAGACAGCCAAGAAGGACATTCACTGTGGAAGTGGTTTGGGGGACATGGACGCATTGTCCACTTGTGGCTGGAATGAGACCTACCAAACCCATCAAACCGCTGGTAACAACTTATGGTCCTTTTTGACCTGAGCTGGATCTAAACCAGTTACCCAAAGACCCAATATCCCACTGACCAAACCCTTAAACCTTCAGAAAGCTTCCAGTCACTTCTTACTGTATCCAAACCCATTCAGTGGCACCTAGTTTCCAGTCTCAGGCTACCCCAGGGAAGACTCCATTTCTGGGTATCTTCTATATGGCCACTCCTGTCCCAGGCACTCTGAGCAGGACCCAGCTTTTCAGGAGCTGCTGCTACACACACAAACACATTAGCAAGAGTCCAATCCCTCTCCATTCACCAGCAGGTGAATTTGCAGAGTGCATGCAAATTCCTTTCTCCAGTGGACTCCTGTAATCCTTGAGTAAATATTTTCCAAGCTTGTAGTGGGCTGGCCTGGCTTTAGAAAGCTGTTTGCTGGGACATACCAGTTGTTTGCACAGTAAAAGCTAAGCTCAGAGGCACAGAGGACACTTATCTAGGGGCTATTTAGATTGCCCGCCTCTTTCTAAAGCCCTGAGTTGGATGAACCAAAATGCACGGAAATAGCTGTGCTGGCTCCTAACACAATCGTCACCAGTAATAACACAGCTTTGCATTTCTCTAGGGCCTTTTATCTGAAGATCTCGACACATCGGCAAGTGTTTAATTAATTAAAGGCCTCTCAGCACCCTGGAAAGGAGGGGTGCTACACCCATTTTTCAGAAGGCAAGTCGAGGCACAAAGGGGGCAGGCGCCAGTTTTCAAACAAGGCCTCTAATTTGGGATGCCCGACGACAGACCTGATATTTCAGAAGTGCCAGGCAGCCGGAACTCCCTGTGAAATCAGTGGGAACCACACGTGTCTGGCACCTTTTGGAAATCAGGCCCGGGGATTGGCTCCAGTTGGACACCCAAACCAATGAAAGCAACAAGCTTCCATGGAAAATTTGTCGCACGGTGATTTAGCCAAGTGAAGTTAGTGGCCAATTTGGAAGTAGGTCCCAGGAGCACTGGCTCCAAGCTCCCTCCTTTAATCATGTTTCACCCTGATCATTAGTCTGCACTAAAGTCCCCGCCCCCGAATGCAAAGAGAAATGACATTGTAAGGTAGAGCTGATCTTGCTTTAATTATCTTCCTTGTATGTATTTAAAACAGACCCTTTGGCTGCTGTTCCCATGTCCCCATTCCTTCTGGCGTTGGGACAGGATTCCTCCCAGCGATGTCAAAACTAGCCTGAGCCAATCACAGAACACTGTCGAACCGGGACTAGGCCATCCGCAGTCCCAGGTTCTTGCTGATGCCAAGATAATTTCCTTCTCATGTGGGACATGGCACGAGGCGCCTTGCAGTCGTGGGGCTGGCTAAACCTGGTTCTCACAGCTCATTACACAGATGCCAAGCCGGCGCCGTTCTGCCCACGGCCTGGATGATTGATTTGCGGACATCAGTGCTGCACAGCGGGTGGCACTTTAGATGGTCCCTACCCTGATTGGCAGCCTTGGGGCCCAGGAGGCATTATACAGAACAAACAGAGGAGGGTCATCCCAGCCAGAATGGTCCCTGGAATGAGGACTCTCTCGGGAAATGTTAAAGCACTGAGCCTGGCCCCATTGAGATCAATGGGGGAGTTTTGCCACTGACTTCAATGGGAGCAGTCCTTTCAAGTGTGCAGGGTAGCATGGAAGAGGTCTGTAGTGGGTGAAATAGATAAAAGGGATTCATCAGGAGAGCGTCAGAGACACCGCCCAGGAAGGGGGCAGAGGAGAGAAAAGCAAAGATTTGGGCAGGGGTGGAGTTCTGGAGAGCTTTGAAGATGGAGAGCCTGAATTTGAGAAAGGACAGGGAGTGGAGGGGGGCAGGCAGTGCTGCGCGGTGGAAAGAGACCCAGGCCGCAGGGCAAGAAATGAAGATAAGCTTGGCTCTGGGTGGCTGGATTTTGGATGACTGGGGAGAGGGGAAGGCCAGGAAGGAATGGGTCGCCAGGGTTCCGTGAGGAGTACACAGTACAAATCAAAATGTAATATTTCAGCGTATGGTTTTCTACACATCTCTCCGAGTCTCCTGCTGCTCGGTCAACTCAGCTGGCTTCATTTGATAAACCACTGGCTTAGCATGTCTGTGGATTTTGGTGGAGAAAGCAGCTGGGCTAACTCCAAGCAATATTGGCCAAGATATAAAATAACTTAGAATCAGTTGTAAAGAATATCCTGGCTATGCACAGTTCATCCTTTGCCAAATCTGTGCTCTCCAAATACACATCACCAGATAAAGGCACTCGCGAGCCCCTGTGTATCTGGGGATACGGTACGTTGAAATAAACACAATACCCTTTAATTTAGTGATTGTGCACAATTACATCTGCCTGAGCAGCTATTGAAGTCAACACAGTCATTCAAACTGTTCGTTTTTCATTTGCTCTTTTTTGTTTATTTTTCCCCTTCCTTTTTGGTTTTTTTCCTTTCCTTCCTTCTGCCTCTTCCCCCATTTGTATTGGCCTGTGCTACACATGTTTGTTTTGATGTATGTAATTCATTGCTTTGAGGGGACGACTTCTTTTCCTTATTTTTTTTTTCCTGTTCAAAACAACACTAAGGAAATTCCATACAAAAATGTGTGTTAATGAAAAGTTACGCGTAACACATTTTAAGGTGTAACTTTTGTGTATTTAAAGTTTTGATTCCCACAGCCCCAGGAGATAGCTGCATATTAAGGCATAACTATTAACAGCATGGGTTTGATCTTGTGCTGTAAGCAATATTAGATTAGGCCCAGCTTAATAAAACAAAAATAACACAGAGGTGCAATGTGGGTGCATTATGGTTGAGAAGGAAACTATAACTCAGAAATGTCCTGACTTTTAGGATGGGTTTTTCCAAAGCATTCAGTAATGGCCTAACTCTGAATGCTGCATTGTGCTGAAAGCCTTTGCAAATCCTGCTCCTAAACCTCCTACCAACCCATAACATGGACACATGTAGCGTTTGAGAGTGGGGGATTTGCACTGAATGTATGTTACGTTCCTGACTTCTTGACATCTGTTAATTGAGAATAGTGTATGGGGATATTATTGCTATTATTTATACTTCATAGTGCCTATAAAGGTGCTAGGTACTTCACAGACAAACACATAACAGGCAAGGCATGAAGGGTGGTCTTATGGTTAAAGCAGTACCCCGGGGCGTTAATTTTAATTAATGGAGATATCCCATCGCCTAGAACTGGAAGGGACCTTGAAAGGTCATCGAGTCCAGCCCCCTGACTTCACTAGCAGGACCAAGTACTGATTTTGCCCCAGATTCCCCAAGTGGCCCCCTCAAGGATTGAACTCACAACCCTGGGTTTAGCAGGCCAATGCTCAAACCACTGAGCTATCCCTCCCCCAGTTCTGTGTTTGATTCCTATCTCTGTCACAAACTCCCTCCGTGACCATAGCCAACTCACTCAAGGTCAGGTTCTCACACCTTACTCGGGTTTAGTAGCACTTTACTCTGTGAGTGATTTCAGTGAGGCCATCTGTGGAGGGAGGTACTACTCTGTGTGAGTGAGGGAATTAACATCTGCCCCTTCAGTTCTTTGTGCCTCAGTTCACCATCTGTTAAATGGGAATAATAACGCAACTTTACCTCAACTGGGGTCTTGTGAGGATAAATTTATTAATGATTGTGAGTTGCTGAGATGCAACAGCATTGTGGGCTAGATAACTAGAAGAGGTCAGTGTCTCAGAGAGCTTACAGTCTAAATTTAAGCTACATAATAAATGTGTGATCACTCACAGCACCCTGAGGTGGATCCTCCCAAAACATTCTCAGCTACCTGACTACCATTTTGCCTAATGTGTAGTGTACGTGTAATATGCGGTGTGCTTGGCTACACACATGCAGTCTAGGGTGAAACTCTAGTCTGGGTGGTTAGAAGAAACATCCAGATTTGGGAGGGTGCTCAGTCAAACCCACCCCTTAAAGGGTTCCTCGCTATTGGTAAATATAAAACCACATTGCCAGGAGGGGGATGGGAGGGCAATCACGTTGCATCAGAAATGTTGAGGAAGAGGAGGTGACTTTCTTTGACAAGAAGGCAGACAGTTGGTTTTGAGTTCACCCTATGGAAATGTAACATGCAGTTTATAAGACCAAATGTGGGGCCAGTCTGCCTGCCTAGCTATTTATCCATCTACCTATTACTGACACGGCCTTCATCACTGTAACATCTGAGCTGCTAGCATGCTTTTTTCTAACCGCCTTGCGTGAGCTTGGTCTTTCACAGCTTGCAGGATGTCTCCAGGATGTTTTCATGAGGTGAGCCTTTGCCAAATGTTTATAGATCTGTTACAAAACAGATGTGCTCTCTTTTTCTTTTCTTTTTTTTAACCTTCTCTCTACTGGTAAGGAAGAGTTTGTGCAGTAATTGCAGGCAGGTTGGGAGATGTTCTCGCCATAATTCTCTGTCTTGTGAAATGTTTATGTAATATCTTCCACCAATGGATTACGCAAGTGAGCCGAACAGCTTTGATCATTTTCCATCACCCACAATTCGTTTTTTGTTTTGTTTATGGGGTTTTTTTTCCACCAGGATTGGGTAAGAAACCCATCAATTGGCTGTCAGAGCGAGCAGACCCACCAGCTAACTAATGAAGGGACCAACCAGCCAATGAGGGAAGGGACTTCCTTTACACCAGCTTGCTCTCCATTTGTTTTTTACTTGGGGTCAGAGGTCCCAAAACAAACTATGTAAAGATAGGGAGAACATCTAGATTAGATTTGCAGGAGCAATTCCTTTCCTGCACCCCAGTAATCCTTTAATGCAGTAGCTTCATGTGGTGTATTTATGTCATCCTCTAGTGGATCACCAAGAGGATAATTGCCCTACTATTTCACTAGCTTTAGGAGATCCCCTTTAGCTCAATTGGTAGATACTTGTGGTTTTGGAGATGAAGGTATAGAGTTCTAGTTCCTCCTCCCAGTGTGCATGATCTATATATCAGTAATATTTGTTGTTTGTGGCACGTCATTTTGTTTCATCCCCCTGCAGGGGTCTCTCCCTGGGTCGGTGCACAGTGAGTATATTCCTAATAGTTTGCTGTGCAATCTGCAATTGCATTTTTACCAAGGCAGATTGCATCATTTCCCTGAATTTTACATAGGAGAGGAGGAAACCTACCGTCTCCCTGCCACCTTTCTGTTCACTTGTCCCAGTCTACCTTGACCTCCATACAAAGACCCCAGAGAAACTAAGCACAATCTGACCTTCATTTTGCTCTCTGGCTTAAAATCACAAGAGCTGAGACACTGACTTTTATCACGGGTCTCCTTATAGTTGCTGATTTTTCAGAAAGTCCTAGCTTCTGGAGTCAGGTGATTATGTGAGAATCTCTGCTTTTTTTAAAAAAGGTAAAATTCTGACCCTCTTGGTCTGGTGAAAAGGCTTGAAAACATGACCTAGGTGCACTCAGAAACCAGAAGGGGGTGGGGAATATTATTTAAAAAAATCTGTGATATCAGCCTGACTCGCAGTTCTTGAATGCTTGGGATTGGAAATCCTGTAAAGTTTTCTCTGGATGAACCAAAGTTGGAAGGATCTGCATAAACACCCCAAACTTTGTGACTTGGATACATCCCAAAGATACAGTAGTAAACAGATAGGAAGCAGCCAGTATGCAGGGGAGGGATGGAGTAAATTTGAGTCTAACACCAACAAAATAAGGTGCAATGGAGAAGAGTTGGTTAATTACACCCAGGGTCCCTCCCATCTTCTCTGGAGAAAGCTGGTGAATTCCAGGAAGTGGGGGACAAGCTGTTGGTGATGTTGTTGTTTTCTAAATTGGGAATCAGTTGTTGGTTGTTTTGTTTTGTTTTGTTTTTGTTTTTTTGCCAAATCCACCTCTTGATCTCACGTTATGTGATGTTGGGATGCGGCGACACACCCTTTTCTTCCTGGAACGCTTCCAAATCATTCCGTTTGGCAGCTGTAAAAATTGATTTCAGTTTGGAAATGGCTTGTGGTTCTTGAACGCTCAGCTCCGATCAGGATCAGGCAGGAGAAAGCACCTCGGTCTTTGTGTGGGCATGGTCACTTTTCTTTCGGTGGCTGATTGGATTCGGAATCTTGAGTCACGTGAGCAACAGACACATGAATCACTTGCCAATTTGCTGGATCTTTAATTGTAATGATTGCAAGTAGGGGTAATTTTTTTTTTTATATGTGGTTGTTTCTGGTAAATCTATCTTCAGGAGGGAAAGAACTTGGAGAGGGTGAAAGGGTTGAAGTGGAGTGGCGGGCTCAGAGGAGAGGAAATGATGTATTCCATAGGGCCTTTCATTTAATGGTCACCAGTCAAACACTACCCAGATTGGTAGTGATCAAAAGTTTTTACCATCTGTCTAGTAGAAGATCGCTCCCTCCTGAGAGGTGGGGAAGAACTAGAATTCTCAGCTGTCTTTGGAAGGGGTTAATATTGCGCAGTAAGCTTTATGCAGTGTCTATAGCTGTAGCATGTTACCGAAAAGAGATGTCGTCATTCTGTTTTTTGTGTACTACACCTTTAAATGTGTAAATTAATCTTGATGGGGGCAGCTTCATTTCTGTGCTTCAATTCAGAGTGAGAGAGATTGTGTTTTCTCTCTCTCTCTCTCCCTCATGGAGACTCTTATATTTGTTCTTTCTTAGTTGTTTTTCCTCCATCTGTAACAAAAGCCCATCTCGACTGAAAAATGCATGCTTTGCTCATTGTTTGTGGGAAAACCTACATTGCTTGTCTCTCTCTGCTGGTAGGAGGCTATATTACTCACTCTCTGCACTAGCATCTCAGGATACCGGAGAATGAAAAAGTTTTGTTTTTTTTCAGTGATCCTGGATTGTGTCATTAACTACCGCTGGTAGCAAGATCCATCCCAGATTCTAAGAGAGAGTCCACAACCCCGAGCCAAAGCACAGGGTTTTCATGGCATTGGGGAAAAACTAGACCTGGATCAGGACAGTCACTTGAAAGGACCCAAACTAGAACCCCAGATCCAAGCACCCTCAAACTTGGGGAAGGTTTGGCTTTGGATCAGAATTTTGCCACTTGGCTCCATTTCAAGAAAAGACCTATTCGATGAGGCCAAAAAGTTCTCTCTGCTCCCTACAAATGCAGGATACAGTCCTCCCAGTTGAGGATGAGCAAGACCCTAACCTGATGTTGCACCTATTCCACTCAGCCTGCCACGGTTATGTGGGAGCATTCCTTTGTTCTCCAAAATCCTATTGTCCATCCCCCGGAGGCGCCAGGTCCCAGTGACAAATTTACACCCAATGCAACAAGCAACAATAGGTTTTGCCTTGTTTTGGAGCAGAAAGAATTAAAAGTAACTTGGAGACCAAAGAACGGAACAAACTCAAAGCTCCACTTCTGATCCCTGGTGAATTTTTCCTGTCTTAGAAATCTAGATTTGAGTCTTGCCTGGACTTCAAAGTAGGGCAAGAGGTTCCGGGGGTGACTCCAATACGGTGTTCAAAATGCTGGCCAATCACTGTTTTCCTTTGCTAGGCAAGTCAAATAGCATTTGTTTGCCCATTATCACCAGTGGTGAAGTGCGGGCAAGTAGATTTAGTGCCGGGACTGGTGAACTTTCAAAGCTGGCAGCCACTCCTAAATGGTGCTGGTTTTCATGTGCTTTAATCGTACCACCACCTGTTCTTCTCTTCTCTGTTCCCTGCACCCTCATAGCCACCTCTGCAGGGAGATGCCCTGTAGCCAGAAATGCAGTGGAGTGCTGCTGAAGCAGCCCCTAGAAAGGGGATTAGCGACTTAGCCACCCCACCAATTTCTATGCATTGCCTGTTATAAGACTGCTTCCTGGTGCTTTTCTTCCAAGAGCCAAAAATGTTTCAGCAGACCACTTAAGCATGTGCTTGACTCGAAGCAGCATTGAAGTCAGCGGGACTTAAATGCTTTAATTAGAGGGCTTTTAATTAAGGACAGCTCACCCCTCCCCTTGGCGAAGTGGGTCAGTAGACTTATGCCCACTTTGCAGGTGGGGACACTGAAGCAGAGTGGGTAAGTGACTTGTCCAAATGCACAGACGTTGCTGCAGAGCCAGGGATGGAACCCAGGAGTCCTGACTCTCATTACTAGACTTCACTGTTGGTGTGATGCCGAGCACAGGTACAATAGAAAGGATCTTCCCCAGGTGCCCCAAACTCCAAGCTTCCTAACTTCCCGAATCTTCCACCTTTCTCTGACTCCACATCATCTATTCATGCTTCCTGCTGATACAACTGGTCTCCTCTCCCACGCAGATTAAAACAGAAGACCTCAGTGATTCCTTGCAATCTCCGGTACAGCCCAGATCAGGCCACCTAGGACCAGGATCATCAATGATGCCTGGAAGCCAAATCACCGGGGTAAGTGGCTTAGCAGCCTCAAGAACTCCAGGAGTCCTTTGGGGCGCTGGTTCTGGAGCACTCATTGCTTGAAAACCACTTTAAAGAGGTGCTCGTATGGCAATGGAGAAGGCTTCCAGAGTCCGACACTGTGAATCCTGATTCAATTTGCTTTGCGAAGGCCAGGTTCATCCTTAGGGTCACTCAACTGACTTTGGTCGAGTTACACCAGAGACAAAATGTGTTCCTTGGGGGAGATTTTTCGAAGGCCCAAATAGCAGTTAGGCGCCTAACTCCCATTAACTTCCAATGGGAGTTAGAGGCCCAAATGCTATTTGTGCCTTTTAAAATCTCTTCCCTTATGTTTGCACCTAAGATGAAAGGGTGAAATTCACCCCTGAGCAGAGCCCTTGCCCAAGACGTAGGCACCACTTATGGTCCCACAATGCTTCAAAACAGGGGCCAGATTTTAAAGCGCATCACACTGGGTGCTTGTTGGCTGCTGAGCTCCTTTGAAATTCTGACCCCAACTGTGGGTGCCAAGGACTTGGTTATCTGACCCTTATGGGCTTAACTGGTGAATAGACTTTGTGAATTCCACCCCAAGTCAAGCTTCCTGTCTGTAAAGTCACACAAGGAGTCAGAGCTGGGACCCATGGTGGTATAATCAGGAAATGTTGTGATTGAGGAGTTTGTAGGAACTACAAAGATTTTTGCCTCCTCTTTCCTCAGTCAGAGCCCTGTGTGCGGGGCTGGGAGTTCTCACCTGCCCAGGCAGCATCAAGCAAGAACACCTCTTAGGATCAAGTGGACATACTTAACACAGCCCTGGGCCTCGCTCCTTCCCAGATTCTCTAGAGATCCAGTTGGGAAATGAGGATTTGGTTTCCATGCAAAATTGAACTTTTTGTTTGTTTGTTTTTATTTTTATTTAATTTTTTTCTGACATTTTCTGAGTTGTTGTCAAAAACCTGAAACGTTCCCCCTTCCCCAGTGATTTTTTTTAATCGTTGTTTGATTTTTTTTTTGGCAACTGAAAACCAAAATGTTTCACTTTTAAACTGAAAAATGTCAATAGACAAAAAAGGGAGAAATTGATAGTTTGGGAGTTTGCTTTTTTGACAAAAAAAAAGGAAAAAAAACATTTAAGCAAAAAGCCAGTGTTGAAAAAGGTTTGGGTGAAAAATATGGGAGCAGCTCTAGTTCTGTGGCGCTCAGGTGTGGGTGTGTGTGTGTGGGGGGGGGGGGGGGGGGCTGAGGTTACCTGAGTTGCAGTCTATTGTGGTTGAAGGCAGAAATGGGGGTAGGGAGGGTAGCGGGGGGGGGGGGGAGGGGTTAAGTGTTACTTACAGCAGGGAAGGAATTGGGGAGAGGGGTGAGTACTGTGTGCAGGACAGATGCATCTGATCTGCATTGTTTCTTCGTTAGGATATGAGTTCTCTTCACACCCTGCAGCAGCTTGTACTGGTGCCCGGTCCTATGCAATCAGTTCCTCAGTTCCTGCTCTCTCAGGCCCAGGCTGGGCAACAAGGTAAGAGCCATAGAGTGCTCACTAGAATCATTAATGCAGTGGAGACACAGGTAGGTACACGGAGTGATTCAAGAACCAACCCACCCCTGACTAGATGGGCTGGTGATATCCAGGGCCAGGCACTGATCTCTCAGTGGCATCGATCCACTGACGTCAGGAGAGTCACTCCAGATCTAGGCCATGGTGACCAAGAGCGGAAACTGGTTCACTGGCTTGCTCCCGTTGTTACTGACCATGCCTCTCTGTATTCCCAAAACTTTCCCCTTCGCCCTCTCTCCTGCATGACAGCTCCCTCTCCTGTGTTATACCTGAAGCCACCCCAAAGCCCTGACACCAGGCAGCTGCTCCAACCAAAACGCAAACTAAACTAAACCACTCGCTGATGGAATTCTCCTCTCTCAGCTACGCAGCTGGGGAGATTCTCCCACAGCTGCACTTCCATGCAGCAGTAGCGCCACCAAGGGGCTGTGTGCACTGATCTCAGGCATGCCTCAGAGAAATGCCTCTCTCCCTTGAAATTCAGCACTGCCTCTGGTTGGGTTAGTCTCAGGCAGGATGACATGGAAACACCCAGGAGCCTCATCCTTAAGGGGAACCTGCTCTAGCGTCTAACTTCGGTATATTCTTTTTAGAGGTAAGCTTTTAAAAAATAGATGTGCATTACACATGGCTTGGGCCAGTGTTGGTCATGGAAGGACAAACGTAGGTCCCAAGGCTACGATCTGATCTACGTAGATGGAGCCTCATACCCATGCTGAGTAACTTTTGACTTCAGTGATCAGAAAGGCCCCCTTGCATGGACCGATTGCAGGATTTGGGCCACAGATACATTGAAACACATGAGCCTAGAGTACGACAGTGTATAAACTCTGGATGAAAATTAGTTCAATTTGTCTAGACTGAGTGGACAATCTGTCTAGCGCTGATGGCTCTTAAGCCGTTATCTCTGCCAAGTGCTACTGAGTAATATATCAAAAAACCACTTGCTGTACATGTAACAATAATCTACTAAACTAATTATCCTGAACAGGTAGGATTGGAATAATCTACCACTAAACCGTTTGCTCTCAGTACCAACGCACTCATGTGCGATAGGAAACGCATCGTGCCAGAAAGCAGCACTGAGTTTAAATGTGAGAAAAGTATGGAAGATTTCTTGGGTCCTGATATGTTGAACTCATAGGTTCATACAAATGAAGGCCAGAAGGGACCATTCTGATTATCTATTCGGACCTCCTCCATAATACAGGCTGCAGGATTTCACCCAGTGATTTCTGAATCAATCCCTGACAAGTCTGCATCTCTGGTACAATTTCCCTCCTCATTACAAGCTTTTATTTTTCTGGGGTTATGGGGGGAAGGGATGTGTTTTGCTTTTACAGCAATAGTGAATAAACCTTGACCAGTGAATAAACCTGGAGACATGCACAACCAGAGCCAAGCAGATTATTCTTTCTATGGTGTACATTTTATAAATCTAAATGTTAAGCACCTGATTTAAATTCCAGGAAGACAATCAATACAGTGAGTCTCCTCCAGTTTCCGGAAGCCACAGAGCTTTGTCTTATGAATTAGTTAAGGTTGTTAAAGCACCATGGAGGTAATAAGCATGGTAAAAGAGCCAAGTACTGCTATCCTCCTCATCTGATTTCTGCAAGACAGTATTATGATTTATGCAGAGCCCAAAATGAGTCAGGTGTTTTAATGGTCAAGGAAAAGGACCAGGTCTCTGTCCGAAGGAGCTATTGTATTAATCTCAAGGGTCAAAAGAGCTAAAGGTGTCCGAAACTCTTTCACTGTCCGACATTTACAAGAGTGATACAAAGGTTCGGGGGAATTTCTACATAGGTTTACTCTGTTTCTTGGCAAGCACCCAAAAGCTTTCCTCCTAAAAGATTCTTTTGAAAGTTTATTGACCAAACACAAGAAATCAAAACAAACATTTATACTGACGCTGAAATTAAGTTATTATGTGAAACAAACTTAATCAAAACGTGTTTGTCACTCTGCTTTGGGGAGGCAGTGTCTCCCATTTTTTATTAATGACCTTGGATGAAAAAGAAAGAGTTAATTTTGCTGTCAGTCCTGTTGTGTGAAGGGTATTCACGTCTCCTGTTTGTAGCAGACAGGCAGACACAAAGTGGAGAAGAGAGAGGATAGAAAAGGTGAGCGAACGATGGCTTTGGTTGAAGCTTTTGGAGCACTGGACAGCTTGTCAATTACTAAGAGATGCTTTGGCTGGCAGGTTGACCAGGACACCGGTTGCTTGGACCCTGGTTCACGTTCCGGTCAGGGACATCATCTGGTTGGGTCCTTCCCCCTTAGACAGAGCAGGGTTGTGGCCATCTTGTCTCGCTGTGCTGATGCAGTGGAGTTGATTTCAGGATTCAATGAAAAGCCGAGAAAGTCAGAGAGAGGATTAGGGTTGCCAGCCCCCCAGGGATTAAAGATTAATCTTAAATTAAAGATTATGTCATGTGATGAATCCTCCAGGAGTCCATCTAGCCAAAATTAGCAACCCTAGATAGAATAGGAGGAAAGAAATAGTGGGGCAGAGAGTAACGCAAAAGAGAAGGAAGATAGAACAGGATCTTGCATGCCTCTGTGGCACTGGCAATTGGATATCCCCACTGATTGGCTGAGGATGGGGTGTCATGATGATACAATGGCTTTCAGGACTCTCAGGTGAAAAACAAGGTTCCTTGAACAAGAGCAAGGCCTGATGGTCTTCCTCTCGGGGAGAAAATCCGTCTGTCTGATCCACTCCCTCTGTGTTGGGATTGGGGGAGATGAGATGAGTTAAAATGCGCCAGGGCAAGATGTGAGCTCGGAAGTGAAGATGCGTTGGGATGAAAACAAATTTCCAAAGTCTCCTTGGAAGAACCCCAAAAAGGGGGAAAAGTGGGAGGCATAATTCATCCCCTCGTTACTGTGTCCACCTATTAGGCCTAGTGCCTGCCACTCCAATTTTGATCCATTGATTTCCAGACCCACATCATCTTGTTTATTAAGTCCAACCTCAACCTTGTATCTTATCAGTAGATCTGTTTCTGTTTGGACTAATTCGGTCTCTGTGTCTGGTTTCCTTGCACATGTTCAAAACATTCTTTCTTGACCTACTTTCCATGGTTAATTCCCAAGCAGGCGAAAAATGATAAGTTATTGTGACACCTTGTAAACTTTTTACAATTGAGCTTACAGTTAGGGGTAAATATTTAGGCCCAATAACTGCAACAGAGCTTGGTCAGATTTTAGATGTGATGTGATGAGTATTATAATAATTAACAGGAGGGAGATGGGCCTGGTAGGTTAAAGTACCAAGATCTAGCAATGATTCAACTGTGGTGTGCTCGTGTAACAACCCCCCGACACATACCCCGAGGTTTGAATGCAGGGACTTTCAGCACCAAAGCACAGAAATCTACTAACTAACAGTTCTAGGTTTCCCATCCCCATAGTACCTAAGCACAGGTACCAAAAAGCTATGCACACCTATGATGCTATGCAGTTCCCCCATCTGTAAAATGGAGAAGATGATGTTTACCTTGGAGATCTATGGAGACCGTGCTGTGTGATACAGAGTTGTCTAGATATTTAAGGAGAGGCCAGTCTAATCGAATCTCTCTCTCCCTCTCTCATCAGCTCTGCAGCCAAACATTCTCTCCTTTCCCCAGCAACAGAGCAACCTCATCCTCTCGCAGCCTGGACCCAGCCTAGCATCCCAGGTAAACTACTTTCTGGCTGCCTCAGCTGGAAGCGGGATCAAACTGATTATGGGCATCACGTCAACAGCGAACCTGGATCCGCAGCCGATTTGCGCCAGGGAAGTGGATTGCAGCCCAGGCTGTGGGGATTCACCTTTATTGGTGAATATCCCCACCCCCCGGCAAGAGAGGAGAGGCGAGAGAGGGATTCCATCTCCATAGCTCATTCCAGCCTTGGCTGAGGCTGCTAGCAAGGGGGACAATCCGTGCCACTTGATGGGTGTTGGTTTCTGATTGTGGACGTATTGCTCCACCCAAGCGTCCCGTCTTTCCATCTCCTTCTCCAACCCCTTCCAAACCACTCCCTAGGCCGGGAAGCCCTTCGCTTGCCTTTGCCTCAGTGAGATGTCATTCTTCAAAGAATCCAACAAGTTCCTATTCCCCACCCCCAATCCACAGCGCTTGTAACGCCCCCGTACAATCTCAATTGCAGCTGCAGGGCACTTCATCGCTCGTTCCCACTGCATCGTATTGCCTCCCTTCCTTGCCCCTGCATGTGTTTGCTTAGATCATAAAGCTCCTCAAGGCAAGGCCAGTGTCTTTTACAGCCTCGTCAAGCACCTGGCCTGATGCAAGTGCTATGTAAACAATAGTAGTAACCTCTGAAGACTTTCCTGTCTAGTCTGCATCTGCTTTTGATGACTTGTTTGCCTTTGCGGCGGCCTCTGTTCATTCCCGCTTGTGGGCTCTTGGCAACTGTGCCCTGAGTTTCTGGCACCGTTTGGAGAGAGCCATGTGCCCCTCCCAGCTGCTCTTTCAGATCCTTCAAGTCTCTACGGCCTTCAGTGGGATCATACCAAGGCAGTGCTCTTGAGGAGGTAGAAGTTCTGGTTGGTCACTTCTCTATGCAGGCAATGGAATTCCATAGGTGACTCTACATGGGGTGCCAAAAACCTTCCTCCGTTCGTCAGGCAAACTGAATACTCCCCAGGCCTGCGCCCCACAGGCATCAAGCAGAACCCTTATTGTAGAAACCTTTTTATCTTCCTTTTCCCCAGGCCACGCCAGGCTTGCGGGGGGCTCGGATGGGACGCAAAGTCAGCCCAGCCAGGGTTTGGAAAGTCACCACCCAACCCACAAGGCTTTGCCCTTCTTAGTAACTTAAACAGCTGCTCCCTTGATTTTTGCAGCTGATCAGATGAGTCAAGGGTCCATCCTTTCATTTTTAAATACCCACCCTTCACTCCAGGTATTTGCTGTTATTTAATAGACATTACCCCCAATGAATGCCAGCTCCCCATTACTGACCTAGGTTTTGTATTATAGCGGCCCAACCTACATCCTGAACTTTGAGCCCACCTCCCCTAAAACAACTTACCCTTCTCATCCCACACTTTTCTGGAAGGATCATTTTGCCCATCATTGACATGCAGCCACACCAAGCAACGTTTGTTATGGTAGGACAGTGCAGAAAATCCTGTGGCTTTTCCGTTGTCGTGACTCTGGTTTTGTTTTTAACAGGCAGTGGGACGTTCAGGGCTCCCTGGGCCGTCTTTAGAGCCCCATCTGGAGGTGCCACAGCACTTGCAAGTTGCAAAACACATGCCGTCTTCGGCCCTATCAGACGAACCCAGCGACCTGGAGGAGCTGGAGAAGTTTGCTAAGACTTTCAAGCAGAGGCGAATCAAACTGGGGTTCACCCAGGTGAGGGGCAAAACGCAGTCTGATGATGAGTGGTTTAATAGTGAGATGCACAAGGTGGGAGGGATTGGGTATGGATGAGGGCATGAAGAGGAGGGGCAGGGTTGGGTGCAGATGTGGGTATAGAAGGGAGGGCTTAATGCAGATATGGGCATGGAGGAGAGTTATACAGATGTGCACTTTATGGGAACACCACCTTGAAAGCGCAGATGAACAATGGATGAACAAACCCCTCCTGAAGATACATTACCTGTAACCTCAAACCAAGCATAACAATTACCGTCAGCCTCTTTGGTGCGTACTGGGGTGTAGGAAGGATCTGGGAGTCTATCCCTACTGGTGGAAGAGACTGGGTGAGGAAGCTGGTTTGCTGTTACAGTAGAAGTGACCTGGGAGTGAATTTTCTCAGCGAATCCTTTCATTCTGGTTCCCCCGGCAGGGCGACGTGGGACTGGCCATGGGTAAGCTGTACGGCAACGATTTCAGCCAGACCACCATCTCCCGCTTCGAGGCTCTCAACCTGAGCTTTAAAAACATGTGCAAGCTCAAGCCCCTGCTGGAGAAGTGGCTGAGCGATGCAGGTAAGGCACAACACCGTGCTTGAGTGAAGGCTGCCATCTTGGCCAACAAAGCAGGGATTGAACCAGGCACCTCCAGAGCTAAAAAACACAAGCTCCCATAGCTCAAGCTCCCAGACTGGGGCAGTCACAGGCTCCTATCTTCTGGGAATTGGGCACTGAGGGGGACTCGTAACACGCACTCACCAATGGCATACACTTGCAGGGAGAAGGGAGGGTCACAGACAATGTCATCAGGGCCAACTCCAGGTTTTTGCTGCCCCAAGGGCAAAAAAAAAAAAAAAGCCGCGATCGCGATCTGCGGCGGCAATTCGGCGGGAGGTCCTTCGCTCCGAGCGGGAGTGAGGGACCGTCTGGCGAATTGCCACCGAATAGCTGGACGTGCCGCCCCCCTCCGGAGTGGCCGCCCCAAGCACCTGCTTGTGCCTGCAGCCGGCCCTGAATGTCATGAACCCATCGCCGGTTATCATGGTGTTGCAAGCTAAGCCACACAGACAGGGCATCCCATTATTCCAGCCACTTGCGAAGTAGTGGGCTCTTTTGATCAGCGTGTAGCCCTCAGACTCAAGAGATTTTCAGTTCTTTTCCTGGCTACTCTGCTGGGTAACCTTGGGCAAGTCCCTTTACTATTTTCTGCCTCAGTTTCCCCATCTCTAAATGGGGGATATTGAGAATTACCTCCTTTATAAAGTGCCCTGAGATCTGCTGATGAACCATGATTATGAGAGCTAGATATTTATTATCAAGAGACACCCTATTACCTGTAGCACTGCAGTCCTATGTTATGTATCCTTTATAGACTGCAAAGCTACTATGGGGCATTGTAGCCACATATACTTGAGCGACTGTGACATTCCATCCAGTGGTGACCTGGACACATTCAGCTGATTTTATTGCAACAGGGAATGTCTCAGCAACATGAGGCGAAACGCCCAACCCAATCCCCGGCTGGTGTCAATCAGCATGGCGCCATTGAAGTCAGTGGAGCGACACCGGTTTCTGACAGTTGAAAACGTAATGCTCAAGGTGGCTGGTTGGGAAACGTCGCCAAAAAGGTGGAAAACAATATTTTGGGGAAACATTCACTCCACCTTTTCTGACCAGCCTCAATCGAAGCTGGGATTTGGGGCTATTTTGGGCAACATTAAAAGTGTTACCACTGAGGAAGGAGGGGTTCCGATACAGTATTCTGAGCCAGGATCTTTTACGTGTTTAGGGAGGGGTAGTGGTTCCCAGCCAGCTTTCAGGAGCAAAACTCAATGAATCATGAGTAAATCTTCATGATCATTGTGGCAAACCCCAAGCGGACCTAGCACCACGCGGAGTGATCTCTAGCTAGGTCCTTAAGACCATCTGGCGTATGTTCAGTACATTTGCTGCCAACACTCAGGATTCTGGGATGGCCCTTTTGCAGACTTTAGTCATTTTTGCCTCAGGGGCTTGGACAAACTCTTGGCATTTTCAGTTTCAAGGACAGCAGGTTGTCACAGGTGGTCAGCTTCAGAAAAAAAACACCTCACAACGTGAACATATCTGCTGCCAAATCGTCTTGAATCCCTTTGTTCCCTCTTTTTCCCCAGAATCCACTCCTTTGGACTCCTCCGTGAGTACCCCTAATTCCTACCCTTCGGTGAGCGAGATGTTCGGGCGGAAGAGAAAGAAACGCACCAGCATCGAGACCAACATTCGTTCCACACTGGAGAAGAGATTTCAAGATGTGAGGGGAAAATCTTACCACATGTTGTGAGCTCTATCTCCCAGCCCGAAATGCCTACTAGTTCTTGAGACCTTGGCTACACTGGCGCTGTACAGAGCTGCAACTTGCTGCGCTCAGGGGTGTGAAAAAACACCCCCCAGAGCATAGCGAGTACGGCGTTGTAAAGCGCCAGTGTAATCAGTGCCTGCAGCGCTGCACGCTCGCTCACAGCGCTGCAAGCTACTCCCCTTGGAGAGGTGGAGTACATACAGCACTGCGAGAGCCGCAGCAGCGCTGTGAAGTCCCGAGTGTAGCCAAGGCCTAAGCTAAGAGACACTTCCTTTTTTCTTTCAGGATTTTTTTTCGTAGAAACTTTTCTTGGTGAAAAAGGCAGGTTTGGGAACACCAAAATATTTCACGAATGCATGTCAATTTCAGCAGATTGTTTGTTTGGGTTTAAATATATATATATGGTCAGCTTTAGGGCAGGAGGAGGGTAAAAACTGGAGCCCGTTTATATATAAATGCTTCATTTGGACTTTTTTGTTTTAAATGCCAAGTTTTCAATTTTTCGATCGGAAATGACTTTTTGTTTAGAAATTTCCTTTCATTTTACTTTAAAAATTTTCAAAATGTCAGATGCTCAACATCTAAAAGCAATGTTTCATTTCAGATTGAAAGAAATGTTTTGATTTCTTTGATTCGTCAAAATTTTCAAAAAAATTCAGTTTTGGTTTGACCCAAAATGATTTTTTTTTTTTTCAATTTTTTAGAATTGCCAATAAAATAAAAAATCTCTTATTTATCAGCTAGGTAAGTGCTTCAGGAAAGAGAGAAGAAGATTTTACTAGAGCTATTTGGAAAATGGTATTTTGTTCCACAGACAATTTTGAATTTTTGGCAAAAAAATCAAAATATTTTAATTTTGAAGTACTGCCACATGGCATCATGGGAGTTGTAGTTTGGGTGCCTCAGCTCCCATCCTCCTTGATAGGCTGGGCTCCCTATCAGACTGCATCTCCCATGATGCACCATGGTATTATGGCTGTTTTATGGTGCATCGTGGGAGATGAAAGTCCAGCTGGGGAGATCAGCCCATAGAGGAGGATAGGAACACAAGGCACTTGAACTGCCGTGCCCATGTGGCACCATGATGACATTTTAGAATCAAAACTTCTCAATTTCAGAACATTCAGATTTTCAAAGAAAGATCAGAATTTGCTGCAGAAAGCAGACACTTCTTGCCAACAAACATATTCAGTTGAAAATGCCATTTTCCTCCAAAAAAACAATTTAGATGGAAAATTTTCAACGGGCTCCAGTTTTTACCCTCCTCCTGCCCTAAATCTGATTGTATCAAACTTATCCTCCTAGGGCTGGTGAAAGAACAATAGACAGCCTCTCTCAAATTATCAGGAACATGCCCACTTTGGCCAACATGGAGTTTCCTGCTCTAGGGCTCCTTTACAAAGGGGAAACTTTCTCAATATCCTAGTGTTAAGCTGTTGTTTTCTTTATTATTTAGAGGTCCTATTGAGATTGGAGCCCCTTTTTGCTAGGTGCTGTCCAAACATATAGAGAGTATCTCTGCACCAAAGAGTTTAACCTTCGGGGGCGAGGGAAGAAAGGAGGTTTCATTATCCCCATTTTATAAATGCGGATCAGAGGGATTAAGTGACTCACCCAAGGTCACACAAAGTCTGAGGGAGATCTAGAGAGTAGAACCCAGATCTTTTGAGTCCCTGTTCAGTGCCTTCACCGCAAGACGATGCTTCCTAGCTTCTCCTTATGTGACAGCTTCTCCTTAAATACTGATCTGAGGCTCAGTGCTTTATATGCATAGAGGGTACACCTGTGCATCCTCACTGACTCTACTAGACGTTCACCAGTGTGACTCAAAACGTGGACCTTCCACCAGATCTCTACCCTTTCCCATAGAGAAACCCAAATCTTCTCCCCAGTGAAAAGCCAAGTCCAGATTCCTCTCTGGGTGCCACTCAAACAGCCGGTGATCATACAGCCCACTGAGACTGTAAAATGAGTTCTACAGAGTTTTCTTTGTTCACGTAATGTCCTCTCTTACCAGAACCCCAAGCCCAGCTCGGAGGAGATCTCCATGATAGCAGAGCAGCTCTCCATGGAAAAGGAAGTGGTTCGGGTTTGGTTCTGTAACCGGCGCCAGAAGGAGAAGCGGATCAGCTGTCCAGTGCCATCCCCCATAAAATCACCCATCTACAACTCCAGACTGGTGAGACCTGGTGGACCAAGGGGGTACCGGTTACTTTCCATAAGGCAGCAAGTGTAGCAGGGTACTAGGGAAACACGTGGCTTGCAGGAAAAGGAGGCAGCAACAGATGATCTCGTACATTTGTAGGGCATGGAAGCGTGCCTTGCCCCAAACTCTTCACAGATGAAACAGAAAGCGAGAGGGTTAGGTAATCAGAATGCCATTATCCAAATACTCCTGGGGCTAGTACCCTGACAACAAGTGGGCAAGACTTTTTTTCGTTTTAAGTTGCATCCAAAAATACGGCACTTTCAACAGCACCCTGGAGGCTCCTAGAGGCATTGGCTCAGCACTGACTCAGTGGGAGGAGCATTATCTACTGAATCATCAGCTTCACTTCCTGCAGTGCAGTTCCCTCTAGCTGGGCTTTGGTTACCGCTGACTCAGTGGGAAGAGTACTGTTGATGGAATTAACACCATCTGATTCCCCAGCACCTCCAGGGGAAAGGTGTGGGAGATGTTGCTGTGCAGAGGATGGATTGAGCTGGTATTCAGCATGCCAGGCTGCACTTGTCTGATGGTCTCATCCCTCTCCGTAGAATGCAATTGTTTATGCTCTTTTTTAAAATAAAGACCAGATCACCAGCTGGTGTAAATCAGTAAAGTGCTAGGCTGATTTACATCAGTTAAAAATGTGGCCCTATGTTTCTAGCCTTTACCGTTGCAAAGAAAAGTTTTCAAATGCTAATGGAGGCTGAGTTTTAAACAATATCTCTGAGAGTTCAGAACTGCCTCCCTTCATCTCAGTGGGCTGTTATCTCGTAAACCATCATCAGTAGGCTTCAATCTCAATGGACATTGGAGAAGAAACACTGAATTGCTCTGGAACAGTGGGTGGAGTACAAGTCCACCAGTCTATCCCTTTTCCTCTCCTGCCATGGGATTAGGTGGTGGCGGCTGGAGAATTTATCGGGATGGGAGAATGGAAGGGGCCACCTAGAAGCAAGACACAAGGGATTAGAAAATGAGGATGTGTTAGAGCATGGCCCTGAGGAAGTCGTGCTAACTAACATGATGTTAAATGTGACTTTGCAGTCAATTTAAACAGCCAAGTCCTGTTCAAGGTGCCTGCTGGTACTGGGTAAACCCAGCTAGGAAACATAGGGCTAACCATGACCGGCTCACAGGATGTTAAACAAAGCTAGTCCCTGCCTACGTGACACTGCCCACGAAGTCGTGTTCAACATCATGTTAGCTAACACAGCTGCTCCAGGACTTGTTCTCATCCAATCAGGAAGTGAAGCCTTCAGCCACAAATGACGACCCAGGTTAGAGTGATGTTTCTCCCCTTTGGCCCCAGTTCAGCAAAGCATTTAAGCATGTGCTTAACTTCAGTGGCACTTGAGCATGTATGTAAGTGCGCTGCTGGGTCAGGGCATCTGAGACCAGAAGCCGGCATCCATCGCTGCAGCTTCTTTCGCCCCTCGCCAAGCCTGGCAGTGCAGCATTATAACCGCTCCCAGCCTGACGTGCAGACAGGGCTCTCTGCTTTTCGGAGTGCATGGCAGTGCCAGGGGGAGGTGGCACAATCCTATGTAGCCTCGCTGCAGAGCACGAGCTGCTCTCGAGTATGGGGGGCACTGCCTATAAAAGACACTCCCTGTTTCTTTGCCCACCTCAGTAGCTGCGGGCTTTGACTTGGCACCCAGAGGTTTCCTATTAAGGCAGGTCTGTAGCTTGTCGACAGTCTAATAGGCCTGGCTACAGTATCAGGTGAATCCTGCTGCAGAAGTGTCTGCAAACACTCATTCAGCGCCTTAGCTTTGACGGTATCAGTGGCCTCTTTTAGTCACTGTCCATGAATGTTTTCATGAGCGAATTTTTGTTGGAAAGGGCCATCGTGTAAAGAGAGAGCATCACAAATATGCGTTCAATAGTGTATTTGTAATCTGCTGGTGAATGGGTACAGCCAAATACTGCTGCCAGTTAATGAGCTGAGCTCAAGTGGCAGGAGTCTATTCTGCGGTGCTGAAGGTTGCTGGGGATTCATATGGGGGCAGGGCGGTCATTATGTATTCACAAGGGACAGTCTCATCTTGAAATCTCAGTGGGTTTGGGAGTCATCCAGTCAGGGAGCAGCAAAATACCATGTGACTTGTGGCCATCAGTTGCACAGCAGGACAAGCTACTTGCAAGCAATAAATATTCAAAGCAATAGTTTTTGTGAGTAGATTTGCCATGAACTTGTTGGCTGAAGTATGATCACGAGCTATTCACTGATCATGCCAAACAATTTGTTATATTTGTTTGATTACATTTATACAAATAAAAACAACAGGCGTAGATCGCCCCTCCCTCCCGGAAACTAATTACAGCCACAAAAATCTTAATTGGCAGCTAGCCCCAGACCAGGCAATAAAACTCAGCCCCCTGAAAAGAAAAAAATTCTGTGAAGTTGTTAAGAACGAGGCCACGATTTTCAAAAGTGACTAGTGATTAAAGATGCCTCTGATTCTGCGTCCAACTTGAGACGCCTGGAAGGGCCCTGATTTTTCAAAGGATGTGCTCAGTGCTTTTGAAAATCTTGATCTAGGTTTGTAAACCTCCAAGTCTCTTCACAGATAATTAACAGAATTTGAAAATAAGGGCACGTCTCCAAAATGTAGTCGGTCTAACTTACCTCTGCATACAATTGCTGCGGTAATTACATCGCTTGTGTGTGTCTCCACTTTGCTCCTTGTGTCAGCAGCGCGCATCTTCACCTGGAGCACTTGCACTGATTGAATTGTCAATTTGGGGCATTGTGGGACAGCTTCTGAAAGCCAGCAACAGTCAATGTAAGCAATGCAGTGTCTACATTGACACTGCATTGACCTAACTACGTCGACTCTATGCCTCTCGTGGAGGTGAAGTTATTAAGTTGGTGTAGCAGGCAAGGTGGGAGCGAAATTTTAATGTGGACACTTCCTTAGTTAGGTTGACGTAAGCTGCCTTTTGTCAGCCTAACTGTAGTGTAGACCAGATTTAAGCCCCATGTTGAGATCCTCAGCAGCGCTTCTAGTCCCCCTGCACTGGGGTGAATTTTGCCCAAACAGAAAAATGGGACTAGCTTTGCCAGTCAGAGGCAGGGAGCAAAGCTGGTCAAAAGCCATGAAAAAACGTTGGCAATTTTTACCTGAAAATGTTTTTCATTGTCAGAGAATGCCTCCCCCCCCCCCCCCCCCCCAAAAAAAACCCAGTGTTTTCAAAAACTTGTGCACATTGGTTGTTGTTTGAAAATAAACAAGCAAACCGCCCAATTCCAAAGCTTATAACACCCTCATGCTTCAGAGCATAAGCCAATTTTTAAATATTAGGGATTGGGGGGAAAAATTCCTGGACAGATTATCCCATAACTGCAGGGTTTCTTGCACCTTCCTCAAAGGCATCTGGTGCTGGCCACTATTGGAGACAGTCTAGATGCCCCCCTGGTCTGATTTGTTATGGCTGGGAGTGGGAATCCTAGAACAGGGGCAGTGTGTGTAGATTCTGCGGAACGCAGCGGCTTAGTAGATAGGGGTCTCTTGTCATCCTTTGGTGAAGGAGGCTGCCCTCTGCCTGTCTTTCCCTTAGATTAGAGGTTCCCAAACTGCGGTTGGTGAAGGGTCCCAAGATCTTGCTGGAGAGCCATAGCGAGCTGCCTGGTTATATGGTGCTGGTTCTCTTCCTGGTTTCCAGCTGAGACAAACAGAAGCAGTGGGAGGGGGGGATGAAACAAAGAGCAGAGGGGACTGTGGGCCTGCTTCTCTTCTCACTTATGCGGGTGTGACTCCGGGGTAACTCCAGGGAAGCCAACGGAGCTACGTCGCTGTGAATAACACTCGTGTTACACCAATGTAAATGACGGAGACTCAGGCCCGGAGCTCGTAGCCTTTTGGAACAGACCAGAACATCTATCACGGGAAAGGCGACTTAAAATACGTAAATGTTTTCCAAACATAACGTGTCCAGGCAAGCAACCATTCTAGTACCACCGCAACGTTGTGTGAGTGGGGAACCACCCCGTGGGATGGCTAATGGGAGAGGAGATGTCCGTCAGACAACCTCTCTTCCGAGATCGGCTCCGCACTGTGAAAAAGCTTGAGCGCCCCAGCCCTGGAGTGAGCCCGTGTTTGTGTGTGTTTGGGACGAAGGGATTGGTGTCTACAGGTGCACAGTCCAGTATGCTGCCCAGGGGGAATGGTGCGCCTTTCTCGCAATACTAATGTGGGAATCTGAACTGTATCTGGATAAGAAATCTATGTGGGGGTGTGTACAGTAGACTAAGGGATTCCTGTGGGAATGGGAGGTGAGTCCGTGACGGTGTGTACTACTAAGTGAATGGCACTCCGGGATCTATGTTCTTATTAATAACTGTGTGTCACTAATTCACTGCTGGCTTCTGTTCCCTTCCAGGTCTCTACCTCAGGCTCCCTGGGCCCCCTCTCAGTCAATCCAATCCACAGCACCATGCCTGGGACAGGTAAGCCTGGCTCAAGGATTGATGCCTCTCTCCCAGGGCCGGCTCCAGGATTTTGGCCGCCCCAAGCAGCAAAAAGAAAAAAAGTGGACCAAAAAAAACCAAAAAAAAGCCATGATCGCGATCTGCTCTACCGCCACTGCTTCAGTCTTCAGCGGCAATTCGGCGGCGGGTCCTTCACTCCCAGAGGGAGTGAGGGACCCGCCACCGAATTGCCGCAGAAGAGCGGGACATGCCGCCCCTCTCCGTTGGCCGCCCCAAGCACCTGGTTGCTGGGCTGGTGCTTGGAGCCGGCCCTGCTCTCTCCTTTCCTTCACTGATAGCAAATTCCCTCTTGCTCTGCTGCCGATCAGTACTTAGACCTTATATTTGATCCAAAGGCTGCTTGCATTTTGACATTTGCAGCCCATCCTAGATGGACTCCTGGACTGACTGCAATTAGCTGCCTGACATGACCAGTTCAGCAGCGAGAGGTGCAGATGGTAGAATCCGCATCTTCACTCTGGCCAAGTAGAGGAAATTCCCCTGGGGCGGAATGTTTCCTGTCTTCTCGCAGGCAAACGCTGATATCTAGGGATGGAAGAGACCAGAGCAAAACCCTGGATCCAAACACTCCTGAACTTTGAGAGGAGCTGGCTCCGGATCAATCTATTTCTCGTCTGATTCTTAGATTGTCAGCTCTTTGGAGCAGGGACTGTGTGTCTGTTCTGTGTCTGTGCAGCGCCTAGCGCAGAGGGGTCCTGTTCCATGACTAGGGGCTCCTAGGCATGATGACGATAATTATAATAGGGGCTCAAGTCTCTCTGTGCTAATGTGAAGGGCTTTGGAACAAGACTCAACTCCCCAGCCTGGATTTATTTATCTTTTTAAACTCCTTCACCTGCTCTCACCCAATCTCTCCCCCTTCCTTCTGCTGTCTTCCTTCTTTCCTTCCATTCTATCCCCAAATCTGCCTCCCTCCCACCCGCCTTGCTGCTGCCTCCAAGTTCTGGCAGAGGGTTTGGGGCTGGGAACACGCTCCACGGGGTGTGTCCTTGGAGGAAGAGTCTGGCGTCTCTTCAGCAGAGACGTGGCAGATCTCACACTGGAGGAACCATGTGCTCCAGTCGCTGTGCTTTGCTGCAAGGAGGATGCCCCCTGACCTCTTGTATAGGGGTGTCTAGCTTGTCAGACCAGGGCACGGTTAACATGCATTCACTATTGCAGCAAGCCAAGGAATAAGGAGAGCAGTGGGACAGATGCGCCTGCTCCCCAGTAAGAAAGAAGAGGTGAGCCTCATTCTTGTCTCTCTTCTCGTGCAGTAACATCGTCGTGTTCCCCTGGGAACACCAGCAGGCCCTCATCCCCCAGTACAGGGCTCCATGCCAGCAGCCCCAGCGCATCCCAGAGCAACTCCAAAGCCACAATGAACTCGTCCAACTTCAATCCTTCTGGGTAAGGTGATGGGGAGCACCTGGCACTAATGCCCAGGGCATGGCGGAGCAAGCAGGACCCTCGAGAAGAACATTCAGGGCTCGCTGCATACTGTAGTGATGGCCTTTAGAAAAACCAAGTTAGATGAGGTCATTCCATTGTGGTGGTTTCATGCTCACTCTGAGGCCTGGTCTATACTACCCGCCTGAATCGGCGGGTAGAAATCGACCTCTTGGGGATCGATTTATCGCGTCCCATCGGGACGCGACAATCGATCCCCGAATCGGCGCTCTAACTCCACCAGCGGAGGTGGTAGTAAGCGCCGCCGACAAAAAGCGGCAGAAGTCGATTTTGCCGCCGTCCTCACAACGGGGTAAGTCGGCTGTAATACGTCGAATTCAGCTACGCTATTCACGTAGCTGAATTTGCGTATCTTAAACCGACTCCCCGCTGTAGTGTAGATGTACCCTGAGAGTCCATGGGGAATGGCTGTTTTCTGCTTCCAGACTTATAGAAAAGACCACATTTCTTTGAAATCACCTGCTAGCAAAAATTCGGCATGTGAGCAGGTCTAGGGGGCTGTGATGCTTTCCTCCTGTATGTGGTAGGCACAGTGGGGGAAAGGAGAGAGGAAGAGAAGATTTATTTTGCTGTTGCGCCTACTTAGACCCTCTCCTCTGCATCCAAGCTGCCCTCCCAGGGACTGACCCACTGTGTCCACCCACAGATAAAGCCCTGGGGATACATTTCCTTTGTCTGTTCTGTCCCCAGCAGATTCCCCGTGCTTTGGGGCGAAGCCCTTCTAGCTGTTTCTCATCACATGCCCCGCTACTAAGTTCAGTGCTGCTGCTGGTGTCCCTCTCCTCCCCGGGTCACTGCTGCTCCTGCTCCCAACCAGCATTGCTCATGACAGCGGCGACAAGTTAGCAGAAAGCAAACCCAGAGCGTGTTGGGTGTTGCAGCAGCTGCTGTACCTCCTGAATCATGGAGGAACTTGTTCTGATCCTGTACACCTGCGACGAGGCAGGATCTGGTCTTACGTTGCCCCTGTGACTCCGCGTGCATGAAATCTGAGCATGGCAGATGCTTCTTGGCCATTCAGAGAAGACTGGCTTAGTTATAGTGCAACACACCCTGAGTTTTGCTGTGAACCCCCTGTTGGGTTTAGAGGATTGGTTGCTGGCTAAGTAGAGCTACAGATGAAATAATGATTGGCTCCCGTTTCAGGGGAAAGGAAAATAACGGTGCATTTGTGTTTGTTGTTTCCTTTGTTTTTCAGGTCTTGGTACCGATGGAATCAACCCACTTACCTCCATTGAGGCTATTGCTCCATCATGCACAAAGGGAGCCCTGACTTCTAGCCATGGACCAAAGTTTGGAGCGACGGTGCCTTCAAAGTGCAGCAGAAGGAAGGTCTTGCTTATGGGAGCCCAGCACAGCTGAACTGTTTAGAGACTCGAGCTGTAACTGAGCCTCCCAGGAGATTCTCAACTCCAGCAGTGAAATTTAACACCCTTCTAGGTGTTAACCAAAACAATCCCTAACTTAGCCATAGTGGCACCAAACACTGTCCAATGCGTGCGGATCTCCGCGATGCTCTGTATTGTCTGGCAATAGCTAATCTGGATTGATTTCCATATCTCACTCCTCCTTCTCCTAGCTCATTTCAGAGCTTCCCATGAGAAGGGTCTGCAGTGCCGTATCTGACCCCACACCCCTCCGTCCGCACCCACATCCCAGAAACCCCTGAACTGAACCCAGCTTACCACGGTCATTTCACCAAAGGCCTGCATCTAGATGTGAGCTCTGGTATCCTATCGACTTCCCAGGATAATGTCATTGTGCTTTATTCCCTACTCAACCTACTCAATGGTTTGCCCCTTTCCTAAAGCTCTTTTCTTGCTTTCTTTAAATGTTTAGAGCCAGGTGCCTCTTTACCTTTTTGTTTTCCATTAAAAAAAAAAAAAAGCACCTTATTTGTAAAGACACTGCTCTGGTCATCACTCAGCTCCAATCCTTGCCTTACTGCTCCCTGGGTGGCTGTCACTCTTAGACATCATGGGTGAAATTCTGGCTCCTTTGAAGCCAACAGGAGTTTTGCCCCAGGATTTTGCCTCGTGTTTATTTTGCTTCCCTCTTATTTATCCATTGGGCTTCATCAGTTACCAAACAACAAGACTTGCCTAAGTTTATGTCTGTGTGTGTGTGTACGTGCCGAGCATTTTGGCTGAATTATTAACATGTAAATAGCTTTCCCATTCTTTGTGGTATATTCTTCCATTCCTGGGAGGACAGTTTGTATAACTCAGGTGTGAATTTTGAGGATTTTATTTTTCTGTGTGTGTATTGTTTAATTTCATTAAAAACCAAAGTACAGAAAATGTAACAAATTTCACAGAGTATCAACAGGGAAATCATGCTCATTTCACAGCTCATCTATCTGAAAGGAGCAGATATTTCATTTTGTGGAGTAGAATTAAGACATGAAATACATTACAAAGTCATGAGCCACATTCTCAGCTGGTGTCAATTGTCATAATTCCAATGATTTCAGTAGAACTTCAGTGATGTACACCAACTGACGCTCTGGTTCATAACGTGTAAATAGACATTCTGGTTTGCAATGTTAATTCTATTTCTTTTTCTGATAATCTGATGGTTATTTTTAGGCAAACACTAGCTACATTTTTAGGAGTAAAAATCCTGTTTCATTAGTGGTTTGAACAATGGTTTTCCTTGATTCAATGTTGTTTTTAAAAGCTCCCCAAAAGGCTCTACATTCTGGGGTTGTACCCCACAATGAATTAATGGATCTTTAGGGTTTCTCAGTCACTTCCACACATAAAACTCAATTCTGCAAACGTTGTATATTTCAGCTGTGTATATTTGATAGAACCTTATTCTGTAATTTTCTGGTTCATTGGTTTTTTTTTTTCCCCCTGAAACCAGAAACTCTAATAATAACTACAGCTGATTGAAAAATGGTTTCATTCAAGCTTTTCTGTGAATGGTTTCTTTTTTTTTTTCAACAAAATATTTTGAAGTAAAAAGGGGATAAAGAGTGGAGAGTTTTTTCCCCCTCCAATGAATTTTTTTCCCCAAAGAATTGAAAAATGTCTATTTGTAATTTTTTAACAAAAAAAATCAAATACAATGGAAACAAAATTTTTTTGCAAAATTGTTCATTTTGGTCAAAAAGGCATTTTCTGTCAGGGGAAAAAAAGTTTCACTGGAAAATTTTCAACCAACTCCAATAATAAGAATAATTAATAAAAGTCCGGATCTCATCCATTAACTTGAATGGAGTTACATTTATTTATACCAGATGGGGATATGGCCCCAAATCTTTGGGTCTGATTCTCCACTACCTTCTAACTATATGACTCCATTAATTTCAGTGACCTATATACAACTGGTAAAAAGGCAGAAGAGAAATCCGGATCAATATGTCCAGAAAACTTTCTACTTATGGCCCCTTGCATAATATGGCTAGAATTTTCTGAGTGGCTCTTGCTAGCGGAGTCCTTATATAGTTGCCCTTGCCAGTATGGAAAGAGATTTTTTCCCCCAGAACTGTACTAGACAAATGGAGCTATAAGAGACAAAGGGAACATTTATTTAACCACTGGATTCTCTAGGGAAAAACAAACTCTACACTGGTCAAGGAAACCGCACTCTAACTATGATCTAATAATTGCATTTAAACCCTGCTGTGGCCTGCATGGCTCGACCTCAGAGGATTATCCTGCAAATACTCCCCACCCTTACTGCTGTCAATTGTCCCATTAGCTTCAATGGGATTTCTCGCAATAGCGTGCTCTATGCCTAAACATAAGGCCCCAACTGTGCACAACAGAACACCTGTGTGGAAACACATTACCTTCACTAGGTGCAGCAGTCACCAAGCCCTCCTTGATGGTGCAGGATTGGTGCATAAGTGTTTATGGGTTTAAGACTATAATGTGGACCAAGAGTACTAGTAAAGGTGACACCTAACAATTTAAAATCCTACAGAATGCTAGGACATTCTGAACAACAGGACACACTGTTGTCAACTACTGTATTTTGAGGCCATAACTAAAATACCACAGTATATTTTTATACGGGGGGAACTTGGTTCTATGACTGATACAAATGAGCCCAATGCTTTGCACATGGGACTCTGTTAAAGAGACACTCTAAGGTATTCTAGGCCTAGCATTTTGATTGTTTTCATTGGAAACCTAATATGAACAGAAATATTTTTAGTCTATTATAAAACATCAATGAAAACAGCTTTTTGTTTGTATTCAAATAGTTCTCTTGGCAAGAATCTGCCACCTGAATATTTCAGCCTTGTGCTGATTCATGAGAACCTGACAGTGAAACTGACCAGAAGCAAAAGTGAAATAGACTAACCTAGTTCCACTGTCCAAGATGAGGGAGCTGCAAAAGGTAACAAACAGCACTGACCTTGAAAATCCAACTTCGATACATTTTTCAATGGGACTTGTGCTCCTAAATCATGCAGGCACTTTTCAAATTCCCACATTTAATGCATTATTAGTAACCTGCCTGATTAGCTAGTGGGCTTATAATAGATGTGTTTGAATCTGAATTTGTTTCCAAGTACATTTAGATAGCAACTGGAAACCTGAGTATTTTTACCTCTATCACTAAAATGCATGATCTTTCAACCCTGGAGTGGGGTCGCCACTTTGAGAAATGAGTAAAGATTACGTGGACAAATCCAGAAGTTATGAGCTGAATCCTGATGGATTCTTAGTGCCTGCTCTTCCCATTCAGTGCCAGGGAGCTTAGAACCCTTGTTCAGCCGTTCTTTCATACACATTTACCTGGTGGAATTTACCCACAACCATCCTGTACTAATGCTGCCCCAATGGAGACTTAGTCCGCATAATCTCTGGCTGAGACTAGTTTTGGAAGATATATATATGAGAGCGTGTGGAGTCGAGCGACGCTACGCCTGGCTCATGAGACAGCTCATGGTGTCTGACACCATCATGTAGTCCAGAGACATTTATACAGAACACATCACAGGACACCGTCAATACCACATTGAGTAATGGAAACCGCCGACCAGGGAAATAACCCACTTCCTTCCCTGACGAACCAAGGGACGCACCCCACCCATGTACTTATTCGTGACACCGATACTGACTTGGACTCTTAATACATTCCATGGGTGGCTTACCCGAGCCCACTTATCCATTGACGCTCTAAAAACTCCCGCACCCCAATCTGGGTCTATGCTGGTTATGTGATATGTACGTCTCTCGTGATCCTTGTAACTGATACCTGTAATCCCTCAAGTATCAGAGGCGTAGCCATGTTAGTCTGAATCTGTAAAAAGCAACAGAGGGTCCTGTGGCACCTTTGAGACTAACAGACTTTGTTAGTCTCAAAGGTGCCACAGGACCCTCTGTTGCTGTAATCCCTCATAACTCAAGGGACCCCAGATGTACAGTACCTTCCCTCTTAACTTGTGTATATTTAATTTTAAACATTAACTTTAATAAAAATTTTAAATGTGCATACATACACCACCAGAGTGTGCTCATTGCTTTTGTTCACATGCAGGATCTTTGTTTTCTTTGCTACATAATTAGATTACATACAACATTATAATTAAGTGGTTGACCTGATTCATTTCCATCAGCTTCACATAAACAGTTTAGTCAATCCAGGCTGGGCAGTCGGTAGCTGTTTTGGCTGCAGAATTATTTATCATTATTATTATATTATCATAGCACCTAGGAGTCCCAGACCTGGACCGTGACCCCACTCTGCTAAGTGTGGTACAAATTCAGAACAAAAACACAATCCTGAGGAAGAGAGTTAATACAAATCCAAAAGTTATTAAATGTTTATATTGTGGTAGTGCCTAGAGGTTAACAGGTAAACATCTTCTTGCATTAGGCACTGTACAAATATGTAGAAAATGACAGCCCTAAAAATCTTCCCTCACACGCCTTTTCTGAGATGGAATGTTAGGGAGGATGGGATGGTTGCACGGTGTTAATGAGAGAATGAGGCAATATCCGAAATCTCATCAGGGTGCTGCATGACTGGGGTGGGTCTGCTGACTTTAGGACGATAGGACCAGCAGATGCAGCACTAGAGCTGGTCAGAAAATGGGGTTTTATTCCAGCAGAAAATTGAGACTTTTTGTAAAAAGAACAGACAAGCCAAACGCATGCTAATGGTCTGCTTGAAAGCCAACAATTTTTGGCTGAAAACTGAAAAATGTTTGGGTTTCGAGTTGTCAGCTTAAAAAAAAAATCTAAGAAAGCAGACGCCTTCCATGAAAATGTTCAAAAACCCAGCTTTTCATCGGGGGGTGGGGGGGAAATGTTAGTGGAAAAGTTTCACCAAACCCTACAATATATAGAATGCTTGCACCCCTGCATGTCACTACAGCTCTGCGGGGCTCCTGGCACTGCAGTCTGCAGGGGAGTTCTGGGGTAGAGAAGTGATGGTCCACGAGAGGATCAGAGATGGGGCCGATAGATCTGTGACTACAATGATCCACCTACCATATGTCCTGGAGGCCCGATCCTGCTAGGTAGTTCACAGTATGAACTTCAGACCTCACAGGCTCAGGCCCTGGGAGAGGAGGAATTGCACCAGGAGAAATGAGGAGGATGTCAGAGCTTGGGAACAAGGTTCTTCCCTTCCCTCCCTCCCCCCCCCCCACCCAAAGGGGACACACTCACAGAACTATATACTAGGAAGAATTATGGCCTTTAATTCTTAGGCTCTTCAGGAATGCCTGTGAAGCTCCAGGCAACAAAATATGGGAGTATGATAAAAGGCGGAAACATCTAGGTAATTTCTTTAATGACAAAACTAAACATGATCTGCAGGCATCCATTTGCACTGGGTATGCTGCAGACTCTGAGTAAAGACAACAAGAATTTGGCCTGGACCAAGTTTACCATTGATTTCAAGCAGTAGTCATGCCCATGTAAACTGTTGCAAAGGTGAGTAGATACTGCTCTGTAATTTGAAAGAGGTGACTTGACCCAACAAGTCTTCCTGTCTGCAAAGGTGATGACTGTTTTCTGATCATATCAAAAATGGCACCAGATGTTAGTCATTTCGCTGATATACAGGGAGCTGCACAAACTCCTCCCACTGTAGGATGCGTGGCCTTTTAAACATTCATTTTACTCTACTACACAATGGAAGCAAATATGTCATGGGAATGGGATTTGAGTATTTCTTCTGTAAGACAAACAAAGACTTAAAATGTTACTACTGTTATGAAAGTGATGTTATAATGTAAAGGCTACCAGACAGGAAGAATCGTCTTGTCTTTAAACCATTGGACGATGGCTCGGGAGATCTGGGTTCAGGTTGTGACTCTGCCACTTCCTTGGTGCCCTTGGGCAAGTCACTTAATCTCTTGGGCCCTCAATTTCCCACCTGTAAAATGGAGGCCATAATGCTTCTATTCTCTCACCCTTTGTTTGTCTTGTCTACTCAGACTCCAAGCTCTTCAGGGCACCGATTATCCCTTACTATGTGTATGTACAGTGCCTAGCACAATGAAACCCCAACCTCAGTTGTAATAACAGCAATGTGTTCAGCACTTTAAAACACGGAAACCCACACAATCCCTGCCCTAGAGAATTTACAGTCTACAAGATGGATTGTAAGCTCTTGGGGCAGATATCTTTTTGTTCTGTGTTTGTACAGAATCTAGCACAATGGGGCACTGGTCCATGACTACGGCTCCTGGGCACTATAGTAATATAAATAATCTTTAATAAAGACAGACAAATCCTGGCCCCATTGAAGTCAATGGGACTTCTACTGCCTTGGGATATGGAAAAAAATTCTTATAACAGAGCCAAGATTGTCAAGAGTGACACATGAGTTTGAGTACCTCGATTTTTGATGTCCAACTTCAGCCACCTTAAAGGAGACCTGCTTTTCCAACGGTGGGCACTCAAGTCTATTAATCTGTTGTTTGTGTGTGCAAAGGAGAAATTAAGGGCTTGTCTATGACCTGAAAGTTATTTCAGATTAAGGTAAACTGTGAATTTAAAGCACAATAGCTATTCCAGAATAGCTCCCCATGTGGACACTCTTGTTCTGGAACAAAAGGGGAGCAATTTTGGTTAATTTCCCCATTTAGACAAGTCCAAATTCTGCTCTCGTTTATACATTTGTAAATCTAGAGCCACTTCACTCAAGTCAGTGGAATTTCCAGAGTATATGACCCTTTATCTAGTTTAGGTCTCCAAGTCTACAACGTCCTTACAAAAAACACTTTAAACTGCTGCATTACGCTCCCCAGGTTCTAACCTGTTTCGGCTACTCTCTCAATGTAGGGCCAGATCCTCAGCTGGTATCAATCAGCATCTCTCTATTGAAGTCAGTTGAGTGTGCTGGTTACACCCAGTTAAGGATCTGAGCCATAGCCTGATGAATTTCCCATATATTTGGAACTGCTAGGGTTACAGAAAGCAAGCTTCTTGAACAGACTCTAAACAAAGCACCAGCTTCCAGTCTCATTTTCATCTGTGAAAATCTAGAACAAACCTATAGAGTCATATATTTTAAGACCAGAAGGGGCCATTATTGTTATCTAGTCTGACCTCCTACATCACACAGGACATAGATTTCACCCAGTAATGTCTGCATCAAGCCCATATCTTGTAGTCGAGCTAGGGCATATTTTTTTGAAAGACATCCACTCTTGATTTAAATACGTCAATTGAGGGAGAATCCATCCTATCCCGAAGTAAATTGTCTCAGTGGTTAATGACTCTCACTGTGAAGTTAATGACTCTCACTGTGAAGAACAGCTAGCCAAAAACTCCAAAGGTAATAACAAAATGTTTTTTAAGTACATCAGAAGCAGGAAGCCTGCTAAACAACCAGTGGGGCTCCTTGATGACCGAGATACAAAAGGAGCGCTTAAAGACGATAAAGTCATTGCGGAGAAACTAAATGGACTCTTTGCTTCAGTCTTCACGACTGAGGATGTTAGGGAGATTCCCAAACCTGAGCTGGCTTTTGTAGGTGACAAATCTGAGGAACTGTTATGGATTGAAGTGTCATGAGAGAAGGTTTTGGAATTAATTGATAAACTTAACATTAACAAGTCACCGGGACCAGATGGCATTTACCCAAGAGTTCTGAAAGAACTCAAATGTGAAGTTGCGGAACTGTTAACTAAGGTTTGTAACCTGTCCTTTAAATCAGCTTCTGTACCCAATGACTGGAAGTTAGCTAATGTAACGCCAATATTCAAAAAGGGCTCTAGAGGTGATCCTGGCAATTACAAACCGGTAAGTCTAACGTCTGTACCAGGCAAATTAGTTGAAACAATAGTTAAGAATAAAATTCACATAGAAAAACATAAACTGTTGAGCAATAGTCAACATGGTTTCTGTAAAGGGAAATCGTGTCTTACTAATCTATTAGAATTCTTTGAAGGGGTCAACAAACATGTGGACAAGGGGGATCCAGTGGACATAGTGTACTTAGATTTCCAGAAAGCCTTTGACAAGGTCCCTCACCAAAGGCTCTTATGTAAATTAAGCTGCCATGGGATAAAAGGGAAGGTCCTTTCATGGACTGAGAACTGGTTAAAAGACAGGGAACAAAGGGTAGGAATTAATGGTAAATTCTCAGAATGGAGAGGGGTAACTAGCGGTGTTCCCCAAGGGTCAGTCCTCGGACCGATCCTATTCAACTTATTCATAAATGTTCTGGAGAAAGGGGTAAACAGTGAGGTGGCAAAGTTTGCAGATGATACTAAACTGCTCAAGATAGTTAAGACCAAAGCAGACTGTGAAGAACTTCAAAAAGATCTCACAAAACTAAGTGATTGGGCAACAAAATGGCAAATGAAATTTAACGTGGATAAATGTAAAGTAATGCACATTGGAAAAAATAACCCCAACTATACATACAATATGATGGGGGCTAATTTAGCTACAACACATCAGGAAAAAGATCTTGGAGTCATCATGATAGTTCTCTGAAAATGTCCACGCAGTGTGCAGTGGCGGTCAAAAAAGCAAACAGGATGTTAGGAATCATTAAAAAGGGATAGAGAATAAGACTGAGAATATATTATTGCCCTTATATAAATCGATGGTACGCCCTCATCTCGAATACTGCATACAGATGTGGTCTCCTCATCTCAAAAAAGATATACTGGCACTAGAAAAGGTTCAGAAAAGGGCAACTAAAATGATTAAGGGTTTGGAACGGGTCCCATATGTGGAGAGATTAAAGAGGCTAGGACTCTTCATCTTGGAAAAGAGGAGACTAAGGGGGGATATGATAGAGGTATATAAAATCATGAGTGATGTGGAGAAAGTGAATAAGGAAAAGTTATTTACTTATTCCCATAATACAAGAACTAGGGGTCATCAAATGAAATTAATAGGCAGCAGGTTTAAAACAAATACAAGGAAGTTCTTCTTCACGCAGCGCACAGTCAACTTGTGGAACTCCTTACCTGAGGAGGTTGTGAAGGCTAGGACTATAACAGAGTTTAAAAGAGAACTGGATAAATTCATGGTGGTTAAGTCCATTAATGGCGATTAGCCAGGACGGGTAAGGAATGGTGTCCCTAGCCTCTGTCTGTCAGAGGGTGGAGATGGATGACAGGAGAGAGATCACTTGATCATTGCCTGTTAGGTTCACTCCCTCTGGGGCACCTGGCATTGGCCACTGTCGGTAGACAGGATACTGGGCTAGATGGACCTTTGATCTGACCCGGTATGGCCTTTCTTATGTTCTTATATAAGTTAAGGTGGGTTGCTCTGAGTTTTCACAGCTATAACTAAGATCAATATCTGATTTCAAACTAACAAGCAGTACTTACATTTCACCTCCAAAACTTATTCTAAATAATTGAGTCTATTCCAAGTTCCACCAATGAGTACATTTTGGAGGGTGGGCTCTGAGAGTTAAGGAGAAAACTTATAAACATATTGTATGAAAATGAAATACATGCAAATATTTTGTTCCCCCTTTTTATGTTCACTATTTAATACTATGACCATTCAAGTATAGACAGAAGTAAAATCTTCATAGAGAGCTGGCTAATAGCATTCCTATACTATCATTTGTATTATACTAGTGTTTACTGCCCTCACTAAGGTTAAGACCCCAGTGTGCTAGGTGCTGTACATACAGTCTCTGCTCTGGAAAGCTCACAGCATAAAACTGGTCATTTATGTTTATGGACACACACACTATCTAAGGGAATCTTTTAGGTGCCTTGAACTAATTGGGGAAAACACACATGTCCTGTTGTTTAATAAGCAGTGCTAGGGAGAAAGATTTTTATTCCCAAACACTCTCCGAACAATTCTAAGCACTCGCCTTCAGCAAGGTCCGGGTTCTATTCCATTCTTTATAGGGTCTTACACTGCACTGATAACTCTAGTATCTGAGCACCTTCTGGTAGTGCGTTAAGCAACATTAGTACACATCGGTCATGTGTTGTTTGCTTTTATATGCTCCCCAGAGGGAGAAGTGTGTGCAGTGGAGTGGCTTGTATTGGGAGGTTTTTTTTTTTAATTGAATAAATATACCCCTATGTGTTTATATTGGAGAAGGCAAGGTCAAAGAAATGCACCTTACACATGGAGTGAAGGGTGGTAAGGTTTGGGGTGGTCCTTAGTTCCAGGGAGAAGTCATTCCACTGTCTTGAGCTGCCCCTAGGGAAGGGTCTGTCTCCTGCACAGATGAGCTTTGCTCTTATTGTTGAGAGTTCTATTGTGCCAGAGGAACAAACCTGCCCTTCGGGGTCTTTAGATGATCTTTTTAGGTATCCTGGACCCAGACTACGGCGCACGGGACAGGAAATTCCAGCTTGACAAGCCTGCCTGTCACCACCTACAATACCATCTAAAAAATGCAGAGGACAAACGTCCACAAACAGACCTGCTCAGGGTGCAGAGGCTAGGAGAGCTCAGATAACCATCTCCTGAACTAGCTGACCGGAGAAACCCATATGCCTGAAACTGGTCTTGGCAATAGCCTCTGTCCCAGCACCTGTCTCCAAGGAGAGAAGAGAGAGAGATTCATTCCCCATCTACCTCTCAGGACGGATGCATCAGTGACCTGGATCCCAGAAGGTGGGGAAGAGTGAACTATCTGCTGTACTCTGAGCCTCCGCTTCAAAGACATCTGGGTAAGCCCAATTGGACTTGTGTTTGTGGGTGCCTGGGTGTGCTGCTACTCCAACCTTATATACACATGCGTAGTCAGCTGATGTTTAAAGAGCCCTCTGAGGTGGGGCAGCCCTGAACATCAGTCAACACCGAGCTGCTCTGTGTGAAATGTTTTTCTGTAGGAAGCTCTCTTCTTGACCCTGCTGTTGTCTCAGACAGGTCCCCAAACTGTGCTCTGCAGACCTCTGACGGGTGGTCTGTAGGGTGTTCGCTGTCACATGCTGCTGGCCCTTCTCCTTGCTTCCAGCTGCTAAGTTGCATTAAAAGAAGCTAAAAACAGCATTTAAACTCTTATGCCCTACCGTGACTTTCCCATTGCTGTGGCGGCCATGGGGATGTTCACGTGACTGCAAAAGGGAGGGAGGTGTCCAGGACCCAGACTTTGAGATGTTCTCCAACTTTGAAGAAGTCCCGAGAATCTCTGGTCTCAGGGTACGTCTCCATTGTTAGCTCAGGTACCAGAGCCGTGACGCTGTGCAAGCCCAGCCAGAATTGCTCAGGCAGCTAGACTTCACTGAAGCCTCACAGCCTCATTGCTCCCATACCAGAGCTAACTGGATTAAAGCACGCTCAGGTGTGTGTGCACCAGCTGCACTCACAGCCTGGGATTAGGTATCGACATACCCTAGAAGCCTTGTCTCACTTGCACAGCCCCACGGGTGAGGCTGCAAACTCTCCACCTGAAGACCCAAGTGGCTCCTAGAAGTGAGCTGTTTACATAATAACTAATAAGAGGGTCCCCTCCTGCAGCTGCTCTTTCAGCACGGCCATGCCTGAGCAGGCTTGCGAACGGTGTGGGCACTTTGCTCACGTTTTGTTATTTTGTTTTCTTTATTGATAACTTCCTTGTTTACTTCTCTCAGAGTAAACATTCCCCCTCGAGTTTACACCAGGATCCCTTAAAAGTCCCGATGAGAAGGGGGAGGATGGTCCCAGAGTTAGGGTGCTGGTCTGGGACTTGTGGGGTTCAAGTCACTGGTCTGCCACAGACTTTCTCTATGACCGTGGGCAAGTCACTTAGGGCTTATCCTCACAGCAGGGTTAACATAGGTTCTTACTCACATGTTGCCCCTCAGCCCCTCCTGTCCACACACAAAACCTCTTCCCCAAGTGTGGTGGGGCTGCAGAACAGGCCAAAGCCGGAGGGCTGATCACACTCTGGCTTGTAATCCACCCAGGCGGCAGTGAGGACCCAGGTTCAATCACTTGAGTGTTGCTAGTTTTCCAATGCCTTCCCGCGCTTCCTCCCCTATGCCCAGGACAGACAAGATTTCCCACAACTCACTGGAAAAGAATCAGAGTAGTGCCCCCCGGGACTCTAGGCTGTGCCCCCCCAAGCACCCTAGTGGCACAGACATGAGTGCAGCTCTCAGACACTATGGTGCCAGGGTCCCACTGAAGTACCTAAGGCAGACAGCTGCTGCCCCATCCTGGCACAGGGTAACTCTACAGTGGACTGGCCTTGCTCTCAGGGAAACAGAGCTCCTAGTTTTCAACACATCCTCATGAAAGCTGGAGGGGCCCTTTGGAAACTACTTATGGATCCAGGCATCTGTTCACATTGCCTGTGAAATACCCAGGGCCATGGTCTGTATGAAAGCCAGTCAGATAATAAAAGGTTTCAGAGTAGCAGCCGTGTTAGTCTGTATCCGCAAAAAGAAGAACAGGAGGACTTGTGGCACCTTAGAGACTAACAAATTTATTAGAGCATAAGCTTTCGTGGACTACAGCCCACTTCTTCGGTTGCATCCGAAGAAGTGGGCTGTAGTCCACGAAAGCTTATGCTCTAATAAATCTGTTAGTCTCTAAGGTGCCACAAGTCCTCCTGTTCTTCTTTTTTTAGTCAGATAATAGTAACCAGGGGGAGGGAATTTTGACAAAATGAATGACCAGCTCTAACCAGTGCCTGTCCAGCTGATGGACCCAGTTCCTCCTCTCCCCAGCCAGACCAAACTAGTGATTACATCTGTTTTTCTACTGGAACATATTAAAATAACAATAGATCCCACCCCTCCACCAGGAGCAAATACATTCTCACTCCTCCCTCCCTGCGTTCTTCCCCGTCTCTTCTTCTCCACCTTCTTTTCCTTCCACCGCCTACCCCCACCCCCTTTCTGAAACCCATGAGCAGTGTATTTCGCCCCCTCTTTCTAAACTGGGATGGGGGGAGCTGGAGAAAGATGTGGGGCAGAGGGCAAGGGGAAGGTCACTTTCCTTGCCCCATCCCCAGCCCGACGCCAGCCCAGTTCCTGCCCCACATGTAGCCCAGTAAACAACACACCCCAAAGCCCTGCCCCGGCAGGGATGAGAAACACCACACGAAATAAAGCCAGATCAAAGGGGGCATTAGCTGGTAACCCCATCGCAGCTGCGGGGGCAGGGAGGGGAACTCCCCCTCTGAGCTGCGAAGGGGGGGTGTCTCCGATTGCCAAGCCCCGCACCCCTAGATCTGAGCATGATAGGCGGGGGGATAGAGATTAGTCCCTCTCCCCGCCCCCTCCCCAATATCAATACATGGGGGCGCGGTCTTGCTCCTCGCTCTCCGGATCTGGGCATCCTTTGGGGGTGTAACTAATCCCACCCCCGGGCAGCTGTTGGGGGAGTTCTCCCCGAGCCCCATTCCTACTGGTCGGGAGAGGACCGCCCCTTTGCTGCCCCGCTCAGTTCTCCCTGCCCGCAGCTGCTGACCCGAGTGGGGAAAACCTGTGTCTGCACCAGCTCCGCCCCGGCCGCCTTCCTCCCAGCTGCGAGCCCCGCCGGGGCTTTTGGAGGCCAGCGGCGTCTGGACGCACAGCGCTGGAGAGGGCGGCCCTGAGCTGCAGCGGGGGCAGCTGGACCAGCCAGGTAACGTCTGGGGAGCCCGCACTCCGGGGGCTCCCCGCGTTAGAGGCCATGCAGGGGGCCGGGGGTGCTGAGAGCCATTGAACCAAACTAAATCCTGTGTATGATGGGAACCACTTCCAGCCAGGGGGTGTGGCTGCACCCCTAATTCCAGCACCCCTGCCTGGGGCTGCCTGGAAGAGACTCCTGCTCTCTCCCGGAGGGCTGGGGTTCCCAGCGGCCGCTCTCCGTGTCCTGGCTGGGGGCTCAGACCCTCCTGGAGCTCTCTAGGGAGTGGGGAGTCTGCACTGCTGCCCCCGCAGAGCCCCCCTGCCTGTCCTAGGCAGGAGCTCTCTTGTGTCCCCCGGGCAGCCCGGCTGGGTTCCTGGCACCCCCCGGGCAGCCCGGCTGGGTTCCTGGCACCCCCCGGGCAGCCCGGCTGGGTTCTTGGTAAGTTAACCAGGGTGTGCTGCTGTCATCATCCCTCACCTGGCTCAGCAGCAGGGGAGGATGGAGATAACTGGATATTGGATCAGGTCCCCCATGTGCCTTCCTGTCCACCCCCCCCCCCCCATATGAACAGGAGCTGGAATGGGGGCGGTAGTGGGTAGGGGAATGGCATTCAACTCATTGCGCTGTGCTCTGGCCCAGGGATGGCTCTGGAGTTTTTAATGCCCGATTAAGCAGGTGGCGTGTCTTGCTGTGACTGTGTGCTCACCCTAAAGGGGGAAAGCCCTAGGAATTGCCTCTCCCCCTAAGCTATCTACTCCCCAGAATAGGTCTGCACCCAGCCATGCACTGACTTCCCATCTCTTCTCTTTGTGTCCCCATCGCCCTACACACCCTTCCGCTTACCTAAGGCTTTTCCGTGGCTTGTGCTGACGTGGTTACTATCGCGCAGAGTGCTAGTTATCTCATTGTCACAGTCAAACCTCTTCTCTTCTCTCCAAACCATCCCCACCCGGCTACTTTTCATGCAACATGCTGGCTGATCCACAGAGGATAGTGGTCTGTTAAAGCAGCCTGCTAATAGACTTTAAGGCAAGTGGTGGAAGTCTAGGTGTTGGATGTAGCGGCTCTGGCTTTGCCTCCTGTTGATGAGATAAGGTGAGTCTCATGGGATAAATTAAAAAAAAAAAAAAGTCATTTTCTTGTGCTCTCCCTGTCAGTGGTAGGCACCCGTAGTCTCTAGTCTTAGAGTGTAAACTCTTTGGGTTGGTGCGGTACCTAGTGGAATGGTTTCCAGGCGCCCTCCCCATACACACACAATGATTTTTCCAATAAACCCGCAGCCATGTGTGAGCACTTGGCTCTGCCATGCCAAAAAAGGGGCAGCAACACCATCAAGATATGATGCGAGTAGGGATGGGGATTTTGTGTCCGTCTTCCGTGCCTCTGTTTGCCAGCTTGAAATGGGTGAGGTGCTTGTTTGTGAAACCTCTTTAAATTTCAGTAACCTGAATGGGCCTGTGGAGAAGCTGACTGGCAAACATGCCAATGGGGGGGGGGAGCAAAAAGGTTGGGTATGATGACGAAAGGACAGGGTTGAGGATGGTTCTGTGCGTCTTTTCCATCGGAGTCCTTGGGTGCAGCAGCTGGTGCTGATCAGTGCTAACTCTGACGGTGGGGATCTTTTTAGACGGATTACTTCACCAGTAGTGTTGTTTCTCTGTCCATTCTAGGATGATGCTCTCCGTCATTTTCCAGGTGACCTGCAGCCTGACTGCCTGGCTCTCCCTCTACGCCTGTTTCTGCTATTGGAATAAGCACCGTACTTACGAGTGGAGTTGCCGGCTGGTCACTCTGATGCATGGGGTCATTGTCACCTGTCTCTCTGGCTACGTTGCTTTTATCGATGGCCCCTGGCCTCTAACTCACGCAGGTATGTTTGGTGGAGTTTTGCCCTGGGACAAGTGATCTTCTCACTGAAAAGAGGCAGTGTCTCTGTCCTACCTGTGATTGGTGCAGGAGGATTAGTTCTCTCTCCTTAGAGCTCCCTTTGCTATCTCTTGCTGTCTACACCAGGTTTTTCTCTTTCATGCTCCCATCTACGCTTGGAGCTGTGTTTTCTTTGCCCGCCTGTAGGCCAAGCCCCTGTGACCTTCTTGAGACCCATCTCTCTTTCTTGCAATCCCTGACTGCCGATCCCCACACTCAGGCTTTCTTTTCTTTTCTTTTTTTTTTTTTAACTGTTTCCCCCTGTTGTACTTAGCAGTATGCTGAAATTCCTTGGGGCAGGGCCTTGGCTAAGTTGTTGGGCAAAGTGCTGTGCACATTTCTAGACTTCATCAAGAATAAAGAAACTCTTTTCTTTATTCCCATTTCTAACTTCATCCTGCATGTCTCGCTCATCCTCTGGAAGTCAGTGGGGTTCCTGCTGTTAGCGTGAGGACAATGCCTGACTGTCACTTAAAGTATCAGGCCCCTAAACTGAGAGAGCTTTCTAGTGGGGATAGACTCTGCCCTCCCCAATGCGCAACCCTGCTGCTTTGGTGGCTTATAAATAGGCTTGGTAGAATTCAGTGTTGATTAATTTTGGTGGGTAATATCGATGGTTCATTTTTAAGCTTTTTTTGTATTTTTATAAATTCTAAATTTTTACAGTTGTGGGCAACTATGTAGGGAGGTCAGATAATTATTTAATGACAGTAGAAGGTGAGGTAATACCTTTTTTCGGGCCAACTTTGGTTGTTAAAAGAGCCAAGCTTTTGGGCTCCATAGAGCTCAAGGGCCCACAGACCTGGAGAAGAGCTCTGTGGAGCTTGAAAGCTTGTACCTTTCACTAACAGAAATTGGTCCAATAAAATATATCCCCTCACCCCTCCCACCCCCCCGCCCTTGTGGCTGTCGTATCCTGGGACCAACATGACTACAACAATACTGCAAAAACCACAAAGTGTCCATGTCCCATGTCAAGATATAAAAAATAAATATCCTAAATCCAGAAATTATTTGTTGATTGAACTATTCATTCACTGGTCCATTTGTAACCAGCCTAATTCAGAAGTTTAAATCACCGGTTTTTGACTCTAACAAGTTCTCAAGCAGCGTTTTTCTTGCTTTCCTTATCTGTAAATTTCAATTATTATTGCTGGAAAAATTTTGATGGGTCAGTAGCATAGCTAGCGGGGTGCAGGGGAAGCGGCTGCTTCCCTTCACCCCTTTTCCCAAAAGCAGTGCCTTTCCAAAGGTGGCCGCCGGCCGGAGGAGCAAGGGGGGGCACAGGCTGGCCGCCCGCAGCACAGCCGAAGGAACAGGGGGGTGCAGCATGGCGGCCGGCGGGCGTGCGGCCGGAGGAGCAGGGGGGTGAGGGGCGGTCAGCGGTGCAGCCAGAGGAGAAGCCAAGGGAGGGCGTGGCCGGAGGAGGAGCCAATGGGGGGGCGCCTTTTTTAGGTTTGCTCCCCCTCCTCTTAAAAGCTGGCTACGCCACTGGTTTGTGTGTGTACAGTGAAATCGACATTTACGGATTAAAAATCTGATTTTTCCAAGCCGGCTTCTAGAGGCCATTCATATCCCGCACCTTGCCAGGGAAGAATTCCCCAGCACAAACATCGCATAGGGTTCTGTGGGTATGCCAGGGATGGGAGGAGTGGGGTCCATAGCATATGGCACCACAGGTGTTCTGTCTGGTAGTCCCTTAAGAGTCCATCCTGGGCTGCTAAGTGGCCTAAAGGAACCCTTAGGCTACCGCATTCCTCCATTCCCCCTCTTCAGCCTGTGCCTTCTCAATTTGACCCAGAAACATCTGCTACCATTAGTGCGTGCAGCACGGTAGACATTTAGGGCTATACACTTGGGACTGTAGAAATGGGGAAAAGGGACTGTGTGTGGGGGAGGGCTCTTGATGGACAAAATCCCTCCCATCCAACAAGCCCGGGATTAGAGGACAGTTTGGGTCCTTCGCTTGGTTTTGTCTTGCTTTATTTATTTAAGGTCATTGTCTTTCAAAGATTCCTAGTCATACTTGCTAAGTTTACAAGGTAAAATATCTTTCTACCTGCCAGCTGCCTGCAGATGTAACCTGAGATCTGAGAGTCAAGCTGGGTTCTTTCTGACTTGTGCATTGGAGATTTTGCCTTCAGTTACACCTATGTTGTTGCATTGGCAGAATATACCTTCTCTCCAGTTGCAAAGCAAACTGTTCTACTAACGATGCACGAGGCAGAGCCGACTTCAGCTCTCTTTGAGCTGCGTAGGCTCTGCTGTGATGATGGAATTCAGAAGTAGTAAATCTGGGGGAGAGTGTCTTATGCACTCAAGTTGGCAGCTCGGACTCTGCATACACCCAGAGAGCAGATCTACTGAGTGAGCAGCCACTGTTTTTCATAGTCTGGTGAACTGTATTCCTGTGTGTTCACTGTGTAGCTTTCCTTTTAGAAATGGAGCCCTTAGGAGCATCTCTTTTCAGTTTAATGCACATGTCTTTCCTTTCAGGGACGCCAAACACGCCTCTCCAGGTCCGTGTGCTGTGCCTTACCTTGGGTTACTTTATCTTTGACCTCAGCTGGTGCATGTACTTCAAGACAGAAGGAGATCTTATGCTGTCTCATCACACGCTAAGTATTTGTGGCATGGTGCTCGTGCTGGGGCTCGGCAAGTCAGCCACCGAAATCAATGCCATTGTCTTCGTCAGCGAGATCACCAACCCGCTGCTGCAGGCCCGCTGGTTCCTGCGGGAAACCGGGCACTACTGCAGCTTCATTGGGGAAGCGGTGGATGTCTCCTTTGTGGCTCTCTTTATGGTGCTGCGGATTGGGGTGGGAGGCCAAATCATGTATTCTGTGATTGTCTCCTCCAGACCCATATGGCTACTCAAGGCTGGAGGCCTGGCTATGTACATAGTGTCCCTGGGGTTCATGATCGAAATCTGCAGCTTCGCTAGGAGGAAAGTGTTGAAAAAGTACCATACCTGGAGGAGTGTGAGCGGCGGGGACATGCCCCTGAAAACCAATGGGCATCTGACACCTCATTAACCTTGAGCTGAATGGACTAATGTGTCTAACCTGGCAATAAGGAACTGGGAATCCTGGCCTGGGCAGTTGAGTTCTGAGAGCGAGAACTGTTCAACACCAGCAATAATGTGAAATGGACCGTTTAGTATTGGCTGTCACGAGCTGGATGAGCCGGAATCGGATGATGCTGCAGATGTCTAGCAAATGCTGATGGGGAAAGGGAATCCTACAGAAGGGTGTGACGGTACTAACTTCTCCAGCACTGATATGGTCTCAAAAGGGAGGCTAGATACCACTCGAGCTGTTCAGTCTGCTCCAGGCAAACTGCACAGTCCAGGCACACTTTGTAACTCCAACTTCCTTCTCAGAGGCAGTAGGTCTGTGGGGAGTCTTTCCCAAGCTACGCAATAACAGAATGCACACTTGGACGAGAGGCACTGCACGAATGCCAAGTATTTATTGTGGTTGAGCCTGGTATCTTTAGAAGCAAAGTTGTTTTTTTGAAGGGATGGGACTGTAGTTGGGCTAATAACTGAGGCCTGGTTTCTTTTCATGAAATGCCTCTTCCCCCTTCATCTTGCTTCTGCTATTGGTATTTATACTCTCACACAACCCAATTCTGGTCTTATTTGTAGCAATGTAACTTCCGTGGAGTTACTCTGCCGTTGCACTAGCAAAAGTGGGATCAGAATTGGGCCCATCTGCTCAGTACACTTCTTTATAGAGAGGTGTTCCTATGGAGTGGTTCTCGTTGGCAGTCTCAGCAATGCAAGACAATGGATTGAAGGGGCTATGGAGATTGAAACCCACCCCTCACCCTGCTGCTAAAGGGATCCTTTCAGGGGAAGGATAATAGAGGAGAATCTTGTCCCGATGCCATACTTGCTCTGCACATGAACCATCTCCAGAAGTGTGAAGCCAGAATCTTTCATTAGTGCTAAAGTCACATGAAAACCAGACACTGTTTTGCAGGTGTGACAGTTAAATGTCTGTGTGCAAGTGTGTAGGCTTCAATGCAGTGCCCCTTCCCGGGCCATGCCCTGGATCTGTCGCAGTGGGCTCCAGTATGTTTTAATCTCCCTGCACTTGCATTTGATTTCCCTCTGGCTTTACTGTGTGGATTGCACTATGCCGGAGCCGGCAGCTCCCTTTTCAGCTCTGCTGTAAAACCTCTCCTGACGAATGGCCAGGTGTTGGCCTCAGGCTACCTAGATTGATTTCCCTGCCCCCTCTGAAATTTCATCAGGCTGGGGAGGGTGAGCCTTCCCCCTGCTCTATCAAAGCCATGGTGTCACTGCTGCTGGGGGAGTTTGAAGGCAGGATGAAATACTATAGTGGGGAATACAACTCCTGTGGTGATCAAGGGTCTTCTACCCCTCACCCCCTTATTGGGAGCCTATTGTGGTTGCCCCTCTTTGCGCTGTTATCTGCCTTGGGGTTGAGGGTGGGGGAAGTGGTGCACTCAGGTGACTGGGGGATGGGGAATGCACATGTGTGAGAGGTGGGACAGTGAAGGAGAGTAAGGGGGGGAGACTCCCATGTGGGGGCAGGAAGGAAACCTGCAGTTGCAAGGAGAGATGAAAAATGAAGGAGAATTGGAAGGAAAAGCAATGGAAGGTGCAGCTTCAAAGGTGGTTAAATTTATTCTGACTGCGTTATGGCTGGAAATACACATGGAATCTTCAAGGAAATACACATGCAAGTCAGCCGGAGTCCTTGGCTATGCTAAGGCTGTGTGATAGACTAGCATGAGGCATGAACTCCTTGCCTGAGTTGGATTATTAATGCTTCAGGCTGATAAGATTTGTAATAAAGTGACCGTCTTTTGTAGCATAAATTTGCTGTGCACAGTCTCTCTTTAAACGCGGGATGGGATGGTAGGACCCAGTACTGCTGTGACTCAAGTTGTGGCTTGCTTGCTGACCTCTTTCCTAAAGCAAATGCATTGCCTTGACCTTCTAGCTGCTGTACTCCAGAACGTCTTTGGGTCCAGGTCTGTAGGGTATGGCTTAATGGCCAAAGCATCTGTGTGACAGAAGACTAGGAGCCAAGTGCTAGCACTCTGACCACTATGGTATTTGCTATTTCCCTCCCCTCCCTCCGGGTGTGGACTTGATTGGAAGATGGGTGCTCAATGGCTTAATTAGGCAGGAGGCCGATGAGCTAATCAGAACCATTAACTGGGAAGAGCTAAAGGAGAAGAAGGAAGAGGAAAAGTTTGGCAGGTCCAAGGGATACAGGATCTCAAGCAAGGAGACCTTTGTGTCTCACGCTCCGGAGAGTGGGCTAAAGTGTCTACTTGTATGTTGCTGTAGTGATGAACTGGTGGAGGGGACGAAACAGGTGGTTATAAAACTAGGAAGCATCCAGCCTGTTTTTGTCACCCAAAGGACAGAGGAGATAGGCCTCTTACAATTAGCTTTGGGACACCTAGACTCATTCCTCAGCAGGGCCAATACGGTTCTTAGAGCAAGCACTACGCAGTGTGTGTATAGGTTTTGGGGGGAGTCTTAGATGAGACCTTTAAACTGAGGTTCTTACTGGGAGGAAAGGTCATATGGCTCTTTGCCTAAAGCAGAGGTCTTCTAAAATTCCCTTCTTGTTCTGAGTGTGCCCTGTGGTCCACTGCTGACTTCCAACCCAGAGGTGGCTGTTTTTTAGGAAAACCTGGTAAAATGCTTTGGAAGGGACACTCAATTAACATTAAAAAGAGGGACTATGTGAGAGGCCTTTGTGTCCCAATGTCCTCGTGCTAGCAGCCCTTTATAGTTCTCCATATTCTCTTGCAGGTGTAAGAAGATGGTGAAGTCTCGTAATACACCATCCCCTTCCCAAACTAGCAACTGCTGATGGATCTGATAGTTTTGAAATCACTATTAAATCTGCTATTGTTTTGAGTGATTTGATCCTTAATAAAAACAAGCTGGTCCCTAGAACAATGGGATATGTGGCAGATAAAACTACAGGCTTTTTATCAAAAGGAAGTGCCCAGAAATCTTCAACTAACTGGGCTTGTAATTTGAGGGGGGCCAACCCATAAACATTTCTCACTGTTTGACAAGAAGTATCTTTGAGATTTATAAGTCATGCAGGCTAACAAATCCAGTGTTCTATTACTGTGCATGTTGCAACCCTCATGCTAACTGGTATTATGAAAAAAGTTTAAAATGTAGGTTGAAGGACAGTCTCCTGATGAAATGACTGTCCTGGGACTCTAGAGATCTGGGTTCAATTCCTGGCTCTGCCACACATTTCCCATGGGACACTGGGCAAGTCACTTGTTCTCTGTGCCTGAGTTTCCCCATCTATAAAATGAGTATAATTAGGCTTGGAAGAACTAGATTTTTATTGGTAAATTTCAATTTCACTGACTACACCAAAGCTGACATTTCCATCCATAACAAACAATTTATAGATAGGCAAAGTAAGAGAAATGCTGCTTGAGAACTTTTCAGAGCTTAATTTAAGGATGTTGACTTTGTATGTTTTGATGTGAGATTGACCATTTGTGTTTTACCTGTTATAAAGCGTTCACTTGTTGAATCTCATCATCTACTAAAATATTCCTCCTAATTTCCTGCAACTGTGGAAAATTTGATAAACCTAAAAAACTTAATCATAACTTTGTACAACTGTGAAAATGTAAATTCATGCTTAAAAATAAACATCTGTTGAAATTATTTTTAAAAAAATCAAAAATTGCATTCTCCCCTGCGTAGGTATAAAATGTCCTGGGTCTGTCCTGTCTAGTAAGATTCTATCTGCAGCACCTGGGCTGATAGAGGGCCTTGATCTCAGTTGGGCCCTTAACCCTGCTGTATTACTGCCAGTCACAGTGCTGTTGTCTTCCTCCTTGAGTCCTCCAAAGCAATGCATTGAGACTTCCTAAGCTGTGGCTGTCAACACTCATTCTTGCAATCTATGGTACTGGTACCAGCAGATCAAATGTCATGATTCTGCTAGTTTGTTATAGTTTCTCAAACAGGATTTGAGCCTGGGGTCTGTACTGGCCTTGCCTACTGCAGCAAAGGCTCAAGCATGTAGAAATGGGGAAAAAGCAGTATGGGAAAAGTAAGTTGGTTCCCTTGCAGGGGAGGTTTAGTTTCCTCACCCCTAAACTATGAGCTGCTTGAAGTAACAGGAGCCTATACTTGATCTACCAGAAAGCCAAGTTTGAGTGATACATAATGCACGGCACAGTGCATATGGGAACTGAGCCATGCTCTACAGCACAAACCACACCTGGCCAGCCTTAAATGTATCATTAGGTAAAGCTTCATAAATGTTTCTCTCTTGTGGCAGATGTGGGGGGACCGCTTTCATCTCTCTCTCCTTCATGAAACATACACCCTACCCTGAGGAGGAGTTTGTGGGTACAGTGATGAGCCTGAGAGGCCACTGGGTTCTTCAGTGTGGTTTAAAAAAAAAATCGCAATGCTCACCATTTTCACAACCTAATACAAAGGAGACCCTTTAGTACAGCAACCTTCATTGTTGCATCTCCTGAAGAGGCAGATGATCTACATTATAATAACTTACATGTATTGTAGGATCATCTACTGCCCCCTCCCCTCCCCACGCAGGGCTCTATGGGTCTGTGTACACTGCACACCAAGTCTGGGCTCTGATTCAGGTTTGAACCCAAGTCGTCCTTTCTCCACACACAAATCAGGCTGACTCCGGTCAGCAAGCCCACAGGACCCAGGTTGAGGAAGGAGGTGGGGAGGTCATCAGACCCCGAGTCCTGCTGTTTGGGGGGAGGGATAGCTCAGTGGTTTGAGCATTGGCCTGCTAAAGCCAGGGTTGTAAGTTCAATCGGGGGGGGGGGGGGGTAAAAAAAAAAATGGAGATTGGTCCTGTTTTGTGCACGGATTGGACTAAATGACCTCCTGAAGTCCCTTCCAACCCTAATATTCTACATATATAGGTCCAAGCCCTATTATTTTGCAGTGTGGATGCAGCTAAAGCTGCAGAACTACAACAGCAGATCTGCCTAGTGCAGTAGGGGCCTGTTTGCAAGGCTGTGAGTTCCAGATCTAGCAGCCTGTGGGGCTAGGTGCTGTTCACACATCAAGGAGAAAAGGAGTTCCAGCCCCAAGAGCTTCCAGTCAAAGCAAAGCTCTAGGTTTTATCATCACTGGATGGATCTTTGTGCTGTGCTGCCTGGATCTCTGTGGGACGGAAGGGTCAGAAAGGGGGTTATGCTCAGCTGCCCCAAATCTGGGCACGTGACGTTGGGGTTAGGGTGTATGGCTCTCTTTCCCCCTCTGGCCTCAATCGTTGTGTAAGGACCGGTGGCTGGATATTGTTTTGTTGGGATTGAACTAGCACCGTCCCTACTAACAGCTGAGGTCGTTGCTATAAGAATGGCCATACTGGGTCAGACCAAAGGTCCATCTAGCCCAGTATCCTGTCTTCCGACAGTGGCCAATGCCAGGTGCCCCCGAGGGAATGAGCAGAACAGGGAATCATCAAGTGATCCATCCCCTGTCACCCATTCCCAAATTCTGGCAAACATCAGCTATCTGAGCTGATGCAGAGTTCCCCCACCGGTGAGACAGTAATGCAGCCATTCACTAGGTCAGTGTATTGCATATAGGTGGGAGTTAGTGGTCCCTCCTTCCCCACAATGCGGATCTGCACATAGAGTGGAGTGGGTTAAGTAATTCTCTTTCCCTGCCTCCATTTGTGCCTGGGGATGGCTTCCTCCATGACCTAGTACAACAAGGCCCTGATTCGGAGAGGGGGTGTCTTTGGGGTGCTAGTACTGTAATATACATCATGCCAATATAAGTCACAGCCTCTTCTCCTGTGCGCTGGGAGAGACTGTGGGCAAGGGCAGATGAGGGGTGGTTGTGTTTCTTGTCCCTCCCTCGCTAAAAAATAAATAAATCCCCCCTGTACATAGGGGTCTGGAGGGAGTTTGTTCTCTTCTCCCCACACACACACTTTCTGCTCCGCTGGCCCCGTGCTGCCGTCCGTCCTCCCCACCAGCAGGCGACCCTAAACCGAGATCCTCTCTGTCAGCAGCCGGCTGCCGGAGCCTCCTGCGCGGCGCTCTGTGGTTCCTGTTACCGAGAGACGCTTTGCTTACAGGGGCGGAGGAACTGAGCAGGATCCCGGCTGAGGCCTGGAGCTCTGGCCAGGTAACTTCGCCAGGCGCGCCCGGGACTCCCCAACTCTCCGGGCCAGCTGGGGCGCACGGGCAGCCCCGGGACAAGGGCGCATGGAACTCAGCTACCCAGGGGCGCACGGGGGCCCCATCCCTCTAGACCAAAGGGAGCGCACGGGGGTCCCCATCTCTCCGGACCAAGGGAGCGCACGGGGGTCCCCATCTCTCCGGACCAAGGGGGTGCATGGGGGTCCGCATCTCTCCGGACCAAGGGGGTGCATGGGGGGCCCCATCCCTCTAGACCAAAGGGAGCGCATGGGGGCCCCATCTCTCCGGACCAAAGGGGTGCATGGGGGGCCCCATCCCTCTAGACTAAAGGGGGCGCACGGGGGTCCCTAGCTCTCCGGCTCAAGGGGGCGCACGGGGGTCCCTAGCTCTCCGGCTCAAGGGGGCGCACGGGGGTCCCCATCTCTCCGGACCAAGGGAGGCGCACACTAGTTCATCCTGCTCGGGCGCAGGGTGGCAATAAGGAGTTCCCCATCTCTCTCAGCTCTGGTTAGTACAGGGTGGGGGAAGAGACCCTCAGCATTGGGAGCTGCTTCCTGTTGAGACTGGGGAGCCCCCCCCGGGATGGAGAGAGAGAGGAGACCCAGCTCTGCTGCCCCTTGCATCACGCAGGATACAGTGATCAGCTGCTCCTAAACTCTCTCCTGGCTCAGCGGGTCGGGATGTTATTCCAACGTTCTGCTTATTCAGAGGCTCATCAGGTGCCGCCTGCCTGTGCCGTGTTCCCCGCCCAGTGTATTATTTTGGCTGCATCCTCCGGCTCAGCCTGGTGCTAGGACGAGCCGAATGGTGTTGGCCAGCTTCCAGCATGACAGGCTCCCTCTGGGAATGACATTTATTTCGCTCTATTCAGTGCTGGTCTTTCCATAGGCTCTGGGCTGGCCCCAAAGGCGATTCATGCCCTGAAGATTCCTTCCTCAACTTTCTGTGCAATTTTGTCTCATTCCTCTCTTGCCCCCTCTGCTGTTTTCCATGTCATGTAGGGAAAGCATGAGCCCTGGTCTCTGAGCTAAGATTCAGATTCACACTAGATGGACAAGTCCTGCCTTGTACCACTAGAGTTTTTTCGGCCCCCACTAATCCCAGCTCTCTACCCCCTTTCCCTCAGCAATATCTCGGAGTGATAGCTACCTGCCCCATTCAAAAGAAACAGGAGCACCCATTTATTCCCAAGACTTTGGATCAGACATTTGCTCCTGGTAGGGTGACCAGATAGCAAGTGTGAAAAATCGGGACGGGGTGGGGGGTAATAGGTGCCTATATAAGACACAGCCTCCAAAATCGGTACTGTCCCTATAAAATCAGGACATCTGGTCACCCTAGCTCCTGCTATAACAGATGGAGAGACAAAAACTGTGAACTCTCCTTCACCCTCTAACATTTTGAGTTTAGACTGAATGTAAAGTAAATTGGACGATGTTGTGGTGAGGCGGGAGAGCAGCAGTAGGGAGATGGAGCCCTGGTATGATATATTTTATCCTGAAGAAGAAGGACTTTCTTCTGGTTACAATACTGGGCTGGGATTCAGGAGATCCGGTGTTAATTCCTGACTCCTCCATGCAATCTTTGTGACACTTTGGCCAAATCAAGGATGATTTAGTTGGGTGTTGGTCCTGTTTTGAGCAGGGGGTTGGACTAAATGACCTCCTGAGGTCCCTTCCAACCCTAATCTTCTATGATTCTAAGTCACTTAGGCGTGGATTGTCAATGGGAGAAATCCCAGCTTGCTGTCATTTGTAAATTTTGTAAGTGTACTCTCCACTCTGTTATTTAAGGCATTAATGAAAATATTGAATGGTACTGGACCTAATTCTGACCCCTGTTGAGTCCCCCTTTGGTTCCTTCCCCCAGTTTGACAGCGAACAGTTGATCTGCTTTTTGAGTATGGTCTTTCAGCCAGTTGTGTGCTCACCTGACCGTAGTTTCATTTAGACCACATTTCCCTAGTTTGCTAATGAGAATTTCATGTGGCACTTTGTCAACCCCCTAAGTAAAATCCAGATATATCACATCTGCAGCTTTCTGCCGTCTACTTGGCCAGTAACTCTGTCAAAGAGAGAAGTTAGGTTGGCTTGTCATGATTTGTTCTTGACAAATCCATGTTGGCTATTCCTTATATCCATATTATCCTCTCAATGCTTTGGGGGTTGCAAAGGATTGTGGGTTCAGGGTCACAGGAAGAACCAATGTGAGCGTTTTTTGGGTGCAGTGAGCAGGATGGGTAAGCAGGGGTGAGTTGAGATGTTTCCTTCTTATGTTAAACTTTGAGATCTACTGATAAGAGTTACACTAGACAAGTATGTATTATTACTTACTTACTTACTTACTTTCTGCTCCATGCTGTTTATCTCTCATCCACCTGTTGCTTTCTGTCATGCACTTAGATTGTATATTCTCTGGGGGAGAGACTGTATTCTTGTCTGTACAGTACCTGTCTGTGGCCCCTCAGTGCTATTGTAATACAAATAAGGAGGGATCGCTGGGCTGGGGGTAGGATCACTTTTGGATAGTTTCCCATGGGTTGCACAGATTGTTCGCAATCTTATATGACCACCAGCAGCTGTGGCAGTGCACAATAATTGTAAGCTGCTCTTAAAACAGAGCTTACTTTCTACACCACTAAAGGAGAGGCTTAAACAGCATGTCGGTACCTATTAATTTACGCATGTGGAGTGTGTGTGTTTAAAGAAAAATCTGTAATTATAATGTTTTAAAAGGCAGCTTTGTTTTGTTGAGCATCTTTCACACAAAGTATCCAGGAAATGCTTTAGTTTTGCAAAATTACCATTAAATATCAGAGGGAGGGAAAAACCCACAGCAGTCAAAGAGGGCAAAGGAAAACACGCCTATCTTTAGATGAGATTTGGAGCTAGATAGAGAATTGGCGAAGCGATCCTGGGAGGCTGCTCCAGATGGCAGGAGCTCATGCCAGCAGTGCTGAAGAGACAGAAGAGGCCGGGTGCTCGCTGAACTGAGGTGAGTAGCAGAGAAGATCTGGTAGAGGGTTTTCAAATAGATGAGGAGCAATTTTGAACTGTGCCCTGAGATGAAGGGGGAACCGGTTGTCAGAAGAGGGGTGATGTGGTCAGACTTCTTTACGTATGTGAGAAAAGGGGATGTGCTGGAATGTGGAGAACTAGGACTCAAAAGGGAAAGGTGGTCCAATAGTCAAAGTGGAAGGAGATTATAGGGGTCAGGTGAAATTCTTGCCCATGTCTATGTATCCTGTGTACACATCTGGAAATGGGTATTGTGAAGTGTTGGAAGGCCTGCTTAATGTTTGTGACAGGCAGCACTCCTCAGGTGGCAAGTCCTGTAGGAGTGCAAAATATTTCTCTTGTTCCAGCAGAGGTGGAATTGAGATGCTGCCCTCCATGAGCAATGTTACAAAGCAGGGCAGGTGATGTGACGGGCAGACCTTTCAGACGCAGAAGGCACGGGAGGAGAAGAGTTGAGGCCCAGGGATGACTCTTATACTTGGAGCTCAGTCTTAAAACTTTTTCAGAATGCAGGAGCCTGCCACTTAAGTAGAGTAGATGGCTGAGAACACATCCCACCCGTGCTCTGCACTCTACTCTGGCTGCCAGTCTGATAATGGGTCCATTTCCAAGTCCTGGTCTTTAAGGACCCAACTGGGCTAGGACCTAGTGGCCTAGAAGAGCATCTCTCACAACACACCTCCCCACAACAGGTAAGACTGGTGAGGTTGCTTCAGCTGGCACTCCCCATGGGCTGCTTTCTCAATATTGGGCCAGCCACTGGAATTCACTCCTAGTGGGTCTAATTCTCATCACCTTCGGGGTTCTCTGCAGGACACACTTCTTTCAGACAAGGCTTCCTCCTAACAGAGTCACGGAGGGTTCCCTGGCAGTAGATGGTAGCCTGTTCCAGAATTGGGAGGCAAGAGACCTTACATTCCAAACCGTGCCAATGAGTCGCAGTGTGACCTGGGGTAATTCACATCACCGCTCTGTAGCTCAGGATCCCCATCTGAAAAATGGAGATTATGATGCTGACCCTCTTATGGGAAGCAATTTGAGAGCTGGTGAGGCTGCTACTTATTGTATTCTATCCCATTGCCTGCGATGGTGCCTTACCTGAGTAAAATGGTTCTGTCTGAGGCAGGGGAGGAGAGAAGGTGGCAGCTCTAATAGGATTTGCTGCATGCTCCGGTGCTATGGCAGCAGGTGCCTTCAAAATAATTTGTTATAACAAGCAGCAGAAAATACTAATTTATACAGAGGAGTCGTCAGAGCAACTTAGTGGTAAGTCTGGAAATGATGTGATGGAGCCAATTGACTTTGCATGTGACTAGATTAACTAATCTTTCTCTGTCTCCCTGCCCTGTCCTAGGATGATGGCCTCTATGCCCCTCCGGGTGACCTGCAGTCTGATCTCCTGGCTGTCTCTCTACACCTGGTTCTGCCATCGGTATAAGCACAGGAGTTATGAGTGGAGCTGCCGGCTGGTCACTCTGACCCACGGTGTCCTCGCCACCTGCCTCTCTGCTTACATTGGTTTTATCGATGGCCCCTGGCCTTTGACTCACCCAGGTGTGTTATGGGGGTTTTGCTGTTTCCTTCTTGGGCTCCATCTCCAGTCAAATGTAATTGGTGCCAGGAAGGGGGGAATCTAATTAGTGTTGTTAGTGCTCCCTTTGTCACCTTCTTCTGGTCTCACTCTGAGTCTCTTTGCAGCCTGCTCCCTCTGGAATGGCTTCATTCAAACCCACTTCTCTCCCCTGCCCTGCCATCAGATTGGCTATGGCTAACTCTCCCTGTTCCTTTGTTTGCACTGTATCTGTGCATTTTGCTGGGGATTTTAAACTCCTCAAGGCTGGGATCTCTCATTTATGCACCAAAAGCAGACTGAAGTAAGTAGGTGCTAATCCCATGGAAGCCTCTGGGGCAAGTTCAGCGTGTAACTGGTGTACACGGCTTATGAAATGGGTGTGAGGGCAAAGTAATATTATTGCACTAAAGCTGCCACTCACCAAGCATGTGAGGAGTATGAGAAACCTGCTAGTGAGTAGGAAACTGACCCTGATTTGTTTGTACAGGGAGGGGGATTATTTCATATTCTTCTGAAGAATATAAGCCTCCATTTAAAAAAAAAAATCTTCTATGGTTGCAAAGACAGTCTTCCAAATGTGACCCAATGCAGTGCTGCCTGCCTGAGTGCAGCTAGACAGCCCAAGTGCCTCTGTTGCTGTTCATAGCTTTGCCTAGGCAACAGCAGTGTGAAATGGACAGAATTCTTGACACTCCTCACCCCTGCCCACAAGATTATGAGCAGCTGCAGTGAAACTTAACAACCTCTTGTTAATTTCACTCTGCTACTTGGAAAAGTTCTGAGTAGTGGTAGAGGAGGCTCCGGAGCTATTCACAAAGGAGGACACAAATAAACCTTGGCTGATTGATCGTGGTGAGAGAGAAAGTACTGAACTCCTCCCTAACATGGGAAGAGAGAGAAGGAAGGTCCTGCTAGATTGCAGCTGCCTGCGGGGGGCTTCTAATGTATCAAATCTCTGAACCCACAGCTGGTATGCCCTAGTAGGAATCCCAGGACTTCCTTCCCCATTTCAGACATAGAGGATTTCAGGTAGTGATTTGCAGGGGAAAGGGCTCTGAACATAGCTGTTGTGGTTCCACCTTCATCTCGCCTATCAGCCTCTGGCTAGTAGCTGTCTGGTAAGCATTTATAAGCAGTGTGACTCCGGCAGAGGGGATGGTCTAGAGTTATAGGCATCAGTTTCCAAATACGCAGGGGCAGCTTCATGCACCGGTGCAGGGACAGAGTGGGGCGCAGTTTCTGCCTCCCCTGTTCAGAGGCTGCCAGGGGCCAGTACAGGCTGGTGCATCTGTGAGAGGGCTGCCTTAACTTGTGCTCTTTCTTCAAAGGCCCCCGTGGCATTTTTGCAGGGATGCAGAATAATGGGGACATAAGAATCCCACCTCCTGTTCCCAACCCCTCTGCCCCTGCCCGTCCACGCCAGAACAGCCCCGTACCTGGCACTCCTGTGGAGGGGGAGCTGCTAACTCAATGCTGGTCATATGAGGTCCTGCACTGGAGATATTCCCAGGGTGTGTGTGTGTGTGTGTGTGTGTGTGTGTGTGTGTAGGGGGGGGGGCTTGTCTCTGCCCTGCAACCCCTTTCTGCCAACCTAACTGGTGTAAAGAGGCTTTAGTGCTGCGGGGAGTCAGGCCTATGACCCTCTGGAACCACAGGTTTGAATCCTGGCAAGGTGGCCCCGCTCTTAAAAGCTGCGGTCCTGTCTGCTGTGAATGTCATCGCTCCCCATGGTGGAGGAGAGCTGTCGCTTACAGGGAGGATTTTCCTCCCCGCTCCCTGCAGTATTCTGTGCCAGCGTGCATCTGAGTTCTGCCCTCCACAGGAGGCCTTGCTACATTTGGTAGGGAAGTGATTCATGGAGGGGGGGGAGGGGCGTGTTTCTGTAATGTTCTCTGGGCTCCTTTGGGATGGGAGGTGTTTTGCAAGCATAGAGGCCATTATCGTGACTTCCTCAGCTTTCCCTTGCTCAGTGCCAGGCGCAGCGGCCATTGCTGGAGGAGAACACCTTGCCCCTTCTGCAGATCCTGCCTGCCTGGCGTCTCCTCACTTTAATGTACCAGCTGGTGTCTTTCCTTTCCAGGGTCCCCGAACACAACCCTCCAGGTGCATGGGCTGTGCCTGAGCTTGGGCTACTTCCTCTTCGACCTGGGCTGGTGCGTATACTTCCAGGCGGAGGGTGCTCTGATGTTGGCCCATCACATGGTGAGCATCTTGGGAATCACGGTGTCTCTGGCCCTGGGTGAGTCGGCTGCCGAAGTCAACGCCGTCATCTTTGGCAGCGAGATCACCAATCCGCTGCTGCAGGCCCGCTGGTTCCTGCGGGAGATGGGGCTCTACCACAGCTTCACGGGGGACGTGGTGGATTTCTTCTTCGTGGCCCTCTTCACGGGCGTGCGGATCGGGGTCGGGGCCTGGCTCATGTACTGCGAGCTTGTGTCACCCAAGCCCAGGTGGTTCATTAAGGTGGGGGGGGTGATTATGTACGCGGTCTCCTGGGTTTTCATGGTCAGCATTTGCCGCTTCGCTAGGAGGAAAAGCATGAAGAAGTACCATGCCTGGAGGAGCCGGAGGAACGAGGAGCTGTACTCGGAAACAAACGGCTATCTGAAGAGTCATTAACCCTGCCGACTCCAAGTTCACGATCTTGCAAGAAGGGGATCGAGCCCAAGGACAGGAAGGTCATTCTTGGGAGATGAGCCATTTAACATTAGAGAGAACTGAGCCAAGTGCATCCCTGGTGTAACGCCATTGAAGTCAGTGGAGTTACACCATCAATGCATTGAGTCTGGGGAGTGTTACCTGGAAGAGACTGCATTAGAGGTGTGCTGTATGTATGTAGACATATAGCAAACGGCGTGAGTGGGGAAAGGGCTTAATTTACAATTACAGCAGTTGCCAGTGCATCAGCACAGGTGTAAATAGCAGCGTTAGTGGCTGACTCCTTCAGCACTGATCTAATCTTGAAGGAGATAAGATCAAGCACTAGGTCTCCGTGTTCAATGTATTGCACAGTGCACGCACCTAGTGTGACTCTGATTTCCTGCTCAGAAGAGGTGTGGTCTAGTGGTTGGCGTGGGGAAACTAGGAGTCAGGATTCCTGGCTCTGCCACCAACTCGCAAGGTGAGTCGCTTAGCTCTCTTTGTGCCTCAGTTTCCCCATCTGTAAAGTGGGGATAATGAGGCTGATCCACACCTCTGTGAAGCACTTTCAGATTCTTGGGTAAAAGGGGGTCTGTATATGCAAAATGTGGTAGATATTTATTATTATCTTGGCATTTCCTTTGGAAGAGAGAAGCTTGGCGGTTGAGCCAGAATGCAAGTGCAGGTTAGATAGCAGTTGAGTCAGTATTATTTTTCTTCTGGTTGCTTGTAATTCTTTATGAATTTATTTATTTCTGTTACAGTAGCGCCCAGAATCGAGGCCTCGGTGTACTAGGTGCTGTACAAACACACACACTGAGGCAGTCTCTGACGCGAAGAGCTTACAATGGCTTTCCCCCCCAGCTCACTCCTTCCCACCCCTGATCGTTAAAAACGATACCCACAATGTTGTTCTCGGTTCCCTCTCCAGTAGTCAGGTGTCTAACTGCTCCCATCACAAAAAGCCACATCAGCAAGGGGCTATAACTGCTCCACTTGCTGGCTGTCTCCGGAGGTGGGCTGATCTGCCCATGGAGACTGAATTCCCCTTTGCGATGCTTCCCATCTGTCCAGGGACAGGGGATAGCACAGAGGAAGCTTGCTTTGCTGCTTAGCGTGCTCTAACTTGTGGATAAATGACATAGTTAAGGCTGGTCAAACCAACATCTCTCTCCAGCAGTAAATTCATTTAAAAACTAAATCCTTAAGTAGGATGAGACTGGCAGCTCGCAGAGTAATAACCAGATCCTGACCTTGGTTAACCTAGAGTAAAGGCAATGCATTTCCACTGTGGATTTAAACCAGTGTATCTGAAACCAGAATCTGGCCTAGTGTTGCCTTTGTGATAGCCGGCTGACCTGTACAGAGGAAAGCTGTGTTGCTGACACTGGCCCCATGCACAGATTCTGCTGTGTTGGGGAAACTGTGTTCCAGTTTTCAGATGCTGTTGTGTTTATCTCGCTGCAGTCTCTTAAGCACAATTTGGTTTTGATCCTGGCCCTTTTACGTGTGGATTCCGCCATGCACGAATCTTCAGTTCATATTTCAGTTCTCCTGTAGACGTCGCCTGTTGCAACCAAAGAACTGACAAGCGAATTGCCACATGCCAGCTTCAGGTGAACAGAGCTGACAGAAGGGCAGACGAGCCCTCAAAGGGAAACTCCACCTGTTTTGCTCGGTGCAGTGATACAAATGTTCACTCTTGAAGGGAGGTAGGTGGTTAGCACAGGTAAGTGGTAATCAGGACTCCTGGGTTCTATTCCTGGCCCTGCCACTGACCTGTGTGTCGTGTGACCTCTTTGCTTCAGTTTACCCATCTATGAAATGGGTATAATATTGACCTACCTCACAGGGGTGTCTTGAGGCTTATCAACAGTAAAGCACTTTACCCACCTATGGTGAGTGCTTTCAGGTCTCTGGTGAGCAGTGCTGTATAAGTGTAGAGTGTTACTGCTGTGATTTGAGAACTTTCCCCCAGGGTATATAAACTATGAATTATAACTGGGACTAAACTTTCTAACTCAAACATAGCACTTCTCAATCCCTGGCTTACTCAAATCACAAAACCCTAGAGGGATGTGATGCTTTTGAACAGTGTTTACAGGCAGGATTCTGAGAGGTACCAGTTGCTACTGTGAACTGGAAATATATTTAGGGGCCAGTCCTGCAATCTCTTCTCAGGTAAAGTTTCTGTTCGATTAAAGAGAGGGTGGTGGGGTTGTTTGCCCACGTGGTGACTACAGGAGTACGTCTGGAGTCTCAGCCACCTCCTGCAATGGGCCTGAACCTGAAAATCTTTTTGTGTGGACCTCTCATCAGTCAATAAAGGGTTTGTGCAGGGAAGGCTTGAAGGTTGGAGTCTCAAGTAGGCTTAGAAGAAAGCTGAGCCTGGTATGTTCTAATTGCCGGCCAGGAATGGTTCCATGCGCAGACCTGATGATTTGGATTGAGACCTAGATCTTCAGAGAAGTTTGGTGTGCAGTTGCATTCAAAGTTGATGCCGTTACATGCACAAATGGTCGAGTAGCCATGGTGGTGCGTGCAGTGGAAGTAGTAGCACATGCAAATTAGATAGGCACTTTGCACGAGCCGGTGTGCACTTAGAAAAATATGAGCTGTAATGGCCAAGGAGTTCCTTTATTTGTGCTTCCGAGAGCAGAAAGGGGACTTGTTGCAGAGCCTCTGATGAGTATCAGGACTGTTTAGAATGTTATACAGGGGTGCCCGAAGACAAAAAGAGTAATTGACAGTGGCTTTGCAGAAAAGAGACGGCAAGAATGCTTCTAGCAAAGGCCTTGTAGTGCCTGCAGTGGGCACAAGTGCAGAATCATGGACCCAGGGAGAGGGAAGATACCTTGCCATCTGAGTGAAGCACATGGTGGGAGAGAATGTCCCAAATTACACTGAGTAGAAGGGCTAACCCATGGTGTCTGGAACAGATGTGTGGGACCAGTGTGAAATACTAACTTGTGTTTGAATTACTGTGTAATAATTATTAATGTTCCACCGGTGGATGGTGTAGAAGCTTTCTATTACATTTTATAAAATAAAGACACTTTAACTATACAAGGAACCGAGTCTCTCTCTCTCTTTAATGCAGTTTCTTCTTTTGAAGGTAAAATACTGGCTGCCAGTTTTCACTAGGAGGGTGGTGAAGCACTGGAATGCGTTACCTAGGGAGGTGGTGGAGTCTCCTTCCTTGGAGGTTTTTAAGGCCCGGCTTGACAAAGCCCTGGCTGGGATGATTTAGTTGGGAATTGGTCCTGCTTTGAGCAGGGGGTTGGACTAGATGACCTCTTGAGGTCCCTTCCAACCCTGATATTCTATGATTCTATGAACTGTTTTTCGGTGTGTAAAAGCCAGGGCCGGCATTAGGGGATAGCAAGCAGGGCAATTGCCTGGAGCCTCATGCCACAGGGCCTCCGTTAAACTATATTGCTCAGGCTTTGGCTTTAGCCCCGGGTGGTGGGGCTCAAGGCGCAGGCTTCAACCCCTTAAGGGAGACTTTTTGGCTTTCTACCCTGGGCCCCAGCGAGTCTAATGCTGGCCCTGCTTGGTGGCCCCTCTAAAACCTGCTCGTGGCCCCCCGGGGCCTCGGACACCTGGTTGAGAACCGCTGGATGGGTAAAGCATTTGGGATCCATACCCACCAATCAATGGATAAAGTATTTGGACGTGCAATCCTGCCTCTGCCAGCGTCTCATTAAGGGACTTGTGAGCAAGTCCCTTTACCACCATGTCTTTCAGTGTCTCCATCTGTAAAAGGAGTCTAGAGCCTAAGTCACAGGAGTGTTGTGGAGAGAAAACAAGGAGTGAGAATGGCTCATCTCAGGAAGAGAATAAAGGTCCCAAAGCTGGTCAGAATGAATGAGGCCATCTACAGGTATCTGGGCCCACTCGGGAGGTTTTCCACCGCAGCATATGGAGGGGGGGATTCTGGCCCCCACGCTCCCCCAGCAATGTAGGCGCTGTGGAAGAGCCCCAACTGGGAGCAAATTCCCCTGGCACAGCACCGGTGTAGATCCAAGGCAGGCAGCCCTATGCTGCCTTGACCCTTGCAAGTCCCAGCCTCGAGGATGAGCGTACTCGTAGCATTCAGCCCTATGTGAATTCTGGGCTGCCTGCTGCATGGCCCGTAGACAGCCCTGAGGAAGCTGCTGTGTGTTTGAGCACTCCTCGGGGCCGTTCTAACTTATGCTGGGGGCCACTGCAGCCTCCTCAGCGGCCCAGAATCTGGAGGGTGCAAAGATGGCGTGATGATGTACACCCGGGCTTTATTGTCTGTGTGGCACCTCTTAAGAGGCACAGAACAGAATCTAGCCCTGAGCTGGCGGGGGGGAACATGCAAGCAAGCGGTGGGTGTGACAGTTTTCAGAGTACCCAGGATTGAGAGTCACCTTGTAGCCTTCCCCGCCGCCGTCTCCAGCATGAGAAAAACTTGCTTGTGCTTAACTGGGTATCAGCTCCCTGACGCAACCAGCCTGTCAGCTACCCATGCACTCACCTCTGGGCTAAGCCAGCCCTTACTGTGCCATGCAGGCTAACGATCAATGCACCCCAGTCCCTGGGCCCCTTTGGAACTGAGGTGTCCAGCCTCTTACCCACTGAACACCCACAGAAACACTACGTCTGCTTGTCTCCACCAAGGGAACAGGGTGCACCCCGCTTTGTATGATTCAGCTCAGGGTCAGCCCCTGACTTAACATCACAGCACTTAGATATATTTATAGTGAAAACAACAAGTTTATTATCAACTATTCAAGAGAGAGTGTATATGGATAATGGAAGGAAACAGTTACATATAAAACAAAACTAACATGCTTTCTAGAGACTAAACTCAACAGGCTAACCTTCCTGTGGCTCATTCTCCAGTGTGCTGCCTCTCTGTTGATTTCACATCTCTCCCACCTGCCCCGTTGATTTCACATGCAAATAATTTGCCATCGTGTTGGCTTAAAATGCTTAGTTTACCTGCTGACAGAGAGACCGGTCAAAAAACATTTTATCTGGCAGAAAACCTGTTTGTCAACTCTGCCTTGATGCAGACTTTAAAGCACATTTTCAGTAGACGTATGTAACTCCTGACCTGGTATCTGTACATAAATTTCACAATGATATTAACAATCAGTGTGACCTTGGCTTTCATTTAAGACCTCACCTGATGCTCTTTGGTAAACCAGAATGTATATACCAGAATCCGGATATTCTTGTAACCCCCTTCCCAGTTGGCATTTAGGGGTTCATGGATCACACTGGGTTCTCCAATGCTGCTGAAACCCATCTCATTTTATACCTCTCCATTTGCCTTAAAAAGCCTTTCCCCCCACCCCGCAAATGACCACTGTTGGCCCTAGCATATATATATATATATATATACATATATACCTTCCCTTTCAATCCTCAGCCATACTTCTGTAACTGAGCCCCATATTTATGTTTTAAGAGGTTGGTATTTTATAATATTCAGGGCTTTATTCCCTTGCAACAGTGGCCCAGGCACTGATCAAAAAGCTGAATGTTTTAAGACGTTAGTCTAGACTTAATACCAGCACTGTCAGCAGGTCTGTTTCTTGGCTATGAAAGATGAGAGAATGTTTTAAGCCTCATGAAAGTCCTGAATGCATTTCTGATCCTTCCAGACTTTGTGTAGCTTGGCTGGAAATAAAATTGCAAAGTCTGCTGCCATTTCCAAAGAAATCAAATTGCAGAGAGAGAAATTGTCTGCGTCGGCCTTGAGTCGCATGAGCAATTTCTGGGCAAGGAGGGACTCTCTTGATTATCCCAATGTATCGGCACTTTTCTCCTTCCAAATCATAGTGTGCATGTGTTCTAGTGAATTAGCATAGAAGGAATTAGTTTTTTATGGGCCTAATCCTCTTCCCATTTTAGGAGTGGTTTGCTTTTGATGTGCATGAGCCTGACTTTGCTCCCGTCACACTACAATCCGAGTTTTGCAGTTGATTTGGTGGGAACAGAATTGGGCCTTAAATACAGACCTGTTCAAGTTGCTTATTAGAAGGTCTTTAACTAAAGATGTCTATAAAATGCTTTAATTAAAAGGAGAGTATAGATGCTGGAATTAGGGGTGCTGAGGGTGCTCCTGCACCCCCTGGTTTGAAGTGGTTTCCATCATAGACAGGGTTTACAGTTTGGTTCAATGGCTCTCAGGCTCCCTGCAGGAAAGGAACTTTTTATTCAGAATTAATTCAGAAGTGGAGAAATTATCAGTTTTTATGCCATCCCCAATACCTCAAGGTATAGCTTTTGGGATAACTTTCCTGACAAGTATAGTGTTGTCTTTAATTGAAACTCCTGTCAAAAGGTTTCAACCCTTCCAGCACATCTGACTGTCCTTGTACATGATTGGAGATAGTATTATTTTCCAGCTCTGCAACAACAACACAAGCCAACTCACAGTTCTAGTCAGAAGCATGCTGATTTCAGGGCTTGTCTATACAGGGACACTCGGGAAATTAAAATCGAATGAAGGCCACTTTAATTCTGAATCATTGTGTTCACATAAGGATTTAATGTGGTTTAACTAATCCACTTTAAAAGTTAATTCGGGTTAATTTTCCTGAGTGTCCCCATGTGCACGAGCCCTTAGAAGACAACAAAAAGAACGGCTCCATGACAGAAAGCACAGTGTGTGGAGACTTGTGTATACTTAAAATGTTTTGCTGCTTTAGTTATGGCAGTGTAGTTAAAGCAGCAAAACCCTTCTAGTGTAGACACAGCTCTATCCATATAAAAATGTGTAAACCAGTATAGTTTATTTTAGTTTGGGACCTATAATAAGCAGTACTATTATAAGTCACATTTAGACCACCACAACAGCATCTACACTATGGCTTTTTCCACCATCGTCATATGATTGAAAAAATCACACTCCTAACTAACATAGTCTGCTGATAAAGTGTTGAAGCATAGACCGCTCCTGTGTATGTCTCTGCTGGCAGTGTGTGCTGAAATGAACGCAGAATAGCTTGCTGCTGACAGCAGAGCCATTGGCCCTTTAAAGGTGCAGCATACAAAAAAAAATCACAGTTACATAGCTATATGCACAATAGCACTTCCACCCATCCCCTTCCCCACATTCCTGATTGCATCAAAATGGCTTTTAACAGTGACTGATCAGGCATCATAGCAGCTTCTAAAACAGATCCTGTCTAGGTCAACATGAGGATAAAAGCAACAGCCAAATGTCTGGCTGTAGAATCCCCCCTTTTGAGTTGTGGATGGCTCGATAGTTAGGTTCATTAGATACATGGTTGTCTTGCTTCTGGCCATAGCATCGAAGATAGCTTAAAGCTGTCTCAGAAAGTAAATCTCAGCAAAAGGCCAAGTTCAAAGTAAATTCCCAACTTGCTCAGAAGGATATAACCTCAAGTAACTTCCCTGGGATCAAAGAATACTGAACCAAGCCCTAGCTCAGAGCAGATTAGATAATGCACAGGTGAGCTCGATTTAATCGAAGCTCAGACAGTTACCAAAATCAATAAGGCAGGAAGATTTAAGCTGTGCTAAGCATGAGAGCAAAACCAGCCTTAACCTACTCCCAACAGGGGGGCAACTAGCCAGCTGCGTGGAAAATTAATATAATCAATTGCATTTTGGAGCCAGCGAAAGGCAGTGCTTACTGCTCTATGCCACAAAGCCAGGCTGTGGTGAGAGCTTCCACTTACAGTCAAGGGACTGCTGTCCATGTTTTTAAACATAATCAGTAGGTTGGTAAGACCCAGCATTGTGATTTGTGGGGAGCAGTTGGCTTGGCAGCAGATGATTCAGCTACGATGGATTCTTGCATTGCAAAGTGAAAATAGCTAAAGAGCTGCTGATAGATCTGTCTGCAAGTTGAAACAAATGGATTGACTTGACTGCCTAGCTGCTCTGTTTCAGATCCTTATGCTATGTTCCCTTCGGGTGCACTTCTGTAGCCAGAGAGAATGCTGGGGACGGTCTAGCTAAGCATCCAGTCTGTGTTACGTAAACTTCATGGCATAGCAAGTTGAAATGCTAGCAGCATTGCCTCAGCCTTTCATCCTTCCTTGACAACTTAAGGTCAGTGTGTGGGAGACTCTTACATGAGACTGTTAAAAAGTCAAGGATGAGGCCTTAGAAACCAAGGTCCTCTCTGTTGGTCTTAAGTGTTAAAAGCTTAAGGCACATTGTGTAATATTAGGTGTTTCCGCTGGTGTCCAGAGGCAGAATTTCCCCTTCACACTCTGTTGTGGAGGGTCCCAAAGAGCTGTCACCGGCCAGAGACTGCTGCACTTAACTGGTGCAGTGTATAGTTTGCAATAAACGGTGTAATTTAAATGTAAAATATCAGTGTTTTCTATCACCGATTCTAAATCCATCACCTAACGGCAGCTGAGGCCTTAATCCCATAGATTACTGGGGATGGTAGGGGTAAACCTCTCTCCTCTCAAAATCTCACACATGCTTCTACCCTAAATGGAATTAGGATTAAAAGAGTTTAAGGCCGAAGGGACCAATATGATCATGTAGTCTGATCTCCAGTAATTACAGGCCAAAGGAACCTCACCCGTGATTTCTCCTTGAAGGCAATAACTTCTGTTTGAGCTAGACCATATTTTAGAAAGATTCCCCGTCTTGAATTAAATCCTGCAAGGGATGGAGAAACCATCATATCATGGTTAATTACTCTCTCTGTTAAAAATGTACAGAATGTGAGGACGTAGATTCCTCATAAACAGAATCTCTTTAATTAAACTTCCTGCTATGTTTATACTAAGGCCAAGGTTAAAGCTTGAAATGCTTCCTTATGCTGATTTTTTTTTTAATTTAACGCTTTCTTAATATTTTTGAGAATAATACAAATGAAAACAACCAAACAGACCTCCAAAAGAAAGAGATGTTTATATTTATTCTACAATGAACGATGGAAAGGAAATGGCCAGAAATGTTATAAATACCTCAGCCAAATTGACAGGGGCATATACTGGCTACCAAAAATAAGGAAACTACAACTGGTCAAAAATTTTCAACATCTGAAATGTTAGGGAGAAATAATTCTTCAAAATTAGAATTTTGACAGCACATAAAAATAGAGTTTTGCACATTTTTCCTGTTTTTTCCCCAATTAGCTATAGAGCTATTATTTAAAAAAACCCGTTAAAAATGAAATTTTTGTCCAAATTTGATTTTTTGGGGGAAAACTTTGCAAAATGTTATTTTTCTGACTTTTTTACCACCTCCAAAAAAAGTTTCTAACTTACTGATCCAGATTCACTACTCATGTAAGTAGATCCAGCTCAAATAATTCTCCCAAAGTTGCTCTTGTGGTTGGTTTGGATTATTGTGTGTAGGGGCAGTTGGCATCTTAAAGGTCACAATGTACACAGGCACACCAACCAAACCACAATGGACCAGATCCTCAACTTGTGGACATTGCTTTTGCTCAGTTGAAGTCAATGGAATCATGACAATTTACATCAGCTGAGGGTCTGGCCTAGTGAATTCAGAGCTGAACCCTAGAGTGTCAGTGAACTGCACTGACTAGGTTTCCCATAAACTCCATAATCTGAAGTTTGATTAAAAGACTCATTGCAAACGTGTGGATCTCCTTTTAAAATGGGTCCCCTGGCTAGATGGGAGGTTTTCAGGTGGGAATTGTGATGCCGGGATGTTCCAGCAGATGGCAACAGGTTCCTAGTATGAGCCATAGAAGTAAGGTAGATTGGATCTCTTTCTTTTCTTTCCAGAAATAAACATTGCGTAACCATTTTGACTTGCGTTTGTATTTCCAGGAGTCCAATATAAAAGGCCTCAGAGGAGTCGTTCTTCTTATACCATGCTTTACTGCAACACCAGCTGAGGAGTTCTGGTCCATGGGACACACATCCTTCAATGAAAGAAGTTCCCAGTTCTTTGACACATTTACTTCTGGTCTGGACACTGGAGAATATGCTATACAGAACAACCTTGTATTGCCCTGGAGAAATGGATTAGATAACTTAATAGCCCTTTTCTGTTTCTAATCTATGTTTCTATGACGGTACTAACTGTAAATTGTAGGCTAAGTGAGGTTTTTATAGCCAAAAAAAAAATCTATTTTAATTGGTAGTGCACAGTGTAATTGCTTATTGATTTTAGCTGCTGGATTTCACATTGTTAAACTGCTCAAGCAGCAGAAACCTCATAAATAAACACAGGTATTAAATTAATAAACGTTACATTTGAAGGCATGCACCATTGGTTCCTAACAAAATCAACATTTGCTAAAAAGATAAACAGTACTTGCATAAGGGCTTGTTTTGATTAGATGTTTCCCTTCTTAATTGTTGAATTAAAAATTAAAATGTCTATGTGAACCATTAGGAGAGAACAGTGTCTTACATGGAAATTCGTACTTCTTCTTTATCGTGGGGGTGTGTTTGTAGAATGATTCTTTTAAACATTGAGGCAAGCCCTCAGCAGGTGTAAATCAATTTAGCTTCATTGATTTGGATGGACCTATGCAGATTTATTCCAGCTGAGGCTGTAATAATCCTTACTGTATGTGTGTATACACTTTCTTGTTACAGACATATTAAGATGGAACACCAGCAAATTACGAAGCATGTTCAGCAGGAATGCTGCTACCCGGCCAGCAACTGTGGTTGCCAAAAGCTTCGATGGCATGATAAGATCGCCAATGATGGGCCAAAAATGAAAATCCAGCCAGACCAACTTAAAGACCTAGCGAGTGATTGATCCAGGTATGGATTGATCTGCAAGGAGGCTATGGCCCCCTGAGATTGGTTATGATGCTGGTGATGTCTTCCTGTTGCTATTTGTTATTGTAATGTGATTATTTTGTCATGCACAATAAAATACGTTAAAGAAATAAAATAAAAGGACAACACAGCCTAATATGCAATTACCAGCCCTGACATAAAGCACGGGGTTTCCGAGAACCCCACCTTCTCTAAGATCATGACATCCGCATCATCAGCTGAAAGGAAATCACAAGGAAAATATAGATCTTCTTCGTGCCTATGCAAATGTCATGCATCATCTAGAGAATGGTTTCATTCCCCACTTCCCCTCTTGCAATGAATCGTTTTGAAAGAAGAAGTTAATTAGACACTAATACGGTCTCTTGGCTCACGCTAACCAGATCCCTGGTGAAAAACGTTATACCACAAGGTAAAACAGTACTGTAGCTTATTTACTGCATGGCACTGGGCTGTATCCCTAGTGATCTGGTAACAGGCCAGTGTCCTGAGTTGCTTTGGCCTCGCCACGAGCGTTTGATGCTTGCCAAAACGGTATGTACATCAATCCTGTGGCATTTGGTAAGAAAAGACTGATAGGCACTCCTGATACTCCTAAAGTATTGCTGCTAAGATCTTGAGTGTGGGAGACTAGGTGCTGCCACCAAACTTTGCTAATGGAGCAGTGCCATGCACCCATGGCATATTGCATGAACTCTTGCCAATTGGTAACCTGGTAATAGCTTGAATCCTTGGCAATATGACACATGGTAATGGAATTTCATGAACTTGTAGTATAGGGGTAATAATCTTTGGCACTTAATAACATGGCACTTGGGTGGATGCTTGGTACCAATAGGGGTGGGGATGAGGAGGAGTGGTGGGTATGTAGGGTTAGATAATACAGAACTCAGCTGCTGGGTTTATTGTTATTATTTATGGTGTGCTGCCTGTACAGTCTGTGCTACCAGACATTAACAATAGAGTTTAGACACAAACAGGACCAGGTGGGCAAACTGATGCGCAAATTTTAAACCTCTCCCCAAGCCTAGTATATTCTATAAATGCTGGGGGGACCATAAAACGATGTGTCAGGGAAGCTGTAGTTTTAGGGACTGAAGAGATGGGGATTGTTTGGGAAACAAGCGAGGGAGAACCATGTCCCTGAAAGTTTAATTGTGAGAATGGGCATTAGGGTTAATTTATGGCTTGATCCTGTAGGGGACAAGGGTGCACAGCTCCCTTCTGGTCTATCGGCAGTAGTAGGTTTTCTCCCCACCCACAGGACTAACTCCCAGTGAAACAATCAGAAAACCAAGCATCCAAGACCAGAAGGTACCACTAGAGTTCATCCAGTTTTCCCTCCTGTTTATCACGGGCCACTACCACCCCCTGCACCCTCCCAGCAAGCCCCCAAACCAGAATTAGCCCAAAGTATTACACCGCTCAGGCAACAAAACTATTAGGTGTCATCTGCAGAGAAGAGGAGGGCTCAAGGTGCAACCAAAGCCCCTGCAAGGGCCGAGAATTGATTAAATGTGATATACCCAGATGAGGGGCATTAGCACTGTGATGTATAGCCACAAAAAGCTCTGGTAATTACAGCATCCTATTATTCCTATTCCTACTTTGGTACTGTGGGTACCCTCTTATTTTAGTTTATGTATTTACTTATCACACAATGGTTCTCCACTGCCACAATTTCACACTTTACAGAGCATCAGCTACAGCAATAGACTCTCCCTGTCCCAAAGAGCCAATGAGCTGCGTAAGACATGACAAAACCAAGCATAGGGTAGCTGTTCAGAAAAGGGAGGGTGTGGGTGGATAGAAATGGGGAAAGGAGGGATAGTTTGACGAAGTGTAGCTTAAGGGAGAGCTTTGAAGGCGGCAAGAGAAATATTTTTAGCAAATGGTAATACAGCTCACTGGAAGGAAACAGCTATTAATACTTAGTTCTTAGAATAGGACAGAAAATCCATTTACTGTCTGGGAAGCCATCAAGGCTGCAATTTCCAATGGGGGTAATTGATTCAGGGTGTCTCCAGTTTTGGGCACTCCCCACCCCTGGAGACACCTTGGGGCCTGATTCTTCAGAGGTGCTAGCAACTCCAACTCAATTCAATGGGAGCAACATTAAATATGGAGATTGAGAGCCTAACTTTAGGCATCTATTTTATGTCTGAAAACTTTGCCCATCAGTGGGAGGGGAAAGAGTTTCCTAGGCACCGATTCTCCCCCCCCCCCCAAAAAAAATCACCATGGAGTCAATCTTTTTGCCTTTATTAGGGATAAGGTGGGGCGGCTATCTCTGCCGTGAATTAGGATGGGAAGATCCCAGCTCTTCAGTGCATGGGGGGGCGGAGAGGGGAGGGAATCTCATCTCTTCAGTGCATTCCGGAGGGGTGTGGAGAGTTTCTGGCTCTACATTGCATTGGGGTGGGGGAAATCCCTTTGCTTCAGGGCATTTGGGATGTGGGGGGTCCACATCTGCATATGATTGAGGTGGGGGAATCCCCTCTCCTCAGTGCATTCAGTGCTAGTGGTATCTTCTGGTCTTAGATACTGTGCCTCAGTTGCCCATCGTTTCATTGGGAGTGCGTTCAGGGGCGAGGATGCCTTTTACTCCAGGGGTAGTTGATAGGTGGACCATGGGCCAAATCAGGACCGCCAGATGCTTTTGAATGGACCCTGACATCTTTTATTTCCTTATTATCATGATTGGGTTTTTATTATTATTATTATTTTCTCTGGAGTCTTGACCTGGACTAGACCTTGACTAAGAAATGTGCACCTTTGACTACCCTTGCTTTATTGCATTGCATTGGGGTGGAGGGATTACTTCTCTTCAGTGCACTGGGGTGGTCGTGGGTTTCCCTATCCGCACTGCCTTGGGGAGGGGTCCCTTTTCTACCCAGCTTTAGGGATGGGGAAGGTTCTTTCAGACCCCTTCAGTACTGTGCACTGGGGGCTCCCGTGTCCCTCCTCTCCAGTATGCTGGGTGGGGGAGCGTGGCATCCCCTGCAGTGTGTATAAGGGGTTCCCCCCGCCTCTCTCTCTCGGGCTGTGTGTAGCGAGGGACTCCTTTGCCAGCCCAGCTCCCGGCGGAGGCGCCGGGCAGGGCGGTGAGGCGATCGGCGCAGGGATCCGCGCGGGGGGGGGGGAGGGTGACGCGGCTCCCAGAAGTAAGAGACACACAAAAAAGCCGCCGCAGCCCGGGGCGGGGGATCGGAACCGGACCCGAACCGGACCGGCTCCCCCGCGACACCCGCCGGGCTCTGAGCCGGGCCGGGAGCCCCGAGAGCCGCAGCGGGCCAGGGACGAGCCGGGCGGAACCGGAGCAGCCAGGACCGGGCTCCCGGAGCGGCCCGAGCCCCCCGGCCGGCGAGAGCACCGAACCGGACCGGCCGAGGCGGCGGCCCCGAGCTGGGAGCGGGCGCAGAGCCCCCGACGGGCCGAACCGGGCCGGAGACCCCGCTCCTCCAGGCCGCGGGGCCAGACCCCGCTCGGACCGGACACCGAACCGGGCCAGGATCCGGGGACCGGACGGAGAGACCCAAGTGGGCCGCGCTACCGAACCGGGCCCGGACCGCGGGGAGCGGCGGGGCCCGAGATCCCGGCGAGCGGACCTGACCCGGGGACCCCCCCGCCCCGCAGGGGAAGCGGAGCCCAGCCCGGCTGGAGGAGATGGAGCCCTGAGAGCCGCCGGCCGGCACCGCGGGGCCTAGGGGGACACCGGCAGCCGCTGCTCCGGGGGGACATGGGCCCCGCTCTGCGCCCCCAGGAGGAGAGGCAGCCGCGGGCGCGGGGGGGCTGTGAGCCGCACCCCGGCACCCCCAGATAAGGGACCCCGACGTCTGGAGGGGGCACCCCGAGAGTGACCGGTCGCGGGGCACCCCCTATAATCCCATAATAGGGTTGTGTAGGCTTCCCTATAGGTCAGGGTGTGTATAAGTACCCCCCCTAATCCATAGGATTACCCACCCTGGTGATTTGGGAGTGGAGCCCTGTCACCCCAGGGAAGGTAAATAGAGGACCAGATACCCTTGTAGGGCCCAGTTAACAAAGGCGTCTCTTAGGCTCAAATCAGGATCTCCCCATAACCACCCTTTCCCCGGCATTTAAAGGTTTGGACCCTCTGAGGATCTATCACGTTTGAAGATTTTTTTCTCTTCCTTTTGGGAAATTTTTGCCCCTGGGAGAACTTGTGTGTGTTGTTGGATTATTTTTTTTTTTAAGAGTCCCTTTGATCTGGATATTCTGGTTGACTGAGCGAAGGTGTTTTTGAACTGAATTTGCCTTCTGTGCATGTCTCTTCTGGAGCAAGGCTGGATCTCAAACACTGCTTTATGTGTGGGGGGCAACATATGTGGGGAGATCCCTGCGAGAATAGTAAAATGCAAATTGGATAAAAAGACGACTCCTTGCCCAGGGCTCCAATGAGTGGCACACAGTCCACAATCACGGACAGGTTAGTATGAAACAGGATTTTATTAAACAAAAAACCCGTTTCCCTGCTCCAAAGTTGGCCTTCTTTTTGGGTTTAGTGACAGCATGAAAGGTTGGGAGGGGTTGACAGGATCAGGAAAGTGAGAGTAAATTGATTTTGGAATCAGTAAATATTCCTGAGCAATTGAAATTAACCCAACATTTAAAACAGCTAATCCATATCTGTAGGAATTAAGGGATCCTCTTTCAGCCTCAGAGTTAAAGGGTCAAAGTACCCAAGACAGTCAGGTAAAATTAAGGGTTGGGGCTTCCTGGCAAGGGGATGTAATTTAGGCTACAAACATTTTGTGTATTAGGTGTATGTATATATCTATATCTATTCTTTATTGGGTCTGCAAGTTACAGTCATTCAGGGAAAGGTCACTTCAGGTGAAGACAGGATCCATACCTGATCAACAGGTATGTCTACCCAGGTGTCTACTGTATCATAGTGGTGTTTTCCAATTGTCTCCTTCAGTGACTTCTTCATTCTCTTGGCTTCTGTGTAAAACATCATTTTACTCTCTGGCAGTTTTTGTGCCTTTTCATCTTTACTGGGTTCTTCAGGGATGGGCTGGAATGTTGCTCTCTGTTAGGAGAGATTTGGATGGTATAAGAGCCATCGGATAATTCCACACAAACTTTCCATATGCGTTTGAGACAGTAGCATGTTGTGAAGGAAGGAGAGCATTTAAGTTGTATTTCCATTTCTAGGCAATCAGGAAAAATGTCTTCTCTGAGGTTTTCAGACAAGATAACTTATTTTAGTGCATAGGTGTGTGTGTTTGGAAGCAATGACATAAAATGATAGCAGAACTGTGTGAGGTTTGGACCACTTGGGCCTCATGTGATCTGTACATCAGTTTTGAAGCAGCTGAGACAGGAGCATGATTCAGTTTCCAGTATCTGAGAGTAGCCTTGTAGATTCCAAAGGTGGGCAGAAGAGACACTGAGCCTGATTCTCATGTACATTAAGCCTTTTTACACTATTTTAGGAGTGTAAAGGGGCCTTAATGGGTGCTAAACTGCCTGAGTAGCATAAAGGGGCCTTGATGTAAACAAGAATCAGGTCCACTATGTTCTGTTTATCATCTTTGTTTTCAGAATATTGAGCATTTGCAATTAATTTTTGCAATATTCATTTTTTTCTAGTGTGATAGGTGGGACTGTAACCGCTATACTGTGAATGCTGACTTGTTTTTCTTTTACAGAGCATGTGCATTAACACTGAATTGCATATTTCTATGAGTGCTGTAACGTACCATTTTCATACACAGCAAGGAGAGTTCTGTCATATATATTTCAAAGAAATGCGTTCCCTAAAACAACTTAAAAGACATCATAGGGATAGCTAGGTACTGGATCTAGGGTTTACACCATACACAGTTCAGTTCAATGGCTCTCAGCACCCCCACTATTTAAAAAAAAAAAAAAATTGTTCCAGCACCTCTGTAGGGACAATAGGCTCTTCACACCAAAAAAGAAATTCAATTGCTGAATGTGAAGGGGATACATGAAGGCAGGGGATTTGGTTGTTAATAAAACAAAAAATATTTTCCATCACTGAGTTAGAACGGCCAGTACAAAAACATAAGCACTTCCACTTCCTGCTGCTTTGTCATGTCCCAGGCATGTTTGTGTGCAGTATTCAATTAAAAGCTTTGAATAAAAATATGAATGCTGGGAAAAGAGGTTGGCTTGACAGCCCTGGAGACTAAAGCTTTCTATCATGACCGAGTACAGCATGGGCGATGGCAGGTTGGGGAGGCTTGTCCTTTGCCTTGCCACTCTGCCTCACCTCTGACCCGGAGGAACCCTTGAGCTAATGGCGAGAGGGTAATTCAGTCTTCATGGCCCATTTGTTCCTTGGCTGAGACAGTTGACAAAGTGCCAAATGTGACGGTGTGTTCTCGTGATCTGGATATCCGCTCACTAGGAATTGGAATGAGACCACGCATGCATTCATTCATGTGTGGCACCAAACACCCTCAAATGGTGGTCTTTTTGGCCACCCTGTCCTGGCAACCTAGCGGTGAAAGGCTCTCTGTCCCATTAGGGTAAAGAAATTTATATTCCCTTTTTATGTCTTGCTGCTAATTGTGGGAATACAAAGCAGGTGCAGCCTAAGTGCAGGTCACTAGGCCTACAGAATATAAAAGCATATTCCGGGTTTAAGTCTTTCTGGTTGCCAGTGATGTTTATTAGCCTGGATTTTTCACTCTTTCATGGAGTGCCTTTTTAAAAGTTCAGACATCCACACGTGTGCCAAATAGAAACATGAACATAGCAGGGAGGGCATTATGAGCCAACATCCTTCTCAGTTTGTGTTTATGAGCCTTTTGCATACTGATCGCTTCTTAAATACCTATTAGGGAAAAGATCTACTGTCCATATGCATAATCTCCTTCACTCCCCCGCCCCCAACTGATTTAGCAGTGACCACCTTGAATTTTATTTGTGATATCTGATTGACATTCTTTTTGTGCAGGGTTACACTGGCTGTCGTGCTCACAGCTCTTGCTGTTGATCTCATTTCTGGCACTAGTTTACAAGTTAGGCCAAAGATAGGAATAGTCAGTTTCAGTGCTGCTCCAGTGACAACAGGCCAAATTGCAAAAACCAGCCAGCCCTCTCCTTTTTCTTTGTCCCATAGCTCCTTCTGTTTAAGACACTCGGAGGATTCCAGATATTCCTGCAACTGCATCTGGGTCTGCTCAGGTATGCAATGCAGCCAATTTGTGTTGGCCCAGTTTGAGATGTCGGTTTCTCTCAAAAGGCATCAGCCCAGCTCTGTTTAATCAGAGGTGTTTTGCATCTGTTCTAACCCACCAAAGTAGGAGTGTTTCCTACAGGACATTTTCTAGCATATTTTCCCCCAGTGTATAAATGTCTCAAGAAAACACTAGGTGTTGAGTTAAATGAATTTATAAGAAATCCTGAGACTGGTCAGCGAGTTAACTCCTTATCTTCAAAGCTATCCTGAAAAGAAGATGGAAATATCTGGGACATGTTAAGAATGAAGCCAGAGCATCTGTGCTATTGGACTACTGGAGAAGGGGGCAACTGAAAGAATCCTTGTGTCAAACAATACTTGGAGAGAGAATTTGCGGGATTTAATGACTTAGAGCGGTGGTTTTCAAACTTTTTTTTTTTTCCTGGCGACACAGTTGAAGAAAATTGTTTGCCCATGACCCAATGGAGCTGGGGATGAGGGGTTTGGAGTGTGGGAGGGGGTCAGGGCTGGGGCAGAGGATTGGGGTGTGGGGGGTAAGGGCTGTGGGGTGGGGCTGGGAATGAGGGGTTCAAGGGCTGGGAGGGGGCTCTGGGTTTGGGGGGGCTCAGGGCTGGGGAAGAGGGTTGGGGTGCAGGAGGAGGGCAGGACTCTGGGCTGGGGGTGCAGGCTCGGGTGGGGCTAGGGATGAGGGGTTTGGGGTGCAGGAAGGGGTCTCTGGGGGCTTAGGGCTGGAACAGGAGATTGGAGCGTGGGCTTACCTCAAGTGGCTCCTGGTCAGGAGTGCAGCATGGGTGCTAAGGCAGGCTTCCTGCCTGTCCTGACATTGCAGACCACACTGAGCCCCGGAATCGACCAGCAGCAGCAGGTCCAGCTCCTAGGCGGAGGTATGCAAGCGGCTCAGTGAGTCTCTTCCATAGGCACTCCCCCTCCTCCCCCCAGCTCCATGAGAGTGCAGAGCCTGTGCTCAGGGTGGGGTCAGCGTGCGGAGCCCTGACCCCCCCCCCCCCAACCCCCAGGAGCCAAACCTGGTGCTGGCCACTTACGGGATGCAGCGCGGTGTCGGAACAGGTAGGGACTAGCCTGCCGTAACCGGACAGCACAGCTGATGGGACTTCTACCGGCCCGGTCGGTGGTGCTGACCAGAGCCGCCGTGACCCAGTGCCTTACATTCCACAACCCAGTACTGGCTCATGACCCACAGTTTGAAAAACACTGAACTAGAGGACATGCAAAGAGTGTGCCAAGATAGATAGGGATAATGGCACCTTGTTTGTGCCCTAAATGACCTCTCATGGCCTGGGAAGGATTCAGAAGCTTAAATACACCAAACAAGGCTTCCCTCCCCTTCCTCTTTTGGGAGACTATTAAACAGCCTAGATTTTCTCTCTTCGTGATTGAATCCTGCCACCGGTTGGACTATATGAAACAATTTCCCTTCATCCTTGGAAATGATCATGCACCCTTCACTTAATTATCTTTTAACCAGGCTGTGCATATTTAGCTCTTTCATTGCTTCCAGTCTTTCACTGTTGATTCAATTCCTTGCCGAGTTGTCACAGTTGTTCTGGTACTGAATGGTTTTGGCTTGGTGATATTCTGTTAGTGTTTCCAACTGTCGGGTCAGTCCTAGGCTAAGATTAGATGTGTGTGTGTGTTGGGTTTCTTCCTTCTGTTGTTTCTCTCAGGGTTGTAGGCTCTTCAGAGTCCCTCTGACTCAAACTAAAATCAAACAGGCTGGCTTTGGGCGTAGCTCTCTTGCCGTTTGTGGCAGGCGACACATGGCTGAGCAAGATAAGGGTTTTATTCTTAGCAGGGACTGCTGGGACTGGGTTGGAACTCAGCAACTTGCAGGCTGTGATTGGTCACTTAATGATTATCAGAACCTTGTTGTAGCTTCTTATAATGCTGCAGAAACGTTTGGATGTAGTTGTTTTTCCTTTTTTGTAACCCAGTTCCTACATTTTTCTTCCTGCGGCCGCTCCAGCCATATTGGAGCAAGGAGATTGCATGGTTACATGGACTGTGCAGGTTTGTGTGTGTGTGGTGGCTCAAGTACTGTAAAGAATGTAGATATTTTGTAAGAAGTGAGTGTCCGTGTTTCTATGCGATTGCTGTCAAATAGGTTTTATTTATAATAGTGCCCTAGCCTGTGCTACCATAATTGTAAAATAAGGCGGGGAGGGGGTATAATTTACACATAATTATCCTTGTGAAGCTTTTAATTGTTGATTTTTTTTTCTCATCACTTGATATTAAAGTAAACCTTAATTGTTTCTAATCCGCTTAGATGTGCTTCCCCTCTCTGAGTGTTTAGATGTCCCCTTGGTAGTTGGGACATTTTTTTTTTTTTTTTTTTTTTTTTTTTTTTGCCAAATCGTGGCAAAATAACCCCTCCTCCTCTTTTTCTCTCTCTGAAATTCAGGGCCTTCTCTGCAACAGTGTTACTGAATAGCTAGCTACACTTACAATTTGCACAGTGAAAAGCAACAGAGGGTCCTGTGGCACCTTTGAGACTAACAGAAGTATTGGGAGCATAAGCTTTTGTGGGTAAGAACCTCACTTCTTCAAATGCAAGAAGTGGAAGTCTTGCATTTGAAGAAGTGAGGTTCTTACCCACGAAAGCTTATGCTCCCAACACTTCTGTTAGTCTCAAAGGTGCCACAGGACCCTCTGTTGCTTTTTACAGATTCAGACTAACACGGCTACCCCTCTGATAATTTGCACAGTGTTCATTTCATTTATTTTTTTCAACATTGTCCCTTAAATCTAGTACTCTCACAAGATAGATGTCATTGAAGCCTTCCTTCTTAGTTATAGGGTGGCCAGTTGCATACAGGCATTGGTGCAAGCTTTCTTGTGCTGTCCAGTATTGTCGCCATTTCATTTTGAGTATGAGGTGATAGTCTCTGTGCTTGCTTATTGTATTCTGCACTTTTATTGAAGCTGTCGGGATAGGGTGCCAGTTGTGATGTGTGCTGTTGGCTAGGGGATAGACAGGAACCACAATGTCTTTTGCTACAGAGACTGAAAGTGAGGCAAGCTTGATTTTCTAGTTTTAATAGAGCTGGGAACATCTATTGTGGTTATTTCGCTGGAGGCAGGAATAGCATGCAATGTGTTAGCCAAAGATATATAATTCTCTCTGTGAGTAACTCCTATTGTGACATAAATGAATGCTGCTTAGGGAGGTCTGAATGGCTCTGGAACTGCGATGTGATGTAAAGCTTTCCCCTTCTAGATCTCTTTGCATCCAGCCCAGGTCTGCAGGAATCAGGGCCTGGAACACTGACCAGACCCCACTTAGCCAGAGGTAGAAACAAAAGCCTTGAAGGATGATAGAGCTATCGTTAATGTCCAGAGACGCCCAGCCCCATACCCGGCTGCTGTGATTCCTGCCAGGTGAAGTCCTTGGACCCTGCTCGGGGGCTCTGGCTTATAGTGTGGAATAAATTTGAAACTCCCCATGGCCTCTGGAAGACAGAGGAACTCTTTCACTTTTCCACCCGTATCTCATCTAGTCTAAAAAGATACTTATGCTGCTCTTATCACTATAGTATTTGAGCGCCTTCCAGCAGTGCATTAGATGACATGACCTATCATGTATGGTTGATTCTCTCTCTTACAGTTCTCCCCTGGGGAGAGGATATGTGCAGTGGAGTGTTTTGTTTTGGGAAGGTGTGGGTGGTTTTTTTTTTTTTTTTTTAAATGTCCGCTCTCTTCTGACTGTGTTAGAGAAGGCAGGAAGCAGGAGTGTGCCTTGCACTTGGAGCAGAAGGTGGTGAGGTTTGTGAGAGTCCTCAACGCTTGTGGGATTTCATTCTACAATGTCAGACCAGCCCCCGAGAAAGCTCTGTTTCCTGCACAGATGAACTTTACCCATGTGGTATAAAGTGCCATTGTGCCTGTGGACTGGAGATGTTGACCATGAGCTTCATTCCAGAGCTTTACGCAGTCTTTTAGTTATGCTGGGCTCAAGCCATTGAGCACCTTGAAGGTAAGAACCAGACCTTGAACTTGAGTCCATATTCTGTCGGAAGCCAGTGGAGAAACTGATGGGCAGGTTTGATGTGCTTGCAATAGCTTAAGCTGCTAGGGAGGTGTGCTGCAGAATTCGTTCCTAGCTGGAGTTTCCTAAGAACTGATGGCTTCATGCCCCTCTGTGTCCTAGTCTTCTGAATGCTTCAGGATGAGGGGTCCACAACTCTACTTCACCACTTCAGCCTTCTTTTTATGGGTCTTCCTATTCAGTGAGGAGCTTTGGTGTCTGTTTCTGCAGCTGCTCATAACATTCCCAAGCAGAATCAGAGTGGATTTGACAGGAGTCTGGACAGTTCCACTGCTATCCACAATGTTCGTAGTAGCATCATTTGAGCTATGACAGGTGTCCACGTCGCAAAAAACCAACCCTCCGAAACCATCAGCACAGTTGACACTAACCAGGCACTCTACTAACAGCATCAGGAGCAAGGCCATGGTTTACCTTGGTAATAGGGACTGATTTCCCCACTCGTACCTTAAGGTGTGGCTCTCGCGTTAGAGGGGAAATATATTGGCAGGGCTGTTTCAAGTACAAGTTTGGACTTCTGCTGCAGATGGTGTTGGTGCTCTGTGCATAAAAAGAAGCCTTCAGTCTCCAGGGCTGTCAAGTCGTTACCTTTCACCAGCACTAAATTCTTATTAATAAGGATTATACTGGTATATCCTCCTTGTGCTTCTAGATTCGGGAACATAATGCAGTTGACATATTGCATGGTGATATGTAACTTGCGTTTGTTACGCTGATCATTTTCTCATGATCAGTGAGTTTCTTGTAGCAGCCTCCCATTAGTATTGCTAAAAATTCAGAAGCTTTACTCCCGGTTAAGGCCATGTAATACAGCTGTAGCGTCCTAGTGTAGACGCTAACTACTGTGACAGAGGAGGGAGTTTTTCTGTCACTGTACGGATTTCACCTTCCACAAAAATGGTAGCTAGGTTGATGGAAGCTGCATCTGCACCAGGGCTTAGGTCGGCCTAGCTACGGTGCACTGGGGTATGAATATTTCACACCCCTGAGCACTGTTGTTGTGTTGACCTAACTTTTACATGTAGAGCAGGCCAAAGAACACCCTCCTCCCATTATCTATTTTGCAAGGTCTGGGTTTATGTATGTAAGAGGGGCCAATAAGAATTCAGAGAGACAAACCCTTTTTTCGAGCCAGGGCAGCAATTCTGCATGTATTGTCACTCTACAATCCTGTCCTGGAAATAACCATTAGGCTTTAAAAACATATATCAAATTTAAAATCTCACTTTAACAAAACTAAGGCCCTTAATTATTCCAAAGACTGAATGCAGATATTGTCTCCACATAAAAATAGCGGCCTGACAATGAGGAGGAGAGGGAAGGGATGCAAGGCTTTTTATAAGTAAAACAAGAAAGGGGTATAACGCATATAGAGATGTAGTAAACAATGAAAAGGGGGAAGGCATAGAATGTAAAACAGGCCACCACGAGCTATAGAAATCAAGCAACAGGCTTAGAACAGAAGAGCAAATAAAGAAAAAGGCAGGAAGAGACTGTTGGTTTGTTTTTTAATTTTGTGTTTGTGTTAAACACAAAAAATAAAATAAAACCATGTATATTTTTAAAACAAGCATGGCAGGAAAAGGCATTGTCCTCAGTTTACATTTAAATGTAAACACAATTATAACTAGTAAAACCAAAACAAACGGTATTAAACACAAACTGTGGAGTAAACAAACTGTGCGCCAAACATCCCCACTTCTGTCCCTTCCTTTTGCGCTGCATCCCTTTTCCCCACCCTTTCCCCGTCTGTGTTTTGTCTGTTTGGTGTGCAAGCCCATTTGGCAGGAACCTGGTCGTCTTGCATATCTGTGCAGCTCACCTAGCAATGTTTGACCCTATGGACATGATGTTGCTGCTTTTATTTGTTGGCAAACTCTTAGAATTTGTCCACTGAGCTATTTTGAGCTTTGCTTTTGGATCCTTTAACTTTTGGGTTCTTCCGTGTAAATTAGACTGAATTAAGAAAGTCACTCTCCAAAACTGAGACCGCGAATGACCAGTGTTGTCCACGGGGCTGAGTATCCAAGCTGGAAAAGGCATTGATTTATTGCAGGTGGGCTCCCACACATTACCCAGAACTAGATTAGAACTTGAACTGTCGCTAATCTCATCAATCAGGGTCATTATTGTGTTTGTCAGTTACGTGTTGTCAAGTGTCCTGCTGATTATGGCTGAAGTGTTGCTGTGTCTGTCAGAAACACAGTGTCCACTGGGTGAACCTATGGATTGCAACAGGACGTGCTGATTTGTAGAGGCTCAAAGTGCATCTCCCATTTGTTTAAACAACTCAGCAAAATTATGGCATTTATGGTCTGAACTCACTGGCGATGTAGAAGATGTGGCATGAAGTGTGAGGTGTGAATTAACCAAAAGGGCCTGCCTTGGTGCAGATAATGAGGCTGCAGGATTTGTGCTAGCTGCCAAAGGGAGAATCCCAGGACAATGGAGTGTCTAGCCTAGCTTATACCCACATGAACAAGGTGTAGTTTTGCTGGGGCTGGACATTTGAGTTGGTTCAATCCGCTTCTGAGCTCTTCAAGTGTGTGCTTCAGACTTTAAGAAATAGATGGGGGAAATTTGACTCTTCTTATCTAAGTAATGTTTCTCTTTAAAGCTGTGTGCACCAGTCCAGCTAACACAGTTCCTGTTTATCTATGAAACTGATCTGAAGTTCGTCTGTAGGCGCTGAGTCCTGGTTCGTGATATTACAGGCAGTTGCATGCCAGAGCACTTGGGTGACTTCCCAGTGTAGAGAGACAGAAGCCTGTAGCCTATGAGGAGTTAAGTATGCTTTCATGGAATTTTGAACAATTCCATAGTTGCTGGCAGGAGGTTGGAAGGCATGAACTGACCTAAGGCAGTGTTTCCCAGCCTGGAGGGAGGTGGCCAGATCTCACTGAGGGAGCACTAGACCCATTCAGGAGGGGCACAGTGCAAAGTAAGGTGCAGGATCTTCAATCCGGCAGCGCACCTACCTGCATGCATATGCTGCAACCCGTTGGTCCATATAAAGTGTCAGGTGGCTCCTTTCAAGTCTTCTCTTCCTGCTGTGATTATGCTCCCTAATGTACCTGGTTGGCAACTGCTCCTGCATGTTCTGGGATGAAGGCTCAGACCAAGTGTCCTTTCTCTGCATTCCTGCAGTGCAGAGGCACCAATAGATGTCCTATCCCATGCCCAGCAACACATAACCTTCTGATGAAGGGGGAAGGAAATAGAAGCTACCAGAGATGGGGAAAGGAGAAGAGTTAGCAAAAAAAAAAAAATTAAAGAGCAAAAGAACAACAAGAAAAAGATAATGAAAACCGATAGAAAATGAGTGAGAGAAAACTTGGACAGGAAGCAACCATAGGCTATCGGAGAGGCTTCCCTTATGCCATTCCCAACAGCAGGCCCTAACTAAAAAGGGTGAGAACCATTGATCTAAGGTAAGAGAATTTGCTGGAGCATGACATTCCTTTCAGGTTCATAACATTCAGCTGTGCTTTTCAGCAACACCATGGAAGTGTATAGATGCCTGTTTGAAATGTGGGGGTAGATATTCATGCCCAGAGGGGCTGCATGGTGGTGTTGAGAACCATCAGTCCCTTCTGGCAGTAGTTGTGTTTTTTGTTTTTCCGTTTGCCCTGGCTTAAACGGATGCACTAGTGCATGGGGACACTTGGGCATTGTTGATATTAAATACTTTCCTGTGTCATACATTGGTTTTCAAGGTCAGTCCTTTTGGTAGCATGGTTCTGGCTGGCCTGTGTAGACAGGGGAAAACTTGTTGGAAATTTTTGTTGACTCCAGAGACCAAATTCACCAATGGCTTCTTTAGGATTTACACCCACTTATACCAGGGCTGAATTGTTGATTAACTCAAAACATTTTCAGCCATTCTTCCCCCATCCCCCCCTTTTGCTCCAGGCTGGACAGCCATGTTACCGGGAATTTTTCTGTATAGAGGGGGGGCCTTAATGGCTGTTTTCTGGAAGAAAAGTGGTGAGGGAAGGGTATGTTTCACTGGAAACTGAAGGAGGTGTATGGAGGAACCAGTGTGATGTGAATTCATTAAGGTCAACAGGACAATGAGAGAGCTCATCTGTGAGAATCCGAGCAGTCTGTATCCCAAAGATAAGAATTATAGAAATCCTGTACTGGTGATCTGTAACTCTCACATTGGTGATCTGCCCCTGCAATCTGCTGAGAAACACAGGAATGATAGGTTGTGGTTTGCCCTGTGTAGTCGCTGTGGTTTCTGCAGCGGAAGTGGTTCTTGTGGGCGATGATCTGATCTTAGAGATTGTTGGTAGTATGTGTACTATCCTTTCATTTCCATTTTTGTTGGCTGGTGGAATAAGGTGCCCTTGGGATGCTGCTGAAAGAGCCTGTTATAGTCTTAGCTATTTATAATTAGGTTTTCTTTAATTCTGTCACTCCATGCTGCAATGAAGGTGTCAAAGTGCACAGAGACTTGATGAAGTTAACAACACTGTCAGAGGCTTCTTTACCACTGAGCTTCAGACCTCTTTGTAGTGGGAGGCAGCATTCCTGTAGTAGTTAGGACATGGGGATAGGGGCCACAATACCTAGTTTCTGTTCCTAGTTCTAACCTTGATTTGCTGTGTGATAAAGGCTGCTTCACCTTTCGGTTCCTCAGTACCGCATTTCAAAATGGGGATAAGCTTGTACCCCACAGGAGCGTTAAGCATAATGTCAAGTGCTTTGAGCTCCTCTGAATGATGTGATAGAAGTGCGTGTAGTTGTTAGTTAATCCCTGTGTAAGTTCTTTGCTCAGGTGGGTTAAATCTATATGTTGGATTTTCAGGAAGATGTCAGCCCACTGTAAGTGGTTGGTTCACCCAGTAACTTCCTTAACTTCTGACTTGAGAAAGCAAGCGTGCCAGTCTGTCCTTCAAAATATGGAAGGTTGAATTTAAAAATCAGTGTGATCATTTGTAAATGGTAAGACTGTTTGCTTTAGCCATTCACCAATGTTGTTGCAGCCATGCATGTTATATGACACATCTTTAGCTCTGTCTCTCTTTTTCCAGTAGACTTTATCATTGGGTTTTGGGCTCAGTGAAGGTATATTAATAATACTTAGGTTTTTATCTAGGGCTGTTTACACAAGGCAATCAATCCCATTTTATAGCAAGAAACGGACTGGGGCATGGAATAGAAGCCAGGAGTCCTGACTCCCAGTCCTTCTGTTCTAAGCACTAAACACTTCCTCCCTGGGAGTCTGAAATGCGCTTTGCAATTGGCTACAACTACTCTTGCAATTGTGGGTTGTAGTAATACTGGCAGGCAGGTGCCAAGAGAAGAGGGAATAGTTAGTGTTCTGATTAGTGTTTATTTTGACAGTCCGCCTCCTTCAGAAAGACTCTTCCTATCTGCTTCTCCCAGCAGTGTTGCAGTGTTCCTAGGTCATTGCTGAAGCAGAAGCAGGCAGTTAAGCTGGGGGTGGTGGTGGTGGAAATAACCTCGCAACAGGTCTGTGGTGCAGGCAGTTCTCAATTCTCCGTGATCTTGTTGTCTGGAATTCAGCCAGTTGAAAGGAATCCCATTTTTGTCTTTAATTGCTCCATGGCTGCTGGGAGGCTGTTTTTGTCAAGGCTGCTTATTTATTCCACTGACAAGAACGTCACAGTGCTTGTGAAGCACTTTTAAGTTCCTGCTCCACCTATCGCTGTTTGTGTTATGAGGAAACCACTCCTTCAGATCTACCCTGTGCTTCCTGAGATATTAAACATTAGGAGTCTCTGGATCAGCTGTAGAGGAATTGCAGAGGATCACCCCATTGACTTAAAACTCCAGCCTCTCTCTCTCTCTCTCTCTGCTGAAGCTTCTGGTGGACGGTGGAAAAATTTTCCAGTAACCAGTTGGGCTTTTTTATTTTAAAGCTCTCTTCTGGAACACTGTGTGGTGTGTGGGTGGTTGTTGTTGTTGTTTGTTTTTGTATTTTTTTTAAACAAAAGCATAATTTTAAATCAAAATTGAGGTCAACCCCAATACAACCATCTATGAAGTGGGCAAGGAGGGAAATAATGGCGAAGGAACAGGCAATTAAGGAAGCAAAATATAGTAACAGAGGTACAGTGAAGTCTTGCAACGAGCGTTGGAGAGCCACAACGGAACTCTGGACATCTTCAGCCAAGGCGTTCTGTATTCAGGGACCTCATCTATGGAAGTCCCTATCCCTAAATTGATCGAAGCAGGACTTTGGAATGGAGAGCAGAAACCATTTGGTCAATCTCAGTTTGCCTTGGAGGTAGATAGAAGAAGAGGTTAGATAATGCAGTGATAAACTCTGTACAGATGTCTGTAGATACGAAGGGCTTGCTCAAATACCTGGGGCCTACAGTGGTAGCAGTGTGTTCTGTGGACTTCTTTAAATTCTGTAGTAACCATTTAGAGGTATGTCGTCATTCTCCTTCATTCTCCCCTGGTCTCTGTCCTTTCCCCAGCTGTGTGTGCAGAATCTCAGTGACTATGTGAATCTGGGACAGCAGTAACATAAATCTGGGGGCTGTCCTCTTCCAGTGATGAGGAGACTCCAGCCACCACCACGGACACAGGATCTGTTTCTCGATGACCGTCAGCTCAGTTCAGAGGAATGATAATGTGCAGAAACAAACTCCCACTGGCAAATTAATTTCATCTTCTAAGGCTGCCCTCCCCTCGCCCTTCTCTTCCATTAGGTTTGGAGATACTTGCTTTAGATTTTTTTTTTTACTTTTTACTTTTTACTTTTACTTAATAACCAAGTGGCTCCAACTTCCATACTGCCGTTAGAATAAATAATTTAATCAGACTACTTCAGAAGTCTGAGCAGGAAATACAGTAGGGAAATTGCCCTAATGCCGGCTATTCATAAATTAATTAAGATAAATGTTTCCTTTCTTCCTTGTCAATACATTAGCGGCTGATTTTCTGACCTGTGTTTGATAGCCTGTATTTGGAAATCTGGATTGTCTCAATAACCTATGAAGAATGTGTTCAGCTGTTCGCACATTACTGTGGAACACAACGTTCTTCATCCTTTGAAGAGGTTTGATTGTGAGCAACTTCCCCTGGTTGTATAATATGTACGTTTGGCGCCAGGGCAGAGTGGGAATTAGAGAGAGGTTTATTTGCTGGCATTTGAATAATGCAGCCATATAGTGTTTGGAGAGTTGCGACTTCTAGCAAATATACAGGTGTCTGAGACCTATGACCAGTGTCCTTGAGAGCATTTCAGCAGATAAGCTGGGTTTGTGTCCTGGCATGACACAGGATGCAATCACAAATCTAAAGTTAACATTGAAGTATACAGATAATCTCTTGTAGTTAACAATATAAATTTAATTATCAAATACTAGCTGACAGATGATCTCAGTTATTGGTCTAAACTTGGCTCAGTGATTGAGGTTTGAGGACAGCTCCTCCCAAGTTTAAAATAGGAAAAACTTGCAAAGGGGAGGGGGGAATGCAATTCTCTGCTAGTGAGCAAAGATTAAAAATACAGATGAATCATCTATCAGGAACTATAAAAATAGGGGCTTGTCTACACAGGGAAATTTACCAGTATAATTATACTGGTATAATTCCCTGTGTACACTTTTTTTTTTCTGTAATAAGCTTGTCCACACAGGTGTGTATACCAGTATAATTATAGAGGTAGCATAGTAAAAATATGCTAGTAAATTTCCCCATGTAGACAAGCCCTAACACCTCTTCCCCCGTCCCCCCCCGGCTTTTCTCCTGACTGCTTGCCATGGCATCATTTCTGTGCTAGAGACATGTTAATCTTTCCCACTGCTGTAGCAGGGGGGACTGGAGAGCCCTGGAAAAGACTATTTATTGGCTTGGGACAAAGAGGGAATTGTCAGTGCAGAAAAAAATTGTAATCATTGCAGCATCAGGAGTGATAAAACAATTAAATTAGTTCTTGGGCATCTATCGCCTGATCCCAGTGTCTCCAGACAATATAGGAACTCGAAATGTCAGCACTGGTGTTTGGTTGCATCCTGGGGGTAAGCAGGTGAATGCGGCCGCTCGTGCCCTGGGGGATGGATCTCTGCGTTTTCAGCGGCTGGGAGTACGAATACAGATATTGCTGCCTTGGGGTGTCGATCTCGCTGCATTCTGAAGTTGGAAGTGTGACTCTACGCTTTAGTGACCTAAGCGGTAGATTGTAATGACAGTAGGGAAAATACTTAATCTTGCTTATGGAGTCAAAATTCTGGTGCCTCTACAGTTCTCCTGTATTGATTTATACTATGGGGTGGAGACTGAGATAGGAGAGATTTCATAATAGGTTGAGAAAATCCTTTAAAAATCTTATGAGAACAAGGATCCAAGATTTTTTTTTCTGATCATTGGCCCATAACTAGTGTTTGGACAAGTTTATTCGCTTTGAAAGCATTTGTATTTGTCAGCTGAAGAGCTTCTAACGCTGGGTTCTGGATCTTAAAACCATGCTGTTGTCTGTCTGTCTTCCTATCCTCTCTTTATTTCTGACGAGATTTTTGCTGCTATTGGATAACTTGCTCTGGATGAGGGGATGTTACCATTGGGGTAACTGGGCATTTCAGCGTTTATTTCTGTCTCTGATTGTTTCATGAGATAGCGATCTATAAAATGGTCACTGTTCCTTTAGTTTAGCATGCTGCTTCAGCAGTGGTCTCAGCTTGAATTTAGCAAGTACCCATCCTTGATCTGGTATAATTTTCTATTCCTAGAACAGCTGGTTGGTCTTCCTTGTAGCAGTCTTGCTGGAAACTATCAAACATGGAAAACAGGGTAAACAGAAATTTGCATACTAGATGGTTTTAAAATATTTAATACCTCTTTGAAATTGCTCAAGATAAAAGATCAAGGAAGGAAATGTGACCTTTTTAAATGGAGCCCTGCCTATACCACGGTCCTGCATCAGAAGCCAGCCCAGGCAAGTGAAAGCTGCAATCGAGTTAGAGCTGTCATGCTGGAGGGAAATCCTTTGCTTTGTGCTTCTAGGAGCTTTGTGTTTTCTGTTGGTTTGTCACTGACTTTGTATAATTTTTCAGCTCCTTTCTTTTCATGGACTAATAAACTTCCATTATTTGTACTAAAACTTGAAGATATTATCGTTGTTCTTAGGAAATCCCCATAGAGGTGCCCTAAAGCAGCCCGCTGTGTGACTCGGAACTTGAGAGGTTAGAGGCTAGTACTCTTGGGCAGTTCCCCAATTCCCTCAGATCAGCAGATTCTGTTTAATATCTATTAGCAGTTAAGTTTTAAGCACAGTTATTGTTAGTACAGTTTCAGCCACAGCATGGACACAGCTTCAAGGTTTCCACTACATGAAAGGAAATGTCTTAGCACTGCAGGTTTTGTTCAGAGTTAACACAGCCATGCATAAAAAAGAGACAGCTGTAGCTCAGTGTTGTAATGATTGGCTCTGTAGACGGTCTTGCCAGTCTAATCCTAACTTGGCTGATATGTGCTTGTCTCTATGGAGCCCAGAAAGTGGGTTTTACTGAGTAGAGCTAGCGGGTTTGCCTGGTGAATCACTCGGTGAGGTGAATGATAAATAGGGTCCTTTTGTGAGCGCTCAGCTCAGATGTGCTTTTTTTTTTTTTTCCTCTTTCTCCCCCCCCCCTCACCCCCCCAGCCCTGTTTCCAACTTCTCTGACCTTTGGGTTCTTACTTAGTTCCCTTGAGAAGTTGTTTTAGTTGTGTAGCACTTCTCCTGCATCCGGTTGCTCTTCTCTCATTGCCTCTTTGGCCGTTGGTAACTTGAGATGAACTGTGTTCTACAGGCACGCTCCTCCATTGCATGTGTTGAATTGTGACGCTGGGCCCTCATCGAAACAGCTGGGCACTCTGGAGCCCTCCTAGAGGGGCCTCATTCCACACTGAGACCCGAAATACTGTCTAGATTCCTCTCCTGTATCTGAAACCTGGAGACTTCTACATCTTTCCCCATACTCCACTGCCCATCTCTAGCATACAACTGAGGCGTCCTTTTGTTTTCTTCCCTCAGTCTGAACATTCTGAGAGTTTATTTTCTGTATCCATAGGCTACAGCACTGGTCTTCTCCTAGTGTCCTTGCTAGATTACAGTACTGATTTAAGACAATGTGGGGAGTGATTATAGCACTGGACTGAGAATCTGGATTCTATTCCCACTTTAGCCACTAACTTGCACTATGATGTTGGGCAAGTTGCTTCCCCTTTCTGGACCTCGGTTTCCCAATCTGTGAAGTGGAACTAGAAACTTGCCTTTTAGAAATTGTTTGAGATTCTTTGATGAAAGGCCATATAAGCGCTCAATAGTCGCATCTTAACATTCTGCTTCTACCTGACCCGCTCTAGAAACTGTCTACTGTAAACTTGCAGAAGTTTGTTAGGAGGAGGCCTCTGTCTTGAACTTCCTCAGACTGATTGACTTAAGTACCACGTCATGCAACAAGTTTCAAATCCCTAAATAGAATATTTGACTGTCATTCATTTGTTTAGCAAGGCATTTATTGCTGTCATTAAAAAGTATGGCAAAAGTGGCAGAGCTGCAGTGCTTTAGAGCCCAAAAATGTTTGCTTTCTCCGTAGTGTGGATTATGGGATGCTGCAGTAGGGTGCAGCTATCTTAAAGGAAGTGATAGATACCCTCTTTGGGGCAGGGGGAAGGCATGGCACAGAGGACACATTAGCTCCACATTTCACACTCTATGCTTAAAATGTGCACAGCTCTACAAGTGGCATGAAGGAAGTGACTTGAAGGTAATGGAACAAGTGTGATGGATGATAGCTGCAATGGTGGCAGCATTTGTGTCTTTGTGGTCAGAAGCCATCTTTTTGGAGGAGTACTAGTTGCAGTGCTGTGAGGTGGGAGGGACAAAGGCATAGTACACATCAAGGAAAACTAAGGCTATGAGTTACAAACAGCAGTGGCACAGGGAAAAAGGTGGTTGTATTGTATGTGTCTTGTAATGGAAAAATACAGTTTTGAATGCAGTATGCAGACTTCTTTTGTTTAAAAGCTCTATTGCATCTTATGTAACACGGCGTGTGTGGAAAAATAATGAAAATTTAGTGAACCAAGCACTCTTCTATACTGTCTGATAACCCAACGGTATTTAACAAAAAGGAGTGGGAATCAGTCTCTAATATTTACTGAGGATACTCATCAGTAGCATTTTGAATGTAGAGTCATTATTCCCTCTCTTCATAGTTAAAAGCACACGAGCTCTCAGGTATGTTCAAAAGATCGACTCGGTCTTGTGGACTATGTGAAGTTGCTTAGCATCCTGCTGAGAGAGGGGTTTTTTTTGTAGCTGACATTTCTAGTATATCAAACTGCAGCCTGTGTTAAAGTTACTGATTTTTTTTTTTTTTTTTTAAGTATGCAAAACCAGCTTTATTTGAGGCCATTTACGATTGTCAATCACTTGCACCCAAATAGTCAATATAAATGACAGTGATTTGTTGGCCATTGATGCAAGAATTGCTATTAATAGGCCAGCTTTTCTCACCCTGAGTGGAGCCACAGTGCATTATATAATAAAACAAAGACATGGATTAATATCTGTGATCTTATAAATTTTATTCCATTCCTACTGTGATAAGGAAATACAGGTGTCTAATTCCCACATCACATGTGATATAACTAAAGGAGATGGACCCATAAAAGTAAATGTTTTATACATTAATGAGACTACCATGCAATAACATTCTAGTCTTAAGGCTTTTTATAGACTTAAAAAAATGATTTCCTATCCTTCCATAATTTTTAAACAATTCTATTTACTTGTAGGTTTTTCTTCATCACAGCCACTTTGAACTTTTCAGTCTTCCACGTCTGTAACTTGAATTTCAATTTCTTAAGAAATTGCTGACTACTTGAATACTGGTATCTCTACCAGCACATGCTGTGATAACCTGCAAGCTTTGTGTCATTTTAAAACTCTGAATGAGCTTTAATGATACAAGTTTAAGCTGCAGTCCCAAGTGGTGGTAGAGAATATGGGAGTTAGATGGGCTTTTGCAAGAATATTGTTACTATGGCAATCTTGGAATCTTAATCATTTATTCAGCTGGAGATTTTCTAACAGACACAACATTTTAAAATCAAATACTTGACTCTGTTTCAGCCCTAGTTCAGTATCTCACTACTGAGCAAATTAGTGCTGTTACCTTCTCTCCATTCTTTTTAAACGAGCTGATCATGATAATTATCTAGTGGTGGTGACTTGTTACCAAATAGAGTTCTGTTGTTGGCAGCCCTGATAGATTCAGAGACTTCTTTTTTTTTTTTTTTTTTTTTTTTAAGGCCAGAGCGGACCATTAGATAATCTACACTGACATCCTGTATATCCAAAGCCATGAAATTTCATCCGGTTACCCCTATATTTAGCCTGATAACTTGTCTTTGACTGAAATGTAACTTGTGTTTACCTAAAGCAGATCTTCCAGAAAGTCATCCAGTTTCAATCTGAAGACACTGAGAGATGGTGAATCCACCACTTCCTTTGGTAATTTGTTCTTGTGGTTCATCTCCCTCAATGTTAAAAATTAGTGACTTGTTTCTAACTTAAATTTGTCTGGCTTCAGCTTCCAGCCATTGGTTCTTGTTCTGTCTTTCTGGGCTAGATTAAAGAGCCCTTGTACCCAATATTTTCTCCCTATGAAGGTCCTTGTACAATGTAATCAAGTCATTTCTTAGTTGTCTTTTTGATCAACTAAACAGATTGAACTCTTTAAGTATCACATGGCAAGTCCTCAAATATTATTTTGGGGGTATTTTCTGCATGCTCTCAATTTTTTTCAAAGTCCTTTTTAATCTCTGGACACAGCTGTGACTGAACTTTTATGTTCCTTCAGTACTGGCCTGATTCTGGGATGTGTGCTGAGCCCTCTCCAGTGGCATGGCAGCTGAAGACACTCAGTACCATGCAGATTCAAGCCTTATGGGCTGTAACGTTGGTAGAAATCCAGCAGAAAGTAGTAAAAGGCAAGCTAGAGGCATGAGTGATCAGAACTGGAACTCCCCTGCAGCTTTTTGCTCAGATGTGAAGTCCATTCCTTGGGGACCTCTCCACATCCGCTGTGTGGAGCTCTGGGAAGCTGCTCTTTTCCCATGCTTGGCTCCTTATTGGGGTAAAGGTCTGTGAATTCCGCATAAATATTTACCATATCCCATCCTAACCAGCAGAGAGCTGCTAACGCTGTTTCTTAGGAAAACAGGCAGAGTTCTGCTTGTTGTTTGCAGGGTTCATGTCTCATGTGTGCCTGAGCAGGAAAGGGTCTCATCATCAGTAAAGGCTGTGACGGGAGAAACGAAGGCCAATATGAAAGTTATTGGATGTAGAATAACATACAAAGAGAGGGGTGATCTATGGAAAATGGGTACTGAGCCACAGATACCACTGACCCCATTCTTTAGAAATACATAAATAACTGCCAGAAAGATTTAAAAAAAAAAAAAAAAAAGGAAAATAGAATTTGGCTAACCTATAAGGCTTATAAGCAACATCTACTTTGGAGTTTAGGGGGGAGTGTTCCTTATTTTTGAGAGCAGCATCCCTTTTCCCTCATTCATTCTTTCTTTCCTTTCCCTCCCTTCCTCAGGGGTCTAGAAACCATTAGATTGTTGAGAACAACCCTGCAGAGTTTGCGGACATGGACTAAATGATCTAATAAATCACAGCCATCGCTAATTTCTCTTATCACCTAGCTGCACTGAACCTCTTTGCTCCATGGCATCATGGGCTGCTGAATCAGATTTTTGCATGATTGGGAGGTTTAATTTGGGACAGAGGGCACCAGTGGATGGAGCGATTGGGGTTAGGGTTGTTGGATAAGACAAGGGGTGTATGAATGTTCATTCTTAGATCACCTCATTTTACACCATATCCTGGCATCTTCCTTAATCCCCCGAAGCAGCAATAAAACATGAAAAGAACACTCTGGGCTTCTTTTATTCCCCTGCAAGTTTTTAATCACTTTATCTTGTGATGAAAGCTAATATATTGTTATAAATCAAAAGTTGTGGTTAATTCTTGCCAATGTCAGCCAGAAGTAAAGCTGTCAGCTACTCCCTAGCCCCAAAATGAATATAACCGATCACAATAAAAATCAAGCCGGATAATGCTGACTTTCCCCATTAAATCTCCGATTTTGCCCTTTTCCCCCAGTGAGTATATAGGGGAACCTCACATGTCCTGAAAGTTGTCAAATTTGGGCTGTTTCAGATGGGATGGGAACTAGGTTCCAAAAATTGTCCAGTGTATTGTAGATTTAGGTAGCAACGTGGTTCTGGTAAACTAGTACTTCAGAATGTGGTGAACACACTTGGTCGGATTCTTACTTACGCGAAGGCTCTTTAGTCTGCTCTGGAAGGGTAAAATAAGCCTTTGTGTCAATGAGAATCGGGCACGTTGTATTTTGAGTTCAAGAATTGCATGTGTCCTCTCTCTTTAAACCCAGTGTCTTCCTCTCTCTTGTAATAACCCTCCAAGATGCTGTCACTCTATCCTGTACTCAAATCCCCTGAAAGCTTCTATCTCCTCCCATGATAGACCCTTTCCTGGGTGCTTGTGTTACTTGCCACTTTTCCTGAACTTCATCTAACTTTTTCAAATAAGGAGGTATTTTGGGGGGTTTCAGTTTTGATGGACTACAGATTACACTGTGTAGCTTTGAAGCATTTAGGGTTCATGGTTCAGACTGAAAAGACAATTCAATATTTTCCTGTGGCCTGGTACCATCACAGGCTTTTTGATTTGTGGGGCCTGAAAATGTAACCACTGAATTATAGTAATAATCGATTGGAATAAGATCTGCTTATTGACCCTTACACTAATGATGTAAAATTAAATATTTTACATAATGATTCTTTTTTAAAAAGAAAGATTTCCCCTGTGTGAATGGGCAAGTAGAGCTTTGCAAGGTTGTAATAATACTTCCCAGTGTTGCACTTCTTGTAGGATTGTAAACACATTTTGAACCTCAAATAACCTTCAGATGTACATATCCCCATTTTAAAGCTAGGCAAACAGAGGTGCACAGATGTGAAATGATTTGGTCAAAGTTGTACTGATGGAAATAGATCCAGGAATAGATCTTGAGTTCTAACTTGTTGTTTTAGGCTCTAACTGCTAGACCACATTGCTTCTACTACTGTAGGCTGTGACTGTTTCCACAGGATAACTCTTTAGTGAAGTCAAAGATGTTGAATATTAGGATCAATGTTTGAAGAGAGTATTTTTGGTAAATTCGCTCTTATTGTGGTGTTACTATTACTGCATAGATTTTGTCCAAATGTCAGTAGACGTGGCGGGGGGAGTGAGGAGATTTAGGAATTCTTGACTTTAAAACAAACAATCAGTGTTTAAAAATAGCCTGTCTTTTGACACCCTGCTCCAGTTCTGAAGGGAAGGGTGGCTCTCTGGCACACGTGATGCATGAATAAAGTAGATGTGCAGGCTCTGCTTTGGGATTAAAAGTTTTTGTTTGGTTGTTTTTTCTCATTTTATTATATCTTGGGACACTTGTGTTTTGAAGAGCACAGGTTAAACATTACTGGCTGTTTCATTTCTGCTCTCTAGGGTAGACTGGGATTGTGTGCAATGAGGTGCTGGCCAATGAATTTCTGAGCATCTGGCCACCTTTTGTGTTTTCCCTCTTGTTAGAGCTGGAGTCTTTTGTTTTTGTGAAATCTCTCAAAAATGAGACACACATGTGTCTCCGAGCTGAAGACCACGCTAAATACAGCCACTAATCTTTAGAAAATTATAATGAAAACCACAGGAAAAAAATCTAGAAGCATGGAAAATGCATTCCCTGGGAATGTATGGGTGGGAATTTTTTGCATATTTAGAGCTGTGGAACAGATAGATTTAGAGGTAGGAGTGGATTCTTTTGGCTCTGTGCCTCCTACATTAATTCCTTCTGTAGCCATGATGAGATCATGGTTTTGTCAGACAGTAATTGGTCAGTGCAATTTGGTATTGACACAAACTGGGCTGAGGAGCACTGAAGTTGTGGTGAATGGGCCTTTTGGGGTGTGTGTGTGTGTGTGTGTGTGAAGTTGCTCACCACTTTTTCTAGCCAGTTCCATCTTTTTGACAACCACAGTGACACGGGAAATATGTGGAGTTGAGTTAGGAACAGCATTCAGAGCAAACGATCATAACCTCTTTAGTGACATTAGACGGTTTCAAGGGAAAGGCTTTAAATGAGTGTTTCCCTTTCCTTCTCTTCTCTTGCTGTCTGCAGTGGCATAGATGCTTGTTAATGGAGCGCTGGCCATCACATTGCCTGTGGCATGGTTAGAGCCCTGGGAAGATTTACATTAATCAAACACAAACAGACAGTGTAGCGTGAAGAAATTTCTATCCTGCTAGCGCTGCTCGGGAACCTAATTAGGTTATTGGGGCAGAAAAAGAAAACAACCCCTCCATCCCACTGCTACTTTCTTTCCCTAGGGCTGAGCCAGTCATCTAGCCAAAAGGGCAGCGAGCTTGCTGCCCTCTGTGTTGACCTGCTGATCTCTCGTTCCAGAAAAGAGAGAGAGACACTATTTTATTCCCCTCCTTCTCTTGAAAACAATAGGGAAGGTCCATTCTTCCAAGAAGAATTCTGTGCTTTCAGGTATCATTGTGAGTGGATGCCTTTTAAATATGTCTGTAAACAAAATAAATCATGTGATATGCATGCGGGGGGAAGGCAGAGCTGTGTGTGATGACAAGACCCCCGCAGCCCTATTTGAGCATCTTGTACAAGTGCATCATTTCATATTTGTTAAGTTACCGGGCTCAGTAGAGTGATCTGACACTTCCTTTTTTAATATCCCTCTTGGTCCCAGGATATTTGGACATGCTGAGTTTTAAACCCCAGCTCTCCTCCTTTGCTGCCCTGCTGCATGCATTCTCCCAGAGAAGAGTACGTGGATGCTGTTCTCTGTCTGTCCATTAGTAGCGCAGTGTTGGGTCTCTGTTGATGATGGTTGGGAGGAGATGGGAGAGAAGAGGTGGAGTTTATTCCCATCCCTCAGATGGTCAGTAAAACAATCAAATGCCTTTCCAAGAAAAAAGCATTTAAAAAGAGAAGGCAAAAACGAGGGGTAGCTTGTGCTCTTTGGAGAGGAGTTGGGCCTGATATTCTACTCCGTGGTAATGAGCCTTTCGAGATCTCCCTTGTCTGCTGTTTTGTCCTGTGATCCAGGTAATGTCTGGAAGCCTTTGTTCCCTCTCTCTGTTATGTGAATATGGTGAGAGACTAGAAAATAGCATGTCTGAGTGCTGGGTGCAGGGGGAAAGGAATGTTCCTGTAATATTGATGAGAATTAACTGTGCATGGAAATAACCCTTTCCCCTTTGTTGTGATCCTGCAGTTGCTCTTTTTTTGTGTTGTATTTTAATTTACCATTTAAATACACTAATTTTGAAAATGCACGCCTGCTTGAGAACAAAGGTTTTGACAGCTAGAAAAGATGTCTTGGAAAAAATGTAGGCAGCACTCCTCAATGCTGAACTGCTTGCAACCCTTTATGCATGCTAGCAGCATCCTCCTTACCAGCATTTGTGATCTACCTGAAGTGAGATTGGATAATCTGATGCTTTTGGATAGCGGTGATGAATTACTTCCCACTCAGTGCATGTGAAACCATTTTAGAGGAGGAGATGATGTTTTAAATATTTTCCTATAATATTTCCATTTTTGTGTTTATAATCGGGTCTGGTTTTATTGAAAACAAAAGCAGCAATGGAAGAGAGCTGAGCTGACTGTCTGTTCAGGGCAGTGCTGCTGGTACAGAATTCATACAGCATTAATCTGAATAATTTTACCATTTATTCAGTGTGTAATGTCAGCACCATGATGTGTATGAAGACACTACTGTCTTGCTTTGTGATGGCGTTGGGAGGTTCATTGCATCCATTTGAGCATATCTATTAATGTATGGATGTTGGGATTAGATGTGAAGGGTGAAGATGGTGTGAAAAACACATCACTGCGTTTCCTTTGATGGACTATGCTATAAAAGAGGCACTCAGCTTCTGTCCAGAAAGGGAACTTCCTAGAAAGGCAATGTTTTAGGTGGCCCTGGCATGAAGAGGCAGCTCTGAGAAGTACTGGGACATGATCCTGAATGTTGTTGCAAGCTCTGCTCTCACTGAAGTCAGTGAGAGTTGAGAATACTTACCACTGCACTGGGCCTTTAAGGATTAAGTGCTGAGGACTAATGTATTCTGCCAAGCTTGAATTGAAACTTGAAGCAGACACTGCGATTTTTAAATGGTTTGATTATCTCCATCCTGCTGACACGAGACTTGAGGAATGTAACTGCTCCCACCTCTCGACAGCTGGTATATTTCTCAGGAATAAGGCTTTCTTTTAAGATGGCTTCACAGGAGAATTTGGGGTGGAGGGGAGGGAATATTCATATAAAAATGTCCTAAGAAGTATAATGGTTATACCTCTGGTGATACGTTGTTGTCACATGCTTTCTGAGCATCCCAAAGGATGTTACTATAACCTCATGGCTTTATTATTGAACTAGACGGGTTTCTCTATTTTCCCCCTTCCCAACTCACAATCGAAGACACTGGACTTGATCCTGCAGTGAAGCCAGAACCTGTGTTTGATCTAGTTTCTGACAGTAGTTTGTCATAGATTCAGCACTGAAACTTCTCTGTAAGAACAAATTGAAGGGGAATATGAAATACGAGGGAGCACAGCCTTGCTTAAATACACTTGGAGAAATTGCACTCTTCACGCATGCAGTATGCTGTGCGTCATTTGCTTCTTGGCTTCTAGCTCAGGCTGCATATCAGTGGTGTGGAAGATAGAAGGTTTGCATATTATGTGCATTTGTTTTGGTTCCTTTGGGTTTGTAGGTGCTATACAAAAATATAAGATACCAGGGAGAGCCACTATTGTCTTTATAGTTAAGATTGAAATTAGTTTTACAGCATAAGCTTGGTGGGGTGTGGTCCCCCCCCCCCACACACACACCCTACTTTATTTCCCTTTGCCAGAGCTAAGAGAATCTGTCTGAAACGTCTCATGTGATCTTGTGCCAGGGTAGAAATTTTTCTGGAAAGTCTTGAAGCAAATAGTATGAGACGTTAGCGGGATTAAAAAAAAGAGATGTAATTCACTTCTGATTTTTTTTTCTTGGTTTATATCTCAAATGTTGTGGCTTACAAATGACAGTCTCGTTTATTCTGTCTCCCTCAGTGGTTGCATCTGTGCTAGCCAACTTTGTAGCATTAACTCACCACCAATGCAATTTCACCAGTAGTAGAATGGGCTGCAAATCAAGATGTATCAGAAGCCTTCTACAATTGTCAGTAACTTGGACCCAGTAGAGTGGAAGCTGTAGATAGGACTGAAGTGTTACTACCCACACTGTAGGTTAAAGAGCACTGTGGTCATGATTCCCAAGACTGTCTAAGCTGTAGATTCTGCTGGTGGAGCAGTATGTGTCCAGTTTGAGCATTGGCCAGCTAAACCCAGGGTTGTGAGTTCAATCCTTGAGGGGGCCACTTAGGGATCTGGGGCAAAATCAGCACTTGGTCCTGCTAGTGAAGGTAGGGGGCTGATCTCAATGACGTTTCAGGGTCCCTTCCAGTTCTATGAGATAGGTATATCTCTATATATTGGGGAGGGATAGCTCAGTGATTTGAGCATTGGCCTGCTAATCCCAGGGTTGTGAGTTCAATCCTTGAGGGGACCATTTAGGGATCTGGGGCAAAAATCTGTCTGGGGATTGGTCCTGCTTTGAGCAGGGGGTTGGACTAGATGACCTTCTGAGGTGCCTTCCAACTTTGATATTCTATGATTCTATGATTGGGGCTTGGGCATGGTGGAGGATGCATTTTACTTTGGTTGCCCTTTGGCTGAAAAGAGGCAGTCCCAGGTTGGCTGGCACAAAAATTCTGATGTGCCAGCAGGTACTAGACCAATAACCTACATTAACTGTTGGAACAAACTGCTAAGAGAAGTGATGGATTCTCCATCATTTGATGTCTTCAAATTAAGACTTGGATGACTTTTGTCAAACATAGGCTGTGGGGTTCAGTACAAGAGTAACTGGAGGAAATTCTGTGGTCTGTCACAGGAGGTCAGACAGTATGAGCTAATGGTCCCTTCTGGCCTTGAAACTTGACTCTCTGAATTAAGGTGTCATTGAGCTACTTTACACTATTTTTGTCAAAGTTCCCAAACCAAAGGAAATGTTCCAGTCAAATGTCTGAATTAAGCTGTAGTTAAATTAGATGTGCATTTATAATCGCAAAGGGGGAAAAACAACTTATTAAAATACTGGTTTTTATTTTTAGAAAACTTTATCTGAAAGACAATAAATACAAAGATAAAGTCACACTTTGAAAATGGAAAATATATAAATATTACTATAATTTGGCAACCTTGGGAAATGGTGTTTGTGTATAATCCAGTGTCTAGATATAGGATAGGGGAAATAGAGCTGAGTCTCGTATGTCAGCGAGCTTTCTGAGCTGAAAAATCCCTGTGCATAGGAGCATAATGCTGCTCCCATTGAAATTCATTGCAAAACTCCCATGAATTTCAGTGGGAGCAAGCTAGGGTTGCCAGGCATCCAGTTTTGGACCAGAACACCTGGTTGAAAAGGGGCCTGGTGGATCTGGTCAGTACTGCTGACAGGGCTGCTAAAAGTCTAGTTGGTGGGGCTAAGGCAGGCTCCCTGCCTGCCTGCCCTGGCTCTGTGCAGCTCCTGGAAGCAGCGACATGTCTCTGCGGCCCCTAGGCACAGGGGTGGCCTGCAGGTGAGACTCCTGCGCAGCGCCCCCATGGCTAAGCCTACACCTGTGGGCTGCAGGGACATGTTGCCACTTCTGGGAGCCACCTGAGGTAAGCACCACCTGGAGCCTGAGCCCCACCCCATAGCCTGTACCCTGAGCCGGAGCTATCAACCCCTCCCGCACTCCAACGCCCTGCCCCAGCCAGGTGTAAATGAGCGAGGGTGGGGGAGACCGAGTGACCGAGGGAGGGGGGAATAGAGTGAACAGGGGGTGGGGCCTCAGAAAAGGGGCGGGGTCATGCACACAGGGCAAGGGTGTTCGGTTTTCTGCAGTCAAAGTTGGCAACCGTAAGCAAGACTGGTCTGTTAGTTGCTGCTCTGAGTGTACCCATTCTTGGGTAACAGACTCAGTTCCTCACTGGTGGCTAGAACTTTCGTATAGGACAGATGTGATGAATGAGTCTGTAGAGTGTACTGTCTGTGTGTGGTATATCTATATATACCAACTACCTAATGAGATGTGTATTCAGAGACAGATTTTCAAAGGGGCTTCAGACTTGCTTCTACCTTTGTGCACACAATCACAAAAGCAAAATTTGGTATTTGGAGACAGTGTATAGAAAATTTGGCTTCCAAAATATGGGGTATTACATGTGACATGTTTTCTCCTTCCAACCCATGTCTTTGCTATTTTAAAAGCTGTCTTCACTTGCTGCTAGTCTACCACAGCCACAAATAAGATACAGCATTAATAAGGAAACTAGGCTGTCTCTCTAATGCAACACGAAAGCTGCATGATACACTGAGGCAACATGACTGATCTCCAAGCCCTTGTGCATGTGTTGGGTGGAAGCAAATCCCATGGCATTTGAACATGTTAATTTCCAATGGTTGGTTTAGCAGAATAAAACTGACTGGCATAGTGTTTTTGTTCCTGTGTATGTGTGTAGGTAGGTGTAGGCTGGGTGCTGGTGTGAGAGTAGCAGAGGAGTGTTTCCTGTGAGCCAGCTTCCTATTGCTATTATTGTCAGGCAAAGCAAACATTTAATTTCAACGGTAATTAACCTGCTTTTCTAAACTGTAGCTAACTTGGACTGCCTGGCCCTGTCATCTAAAGGAACTTAGTTGCTTTGTGGTCTTTGTGCAGTGGGGCCATCTGTGGTTGTAGAAATAATTTAAAAATTTCTTATTATTGGATACTGGAGGGAGAAAAATGCAACACAAGGTACTGGTTGCGTTCCTGAGAGGTGTAAATTGGGCTTTTCCCCACAAGCAGAAACTCATGGTGCCAAGAAGCAGTGCAAATGGAAAAAGGCTTTTTTCAGAGCTTTTCTAATAGGACCAAACCGCATACTATAGAATTGACTTCTGGTGTTAAGAGGTAAGTGCGAATATGAATTCTGTAGGTCTGAGAATCTTTGCCTAAGAAAGCACAGCCTTCACTCCTGGATTTGAAGGGCTTGGCCCTCTTATCTTACTGGTTCAATATGCAATGCAATGGATGCATACAGCAAATGGGCAATTTTTGTGGATGCTTGCCCTCCAGTTCACAGTGGCATAACATCTGTCTTGGCTACAACAATTTCTTTCAGGTAAAGTAATTTTAAGAAAGTAGTTGTCCTTTTTTGAAAATAATTGATCATGTGTGTTTAATTCATTTTTGTCACCCCCTTCCATCTGTGTTCTCTCTTCCCCCCTCCCCCCCCCGAAAAAAGGTGAGCCAGTCACCCGTGACTGGTTACCCCGTTGCACATGCTGGGGTTAGGCTCCACAGACTGGTGGTAGTCCATGGACCACAGTTTGGGAGCCTCTGCTCCAGAATGATTTCAGAATAGTTTTGCTGTGGGTCTCTGATGTATCATTTCCCCTAGATGAACCTGACACTGTTGCTTGAATCTCTTGTTTTCAGGCTTCATTTATAAAGCCTCAGGGATGAGGGAAAACTGAGGAGTTTGTTACATTACTATCTCTTGTATTTTGTAGTTATGGTTTGTGTTCTGTATAGCTGTTCCTACCCAATAGTGCAGATACTAGACAATAGTTGTCCTTGTGCTAGTAAAGGACTGTAACTTCAAGTCCTGTAGATGGGGGAACTGTAATGCTTCTAAACCTTGGAAGTCAGGCGCTCGTGGAAGAACAGTATTTGGTGCTGAAAATGTTTTGTCTGATTAAAATGTCCCCTCCCATTAGCAGAATTTCTACAGTGACTAAAAGCTCTCTCGCAGGGTCCTGGCTTCAGCAGCAGAACAGCACAAAGGCCACATTGAGAATAGCTGCTGGGGAAACCCTCCTTCCTTGCCTGCCCTGTAAATGCAGTTCTTTCTCCGTGAAAAGCCCTGACATCAGCTCTTGGAAAAATCCAAACGCTTGTGTCATGGAACAGAGTTGAGGCACTTGGCTGGTGTGGTACTGAATGGCTGAACTGTGGATGAAACTTCACTAGAGATGCTTTTCCCTTCCCCTCCCCTAACCCATACTGCTCTGAGAAACATTAACCCACACTTTGGAAAGCTGCCCAAATAGAAGAGACTAAGAACAGTTGCAAAACTGCAATAAGTTATCAGTATTTTCTGGACACCCACCCCTCCACTAGCCTCTCTCTCCTTCTCCATGTGTTATACACCTCTTCTAGAGCTGAATACATCTATCTATACTGTTATTTCCCAAAGCTGGCAAAAGATATGCCACCAGCATTGTTAGTATCTTTCATATAGCTCCTGGTGTGGAAACCAAGGCATTGTTTTCTTTTTACATTAAGTTCTTGAAGAGCACTGATGCCTCCCTTCTGTTCTTTCATCCTTTTTTTTTTTTTTTCTTTTTCTTTTTTGCCTGTTCTATTTCCCCCCCCCCCCCCCCCAGCCCCTCCCCATATCTCCTGGCAGCTGCAGAGAGAGAGCTTGCCAAGGTCTGGGGCACTGCTGCACAGCAATGAACATTCCCACCCCCAGCGTGCGCCAGTTTAACCACTTTTCCAAAGTTGCCAGCAGCATTGTTTTTGAAAATCCCAAATGTTCTGAGCCTACTTATCAGAGACTATACCTCCCTGTAGTGGTAGGGTGCTTTTGCTAGTACTGGTGTTGGGACTTTTCCCGGGGGGACTCCCCACCTTTTGGGAATCTCTCCTTTTTTGATGATCCATCGGAGACCGTCATGTAGCTTTCAAGGCTCTGAGGAAGGTAGATTTATTTATTGCCTTTAACTTTTGATTGATTTTTTGCTTATTTCATTCCTGCCAGTTTTGCTGCCAAAACAATACTAGCATCCATTGGTAGAGTCTCTTTAACTTTACTCATAATGGGCATTTCAGGAAAGCTATTGTGGGATTTTTATAGTTTGCCTGTCACTATGATGGTGAGGTGCTTATTTTTGAAACTTAAAAATGCATAAACTACCCTCAGCGGCATAACATGAAAAGATCGCTGCAGCACTCCACAGGAATGTTACCATATTAAAGCAAAACACAGTGGAATCTAGAACTAAAAATATTATGAGCTAAATCCTGAGTTCTTTACTGGCTTTTTACTTGGGCAAAACTCCCTTTGGAGCTGATGGGATCATGTGGGGGAAGAGTATTGTGTGGGGTCAGCACTAGGGGACTGAACTAGACCGGCTTTCCGGCCTTCTTCAGTCATTAGTTTCCGATGTTCCTGCATTGAAGGTGAAGATTAGATCCATTCACAGAACTGTCAGTAATCTAAAGCTAATAATGCCATGAGCAATTCTTCCATGAGTCATTCTGTCAGCTGTGGCTGCTGCTCTGAACTCCTACTAAAATAACATGGATGTTTTTCTTGATCACCCAGTTCAGTTTCCCTCCCCCTTACCGCAAGTGTACCAGAGCTCTATATGGCTGCAAGCTTATAGTGTACCAGAGCTCTATATGGCTGCAAGGGGTCCTAGCAATGTGTACCACTTGGCCACCCTTTCTAGCTCAGTTTCTTCTCTGCAGCCTGCATTTGGAAACCCCTTGTCCTGAAGGGCTGTCAGATTTTGTTCAGGAGAGGACTTCATGGTTTCCACAACTCTAAGCAGAGCACAACGTTTTGTTGGTGATGGTGGCAAAGGGGACACTGCACCTAGGAAACTGATCTTTAAATGGATACATTCTAAGCCATAGATGGTTTCTGCACTGGGTCAGCGGTGTCTAGTGAAAGTAACCTAGATAAGCTGATATGGTCACAGCAGGGGTTTGTGGGTAGTGCATTGAAATGCCATATTTCTCTCTGCATTCTCTCTTGGTTTCTAATAGCTGGCCACTTTCCACATCTGCATTTCTCTCTGTCCGCCTGTCATTTGCAATCTCATCAGTTCCTCTTACTCAGCCATCCCTCTTGTACAGAACATGTTCACCCAACTTTGTTGTGACAGAGGACTGCCTGAAGCTGTATGTTAAGGTCATAATGGTGCTGCTGTAGTTCAGGTCGTGTGGGCACTATCCTGTAAGCCTCGTCTTCTCGGGGCTTTGAAATTCAACAAACAAATGCCTTCCTCAGTTTAGAGAGTGTGTGTAAAATGTGAGAATAGCACAAATCTTTGTTTTGTTTCTGAAAAATGACTATGAAATGGCATCAGTCTTCCATATTTGTTATAGCTCAAAGACTCCAGTTCAGATGTGGTCAGTTTACAAGTTAAAATACAGCTTTTTCCTGACCACCAGCACTGTATACTTGATCTGGGGTCTGAGAGTCAAATTTGAAGTGTCTGACGAAGTTACACAAGTAATAAAGATGGTGCAGGCTGTTCAGTGGTCTGGCATGGGTGTGTGAGAGTCAAATTTAGTCTAGCTGTTAAATCTTAATGATCAGATCTGCTCGTGCATACATGAGCCAGAACAGAATCCAGCTCCATCTCTGAGCTGCGGTTGCTCTGCAGAACTAAATGGAAAAGAGAGCACGAAAAACTTACTGTTTTGTTACTAAAGTCAGCAGATGCGACTCCTAAATATGTACAGAGATCCCATTATTGACTAATAATACCCAGTGATAACCTGCTTTTGGGTACCAAGGTGCCATTTTAAGTAGCCTTTTTTTAGAGCAGAACAACTCTTGGAGTTGTTTGTTTTTTCTTCCCTTTTCTCTTTCGGCACTTTTTCCATGAGAAAAAGTAAGATGGCTTTATGATTTCTTTTCTCCCCCCTCCTCTTCCTGTTTAGGGTTCTGCAAAAAGCAACTTTTTTCTAAATGACTACTATTAAGTAACCATAATGCTTTCAATGCTACTATTCCTCTCCTAATTAAAGATTATTTCTGTCAAGCAAGCAGTTTTTGCTCATCCCTGTTGAGCAAATTTCATGTTATAAATTACTCACACCAGCACAAGCTGTAATAATTTTGATTGCAATCCTGCAAGCAATAACTTACACACAAGCTTAACTTTAAGCATGTGCGTAGGCTGAGTGAAGTAAATGAGGCTAAAGTTATGCAAATACATATGTTTTTCTAAGTTTGGGGCCCAAGTTTGAATCAAAATATTTTTCTTTCATCAGTTTTTGAGAAAGCAGGTACTAAAATCTTGCTAGAAATCAAGCCGGAATAAAACCCGACATGGTTCTCTGAACAATGTGCTATTTATGGCCTGATATATTTTCAACCTTCAGGGCTAGAATGGAATGCTTTGTACTGTTGGAAAGCTGGGAATCCTTCCTAGCCCTGGTGTGTTTTGACACACACAATCTTAAAACTATTATTTTTCTCTTGGCTTAGGTGGTGCTTTTTAGGCTCTGGTCCAATGCAGAGAGTGTGTGTGTGTAAGTGAGGGAGATACTTTGGAGCAGTGTAATTTTCAGTCTCTAGTATTGCAGGTTGTGTATTTTTGTTCAAATTGCTCATTACTGAACTTATTTAACTTAACATACTTATGACTGATAAAGGCATCCTTTTAATAGTCTGACGCGTTAAGTCAAATAAATCAAGTGATTTTAAATGACTTGAAAATGAAATTTGATATAGCTCTTAATCACTTCTGGTATTTGGGAGTCATAGAGGGCAGAACGACTAGTTTGAAAATGTGCTGATGCACAACGGCACTTCAGACAAAATGTCCACAAAGGTTTTTTATCAGTCAGATTTGGAGTTGAATCTCAGCCTGCAGTGGGTTTGCAGTGGTAGGTGAAATGCACAATCTACTGTGTTATTTGGGTACAAGGGGGTGAGTTCAAGGTGAGCTTTCAGCACTACCTCTAAACAACTTTTTGGCTTTTGTAGGATGAAGGGTGAACATCAAATAAAAATTGAGTTAAGTATGTGAACACTTGCTGAATACCTGCACACTGTGGTGGGCATCTGGCAGAGAAATAAGGTTATATTAATCACTTAGTGCTTTATCTTTTTCTCTCAGTTAAGCACCATTCCTCCCTATTTCCCTGAAAGAGAAATCTTTCTGATGCTTCCTGGTGCATGTTTGAAGGTACCTCAGAGTGCAAGAAAATCAGATATTTCAAATCGTACTGCGTCATGTGGCAGCTCTGTCTGCATCGTTCTGGAATCTCTTTTGATGTACTTTCAATATACATCATTTCTCAGTCTAATTTCTTATACTGTGCCTATTACCATAGTAAAGAAGTGATTTGGTCTTTAAGCATGGAAGGATATCTTCAGCAAACCAAGAAATGCTAGGAGTTATTCACAGTGGGAGCATGTGGGAAAAGTAGAAACTTAGCCTGTGCTGAATGCTCCCCAGTCTGATTACTGAATGTCTTAAACTCCGCAGATTTCTTTCATCCCTTAATTTCTGTGGGTCTGTAATTCAGTGGTCTGGAACTACTTCAGGGCTTGTTCAGAGTTGTTCTATATAAGGGAGCTTATCTCTGGTTCAGCTCTAACACAAAGACCCAAGTTCCTATGCAGTCCTGGTTTGTTAGCTTGACTAGACACTTCTGCTTCTGAAGTAAAGTTCAGTAATTCAAGGCAGCAATGCAGTGATTGTACATTGGAGGAATGAACTTTGAGGTCTCCTCATCTCTCCCTGTATTTCTAGAGTATTTGCTGGGTACTCGTAGGCTTGTGAGAGGCTTCACTGTGATCATAACCTGTTGCCTGTCCTGCTTCCCTCCCCCCTCTCTCTTTGAGAGAAAAAAGAAACTCAGGAAATTGGCTTGCAGCCAGTGGCTGGGGAGCTTCCGGGAATCTATCCCAGAATCCTTCTGGAACAGTGCACCCCTTGACGCATGCGGCATTGTTCTGGAGAGTGGAGTTTTCATGAGGGAAAGACAGAGGCTAAAGGTGAGAAACACTGTGGTCGTGCGATCCCAGGATTAGTGCTGAAACCCACGGAAAAGAAACCAATCTGCTTTCTTCTCTGGCAGCAATTCTGCCAGGACGAGCAGGCCCATTGTAAAGGCTGGATAATAATCGCTTGTCATATAGGAAAGCTCTGAGGCTTGGACCCTGCCTGATTCAGCAAGGTGTTTAAACACATGCCTAACTTTTAAGTGCATCAGCTGTTCCACTGACTTCAATGTGCTTGAAGTTAAGCTTGTACTTAAGAACTTTGCTGAATCAGGGCCTTAATTAATGATAGGAAAACCCTGAATACATGCTTATGGACTTCTTTTGAAAACAACCAAATTGTAGCATAGCACTTTACATTACTAAAACTCAATTTACTTTCCTCATTTATGCTGTTAGGCGGAGGATAGAGAAGTGCAAAAAATAAAACCGTAAAAGAGCTAGTTTTATTTTGCTTTGTAATCTATTTCGCTTTCTGGCTGCACTAGTATGATGTTACAACGTTTTGAGTTGGAAACACTGTAAGGGAAAACTGTTTTCATATAAATGTTTCTATTTAATATTAGGTTTTGCAAAACGCATTCTAACAATGTAAATTTGGGTGCCTCAGCTATCAGATGCCACTCAAATAATTGACACACCCTGTGATACTATAAGTTCTTGTAAGAGAAATTATTATTGCATCAGGCTTTGGGAAGCTAATGGTTTGCCCCTCCTGCTCTTCCCTAGATCCACTGTCCGCTCATTCTACTGTTGAGTCAGACCCTTTGTTATTGCAGCTCAGTTTATCACTGAATCTGTAGGACTAGGTTAGATTTAGCTGCCTGAAACACCTGTGGGAGGGTGAACTGTCCAGGTGGAGCAGAATGGGGAGAGGTTGGGCTGGGGAAGCATTTCTTATTTTGTCCTTTCAGATAGGACACAGTGGTTAAATTTTAAGCAAGGGATCTCCTGAACCTTTTGGGGAAGGAGAAGCCAATGTTGCATTCTCAGTGTTTAGATCTTCACAGCCTCTTATTTGGATTTGTTGCTGTATTTACAGCCAGTGTGTTTGGTTTGGTGTATGTATGTCTTTTTAATGGAAAATGTGCTCCTTTTGGAGAGTTGTAATTTCAGTTTTTCTTCTCCTGTCACCCTTTTGTGGGAAGGGATGGATTTGTTTATAGCAGTGTGCTTGAGTAGAGGATTGGCACAGGTGGTGAGCATTTTGTGTGTGTACATCTTTTATGTGGGTTCCTTTCACCTGAAGAGAGGGATTAGGTGAGTGATAAGATCAGGTTGAATTTAATTACCATTTTAAAGTAATTGTGGTGATGTCACAGGTGTGTAAAGGCACCACTTCTGTTTAGGCCACAAGAGATGCATTTGGTATTGGGCAGAAAGCAGGTGGTCAACTGCTTTTTTCCTTAGGAAACAGAAAACTTTAAGCATGAAACAGCTTGTAAATAGTCATTTTGTGTGGGGAGACTCCTTGCTAGTCCAGAAAACCATTTGGGTAAGGAGGTTGATTCTGAATGTGGCCCAGTCAGTCAGTTTGATGGGCTCAGGGTTCTTCAACTTGCTTATTGAGTCTGAGGTTGGAAATGCTAGTCTTTAATAAAAATCTATTAGATAAAACAAAATCAGTTAAGTGTTGCCTTCCAGTTTTTATTTGATTACATTTTCCTTCTTTAATTGTCATCTTTTCCTTTCTTCTGTTGCTGTGTGGAAAACTCAGACAAAACAGGAAAAACCGACTCTACGTTAAGTGCTGTCAAATGCACAAAGCAAACAAATGGGGGGGGGGGGGAAAGAGGAAAATATTTACCTCTAATCTTTCATTTATTGTAATCCTAAGTGTTACTAGTAACAACAGAGAAAAATAATTTAGGACAAAATGTAACCTTAAATGATCTATGTCCATTTTACTATACTACTTTTCACTTCTGTACTGCTTTCCAGACACGAATCTAAGAGCACTTGACAAACAGTATTGAATTTAGCCTCCTAAAACTGCTGAGAGTTCAGGAAATATTATTACCATTTTGCAGATACAGAAGCTGAGGCACATAGAAGTTAAGTTACATGCTAAAGGTCACATGTGGGAATTGAGTGGCAGTGCTAGGAACAGAATCTCTAGGTCTCCTGATTGCTTTGCCTCATTGTCTAAATTGCTGATTTCCACCCTTTCCTCTCCTTTTATGAGAAGATGCTCTGGGAGGTATGGTGTTTATTGATAAGAAAATGGGCCTGGGGTACTGGATTCAAGGGTTTTAACCCCAGATCTGCCATTGGCTAGCTGTGAGACCTTGGGTAAATGTTAAACTTCCTTTAGTTCAGTTTACCCAACTGTAAAATGAGCATAGTGAAGGCTCAAAGAGGGAGTTATGTTGTTCAATTAGCAAGGTAAAGGACTTGGGGATCGTCTTACGAAAGGCAGACGTCTTACAGACATGTAGAATGTCTTTATTAACGTTAACTATGATATTAAGAAGCAAAATGTATTTCACTACACTTTCTTTTTTTTTCAGGTTTCCTCTCAAAAAACCTACAAGGTAAGATAATGGGGTTTTGGTTGCCTACTGTACTGCAAGCTTCAAGATGACATTTTTGCACTATAAAATTACTTTAAAAAATATTTGGAGCAGTGTCCATAGCTCACTTAAGTAAATGAAGTGCACAAATTGGTCTGTGGTTATACAGAAGGTCAGACTAGATGGTGACAGTGGTCCCTTCTGGCCTTGGAATCAGTGGAACTGAGTGCTCAAAATATAGCTGGTGACATTTATAGTGCATGGTTTAGTGTTACCATTTGCAGTTTCTGTAGCATTTTTGCTATGCACACCAACTGAACTTCTTTGGGATTTGAGATGGTCCTAGAAGAATATGACTCTAGGGTCGAGCCTGATACACAAACTCTTGCTGCATGAAGGCTTTTTGTTTTAAATCTTTGTCTCCATTTTGAAATGATGTTTTAAGGCAGGGTTGGGGGAACTGATGATTTTTGGATGCTCTTTTGCCCCTTTGTAAATTATAAACTGGCTTCATTTTTAAAGTGCAATTTGGCAAATTATTACATGACCAATAACCTTAATTGTTTTTAACGCTTGGAAAGGTAAAAGGTTAAATGCACTGTTTATCTGAGGGAGAGAAAATTTCTTCTCCCCTTCAGATTTTGGTGTCTATCTTTGAATGTTAACTTAAATATTGCTTCATGTCTTCTCAGTATTGTTTGTTTGTTTGTTTGTTTTTAACTGAGGCTACTTGCAGTTTCTTTGTAAAGTTTTAGCTATAACCGGCGGTCCTGTGGTGAAGTGATCCAAAATCAGTTGCTTTTGTTTGACATAGGCATGGCAGCATTCTGAGCAGAGAGACTCCAGCTGACAAGAAACAGAAGGTTGAACGCTGCAGTAGTGCACACGACTTCGATCCGACAGGTAAAGGCTTCAAAACTTCCCAGATGAGAGTGCAGGATTTAAAAGTTATTGGGGGTTGGAGTAAATGAGCGCTAATAGGCGTAATGTTCAGGAGCGATTGTTCTCTATTTGATTGCAAAGCTTTTTTTCCTTTTCAATATTATACCCAGACTTTGCAGCAAAGGTGGGTGACTGAATTTGGCATGACCTTGCACAAGGTGGCTTTCATCTGTGCAAAAATAAATCTAGACTAGTAACCCCAGTAAATGACCTAAATTGTGTGGTGTTTTTAAGAAATAAAATAAATAGCCCAAATGTTCAGGAAGCAAATATTTTAGCTTGTGGCTGGTCTTACTTGGTGGAGGAAATGCGAATATGTAAAAGGTCGTGTGGTCACAGCAGCAACTGACTTCCAGTCCCAGTGGGTTTTGAACCTTCTCTGCATCCTTAAGGATGAAGCTGCACTCTCAAGAACTCAAATTTTTAAATAAAACTTAATTTTGATGGACGTGGTGTCAATTTTTTTTCTGTTTCCTCCTCTTTCTATGCCCTTCTGTGAAATCTGGACCATCTTTGTTAGTTTCAGAGTCTAATGCTGTCTTGGGCACTGGACTGCATGCAAAGATTATTTCCTCTCCCCCTAAACCACTAACCCAGTGACTGCTGTGTGTTCTTAAAACTGTCTCACAGGCTCTTGCGTGTAAGCCTGCTGGTCCCATGCAGTGTGTTTCTCATGTTTGTGCACCCTGGTCCTGCTATTCCCTAGGGACTGTGGAACAGGTCAGAGTAGAATCTGAAGTTTGTAGACTGGGATATGAAGGAAGTGTTCTTGCACAGAGTGGATCAAGCTACTGTTTGCAAACCATGTTGTTGTAACGTTTCTGCCACTAGCTGCGTGGTTCCTTTCTAGTGTGCAGAACAAATACATTTAAAATGGGCTTCTAATGTGCACTTTTCCAGGGGTGGTGGGAATTGAATGAGTATCTCAATTCTCTTTAGGGTTAGGTAAAAGTAAAATATTTTGATTTGGGTTGCGTGGGAGAAGGTCACAGGATTTTGAACTTCAGGTTTAGAATTTGACTGCCTGGAAAGCAAAGCAGATGATCCTGGGACCTTTTAATCCCAGTACCCATTCTCTTGCTTTTAAGGGCTGTTGCTCTGCCCTACCATTAATGTATCTGTGGTCTAGTCTGGTAGATAAACTCTTTATTCTAGCCTCCATAACACTCATGCCTTTCTAAAGATGGATTCCAAGCATTGTGCACCTTCATCTATGCAAGCTGTCTTATGGTAAAGATGATTGATCTGGGGTCTGTATGCCCCCAAGACTTTTATCTAGAGTAACTTCTCCAATTCACTTGTTGGCATAGGAGAGAACTTGGTTTATTTCACTTTGTCTTCTGTGATGGACCCTCCCAGTGTGAGTTTACCCGTGTTGTTCACACTTGCATTATTCACACTTATTCCAAGTGTTATCACCTATGTGTTGTTCATACCCTATTTGTGTTTTGCACGATTTAACCTGATCATAGAAATCATTCTGTTTTTTTCCTTGAAGTTTTTTTTTCTCATGTTTGGTCTCCATATTTTCTATATCTCTCTCTTTCTCCTTTTCTCCTGCTCTTGTGCAGATAGCTCCTCCAAGAAGACAAAGTCTAGCTCGGAGGAGAGTAGATCCGAGACGTATGGTAAGCTAAAGCAGCCACTCCAGCCTTGCACCTTTCCTGTCTGCTCCATGCTTTCTGCCTGTGCACCCGAGGCCTTTGCCTTTTACTTGCTCTGCATGGCTTGCTTTGCAGCAGGGAGAGGGAAGCTGGGTTTTTAATGTGGTTTAGATGTGCAAGCATGTAACCGCTGGATAATAACCCATGTGTAGGAAGTGTAGACTGTCTTCTATATTCTCCTGTCTTCTGTTACCAGTTGGGAAAACTTGCTGGACTTGCTGTGTTTGGAGAATCTCTTTACCACCAAATAGTCATGGCGGTGTATCAACACACTTAAGTTAGACTGGACTCTACAGCGTGTGGTGCTGATGCAGAACTGTCTGCATCTTGTTTTAACCATGAAAGTTGAGCTGGCTGGGATAGCAGGATTTTTTTAATGATTTGCAGTTTCACTTTTTCAGTTTCATAAAATGGAGAAACAGTTCTTCATAAATCCCTTGCATGGGTTTGGCAGGGGATTTAACTATCTAGATAGTTATGCAAAATGATCCCATTAATTTTATTTTGGTGAAAACATTCACTCTATTTGCTTCATTCTGGTAAGGTCGCATCCCTTGAATTCCCATCTTGCTGCACCCTTGTGTTCTCTGGGTCTTCAGGCCAATGTAAATCAGCACATGATTCTGCCAGGAAAAGCTCACCCCTTCTTATATTTCCCAGTTCACCCCCGAGATGTGCCATGACAGTATCTTTCAAGGAAGCCCATTCATCACATAGTCCATGGTTGCTCATCTTTCCCTTCTAGCCTCCCTCAGGAGTGCTTCCCTTTGGACTGTGTCCTCCCCTCCACCTGCAGAGTATGCTTGTGGCTTGTGGTGTTAGCACTCCTAAAGAGATCGGTAGTCAAAAGGTAAGCTGGGCTTACAGCTGGTATGAATCTGAGACCTATAGGGATGGTAGACTATCAGTCTGTCACCGACCTAGCTGAGGCTGTGTAGTGGACAGTCACCCGACTGTGATAAGTGGACCAACCTTTGGATCCTGCATGCTTCCAAGTGAGTTGGAGCTGCCCAGGAAAAGCACTGTCTCTAGCTCTGAGCCTGTAGGGAATACTTCTGGGTGCAGACTCCCTACCTGAAATCCTTCCTTGGGACTTGGCTTTCTGCAGTGCAATTGCCCTAGTCCCGAGAGCAGTACCAAGACTTTCCAAACCTCAGAGTTGCTTATGCATGCCCCCACAGAGTTTCCCCTCCTGTGGCTGCTCCGATTTGTAATTTAACTTTTTGGGGACATATGGTAGGCAAAGTAAGGAACACAGGCTTTGCACAGGAATTTCTTCAATGCACTCTTACTTCAGTCTTGGCAGGAGAGTTACAGATCTAGGCAAAACAAACGCCAGAAAACAATCCCTCTTTCCCACTCCCACTCCAAAAGTCCTTGGGGAAAAGGTATGCCCCTCCTGCCACCATCCTCCCTGTCTCTTGTTTTTGGAAATTGACACACGCTCTAAGCAAAGGAGCCAGTCCCTTTAAAAGAAGTCGGAGACACCTTTTCAGTTCTTCCACTGAGGATTTTCCATGTTCTGACCTCTCACTATTTGCTTTCAGGCAGAGGTCGCTAAGTCAGTGGCTCTACCAGTAGCAATCCTAGTGTCCTGTCAGGTTAGAACTGTCCAGTGTTGATGGCCTTGTTTCAGCTTCCCAGACAGTCTGTTTCTGCTACCAAAAAGGGGATTCTGATACACACTGAAAGTTAAAATCATAAATATTTCCCAAAACAAAAAATTTATAAGTTTGAGACAAATTTATTCCCCAGATTGCTACACCACCTTCCTTAGGGATCTGAAGCTGGTCTTGAGAGAGTATGGGCTGTTTGGATGCAGCTGGAAGCTGATGTTGGGTCAGGCCTGCTCTGCTGTAGCTGTATGCACATCTTCCATCTCCAGAAGGAACAAGCAAATTACTTGCCTGAAGGCCAAACATAAGCATTTTAGAATGTTTCAGCTGACAAACTAATACTGTGGAACCCTTTACCAATTCCTAGCTAGCCAGGGCTTCTCCATAGTGAACGCTGGCTAGCTAGTGACTCGGCAGCCATGCTGGCCGTATCCAAATACCTTGAACCTCAACTAACTTTTGTCTAAAGCTGCTTAACCATCACATAGTCAGACTGTTCCCTGTTAATTACAGGAAATGTTTGGTATGCCTAGTGGAATGTATCTGTGTTTATACTACTTGCTCACTCTGTACAATGTCCTGGCTTTTCATGTCTTCATAGAGAAAGATGACTTCCTGACTTAAGCCTTTACTTCCGCCAAAATTTCCTGCAGATGTTCTGTCTGTGGCCAGGAGCTAGGCGAACAGTTTCCAGTCCTCCTTCCTTTCCAGTGGCCTTTTGCTGTGTTGGACCTCACCCTACCTTCTCTCTTCTTTCTCTACCTTCCCCAGCCCTGTGATACGTGTGGAGAAGCCTGCTGTTTGCTTTGGATGGGACCAAACTTTAAGAGCCTACAAGCAGAAATACTGAACTAATATTTTTTTTGTTAATGCGGTCTCTGGCTTGCCATTGGGCACTTAGTAATAGCAATCTCTTGAGTGGCAACAGGAAAATGAGGTGCGTCTTTCATATATGTGTGTGTTTTTTGTAACTCTTGAAATTCTTATTTGAAGTAGCAATAAGCCAAGAGTCCTTGAGCAGCTCTCTTCAGTGGGTTGGGGAATTAGGCAGGCAACACCATTCTCATGACTAGAAATTGATTGTGATAGAGCTAACTTAAAATGTTTTGACTTTCTGCTTCATAAATCCGACTACCCTTCTCCTGTCTGTGTATTCAGGGAAGTTGTGAAAGATTCCCGGTGTGGTCTGAGAACTGTATCCTAGTACTGTTCAGTGCCATTATAATGCAGCTGAATCTTTTGGCGCATCTCTTATGTCTTTCATGGAGTGTAATTTTAGTCATGTAAACTGCTTTTAGATAGAAAATTACCAATCAGGATCTTGGGCTCCATGCCAGCTAGCTTAGCCAATTTTTCAGTTAGTTTGTGGCAAATAGCTTTTGTGATCACGGGAATTCTCTTTACATCCTTTAATTTTTTTCTTCCACAAAATCTTTTCTTGTACATTTAAGGACATGGGCGTTTTTGCAGGTCATTGCTCCATACGGCAGACTAGACCCACTGAGTATTAATTTTCTCATTCCCACTCTTAGGATGTGAAGGTGGTTTCATTTAATTTTCTTTTGAAAATAGAGTTTCTATCCTTATGTGCCTGATGGAGCCCTAGAGCATTCTTCTTTCTTCACTCTTCCTGTTTCGTTCACTTTAGTCCCTCCTATTTTTTTTATAGGTTTTTATGCAATGCTTGTCACCGGGCTATCTGAGCACCTTCCAGTTGTGTATTAAGCCACGTGACTACACATCTGTCTCGTCTTGTTTGTTTTTTTATCCTCTCCCCGAGGGAGAAGGGTGTGCAGTGGAGTGTCTTGTTTTGGTGGTGTCTTTTTAAAAAGTATTTATACAGTTGCTAGGTTTTCATTAGCGAAGGCAGGTCAAAGAAATGCACCTTGCACTAGGAGTGTAAATTTAATGAGATTTGTGATGGTCCCTGGATAGGTTCATTCCACAGTCCTAGACCATCCCTGGAGAAAATTCTGTCTCCTGCACAGACAAGCTTTACTCTTATCATCGAGAGTTCCGTTGTACCAAGGGAGCGTAATTGTCGACCACGGTCTGTCCCAAAGCTTGAGATTTTTTTCAGATATTCTGGGGCCAAGCCATGGAGTGCTTTGAACATAAGGACTGAGACCTTGAAACTTGATTCGATTCTATAGGAAGCCAGTGTAGGGAGCCATAAAGCCTTTGTGACTTTATGATACAGCTACTGTCTTTCCAGCCACTGAGGCCTTGAAAGGACACTTGGAAACCCCTCCTCATTGCACTTACAATGGCCAGAAATGGCTTGGAGTGTAATGGGGCACTCGGCCACAGGGGTTGAATGTGCTGTTTCCATGGAAGCAGATGCTCCTATTTGTAATGATTAAAAGTTCCAGGCCTGTATATAGTAAGGATATCCAGGCTAACATTGTGAATGGTGTTCAATGCCATTGATACCAAGTCTTATCAAGACATTGTATATTGCACTAACCTTTCCATGTGAGTTGGAGGAATGACTTCTGTTTCCTATTTAATGGAAGAATCTCTGAACAATTCTGATCTTGGAGTATTTGTGTCCTGTGGGACATTCCAACATTTGTTTTCATTGCAAAATTGGGACAAAAGGTTGACATTTCAAAATCTTGCATGGAAAGGAAATTCAGAATTTTTTGCCATTTTTGACTGAAACAAAACATTTAATCATTCCTGAGGTCAAAATGGTTGGTTTCGGTTTGAACTTACCTGAAACTTTGTTTCAAGTCTGTTCAATATAAAACTGCATTTTTTTCCACTGTGATGCATTGCATCATGGGAGTTGTAGCTCAGGAGCCTGATGCCCCCGTTTTCCCTTATGGGTCAAGTTCCATGATGCACCCAGCGACATGCGACTCCCATGAGCACCACTCAGTGTGAGGGAAATCGGCATTGCATTATGGAAGACGTAGTTTAGACTCCCATTCTTGCCTGTGGACTGGGCTTCCTGAAGGACTATTACAGCTCCTGTAAAGCAGTGTGCTGATAGGCAAATACAGTTTAATGTTATGTAGAACTGATTCAAAATGAAACTTTTTGGGTCCGTTCAAAAACTGAAATATTCAAAATTTGGAAAAATATTGATTTGCTGCTGACCCCTCTCGACCTTCATTTTCCATCAGAAAATTCCCAACCAGCTCGAGTAATAATTAACACTTCTATAAAACCGTACCCTCTTAAAGATCCCAAAACACTTTAGAGTTTCTCTAATGGATCAGACTCGCTGTTCCTGGGTGGTGAAATAGAGCTGTTCTGTTCCTGCAGTCTTTCACATGTGTAATAATGTGTAGGAGGGAAAATTAATTGTTCAAATGGTCAGAGGTCAAACACCCTTACAAGTACCATGAAATGTCAGTGACCATGAAAAGCTAGGACCTTGACTCTTCCTGTCGTCCAAAAGACCGCACCTCCAGAATCACAGCACTTCTTAGCATTGTAGTATTGGTCTGATAATGAATCGGAGGGAAAAGTGCCACCTACTGAATGGCTAGTGTCTAGGCTTTCCTTGGAACTCTCCATTTCTAATATATGGGCCGAGCTCAAACCTGCTTAACTAAAATATCTTCTTGAGATGATATGGCCTCAGGCCAAGAGCACAATAGGTTAGTGGGTTTTTTGTTTTTCTCCCTCCCCCCACTCCCATCCCATAATGGGTATGAGAGGGGATTTTTCTTAATTTTGTCCTTTTTTTTTTTTTTTTTTTTTTTTTTTTTTTAAACTGAAGTCCCCACTGGGAACTGCATAATATGAAATAAATACAGAAATTGCAGTTGAGGTGACACCTCTTCATTCCACAGCGCAGACTAATTTTCACTTCTTGCCCCTGCTGGCTTAGAGTGGGAATGAGATGGGTTGTTGAGGGATGCAAGGTGTTCTCTTGGTGATAAGTGTAATTATTGATCTATAGTACAACCTGGTCCTCTGCAGCCTCCATCTTTCCAGCCAAGTGAGGTCTTGGGACACCTTGACAAGCGTGGACTCATACTAAGGAAATAGAATCCTCAAGGATTGGAATGAATTCTATAAAGGCGGGCAAGATGACTGAAGGCTGCCACTTCATTATTAACTTGTCAGTGATAATTAACTTGCTGCTCTTTCTGTGTCGCACTAAATCTACAGACTCCACATAATCAAGGTGTGCTGTTCTAATATTTCATTACAACATTTCCATTATATTTCATGAATTTGTGATGCTAAGTCACAACAGTGCAACAGCTCCTTGAAAACAACCAGCAACACGTCTTGGGTGTGGTTTTTCATAACTCCGATCAGTCACGGTTCTCCAGATCATCAGTTGTATGCCACTGGATTAAGTATCCAATGCAAGATCCGATATTGTGGTGAGATCCCAGTTTCATAAGAACAGAGGTACAGAAGTCAAGAACAGAATACCGGTGTTTTCTTAGAACTCCCTAGTTGAGCTGTTTAAGTTTAATGTATTTTAGTTAATAGAAGTGAACAAATGACCAACTTTTACATGGTTATTCTTTCTCCCTGCCAGAGCAGAGTGAAACAGTGCAGTTGTCTTGCTCTTGTTCCCCTCCCTGGCACAGGCATAGAAATGGCTATACTGGGTTAGACAAGGCTAGTCCAGGATCCTTTCTGACAGTGACTAGAATGAGGTCTTTCAGAGGAAGGTGCAAGAAACCCCATAAAGAACGCTCATGGAATCAGTTCTTTGTTCCCAGCACATGTGGTATTGGTACCTTTTTGTCAGCTAGCTGGGATAGCCAGTACTCAAGGCGAAGACTCGAGTTCTGTTAATGTCAAACCCTACTTGGGGTTAGGGAAAGGATCAGGAGCACATGCCTTTGTGAATGGTTGTAGGGAGGAGATGGTGACTAATAAATTCTGACCGCTGTGGTCCTAATTAGACTCCTCTGCCATTCATCTGCTGGCTTGTTCTGTATCTATAAAATCCAAAGAAGACTATCTTGGGATGTAAATTACACATCAATAAGCAGCTCTCAGGTAGCGTATTACACTCCCTTACATATTACTCTGCATGTGGCACCAGGTTTAGTTGGTGAGAACTCCTCAATACAACCATCTCCAGTATTATTGATTTTAGAAATAAAACCAACCTCTGCAGGAAATAAAGGGGCAATGCATTGGCAGGACTATACTCTGCCTTTAAACTAGGAAGGTTCTTACTAGTAGAAAGACTACCTGAGGTCTTACTCATAAAATCTGAAGGTCTGGCAGCAGATTTTAACAAGAGCTGTTTGTTTGAAATAGCACATGTTCCCTCTCCTACACCCTGCCCTGGGGCATCATTCTTGTGAAGTGAGGCTTAGAGAAGATTGGTCACGTAGAGAAATTGGAGGTGAGGGAAAGAAAGGGATGTTCTTTCACTGAAGTAAATGAGGGGTGTAAAGCTTGGTGCTTATCTTTAGCCCCGCTTCTCATTCCCCCTTCTTGGTTCCATTCCATCAATTGGCTGCTTGTCACTAAGGAAAACATAAGGGCTTTGGCTTTACAGTGGGAGGGAAGGATTTGTTGCTAGAAGATTATGATGTGAGTAGAAGGCTTCGCTGGTTCCAGCACCACAGACCACACCGGGTGGAGCATGTTCTGATTTATGCTCCTCATTTACATTAGGATTAACTCCCAGTGAAGTTAGGATAGCTACGCTGATGTAGAAGTTGAGAGAGACCAGGATCAGGTCCAAGGTTTCCTTCACACCCTACTACCACTTATCCTTTCAAACAAAATTCCTTTTGGGATCATATTTTCATCGCCCTATTTATTCCTTCCCTTCTTCCCTCCCCACAAGAAATATCCACAGTGTAGATCACTGAATGATGCTGGAAAAGAAACTCCTATTCCCCCCACTGGCTCCCTGTAGAAGAGTTTTGCCTGGTGTTGCTGCATAAATGAGCAAGTAGAATGAATGATTGGAAATAAGGATGGCCCTTTGTTTTGTTAGCTGGTAGAGTGTAAAATGCTTTAAAGATTATTTCTTTGTATTGCACTAAGTGCCAAAGTCCCCCATCAAAGTAGGGCCCTATTGTGCTATGCATTGTACGAACATTCACAGAAACGCACTTTCCACCGCAGAGACTACGTAGTCTAATGCAAAGAGCTGCTAGTTTATTATTTATTATTTATATATTCACTAATAAGGGTGGTGGGTAGCTCAGAGGATTGGCTATGGGATAAGGGATATGGAACCTTTGACTGCGAGAGCACAAGTTTGATGAAGCTCGTCTCTTTAGTAATCTAAAGTTGTTCAGTGGAGTGTATAAAGCGAGTTTGGTTCTCAATGCACAGGTGTCTTTATCAGAGACCCTTGCCACAATTAGCATGAATTGGTACCAAGAGCAGAGAACTTGGACTGAATGAGCCACTTACTACTTTCACAGGTGAGAGGGATCTGGTTCTTCTTGATTCCATTTCCAAGAGAACACTGGATTCTATAACACTTTACCTCCACAAAATGCTGTACAAATGTAAACAAATTAATCTCTGCAGCTGTATTTCTAAATCTGCAGACGGGATATAAATTAAAGCACAGCGAAAGTAGGTGACTTGCCCTAGGTCTTGTGGCAAATTGAAGGAAGAGCAGAGATTAGAACTTCCTAGCTTTTGGCCCTGTGCTTTGATCACAGGATCACTCTGCCACGCAGTGGGAAATGGGATATTACTAGTTTCTGAGTGCTGGTAGGCCAAAATAGACATGGCTCTTGTCTTTGCTGCTATTGCCCTGTCTCTGCCTTGTTGAATAACCCCATGGGATTCTTCAGCTCCAGAGGGAGGGTAGTTTGTTTGCAGAGAGGCATGAAACAGGGAAAGAACAGGATAAAGGATATTTAGATTACTTAGATGTATTTAAGTCGGCATAACCTGATGAAGTTCATGCTAGGGTACCTAAGGAACTAGGTGAAGCAATGTCAAAACGGTTAGTAATTATCTGTGAGAACTCAAGGAGGATACGTGAGGACCCAAAGGGCTGGAGAATGGCAAACATAGTGCCTATATTTAAAAAGGGGAACAAAGAGAACCTAGAGAATTATAGACTGTCAGCGTAACTTTTGATACCTGGAAAGATACTGGAACGAATTATTAAACAATCAGTTTGTAAATGGAGGATAATAAGGTTATAAGGAGTAGCCATCATGGATTTGTCAAGAACAAATCATGCCAAAGGAACCTAATTCTTTCTTTGACAGGGTTGCTGGCCTAGTGGATTGGGGGAAGCAGTAGATATGATATATCTTGATTTTTAGTAAGGCTTTTCACACAGTCCTACATTCTCGTAAGCAAAGTAGGGAGATGGAGCCTAGATGAAATTACTATAAAGTGGATGCACAACTGGTTGAAAGACCATACTTAATAGAGTAGTTACACTCTACCGGTTTGATAGCTAACCATTGGTATCTAGTGGGGTCCTGCAGGAGTCAGATCTGGGTCTGGTACTATTCAGTATTTTTATGAATTATTCGGACAATGGAGTGGAGAGTATATCTTCATAACGTGCCAATGGGGTTACAAGCACTTCGGAGAACAGGATTAGAATTCATAAAGACCTTGACAAATTGGAGAATTGATCTGAAATCAGCAAGATGTAACTTAATAAAGACAAGTGCAAAGTACTTCACTTAGGAGAGAAAAATCAAATGTGCACCTACAGAATGGGGAATACCTGGCTGGGTGAGTGGTAGTACTGCTGAAAAGGATCTGGGGGTTAGGAGGGATCACAAATTGAATGAGTCAACTATTAGCAAAAAGGGCTACTATTCTGGAGTGTATTAAGGGACATGTTGTATGTAAGACATGGGAGGTAATTGTCACGCTCTGCTCGGCACTGGTGAGGCCTCAGCTGGAGTACTGTGTCTGATTCTAGGCGCCAGGCTTTAGGAAAGATGTGGACAAATTGGAGAGAGTCCAGAGGAGAGCAACGAAAACGATAAAAGGTTTAGAAAATCAGACCTGTGAGGAGAAGTTGGAAACAAAATAAAACTGAGCGTGTTTAGTCTTGAGAAAAGAAGACTGAAGGGGGGGAAACCTGGTAAGTTTTCAAAAATGTTAAGGGCTGATACAGAGAGGATGGTGATCAATTGTTCTCTGCGTTCACTGAAGGTAGGACAAGAGGTAATGGGCTTAATCTGCGTCAAGGAAGATTAGGTTAGACATTAGAAAAAACATTCTAATTAGAAGGATAGTTAAGTTCTGGAATAGGCTACCAAGGGAAGTTGTGGAATCTCCATCGTTTTCAGGATTTTTAAAACATGTTGGACAAACACTTGTCAGGGATGGTTTAGGTCAGTGGTTTTCAAAGTCTCCATTTGCAGCCCTCCCCCAAAAATGTTGAATGGAAGTGCAGACCCCTTTGGAAATTTTAGATATAGTCTGCAGACCTGCAGGGGTCTGCGGGACCACCGGTTGAAAACCACTGCTCTAGGTTTATTTGCTCCTGCCTTAACATGGGGGGAAGGATTAGATGACTCCTTGAAGGTTCCTTCCTGCCCTATGTTTCTATGAAGACTTGTTTGTGCTGTAAACTTTTACAAATCAAATCTGCTGACTTTAGTTTGAGCTATCTGTATTTTTCGTGTGTGTTAATTTGGTCATATGTAAATATATTTGGTACTGTTTGTTTGCCAGGTGCCTAGAGAATTATCGTAGATACAGGTGGTGTACAGAGAATTATTGGGGTGGGGAGAAGGCGATTGTGCACAATGATTCATGTTCATAGTTGCTTTTCTTAAAGGTCGCTTTTACCTCCAGTCTCGTCTGATGTGCCAGAGCTGTCTGCATCTCTGCTATATATCTCTGTGTCGTGTAACCAATTCAGTGAGCTTGACCTGTCTTGACATACTTATCTGTTTCTGGACTGATGCCCTATTTGTGTCTTCTAGTACAGGTTTCATTCAGTGCTTTGCGGTGTTCTAGCAGAATAAGCTTCTGGACTGATGCAGAGCTTGTGTCGTTTTGTATTTTTTCCCCTCTCTCTCTCTTCTCCCCTTTCCCCACCTTACTTGTGCAGGTCTCGTTCAGCGCTGCGTTATCATCCAGCGGGATGAAAATGGATTTGGGCTGACAGTTAGTGGAGACAATCCAGTCTTTGTGCAGTCAGTCAAAGAAGGTAAGCTAACTTGCTAAATATGCTAGCAGACAGCAGTCCACAGGGCTTCTGTCTAGGGCAGGGGAAGCATGTGAGAGGGGAAGGGAGAAGATTCGAATAGTAATCCTCCAGGGCAAGGAGCTGTAGCCATCACAGATGGATGATCAGATGCATGAGGACAAGGGTAGCATTGCATTGCTGGATTGCATGGGGCCTCCCCTCTCCAGTGTCTGAACTAATCAGAAGCAGTTTCATATCCTGTGCAGGCCAGGAAATAAACGAGGTCTGTGTTTATAAGGTTGTGGGATTGTGATCATGATGTGTCACCTGCAATGTGAAACCATAACTCCTGGAATCTGGAGACTCATGAGATTGTAATCTGTGGATACCTGGGTTCTGGGGGAGTTGAGAGGGGGCTAGGGCAAGTATGAGAGGAATGGTTTTTGCACAGGGTTAGAAAGAGGATGACGTTTCTCTAGTCACTGAAATGGAAAATTACTGGAAGCAGAAATAGATACAATTGTAAATGACTAATTCTCTCCTCCTCTAGATGGAGCAGCCATGCGGGCTGGAGTGCAGACAGGTGATCGAATCATCAAGGTAAGGGTGCTTTAGTGTTTTCAGTGAAATGGATCACGTGCATTAGAGAAATGTGCAGTTCAGTGGTCCCCATTAAAACATCTGCATTTGTCAAAAGTTAATAGCAGTTACTACTATATACTAGATCTAGGAAATCCTCTATTTCCTTATTTCACTGATAGCCAGTAACTGTGTAATGTCTGTTGGCAGATGATAATTTTTTAATGGAGATTACTCTCATTTCAGAATGTCCCCTGCAAGCTTATGTGCCTCAAATGGTTCAAATTTCACATACATAGAAAGGCCAATAAATGTGGCAAGAGGGAGAGCCAATGGTACTTAGCTGTAAATTGGAACACACTTTTTGATTTCCCCATGTATCCTAAATCCATGCTCCCTTTTGGTATCAAACAAATAAGAAACCTAGGTATTGGCTGTGAAATTCTCCAGGGAACCAGTGCAAAAAATCCTACCTCCATTGAAGTCAATGGCAAAACTCCCACTGACTCTGATCCAGTTGGGATTTCACCCCAAGTGAATTAACTAGTGAGTTAAATGAGCCAAGGCTAGATTTTTACTGTACTTCCCTGCTATTTTCTTCACCTAGATTTGCTCTGGTGCACTGGGCTTCTGCTTCCCTGTGCATGAGATTCATCAGCATAGAGGAAGCATCATATTTCTCCTTTCAAACCAATGCTGCATTTTTAACAAGTTTATATTGAGAGGGAGGGCTTATCAGATTTTCTCTGTAGTGTGGCATCCAAAGGTGGGAGTATCCGGTTAGTACATTAAAGGGCATGAAGAAAGTGAGAGCAAACATAGGTCTAGTTGCTTCTCTCTCTGAGTTGGTGTTGAGACATGATGAAGCAGTTTCTCCAAGGTCAGAGACCAAAAAGTTTAATGCTCTTCCTCTCTTCCTCCCCCCCACCCCCCCATCCTCCCCCAGGTGAATGGGACTCTTGTAACAAACTCAAACCATGGGGATGTGGTGAAGCTGATCAAGTGTAAGTCAATGCAGGTTGTTGCTTATTTTCAGTGCACTCCTTGAAACCATTAAAGGGATGACCGTTTAAGAGGTCAAACTACCAGTTCAGCCATCAGGCAGTTACTAGTGGAGTCAAGCTCTGCTATTGACCATTATTCCACCTGTCTGATAGTGCTGAGTGCGTTCAAAGTAGAGATAGTGAAGTGGAGTTTGAAATATCTTTGAGGGGCAGGGGAAGGTTTAATCCATACTTCAGCAGATATGGAATTTTACTCTTTTCTACCATTGTCCAATGGCTGAAATTACCCTACCCCCCACAACCGATCTCCTGCATCTCCCCTTGTTTTGCCTCTCTAATGTCAGTGCCTTTGTATGTCACTAATAGTTGTCATTCGAGCTGTATCTCCTGCAGATTGTCATAAAGGGATAGTGGAGTTGGGCTGGTTCCTTCATGCAGGAAAGGGATGTTACTAGTTCTTCCCAATGTAGCCCATGTTAATTCTTTGGTGACTACAGACATGTATCTTAAACATACATTTGTCTAGCAGACTAAAAAAAGTATTTTGTCACTGCTTAACTGATTTTTTGGGGCTACCTGAAGTTTAAAAGCAATCTCTCGAGTGGAGCTAACAGCATTTTCAGGCTCTTTGGTGTGAGTAAACACCATTGGACAGATTAACAGATGAAGTATAGTCCTGCTGCTTGTCTCTTGGGGACAGAAAGGGCCATGAATAGTCCAATGTAAATGTATGTGAAATGCAAATTGTTCTTTCTCCGCACAGCGGGTTCCTATGTAGCTCTCACTGTGCAGGGGCGCCCACCAGGGTCGTCCCAGATTCCATTAGCTGATTCTGAAGTGGATCCAGCAGCATTTGGGCATATGTCTCCCATCATGACATCTCCCCATTCGCCTGGCACATCTGGAAATGCAGAGAGAATTACTAGCCCGGTGCTGATGGGGGTAAGATTCAAATAGGCTTTTGGAGCAGGGTTGATTGTGCAATGGGAAAATATGCTAATGTTCAATCTCTGGAGACCTATTTTCCATTCTTGATCAAATGGAACTTGTATTCATAGTGGACACATGCCAATGGCAAAACTACCATTCAGCTAAGCATCATGTCTTATTTGAGAGAGCAGGGCTGGAATAGCAGGAGGGCAGTGCCGTCCGCTTTGAGATTTGCTAAGAAAATTGTATGATGAATGTTTGCACAATGGCCGGCTCTAGCAGTGGCCATCATTCCAGAACGTTTATTAGCATCCAACTGCAAGAGAAACAGGGGTTTAAGGACGAGAAAATGAGTAACTGATTTGGGTGAATCACTTTTAAGAAAGAGTTGTGGCAACTGTGTTCGGATAGAGAGGCGGGTGGATACGGTCAGTGTAGGATAATGACCTGAGGAAACTTAAGAACCCATTTGGAAGGGTTTGTAGAGATTCTATATTTAAGATGGGGGTGAGTGAGCATCTCCATATTTTCCTTTCCAAGTCATTAACATTTCTCCATTTTTCCCAGGAGGAGAACAATATTGTTCACAACCAGAAAGTGGAGATTCTGAGAAAGATGCTGCAGAAAGAGCAGGAGCGGCTGCAGGTACTGGAGAGCGGGGTCTGCAGAGGGAAGAGTTGAAAATAGAGACCAGCTTTTGAATCTTTCATTAGTACTGTCTTGATCACTTTCCATGTGGTCTGTAACATGACTGCCTAAGAGATTGCCTCTATCCCAGCACAACAGCAGAGACCTGTCAAGGTGCTCATGCTTGACAGTTGAATGCTTAAGAGTGGAAGAAGTCTTCTCTTCGGGAGGCTTCTATGTGCATCTCATCCCCTCTGGTCTAATTCTGAGAGATGTGAGCATCTGAGAGTCTTTTGGAAGAAAACAGGAGTTGTGGGTTTGCAGCACTTCTCAGGATTAAGCTCCAAATGTGCTTACCTCTGGCTATGGTAGAAGGTGCATCTCTTTAGTTGAGCAACTGTGTGAATGTCTGTCTGAATACGGCTATGACGGGGAATTTTTTCTTACAGTTGGGTCGGGGAGAAGAGGGAGGACCTCTATTAATATAGGTGCTGTAGCACCCAGTTGCAACAGCAAGGGATGTACAAATAATTCCATTTAATAGACGTATCACTGATATGCAGATGAGTCAGTGACTGCAGCTCTAGACGTCAGTGTTGCAGGGATAGCTCACCAAATGCTCATTAAACTTTTCAGTCCTTGCAAGAAGATTACAGCCGAGCGCCCACCTCGCGCCTGCTTAAGGAGATACAGGAAACTAAGAAGCACATCCCTCAGCTGCAAGAGCAGCTGTCCAAAGCCACCGGCTCTACTCAGGTAATGGGAGTGTTGAGAATCCTGTCCGTCAACTCCAGCTGGACATGCTGTAGGGAAAGCTGTATGTGGGTGGGAGCAGGGTGTTCCCTGCCATGTTCTTGCCAATTTCCACAAGCAGATCTGCATCACCTACTTTCAGGAGCTGTCTAGATGCAGGCATAAGTGACTTTTTTTTTTTAATTGTTATTTGCAATTAGGCTCACAGAAGTTGATAACTTACAGGTTCTGTATATGGTGGATGAGATAGTTATAATGCACCGTTGCTCTGTGTCCTAGGAGATCGAGAGGCTGTGTTTTAAAGCAATAAGATCTAATTGTGTGTTAGTGATTTGATCTCTAACTTATTTCTGTACCTTAAGTAAAAGTGAAATGAAATCTGTAAAATTATCCTATGGACTATAACCAGGTTCAAAAAAGAACTAGGGAAGTTCATGGAGGACAGGTCCATCAATGGCTATTAACCAGAATGGACAGGGATGGTGTCACTAGCCTCTGTTTGTCAGAAGCTGGGAATGGGCAACAGGGGATGGATTGCTTGATGATTACCTGTTCTGTTCATTTCCTCTGAAGTACCTGGCATTGGCCACTGTTGAAAGATAGGATACTGGGCTAGGTGGACCTTTGGTCAAACCCCAGTATGGCCGTTCTTATGTTTGTTCTTATATCCTTATAGTTAAGAATAAATTAGTTGAAGCTCTAAAATAGAAAGTGTCTTTACTGAAGGGATTTTTTCCCCATTGCCTGTTGACCAGTAGAAGCAAATTTTTCCCCATTGCATGTTGTAAGGCTGTTCATGAGCACCGTGCTCTTGATATTATTGCTTAGAAAAGCATCTACCGCCACTTAAAAAATTTGGAGTTTTATAGATCAAGCAGATTAGGTCAAATTTTGAACCTGCTAATCATAGAGTCATAAAATCATAGAAGATCAGGGTTGGAAGAGACCTCAGGAGGTCATCTAGTCCAACCTCCTGCTCAAAGCAGGACCAACTAAATCATGCCAGCCAGGGCTTTATCATCATAAGTGTTCTACTCCTTAAACACCTCATTGCCCTGCTTCGGGCAGTCTCTTAATACATTTTCTCTTTCTTAGGATGGAGTTTTGGCCTCCAGATCTGTGACGGAGTCACTGCAGATCAGTGAAGTAGAGGCTGAGAGTGGGGATGGGCTGAGCAAAATAGACTACAGCAGTGGTGACGGCTCCCGGCCGAACAGTGACATTGCTGATGTGAGTATAGGGTAGCTCCGAAGCTCCACCTTTGTCCCTTTTGCGTTTTGTTTTTCCCATAATGGGTTTTAGGTTGACAGCTCTGTCCTCCATGTGTTATGCATATGTTCGCTCTCTCACGCACACAATACTAGGACAGCGCTTTGAGGGATGTACCAAAGACCCTGTTGTGAGGAAGCTTGCAGTGCTAGTCTTCCCTGAGGCACTGGGGAAGGAAAATACCATGTTTTTCAGGGTTGGGTTTTCCTGGCACGTTCCCTGTTACCAGGCTGAGAAAGATGAATGCCAGTGTCTTACAGAAATGAGACAAACTACAGTATCTGGAAGAACACGTTAATGTTCCGTCTGTGGTTAGAATGACTCAGACAGTCACAGGGCAAGTTGCCATGAGTGTGAGGAAAAGCATCACTCCTACCAGATACACATCAGTCATTAACCAGTAGTTAGTCTTTTCTTTTATTAATCCATCAGCTAACTATCTAGGTACTAATAAGACCCCATTGCTATAGTGTTTTAGCACCTAACCTTTAATTAATGCGTTGTCTGGTTAGTACTGGGGAATTGGGACTGGGGCTGTTATAGAACTTATGGGCCATTTTTCTGAGCTGTGTATTGGGGATATGATGATTTCTACCTCCTAGTGGGTTGTGTGAGGTTTGATAGTTCTGTAAATAATTTGATATCCCTGAGAGAAAACTGCCATGCAAAATTAATCACGTAGTTGTAGTCTGAGTTTCCGGTTTTAGGTTTATATGAACAAAATCTCACTGAAATGTAAAGTTGAAAGAAGACTTTATAAAAACTCTAGACAAAAGCTCCTGAAACAGAAAATCTTTGCAGAATTGAAAATTGACTTATAGAGGGGAATGGTGGGCCGTGGGGCTCTCGCACCCTTACAGGGGAGCTGAGCCCAAGAAATGCAAGGCTTTGAAGGGGGTCTGTTTTTATTAATGACAGCCAGCGGTAGTCACACCTATTATAGTTAAGGTAGCAAATGAGTTTCCATTATCCCCTTCTGTTTTCATAGGCTTCAAAATCTTCACCTATTAAGTGGAAGGCCATTGTCATTAAGGGAACTGTGGCATGGGTTTCTTTTAATTTTGCGGGGATCAGGGAAGAGTGGGAATCGTAGTGTTGTTTGATGCTTGAAGAATCTCAGCTGCCCCCTCTCCCTTTTCTTCTTGATTATTAGCGATGATGTAGGAGTCTAGCTGGGTGGGGTTTCAATCTGCAATTGGAAATTAAAGGAACAGGGACCAGAAAAAGATCAAGATAGTCGGTTTGCTCCCTCTCATTTTTATGCAATATAATAGTGGTTTTCAACCTGTGGTGCACAGACCCCTGGGGATCTGCAGACTATGCCAAAGATTTCCAAATGGGTCCTACCTCCATTTGAAATGTTTGACGTCCACAAATGAAAAAAGGTTGAAAACCACTGCAATGTAACATCAGTGAGAACTGCATTTTAAGGGGACTAGGCAGGGCAAAATTACCATTTGAGGTAGTAGCCTTTGTAATGAAAGAAATTCTGTCAATATTTTTAGCTTAATTTACTCAGTTCCTTTCATGTGTCCTAGAAGCATATTAAGTTACTGGTTTTAGATAGTGTGCCTATGGGTGTCTATTTAGGGTTTAACTTTTCTTGACTATTTCTGGCAGCTACTTAGCAATCCACTGAATGTGAGCCATGTAAAATTTGTCTGTTACTCAAGAACTTGCTCTACAGTTCTTATTTGTCTGAGTCTGCTGATACTCACCAGAATTGCCCTTCCTTCCTTCCCAGAGTCCCCGGAGTGGCCTGAAGGAACGGATTTCCCTGGAGGAGAGTCCAGATAAGAGTGAGATTCAAGATACTGTGAGTCCAAAAGCAGCAGTGTGACCATAGCTGCTGCTGCTTCTGTAATGAGTCCATTAAAATCTTTTTTTTCCCCCCCTGTTGTCTAAATGGAACACAAATTGACTTTTTGCCATAGAAAATAAAATGCAATTAAGAATTGTGCAGGAAACTTCAATTGGCCAAATAAATATTTATGGAGCTTAAAAGGGGGGTCCATTAAAGGATCAGAAGTATATAATCTGCCGCAAAACAGCTGTCTCTCAAATGGCTGGAGCTGGCACCTATGTCTGTATTCCTTCAGCCCCGCCCTAAATGGAGGAAGGCTTTCTTGCCTTGGGACACTCAATCACTGTGTGACTGGGACCTCAGGGATGTCATTGTGAATGGGGAAAAGAAACTTTTGTCAGCAGTAGTTATTGGTTATTCGAATGAATAATTTTCCCGAGGAAGAATTCTAAAGGGTATGCCTCTCACCCATTAGTTCTCAATTGGTTCCCAAATTGTGGTGCATACACCGCTGGCGATATGTCCGCTTGATGCTCCTTCACTTCGCAACAGTTTAAGAGGGTGATACATGAACTGATATAGTTTGCAAAAGGAACAGGAGTACTTGTGGCACCTTAGAGACTAACAAATTTATTAGCGCATAAGCTTTCGTGGACTACAGCCCACTTCTTCGGATGCATACAGAGTGCATACACTCTGTATGCATCCGAAGAAGTGGGCTGTAGTCCACGAAAGCTTATGCTCTAATAAATTTAGTCTCTAAGGTGCCACAAGTACTCCTGTTCCTTTTGTGGATACAGACTAACATGGCTGCTACTCTGAAACCTGATATAGTTTGGGAACTGCTGCGAGTCAAATGCCCCCATTTTCAGAAAGAAGTTGCTAGGCATATACCACCTCACAGCATGCCTCGTTGGAGGCATTCTCACTTTGATGGGTGACGTTCAGAGAATACAAAAACAGGCCATTCAATGTGGGTTTGAAACCTATTAACTGTGGCTTTTCTGAGCATTCTTATCTTAAAAGGGGAAGATCCTAATGTCACAATTCAGGAACCTGCATTTCCCCCTTGTGGTCCAGCAAGGGCACCCACTGTAGGCTCCAGGCTCCTCAGCTGACAGCTCTCTTGCATGGGGGAGGGGACAGGGGGGGACGGGACCTGCGCCACTCTCCCTCCTGACTGGAGTATTTCCAGACTGCACAGCTCCCTGCTTACACTTCGAGTTCCCCAGCTCAAAGCTGGCCTGCTTGTCTTTTCTCCTCACAGACAGTAAACTGTAGAATTGCCATAGTTAAGATACCACATAGCACTTTATAAGCAAGCACATTTATTCTTAAGGTAAATGCATTACAGAAAAATTATAAACAATAAAAGAACCTACATGCATGCTAATCAGCTTCCCAGAGATCGCCCCCTGACTCCAAGGGCTCTGACCAGTGTAAAGTCCTTCAGACTCCACCCCAGGGGTTTTCTGTGGTCACAAGTTCATCACAGCTTCAGCTCAGAACAAGGGCTTTTGTTCTTCTGGTGCCTCAGTGGGCCAAAGTCTTTCCAATCCTTTCCTTAGGATTGGGGCCCTCCTTGGACCAGGGGTCCTGTCCATTCGCTGCATCAGAAAGAAGGCCTGGGTCAGTTTAAACTCGGGCTGTTTGGTCTAAAGACCAGACTGAGTTTCAAAAGAGTGACTGTTTAAAAATGAAACTGTCATAATCTCCTTATAGGTGGTTGCCAAAGAGAAACCTTCCCTGAGACATTAACCGCTCTCTGCATTTTTTTTCTCTCTCAACACCTCAGGATTCTCAATCCAGTATTGGGAGTCCCTCCTCCCGCATGGCACCTCAGATCATCGGAGCAGAGGATGACGACTTTGACACTGAACAGGAGCAGGTGGGTATCGCTCTTCTCTGTCACAAAGCCATTTCTTTGGGATGGGACACAGCTGCATCTAAACACTTTCCTTATGCTTCTGTTATGACCACGTCATGCCATATTGTTAGCAGACAGTTCTTGTCTAGTAAACTTTAATAAAAAAAAAAGAAAGAGAGAGAAAAGAGAGGATTCATTGTCACTGTTGGCCCTAACTAACGGCAAATGGCACTTTCAGAGTTTGCGCTAAAATAGTCTGTGATTTTTGTTATCCTGTCTTTTTCCCCATAACTTTAACCTCACCAGAAATTAATCTGCTTTATTGTATTGCCTAGCTTTAATTGGCTTTTTGTAAGCTGCAGTGTTGCTTCAGCAGTGATCTCTTCTAATACCTTTGTACTGAAGGGTTTTAATAGTAATTTGCTCTTGATTCTGTTCCATTATGTCTTGTGTGAAAGTGTTTTCAAGTACTAAACTGTATGGAAAAGACCAGGAAGTGGGCTGATGCTGAGCTGTTCCTGAAGGGCTAGAATGGCAGTCCATGAGTCGTGGAGTTAGGCTGGTTCTGCTCTGTTGCTTACCAAAGAAAGGAGAAGCCATTCGACTGGGAAGAAGCCTTCCAGGTTTCTCACAGGCCTTTGTGTGCAATTGAAATGGACTGTCTGTGTCTTTACAGATTAATGGGCAATGCAGCTGTTTCCAGAACATCGAGCTGCTGAAATCTCGCCCGGCTCACCTGGCTGTGTTCCTGCATCATGTGGTGTCCCAGTTTGACCCAGCAACGCTGGTAAGATGTCACTCTGGAATGGTTCTGCTGGGCCAGATTTACGGGGTTGGCCTGAGTGGTCTGGAGTCACCTCTCTTTTAAGCAACATAATCCTGGATAGTGCAGCTGCTTTGGCAGTGAGAAAAATGAAGCTCTCTTCGTGTGAAGGTTCACCTCTCACGCGTGTGTCAAGCTTTTGAATAAATGAAGGGAAATGTCAGATAAATAAAATGGCCTCTAAAAGTATTGATTCATCTCTTCAGCACAGCCATGTTACAAGTTCTTCGCCAGTAACTGGAGTTTTGAGAGGCTTATCTCCTCTGAACATTTGGGGGGAAATTCACAGGTAGAAATTCACTCTCTCTCTCTCTTTCCTCCAGCTCTGCTATCTTTACACGGACTTGTACAAACAGACCAACTCCAAAGAGACTCGTCGTGTCTTCCTTGAGTTTAACCAGTTCTTCCTGGACCGAGCTGCGGTAGGTTCCAAGACAAGTGTGCCCTTTTGTCTCCCCCTGCAACCACTCTGAAGGAACTGATTTTACCTTACTCATTCTGATGTGCTGGAGAGCTCTTAGAAATGCTATAGGCACTGTGGAACCTTCGTTCGTATCCAGGCCGGGTAGACCTAGCCTTCTGTTTTCTGGGGTAAAAGCTGTTGTCTGTGGGGGTCTTAAATACCAGAATACTGTCTCTCTTCCTGAAAGATCACATGACCGGTTTCATAAGAGTAGGCCAGAACTCCCTTCAGTCCCCACTCTGCGCATATTGTAAAGTATTCTGCACTCCAGTTATTTGGTGATTTCCAACCTACAGGTGCTGCATTTCACTGGCGCTGTGTGTGTGTGTGTGTGTGTGTGTGTGTGTGTGTAACTAGAGCTTCACAATGAAAAGCACTACAGAAATGTACTGTGCACGTGCTCTTTGTTGCTATGGATTAAAGCTGATACAGCCTTCTCTCCAGTGCCTCAAACTTCTGGGGGTTTACATAGTGTTTCATCTATTGCTCGCAGCCATTATACATTATATATGGCTTCCCTGTTCTTTATCATTTGTGGTCTATCAGGTTGAGATTTACTTCTGCCGAGTTTAAAATGTATGATCATTATTTATAGTTGAGTAAACTGAAACGACTCAATGGCTGGATTGACTGTGCTGTCATAGCATTGCCACCAATGCTCAGAAATCTGAAAACGGAAGTAAGATTTTTCAAATGTAATTAAAAAAAAAAAAAAATCAAGTTAGTCCTGGTTTTCTAACCTTCCCCCCACCAAAGCTGTACGCAGGCAGGGGCACTTCTTCCATATGTCTCCTGTAACTACTGTAGTTCCTTGTTAAAATCTTAGCACTGAAAGTAAGAGAATAAAGCTGGCCACAACCTCAGGACTCTGGAAACCCCCTGATTTGCGAGCAGCATGTTCTTTGATAGGAAGTGGAATGAGTTTGACATCCAAGATAACCCGGGGCAGTCATCCGTTGCTGTAGAGTTGGATTCTGCCGCTTAAATTGATGCGACAGTTGCACAAAATTCCCACATTAGCATCTGTTTTACAAAGACGAGGAGCCTCTATTTTTTCCATAATGGATAAGACCCATGGACAGGCTCATCTGATATCCTGCCTGAAGCAGGGGTCTGTACCACATGCCTTGGAGGAAGGTGAAACCACTTCCATGATGCACCTAGTAACAGTGCAATGCTATCTAAAATATCAGTTGTAGGAATTATTTTGGGGAAACTCTCTGGACTGTGTTATACAGGAGTTCAGACTAGGGGTTCACAATGGTCCCTTCTGGCCTTAGAATCTATACGTCCTGAGCAGAGGGAATTGCCTTTGTGACTCCTGCAAGTGCTCCGATTTGATCAGCCTATGGGGAGAGAAGAGCCTGTCACGTATGGTCTCACTCTTATATTTGTTTTCCTTTTTCAGAATCTGAAGGTTCCAGTTCCAGATGAAATATCTATTGATCTAGGTAAGGTCCTTTTATACTGAGTGTCCGTTGGCATAGATCCTACTGTTTGAGACAGTCCTAATGGATCTCTTAAAGAAATCTCTCTGGGGGTATGTCTTCAGGTGTGTGTTTGATACCTAGACAGTGTTGCATGTCAAACTTGGAGAGACAGGTAGGTGGTCGTGTTGGTGTTTGATTGGGAAGAACATTCTATACGCTCTGGTATATGGCTAGATGGGAGGCGTGGGCACCTACATCTTGTATTTGTTTAGTGTGATATTGGGTATAGCCAATGCTGTTGGCGCTTAATGCACTTTCACGTGGCAGACAGCAGGAGGTAAAAGGTCACTGCTACGTAGACTGAAGAGCTCATGTGGATGGCTTTTTCCTAATACAGAGTAACTATTGTAATACAGTGTTCTAAAGTGAAACCCCGCCTCTTCTTCCTCCCTTCACCGGCAGAAAAAAGAAGGCCAGAACTCATTCCAGAGGAATTGCACCGCCATTATATCCAAACTATGCAAGATAAAGTCTATCCAGATGTCCAGAGGCATCTGGAAGATTTCAGGTATGTAGACTCTTTTTACTGCAGTTTGTACTGAGCACTAAACTTCATCCCTGCTCAGAGTTAACATTCTGTTAATATGGAGGGAAGTTCAAACTTCCAGGACTTGGTAATTCGTCTTTGGCCTAGATGAATCCTTCATGTTAGCAAGTCACTGTGGGGATACTCTAGAATTTTGGAGCTCACTTGCTCCTCTGCTGTGTGTGGTCAGAGCAATTGCATGGTAATCTGTGATTGCTTGGAAGGACAGCCCTGGGCTCTTCAAATGGCTTCTGTATTGGCACAGACACTGAGTGCACAGTGCTCAGATCAGACTTCCTCTCTTCCTTGGCCATTATTGCCCGTCTCCGCCTCTTCCTATGTGGGGCACAGCTTATTGTACAGCAGTCTGGCTGCCTCCCTTGACCTCAGAAGAGGCTACAGTTTCTGAAGCTGTATTTGCAGTTTGTGAAGCCTCCTTGCTCCGTGAAGTGGTATGGGCTCTGCTTTACTGCTTGGGCCAATGATGCACAGAGGTGAAGTGACTTTCCCAAGGCCATGTAACATTTTGGTAGGAGAGATGGGACTGGAACTATCTAGCATTCTGAATGCTGGGAGGCCATTTGTTCACATCACCCAGGTATGTTATTTCATGGGGTTATTTTTTCTCCTTATTTAGACAGAAGCGTAGCATGGGATTGACGCTGGCCGAAAATGAACTGACCAAGCTGGATGCAGAACGTGTCCGTGACCGGATCACGTTGGAGAGAGAGCGAGCGTGTGCGGAGCAGATAATTATCAAAATTGAGGAGGTGTTGTAAGTAGCAGCGTGTGTGAATGTGGGGGTAACATGCAGACTGTCTTCTATCCACTCAAGGCTTGATGAGAGCAAAGCAAAGGAGTTGAGAACTGAAAACAATTCAGGGTCATCACCTTTCCCCTCCTCCCTAGTTTGCTTCTGGCAGCTGTTGGATTACCCATCAGTATAATGGTGGCCATCCGAGAATGAATCCAGAGCAAATATCCCCAGATAGTCTGCAGTGGAATTGCTTATTCCTGGAATACATATTAAATAGCAGCTCCAGGGTTTCTGTTCTTGGCCTCTCGAGTGTCAGACCCAGAATTTTTTTTAGTTGGCTCAAAGAAACTTGCAGCCTCAGAATTGATTTTTAGAAGAGCTGCTGGCTTCTCCCTATGGAGTTTGGCTGGGATTTGTTAGGATTCAAGGAGGAGGCACTATATAAATAGGTGCTGTCGTGCTGGATTGTTTTGACTGTGAGTGTTTTTGCTTGGGATTGGTTTGTGTTCTTTAAACTGTCTCTCTCATTTTCAGGATGACTTCTCAGCCTCTGGAAGAGGACAAGAGGTAATGTACCAGTTTTGTGGAGTTTGCATGTGGACTAAGATCACCTCACCTAAGTGCTGTCGCTTGGCTCCATGTATGACTTTTGCTGAGCAGGACAAGATAGCCCTCTGCTGGCTGTAGCAGCAAACTTCATTTTCTAGATGTGCTCTCCGTCGGAGATCAGTCTGGATGGAGCCTTACTGTATCGGGGCAAGTTTTACTGCAGCTGAGACTTAGCTGCATTGTGGTATTACTAGTATGTTTACTGTTCTAGAACTTCTGGAAACATTTTCTGAATAATTGCCTAGATGTTACAGAGCAGTGGTTCTGAACCTTTCCAGACTATGGTACACCTTGTAGCAATCTGATTTGTCTTGACGTTGCCTCCAAATTTCACCTCACTTAAAAACTACTTGCATTCAAAATCTGACATACAGATACAAAAATATCACAGCATGCTATTACTGAAAAATTGCTTGCATTCTCATTACCACCATATATTTATAAAATAGATCAATTGGAATATATATATTGTACTTACATTTTGGTGTATAGTACAATCAATCCATTATCTGTATGAAATTTTAGTTTGTACTGACTTCACTAGAGCTTTTTATGTAGCCTGTTGTAAAACTAGGCAAATATCTAGATGAGCTGATGTACCCCCTGGAAGATGTCTAAGTACACTGAGGGGTACGGGTACCCCTGGTTGAGAACCACTGCTACAGAGGATGTATCAGTCAGCAGGTATCTGCGACTATATTTTGCACTTGCAAGAGGACAGGTTCTATGATGGGCAAGGTGTTTTCTGGTCTCTTGTGACTGTCACATCAAAAGGAATTGGTGCCCCAATGCCAGAGAAGGATTTTAATTAGAAAATCAGTTGTTAACCTCTGTATGCCAACTTGTTAATTAAGAGGCTTGCCAAACTCAGTTTTTACCAGTTGCCCTCTCTCTCTTTCATCTGTCTTGCAGTTCAACCATGCAGTATGTGATTCTCACCTACATGAAATATTTGGGTGTGAAAGTCAAGGAGCCCCGGAGCCTGGAGCAGAAACGTGGACGTATTGGTTTCCTGCCAAAGATAAAGGTAAGAGTGGCACATCCGGAGTCTGTGGCCAACCTTCTCAAACGTGAGTGCCTCAAGTAAGACTCCATACTTAAGCGCCTAAATATAAGTGGCCATGACTTCCAGTGGTGCTGAGTGTCTGCAGCCTCCATTGACTTCAGTGGGAGCTGGGGCTGCTCCACACTCCAGTGTGTCAGGTGTCTAAAGATGGATTTAAGAGCCTATGTTTTGACACATTAGCTTTGTTCCTCTCTCATTTGGCTGCCTGACTCCTGGTCACCCTCTTCTCATACTTCGAGTCCTATAAAAGCTCTGGGTAAGGAAATGACCCTTAGAAACCACTCCTCTCTGCTGGAAATCGAAATACTGTTGTGAACTGTCCTGCGCTGACAGAGAGGGATAGGGATAGACCAACTGGTGTGAATAGGTCTCGACCATCTTGAACTTCTAGGATTCTGAGGTAGTAGCAGGTATAGTTATAACTGACTCCCGAAGAAATGAGTTACTCATTTGGTTTTTCTTTGGTTGCGGATTAACCACAGCAAAGTATAAAGAAAGAGAAAGAAGGGGAGGAAAAAGTGAAGAGGAGAGGCTTCCCCAGTATCCTGGGACCACCACGGAGACCAAGTCGCCATGACAGCAGTGCAAGTATGTTGGACTGTGGAATGTGCGTTCTGCTTACTAATTGTCTGTCTGAAAAATCAGTTGGTCTCTGCACCCATCGTCACCCTATGTCCCAATGAGACTTAAAATCTGTTTAGGTGACCTCCACAATGCACAGAGTACTTTAGATGTCAGCTAAAGAAACCCTCTGAACAACATCCTCGTATCAGAGCTTGAGTAACCATTCGTTAACTGGAGACTCATTGGGTTTGAGATGTGATTTTAAAAAAAACAAAGCAAGCTAATGAAATTATTTGTTGAAATCTCTCTGAGGGTTTCTGGAGACAGGAAGGCCTCCAGCAATCTCTGTCTGGTCTGTCTCTGTTCAGTTGGCAGGGCCATGGAAATTCAGAAGCAGCGCCATCCAAAGCACTTATCCTCAGCCTCTTCAGTTAGTCCAGAGCCGCCAGACTTGGTCAAGATGCGCCAGAGTGGGTCCTCCAGTGATGGTACAGACACTACATGCCCTCCTGCCAATCCTATGTCTCCTTTAGCTATGGGGCCCTTTACCTCCCCGGAGGGAAGCAAGGACAGCGAGACAGGTGAGAGGATGCTGGAGTGGGGAGGGTTAAAGGCTGTATTGCGGACAGGATGTGCAAATTGCCATCCCATTGTAAGAGCATGTTACTAACATTGAGGCCCTTAGATGCTGACTCTTCGTGTTCAGTGATCTGTGCTGAGTTATGTCACTGGGTCCTTGAATGTGGCTTCCAAATTCTGTATTGTTTGATCATCCTGAGGAAGAAATAGCCCCAACTTCAGTGCCCAAGTGCCCAGCCCTGCAAAAACAGATGAATGCAATGTTAAATGCTTCTCTGTTAAGGATTCTTTCTTTCGACGATCAGGAATTGTTGGGTTTATTTTATTTTTGTCCCCCCTCAGCTTCCAAGAGAGCTCTGAACACTAGTTTTGTGTTTTGATCTTTCCTGGAAACCCTTGACCGTTCTCTTTTTCAGGCCCCAAGCAGTCTGGAGATGCTCCACCTCCTAGTGACTCTATGGATGGCACGCCCCGCACACCTAACACCATCTTTGATTTCCCATCCCCTCCGCTGGACCAGCTGCAAGAGGAGGAAGGAGAACTTGATAGGTATTTATGGGCACAGGTTATTTGGAGCTGGGAAGGGTGTAGCAATTATATTGGGTCTATAGAACAACATTGGCAGCATGGCCTATTTTGAACATTTATTCGGGGCGGGGTGAGGGGAGAAGGGGGGGAGAAACTTGAGTTTCCTCCCACTATAATTGTACTAGAAGACTCTCTCTTCAGCACCAGGGCTAGAATGTCAAGTTTGGCTAGAGACACAAACCAGTCCTTAAGATTTCACTCTGGAGCTCCGCTGAATGGAATGAAATCCCATTACTCAAGTTAATCCTGTAATGTGTTGTGTTTTTTGTTTAGATTAGCTGACTTGGGAACACCAAAACCTTTCCGAAAGTGAGTATGGCTGTGAACTAGTGGAACTAAAGACGTTACTTTACTTTATGGTAATACCTGATGTAGCACTTTACAAAGGAGGTCAGCATAGTTATCCCCATTTCCCACAGGGTGGTGACTGAAGTATGGAGAAATGAAATGACTTGACCAGGTGCACTTAGCAGGCCAGTGGCAGACCTGGGCTTTGAACCCAGGTCTCCTGAGTGCCAGTCAAGTGTGCTGTCCACCAGGCCACATTCTTATAAAGTAGAGCTCAGTGATATTTGTAATCTGTCCCTGTTCAAAATAGCTTCAATGACCGTCCTAGATAATAGTACTGGGTAGTGGGGTTATTAATACCCACGTTGTGAAGCGCTGTGTGATGTCTGGATGAAAAGCACTAATTATTGTTACCACTGCTTATAATGGTTGGATCGGGAGTTAAGAATACTGGGTTCTGTTCCTACGGGTATGTCTACACTGGCAAGTTTCTGCGCCACAAGTTATACCACTTTTATTAAAACGCTGTTGCCTGTTCACACCGCGTTCCTTGTGACGCTGGAGCGCATCCACATTAGCAGCTCTTGCAACGGCAAAGAAAGCAGTGCATTGTGATAGCTATTCCATTGTGCAACTGGCCGCCAGGTGCTTTGAGAGGGGTTTGCAATGCCCCATGGGGCAAGCACAGCGTCACATGATACAGGTTTCCCAATCCAATTGTTCCATGGGCATCCTACTACCAGGGCCGGCTCCAGGCACCAGACGAGGAAGAACGTCCCTGGGGCGGCCCATTGAAAGGGGCGGCACATTCCAGCCCCCCCCCCCCTTTTTTTTTGCTTGGGCCAGTAAAAAAGCTAAAGCCGACCCTGCCTACTACATTGCCAGCTGCTTTTCACCTGCAGTGTGTGGGGGAAAGTGTGTGACAGGGAGGGTGTGGGTGTATGGAGGGGAGAGACTGTGTTTTGGGGGACAGAGTTTGTCAGCATGCTGTCTTGTAAGTTCAGACAGCGTCAGGAAGCAACCAGTCCTGAGGCAGGGGGAGGGGGAAACCCCGACATCAGCCCCCGTCTTTCTCTCGTGCACACACATGCCCACCTGCCTCTGTGTTCAACAGCATGAGCATTCCACATTGAAAGGGGAGGGGCGCATGTCTCCAGGCAGCCAAGTTAAAAACAATGAGCAGAGCGGTCACTTGAGGCATTATGGGACAGCTCTGAAGGCCAAATTACAGCACAGAAAGCAATCAAGTGTCTACACTGGCCATAGAGCGCTGGAGCCTCTGCACAAATAGCCTTATGACTCTCATTGAGCTGGGGTGTGTGGTGTGTTTTTTGCAGCGCTGCAACTGGGAAGTTTCTGTGCACAAAGTGGCTCGGCACCATGTACACATCTGCAGTTTGAGCGCAAAAAGCTGCTTTTCTGTTTAGAAACTTGCCAATGTAGACAAGCCCTAAATCTTTGTGGTAGTATCTGCAGATGGAGGGAAGAGATGATTTTCCTCCCCCCCCATCCCCCTTCTGCTGTCTTACTATGTAACCTTGAGCAAATGACTTCACCTCTGTGTAGCCATGTCGTAAAATGGGGATTATAATACTCAATGCAGAGGGTGTTGTAAGAGTGAACGCTAAGCCTTAGATAAAGGTCTCTGTAAAAGGGCTAAGTACCAAACTGCATCTGTAACCAGAAGGCTTCTGGCAGCTTCCCTGAGTATTTCTTAACATTTTACAACTGTTTCTCCCCCCCCGCCTCCACTTTGCCGTTTTCTTCCCTGTGTCGGTGCTTGAATCAGAAGGCGTCTGACTGGCGTGTTCTCTCTCTTCAGGATGGACAGTGTGGGCTTTGGGGATATTCAGAGCGAGGATGAGCTGTTTGATTTTGACACTGAGACTGATCCTCCCAACTGGCAGCAGCTGGTGAGCCAAGAGGTGCTGCTGGGGCTGAAACCCCACGAAATCAAACGCCAGGAAGTGATTAATGGTGAGTTCACGGGTGTCTCTTTGCTGACCCACCAACTCCTGGAACCTTCAAACTTCAAGCAGGTGCAAACTGCTGGTATAGAGTTGATCTATCAGTAGGTAACATGCAGAGATGCTAGACTGGCTCAGTCCCAAAGCAGAGCAAGCAATTTTATATGGCAAAACAAGGACCAGCTTACAGCATGCTTGGAGGAGTAAAGAGGCAGAGAGGACTATATACTGCTTGCTGGAAAAAGCAGGATCTAAGAGAATGGCTCCTATCCCAGCACGCTCATGGAGACTTCACCTTGATCTCAAATCATACAAGTCTACAGAGCTCTGTGTGTGACTGAGTGAGCTGATAGGTGTTAAAATTTACCCCAAGTAGATGGTTAATTCAGTAACAAGTTTGCTTCCTTGCACGTTCCTGTATCTAGGGTAACGGAGCATGGTTTCTGATTTCTTAGTACACCAGAATCTGGGCCAGCAAGGACGGCACCGATGAGGGGAGAGATTTTTGCAGATTCAGGTTCCTGACCCCAGAGTTAATACGTGCTCTCTAAATTGCTTAATTTATTAAGTAACTCAATTGCTGGCAGATTCTGGCTTCCTGCTATGGACAATGTTGGAATCCACACACTGTTCCTGCGTTAAATGAGTAATAATCCCGTATTTCTCTTCTTCCTCTTCAGAGCTGTTCTACACTGAGCGAGCTCACGTCCGCACGCTGAAGGTGCTGCATCAGGTCTTCTACCAGCGTGTACTCCGTGAAGGCATCCTGACCCCCTCTGACCTGCGCAAAATCTTTTCAAACCTGGAGGATATCCTTCTGCTCCACAGTAAGGGCAGATGAGGCACCTTTCAGCTCTGCTAGCCTCACGACAGCAGTGATGGATGCACACATCTGAGATATGCATACTTGCATCAGCAAGCATGTATAAGTATATCGGCACATAGTGAGCATCCACACACAGCACTTGAATTACGTGCACGCAATCATTTCACACTTGGTTTGCAAGCATATCTGTTGCCAAGGTGCCAGATACTCTTGTTCTCGTCCACATCCCCAAGCTGTCTTGAGGTGATGTACGCTCCCTTTTTCATAAACAGAGCAATACTGAGATGAATACTCATAGGCACGTGCGAAAAAACTAACCAGACAGGTGCTGCCCAGGAGGATAATAGGCAGAGGGCTACTAAAAGGAGCAATATATATTTGGATGCTGATGCTTCTGAAAAGCAGGGTTTCCTAGTGGTTAGAGCAAGGGACTGTTATTTAGGATTCCAGCTGTATCACCGATTTTGGGCAAGCCACTCGCTGTAACCTTACTGTGTCTGTTTCCCCACATTTTAAAATTAGAATAGCATTAACCCTCTCCTCCTTGTGAAGTAGACAAAGTAATGTTGGGAAAATTCTTGGAGTGGGTGGTTATTGTTCATTCTTATTAATGATTCCTGTTTATCAATATTAGCCTACCATCTAGCACTTCTCTAGTTTCACTTTAATTTGCCGGGTGATTATTGCAAATCCAGTCTCCTTTTTGGTTTGTTTGCATTTTGAAATAAATGACCAATTTAGATCATATTAATTATCCCTTCTTTTGCCTTTTTCCCCCTCCAGCTGGTTTGAATGATCAGATGAAAGCTGTCCGTAAACGGAATGAGACCTCTGTTATTGATCAGATTGGGGAAGACTTGCTAACCTGGGTAAGATGAATTTCTTTTTCTCTTTGTTCAGAAATGTAAATATTCCTGAAAGTGAGAGTCCAATAACCATAGTAAATAAAGCCCCAGGGAAACCAGTGTAATTCGCACCCACCAAGAACGTAATATCTGAAATTGGTTATTTCTGTGGCGCTGATATGGAGGTGGGGACACAGGATGGTGAGAAGGTGGAGGGAGCTCAACATGGAGTTTTTGCGGAGTGCTTTATCTAGTGGAGTGCTTTTTATTCAGTTAAAGATAAATACGTGAGTCATTTCTTTAAAGGTGACCTCCTTAGCGGGGAAAACTTGTCTGCCTTTTTTGCTTCTTTATTATGTGTGAAGGACAGAAAGGTAGGTGTGTGTGTGTGTGTGAGAGAGAAAATGAATGGCTTTTGCTGGGTGGTCGGATTACTTATATTTTTACCTTGGAAATATTGAGAATATAAAGTATTTCTGCTGGAGGATTCATAAAACTACTAGACAATTGGAGTGGGAGTTTCCTCAGACCCAAGTGGAAGGAATTGGGAGTGTTTGAGTCCTTCAAAAAATGCCTGTATCCCGAGGGTCAGACTTTCTGTTGCTGTCTTGTGAAACCTGTTTAATTTAGAGTTTCCGAGTTTGGCTAAAACTCCTTCCCTTTTCAGTTGTTGAGCTTTCAGTCTCTTGTGAGGTGTTCATCCCACCAAATCTCCGTTCCTCTAGCCAAAAGAAGGCAACGTAGGCCTAATATTTCAGATGGAGGGAAGCCCCAAACCTTTTGGGTCTCCTCTGTATATTGTAAAGAAGCAAAAAATTGCGCACAAGTTCCTTTCCTTTGCAGGTCACCTTTTAAAGTGTGTGGATGGAAGGCTTGGAATGTCAGCAGGCTGGGCATTTTTCACCATTCCAATGCAGTCCCTTGAGATTTTTCAGCTGAATGGGCAAACCCAAAACAGGAATTCATTCCAAGTAGTAGGCATTTTCAGGGAATCTGTGGCCTTTTCGACACTTCCACTTTATAGCGCTGCAACTTTCTCGCTCAGGGTGTGAAAAAACACCCCCTGAGCACTGCAAGTTTCAGCGCTGTAACGTGGCCGTGTAGACTGTGCACCAGCACTGGGAGCCGCGCTCCCAGCACTGGGAGCTACTCCCCTTGTGGAGTGGTTTTTTACAGCACTGGGAAAGCGCTCTCCCGGCGCTGGTGCTGCGACTACACAGCCACGTTAAAGCACTGCCGCGACAGCGCTTTAATGTTGCTAGTGAAGACATACCCCTAGGCTGTCTCAAGGGTGAGTGCCAAGGAGAGCAGATACAGGGGTTTGCAGCACAGTCTCTTGCAGTCATCAGCCCTGCTAATTTTTTTTTCTTTTCCCCCAACTCAACCTGCCATCTCACTGCAGAAGTTTGGGGCAGGCAATAAGATCACATGTTGAATCCCGGGAGCTTGTAGTGGATGGCCCAACCACATGGTTTCACAGACAACCCTGGACTTGCATGTACAGGCCAATGGCAAAGTAAAATAGGTCCAATTCGTCCCTCATTATTTAAATCGGTGTAGTTGTACCTGCTTCCACCAAGGCTGATTTTTGACTCAATGGCTTGATGGACAAAGCAATGGCATTGTGTCCTCTTCTGAGTCAGCAGTGACCTCAGTGCCTTGCAGTACCTTCTGCCTTTGGTATTGATAGAAAGAAAGTGATTGTGAAAAGTGGGTTGTGTAAAAGCAGGCCTAACCGGAGATCTTCTCAGCTGCAAAGGGTTCCTCGGCGGGTTGGGGTGAAGAAGCCTTAAAGGCAGTCTGTATCCGTTAGAGACAAGGAGGTGTAAACATGGCTATTTTGGGGGTCTGGGCAGCTTTTTGCTTTCTGAGAGCAATTCCAGCATGTGCCAGAGCTCACGTGCCCAGTTAGTCTCTGTCTAAATTTGGCTTCCTGGGTTTCTTGGCACAGTTCAGTGGAGCAGGCGAGGAGAACCTGAAACACGCAACTGCCACCTTTTGTAGTAACCAGCCTTTTGCTCTAGAGGTGATCAAATCACGGCAGAAGAAAGACTCTCGCTTCCAAACCTTTGTGCAGGTGAGTTTCACTCAAAAATTGGAACTGGTCCCAAGTTGGGATGATGGTCAGTGAAGGATAACCGGGGGCTGTAAATAAGGTTAATACAATTAGCAGGATTATATCTGACATTGCTGTTGGATTGGGATTATTTCCAACACCAGATTGTCTCTGTTAATCACTTCTGGACAGGTGAACCTTTAATGTTGAGGATTAAAGATAATGTGTTGGTAGAGAGAAGCATGTTCAGTTACAGGACTTAGATACCCATACCTGTTACACTGTGCACATACCCGATTGGGAACAGGGGTTCTGTGTAGCACAGCAGGGCCCAGTAAACAGTTGGGTGTGCGCCCTGAACACAAGAGACATGTGGTATACCTATCCCACTGGGAAGGATCTCAGCATGTGTGCCATCTGAAGAGGAGAGCATTATCTGCCTTACCACTGGATGGGAACTCTGGTAATACAAAGACTGATGTAATTTTGAAAAATGTAGTGTCTACGTAGTGTGAAAGACTAAGCTGATGTCTTCCCTATATGGCAGTGACGGAGATTGATTATGGATGGTACCAGCCTGTGTGAAGTAATGAGGGAAGGAAGCCATTGCTTTTGTGATGAGCCTTTCTTATATGTAATTGCAAATGAAACTGGGCTGTGTAGTCTGAGTGATAAATCTAGGCATTTCTTGTCTTGTATTTAATTACCGGAAATGTGAAGTAATAGACATTTATATGATGAATAGATGGTACATGTTCAGGTAATTATAGTCTTAATAAAAATGACAAATGCCATTATTACGCTGTTCAATTTTAGGATGCTGAGAGCAATCCACTGTGTCGCCGGTTGCAGCTGAAAGATATCATTCCCACTGAGATGCAGAGGCTGACTAAGTACCCCCTTCTGCTGGATAATATCGCTAAGTACTCAGGTAGAGCATCTCCACGAGGGAGCCATTATCTTTGTGCACGCATCTTGGCGGTTTTGCCAAACAAATCTGACTCTTAAAAATGTATGTATAATGGACGGTTCACTGCCATGGGTCAGTGACTGTTCTCAGCATGTGTCCTCCACCCTTTCTCATGCCTTTTCTAATATCCACTCCCTATGAGAAAAGCGCATGCACTTGGGAAATAAGGTTCAAAACAGGTTTGATGCCTGCAAGCTTAAACATTCTGTCATAAGCATTTTTAATATATTTGTCATGTTAATACCTAGGTTCTGGAAATAGTGTGAATGTTAGAGGTTCTCTCTTCACACTGGATGTTGATAGACTTTGAATCTAATATTGCTACTCTTACCACCCTTTAAATCTTCAGAGGGTTGTAGTAATGTTGATATGCACAGCAGAACCTTGCTCACCTGTACGTCACTAAAATGCAGTTTTGATTGACCCGAAACTAGTTTCGACCAAACCAAAAAATGTGACCAAAATGGTCGTGTTGAAACACAACCTTTTTTCTTTCTGCTTGATTAGAAAAATTTCATTCTGGTTTTGGGCAGTGGACTCTCTAGCGTGATAACTGTAGCACTCTAGTCAGGATGTGGGAGAATCCAGTTTGAATCTCTGCTCCAATGACTATTGTTTTCTTTTATACAACATGGAACATCTTCAGTGGGACGAATTAAGAAAGACTCCTACAGAATATCCCATAGCCCTGTGGCTAAGGGACTCTACTAGGATGTGAGAGATCCAAATTCAGATCCCTTCTCCACATCAGTCAGAACCCAGGTCTCCCACATCCCAGGAGAGTAGCCTGACACTAGTGATATGCTTGGTTATAAGGAAGTTGCTCCTCCCCTGTTTTGTGAATCTTGTCCTCTTTGCTTTTGTCAAAATGCCTGAAATTTAAATTAATTTTTTCAAATTGGAACAAATATAAATATCCAAAACACAAGATCTGGTAGTAATGGGGAACTTGAACTATACAGATGATGTTGGAAAATTAATCTGGAAGTTCTTGGAATGTATTGGGGACAACTTTTTGTTTCAGAAGGTGGAGGGAGTAACCAAGGGATGACCACTTTAAATTTGATCCTGACTAACAGAGAGGAATTGGTTGTGAATCTGAAGGTTGAAGGCGCTTTGGGTTCTAGTAATCATGAAATGATAGATTGCATCATGGTAAGGAAAAGAAGGAGGGAGAGCAGCAGAATAAGGACAATGGACTTCAAAAAAGCAGACTAACAAACTCAAAGAACTGGTAGATCATGTCCCAGGGGAAGAAAATCTAAGGGAAAAAATGAATTCAGGAGAGAATCTCTTAGAAGACTAAAGGCACAACAGCAAACTATCCCCATGCGAAGGAAAGATAGGAAGATTAGTAAGAGGCCAAAAAGGCTCCATCAATAGCTCTTTAATGACCTGAAAATCAAAAATGAATCCTACAAAAGTAGAGAAATGGACAAATTGCTACGGATGAGTACAAAAGACTAGAAGAAACATATAGGGGCAAAATCAGCAAGGCTAAGAAACAAAATGAGTTACACTTAGCAAGGAACAGAGAAGGCAATAAAATGAGATTCTGTAAGGACATTATGAGCAGGAGAAAATGAAGGCAAATGTAGGTTGTCCACTTAGTGGGGAAGGAGAGTTAATAGGGGACAACAGCAAGAATTACCTGAGGTGTTCTAATACCGCTTTCTCTTGTCTCCACTAAAAAGATAAATTGTTATCAGATACTTAATCCAGCTAATATTGGCAAGAGGGAGGAATGTAAGCCAAAATAGGGAAAGAACAGGTTAAAGAGTATTTAGAGTAATTAGATTTTTGCAGGTTAGCTGGGCAGATGAAACTCATCCAAGGATACTTACGGAACTAGCTGTCTCAATCTTGGAACTGTAGCAATTCTCTGGAAGAATTCATGGAGATGGGTAAGGTTCCAGAGAACGGGAGAAGGGCAAATATAGTCGCTTTCTTTTTTAAAAGAGGAACAAAAAGGACCCGGGGAGTTAGCCTAACTTCAATACCTGGAAAGATGAATTTGTGAAGAACAAGTCATGCCAAACCAACCCAATTACCTTTCTGACAGGGTTGCTGGCCTAGTGGATAGAGGCAAAACTGTAGATATGATGTATCTTGATTTTAGTAAGGCTTTTGACCCAGTCCCACATGATATTTTCATAAGCAAACTAGGGAAATTTGGTCTAGATGAAATGACTGCAAGGTAGGTGCACAGCTGGTTGAAAGACTAGAACAAGAAGCAATGGTCTCAAGTTGCAGTGGGGGAGGTCTAGATTGGATATTAGGAAAAACTATTTCACTAGGAGTGTGGTGAAGCACTGGAATGGGTTACCTAGGAGGTGGCGGAATCTCCATCCTTAGAGGTTTTTAAGGCCCAGCTTGACAAAGCCCTGGCTGGGATGATTTAGTTGGGGGTTGGACTAGATGACCTCCTGAGGTCTCTTCCAACACTAATCTCCTATGATTCTATGACTATTCAGAGTCGTTATCAGTGGTTCGCTGTCTAACTGGAGGGTGTATCTACTGGGGTCCCATCCTGGGTCCAGTACTAGTCATTATTTTCATTAATGAGTAGGTTAATGGAGTGGAGAGTATGCCTATAAAATTTGCAGATGCCATCAAACTGGGAGGGGTTCCTAGCACTTTGAAGAACAGGATTAGAATTCAAAAAGACCTTGACAAATTAGAGATCTGAAATCTGCAAGGAGAAATTCAATAAAGACAAATGGAAATTACTTCACCGAAGAAAGAAAAATCAAATGCAGCACTACAAAATGGGGAATAACTGGCTAGGTGGTAGTACTGCTCAAAAGGATCTTGGTTATAGTAGATGACCAATTGAATAAGTCCCCAATGTGATGCAGTTACAAAAAAGGCTAATATTCTGGAGTATATTAGCAGGAGTGTCATGTAAGACACATGAGGTAATTGTCCTGCTCTAATCGGTACTGGTGAGATCTCCGCTGGAGTATTGTCCAGTTCTGGGCACCACACTTTAGGGAAGATATGGACAAATTGGAAAAAGTCCACGGAAGAGCAACAAAAATGATAAAAGGTTTAGAAAACCTGACTTATGAGAAAAGGTTAAAAACTGGGCATGTTTAGTCTTGAGAAAATAAGACTGACGGGGGGACCTTATATAGTCACCAAATATGTTGAGGACTTCTATAAAGAGGACTGTGATCAGTTGTTCTGTGTCCATTGAAGGTAGGACAAGAAGTAAGCTGTTGAGTGTACAGCAAGGGAGATTCAAGTTAGATATTAGGAAAAACTTTAACTGTAAAGGTAGTTAAGGGCTGGAGCAGGCTTCCAAGAGAGGTTGTGGAATCCCCGTCATTGGAGGTTTTTAAGAACAGGTTAAACAAACACCTGTTGGGATGGTCTAGGTTTACTTTGGTCCTGTCTCAGCATGGGGGGATGGACTAGAGGATGCCGTGAGTGTCCCTTCCAGTCCTGCATTTCTCTGATTCAGAGAGAATTTCCAAAAAAATCCATTTTGGATTTGACCCAGAACAATTTTTTTTGATTGTCAGCAAGCAGAAAAATCCATTTTTCACCTAGCTCAGCCTGGAAACTGCACAAAAGCTTGGTGGTAATCCCACGTGCACCCTTCTTAACAAAGGTTTAATAACAGATGCTGGCTGCAGTGAGACCTGATCCATAGTATTACTTTCATGTTTGCACAGAATTTTTTTTTTCCCCTCCCTATTTTTAAAATGTTTGTCCTTTATAGAAAAGGCTGCAGCTTAGAAGCTGCAGTTTTTCTTTTACTCTCTCTAATTAGTCATGTTTACTTGCCGTTAACAATCTATCACTTTTTCACAGTTTCAAAGTATGAGTAGTTGTATCAGATGTTATGCATTCACCACTGAGCCAGCTTCTCCGTCTCTTTAAACATTAGACAGCACATGGGGAAAAAAATGCATCTCTTTCCTGTTTCTTCCCCCGACTCTCAGCCTGCCCTGACCAACCTCTCTGGGAACTAGAATGGAATTCTTGCAAACTTCTCTCTCAGCTCAGAATTCCCTTTGGGCAGGAATTGATGAAGTGGAGAAACTTTCTGGAAAGTCTGTGTGTCCCTGTTTTGGGCAGGGAAGGTTATAGAATGCTGCCTCTACTGTTTGATCGGTATCATGGACCTGTGTCCAATGTGATCCAAACCTGGATCTCTCTGACGTGAAGCTATTTCCATCATTAATCTGTGAAGCGATGAAGCTAATTGAATGTTTTACAAAGCCCAGCTTCCCTCTTTGATCTTGGGGGGCCGATGTGTTGCATTAGATACTGGACTAAATGGTCCATTGGTCTGACCCAGGATGGCCATTCTTATGTTATGTTCTTAATTAATTCTCCTTTTACCCCTCCCCTGGTGCTCACCACGTCTTTATTTCTTTGCCCTGTTGTAGAACGGCCTGAGGAGAAGGAGAGTGTGAAGAAAGCAGCGGATCACTGCCGTCAGATCCTTAACTATGTGAACCAGGCGGTCAAAGAATCTGAGAATAAGCAGGTAGGAGGGGAGGGAATGAGAAGGCTGGACAAGGGTGGATGATGGGGAGATGAAGAGAAACAATCCAGAATCGCTAACACTGTTGTTGGAGTCACCTGTATGTACTTGGACTCTTCCAAGTTGTCCCAAACCAGTATAACCATGACTTCATCACATGTTTTCCAGCGTTTGGAAGATTATCAGCGTCGCCTTGACCTATCCTACTTGAAGCAGTCAGAGTACCCTATGCTGGATGAAATCAGGGTGAGTGACGGAGCGGAAGTGATTATTGAGCCATGATCGTGACCCCCTGTAGTTAAGCTGGTGACGCTTCCTGCTATAACTTTATTGTAAAGTCAAAAAAACTCATTCCACTTGAAACTTCTCATGAAGAGTCTCTGGTGAGAGGTGAATTTATTTTATATAAAGGTTAAGTGGAACATTTATTAGATATGAAAACCTGAATCTCCGGTTGCTCTTGGAAGGTCTCCATGAATTTAATAACTTGATCTTGCAAAACGGAGTGTGTCTGTGGAACTTGTAAACGTCATGGAACAATACTGCTATGGAATACGAGGTTTTTCACTTGTATGTCACATGAGAGAGAACTGGTTCACGGCATTTATATCCCCTTCTGAAACAACCAATAGAGTATGTACACCTCGTGGTGGGGTAACTCTACATTATCTCCTACTTCAGAATACTGCTGGTAGAACAAGGAAGTCCTTTGGGAGAACCAAAGCTTAGACATTCTGTTGGCTTCACAAGTGGAACTTGTAGCTATGCTTGATTCGCATTGAAGATCCAATGGTGTAGGTAGCCGAGCTTCTAAATCCAGTGCTAGAGTGCTATGCTTCATGTCCTGCTTAAATTCCAGCAGGTCTCAGAGTGGAGCTTGTAACTTTTCTGATATAGTTTGGTTTAGGGGGAAGGGGCACAGATATTGAGGGAGGGAGGGATAGCTTAGTGGTTTGAGCATTGGCCTGCTAAACCCAGGGTTCTGAGTTCAATCCTTGAGAGGGCCATTTAGGGATTTGGGGCAAAAACCTGTCTGGGGATTGGTCCTGCTTTGAGCAGGGGGTTGGGCTAGATGACCTCCTGAGGTCCCTTCCAACCCTGATATTCTATGACAGGGCTGCATCTTTTGGTATAAATGTACAAAAAATTGTCAGGATATACACTCAACGTTCATCTTTTCATAGTAGTATATACTGTTTCTTCCACTGTTAGTGACCATGTGGAAGTTCTAACATGTTAGAATATCCAAAGAGGTATTTTTGTTTCAAGGCTCATGGAGTTCACCCTAAAGTTCTTTTGTATGATCTGCCAGCCTACTAAAAAAGGCTTGCAAACTCTTTAAGAAATAAAGGAATCATGGAAATATAAAATCTGCCATCTTGATATCAACTCTGAAACTTGGAAGGAATGGCTAATGAAAATTACTACCTCTACTAGCTTGCCTGCGGATCTGTCAGGAGCCATGACATCTGTCAGGAGCCCTGAATAACTCAGTGATGTTATAAAGTCCAGCAGATCATCAAAACAATTCATTCTTCAGAGTGTGCTGCAGGCACTCTTAACGTACAGTCCACATTTTGAAGCCTTAACGAAGTAAAATATAAATTCCAAACATTTGTATGAATTGTTGCCAAAATACTGCTGGAAACAATCGTTGTTACGATAAGGCCTCAGAACTTCATGTAAAAGAAAATCCTCCCCTGAAAATGTCTGAGGTTGTGTAAGGCTGTACACACACATCCCTTGTCCAAACAAAACCTCATTAGACATTCTACCTTGAAGATACATGCGTGTCAGAAAGTCTTAAGTTGTTACTTTCATGCTGTGTCTAATTTTCAAAACCATAGGCCACAGGATCCAACCCAACTTTCCATATAGACTTAGAAACTGTCCTCTCTACTAAAAATCCTATACATCCACCCACTACTTAGAAGCTAAATCCAGTCATCAAATACCCTGGCATTTGCTAGTGACCACAGCCTCTCCCCTATTGTCCTTTACCTAGACTACCCAGAAGCTTTCACTGCCCCACTTATCCCTGGGAACACCATTCACCTTCCCAACCCCCTCTTGCCACAGGCAGGAGATCCCATGTTATCACATTCACCAAGAGTACAGGATGGGAGGGGGGCACTGGCACTGGAGGCCATACACCTCTCTTTAACATGGGCATAGTTTAGGGGATGGGGTGGTGTGCCCCCGCAAACTGCAAGCCTCAGGCAGGCGCGGAGCAGCATTGGCTGGAGCTGCATTTTGAGGCTGGAGAGCTGGTAACAGTGATAAGCTCCCCAGCTGGCGCTGCTCCATGCCTGCTTGAGGCTTGCAGTTTCGGGGGGGCATGCTGCCCCTTCAAACTACGCCCATGTTAAAAAGTAGGAGGGGGCATGGCCTTCTGGCTCCCTGGTTCCGGTGCCTACACATAAAGCTTCCATTCCCTCACCCTTTACAGTCCTGACATCCCCCTGTGCCTGATACAGGGTGGGAGTATCCTATCCTTTCACAACAGGGAAAACAGAAGTTTCTTTCATATGGCACGTGGTCAGTGAGTGCTGAAGAGTGAAACGACCCACAGGTTCTAGGTTCACACAAATACCACAGATTCTAAATCTCATTTTACCTTCTTTGAATTCAGCTACTGGTCTTCTGACAGGCGTGCCTTTTACCTTGACCTCCAAAGTTCCCATGCAGTGAACCCCATATGAAAGCTACTTTTTTTTCTTCTCCCCCCATATTGACAGAATTTGGATTTAACCAAGAAGAAGATGATTCACGAAGGACCTCTGACCTGGAAAGTTAATCGGGACAAGACTATTGGTGAGCCTTATCCCACCAGCCAACTTAAACTTGGGTTTGTGACCAAGGGGAGGGAAAGATGTGGCATAGCTGTGATTCCCAATTATGAGTTGTACCGCTGCCTGTATGACTTCATGTCTGCTCCTCAAGCGGATTCAGTTATTCTTGTCAAATCTGAAATGTGTCTGAGTATCATTAGGACCATGCTGGGGCCCCGCAGTCTGTTGGGAGATGAGCCAGTCCCATCTGTAGCCCTCTGCTGTGGTTCTGATGAGAGAGATTTGCAAGCTTTGCTTAGGCTGGCACAGCCTCTGCATATATAATAGAAAATACAGCCTTTTTTTACCCCTTATGTGCCATGAGGTGTGATGTGAGGGAGTGAATTGTTAACTCATTCCAGGCCTGTTTTTGCCCTTTACAGATCTCTACACGCTACTCTTGGAGGATATTCTAGTGCTGTTGCAAAAGCAAGATGATAAACTGGTGCTGAGGTGTCACAGTAAGATCCTGGCATCCACTTCTGACAGCAAACACACATTCAGTCCTGTTATCAAGCTGAACACTGTGCTGGTTCGCCAGGTGGCGACAGGTCAGTGCAACCAATGGGCAAAACTTAGGAGTAAGCTGAATGCAAAGGCAAGGCCATTTGAGGAAGGCAGTTTTGTCTAGGAGTTGGAGCAGGACATTGGGAGTCGCGACTCCTGGATTTAATTCTCAGCTGCACTTTTGATTTGCAGTGTTACCTTGGATGAGCCGTTTAAGCTGCCTACATCGGTTACCCCTCTGTAAAATGGGGTAGTATCTTTACAGAGGTGGTGTGAGCGCTAGTTAATGTTTTGTAAAGTAAAGTACTCTGTGATCCCCAGAAGAAAAGTGCTTTAGAAATGCCAGGGGACCAGGGAAGAGGGAGGGGATATAAACAGACTTTAAAGAGGTGTGAGGAGCAATAACTATTTTTTGTCAGGCCTGGAAGCCAGAGTCCCATTTGTGTTCGAGAATGAAACTTCTTTGTATTTATGTAGTTTGCCTGCTGGTTTACCTCACAGAATCTTCCTGCAGTATACCTTATTGGGTGGTAATAACGTATGGGTATCTGCCTGGTTTCAGTGAACTTGAGATACAATTGTTCAGGACGAGGCATCAGATTAAATTACTCTCCTCTTGTGTCTCTCCAGATAACAAAGCTTTCTTCGTCATCTCCATGTCAGAAAACGGCGCCCAGATTTATGAATTGGTGGCACAGACTGTTTCTGAAAAGACTGTGTAAGTGATGGGCTCAGTTATCTCTGCTGTGGTGGAGAGAGAAATCTTACATCTGAGTAGTAGTTTTACTTTAGAGGGGCTTGTGAATTATCTTGAGCTCAGCTCACACACAGAGCTAATGTGCAAAACTCTCACCTGTCTCCCCATTGGGAATTTTCCTTAATTCTTAAAAAGAACAACAATAACTCTTTGCCAGCTCAGGCTGTTTCTAGAGATTTTCCCGGTTATGTCTCATCTCTCACTCCTAGCCCTTCTCTTGCCTTACAAGTGCTTCTATTTTTAAAAATCCTTGTGAGTTGGGGCTAATGAGACCCATGTGGTTTAACTGTCAGATGAATCAATGACATAATCCTGCATCTCTATGCAGAGTCCTAGAACCTAACGTCTGTCCTGGGTACCCTCAGGATTCTGGGACATGTTACAGAGTGGCAGAAAACTCAAAAGCACTATAATTTATGAATTCAAGTACCTGTCTGAACTGTTCTTCATTCTGCCTTTGATAGGAGTGCTTTGTCTCTGGACTGTGAACACCTCAGGGTGTGGATTTGTTTGTATGGTATTTTGTACATATTTCACAGTGCCATGTACATCAGCAATATAAAATGCATAGTCAATGGTCAAATCCAGGATTGCTAGCTTTGGTACAAAGGTGGTGATACAAACTGCTCGCGTGCATGAAAGTTTGAAACTAGCTGCATCAGTAACATTCTGGTACCCCCATATTATGTCTTGTAACCATTGTAGTTCAGGAAAATACTGCCCTGGGAGACTTGATGGCTTCTTAGTGGTTGGTAATGAGATTATGTGCCTTCTGTCGCTATGTTAGGGATTTGAAACTGACCCCTCATCTCCAGTAAGCAAAACTTGCCATACAATGGCTGAGTGGCCTGCATTATGTGAGATTAGTTGGTGGGTCTCACCCAAGTTCATTGTGGACAGGTGTTGCAACATGTGAACTACCAGTAATTTTGGCAGTAACTGGCCACTGTTATCTGCTGTCTCTGCACAGAGGCCAGAGGATTGACTGAGCCCTGGGGTGAACTCACCCCTGCCCCCTAGAGAAAATCATCCAGAACCGAGTTTATAAATGGTGCGTGTAGAGAGGTAGTTTTCACTGCTGCTCTCCGTGCTGTACTTGCTCTTTGGCAATAGAGAGAGAATTTCAGTTACCAGGATTCAGTCTGGCATCTCTTAACGAGCACTGCAATTCCCTTGAAAGGTAAAACATTAATTAGAAATTTTAAATGTTCAATGTGGACAAAGAAATTTGTGGGCCCTTCCTTCAAGTGAGGTGCAATTAGGATAACAAAGACTTCTTCGGTGTCACCAAGCTTTTGTTCATTGAGTGGAATATTAAATCTGAAGTGCAGAACTTAGAGCTGCCTTTCAGGAATGTCTGTGTTCAATGCATTTTCAGTTATTTAAAAAAAAGTCTGGAGACAAAGCACGCTTCTTGGGCTATATTCATTGAACTGCTTTCATTCCAATAGAAATCCTGTAGTAAAGAACCGCATTAAGACTGCAGGAATCCCTCCCCCAAACTTTAGTGTATTTTGTTACCTTGAGAACTTTATGGAAAAAAAATAAAATCTCTTTTCTGATGTTCTGTGTAAAATGACAAAATCCCAGGCACCCGCAATTCACTGCGGAATAGGTTCGCTTCAGGCCATTGCATACAATGCTCTACTTCTGGCTTTGTTTGTTGTTGTCGGATTGAATCTCCCACTTCTGCGTCTGTATAGTTTCTGCTGATTTTGTTGCATTCATTTCTCAGGGCTGGAGCATCTGCCTTGTTAACTATGGTGACCTCACCAGATACCTGTGGAATTCAACTCGCTGCCACAAGATGTTGAGGCAAACAATGTAGCAGGATTTTTTTTAAAATGTCTAGTCCTTTAAGACTATCCACAGTTATATTAGCTGGGTTAAAAAACCTTACATGAGATAGCATCCTTTTATGCTTCAAGTGTCTTGTGTCTCTCATTTTTGGCCTCTCGCAGATGGCAGGACCTGATAGCTCGGATGGCAGGGACAGTCAAAGTCGAGGCATCTAAAAGGCCGATTCCATTACCACAATCGGGACCTGGCGAGTAAGTAAAAATCACCTTCGGCTTTGGTTTTCCAGTGGCTTTTGTCTACTCCTGAACGAGATCACCAAAGCGTTGATGCTGTTAGAGTGGTAGAAATGCATGGGATTCACAGAATTCGGTCCTTTTTTCCCGTTCCTGCAGCGAGGAGCGTGAGGAAGAGGAGCAGCAGAAGCTGAAAGAAGAACAGCATGATATCCCTGCCAGCGGTATGCAGAGTCCAGGTAACAGCATAAGTCAGCGTGCTGGACGCAGTACAAGAGTGATAGGCTTTGTCTTTCACATTATAGGGATCTTTTTGCTACAGTGAAAGTTGGTGTGTGGTTTTTTTTGTTTGTTTTTCTTGGCTCAGAAAAGCCTTCACTAGAAGCCCTGTGAGAGAGTGAAACCCAGTCTATTGAGGTATGCCTGCTAGTCTTTCCCAGCTACCCTTAAACTGCAGGGAAAGGAGATTCTGCAGAGGTTCAGATACTTAAAAATAATAGCCCATGCGACAGATACGCATCCTCAAATTTGTCCTTGTGAAAGAGAGTACCATGTGGTTTAGTTTTTCACCCTGTAGGTAGTTCAGAATATGTAGTGGGACATATAACTTGATTATGTCTTTTCTGTTGGCTAGATAAAGATTTGGGACTTGAGTCTCCCTTGATGCTGAAGACTCAGTCTCCTTCAGCAATCATGGCTGAGAAGTCCGAGGTAGAAGATCTTCTTGGGACTGAAACACATTTTGAGAAAGATCAACGGGCAGAAGAATCTTCTGCGTGCTACGGACCACCAGTCCCTTTCCAGATCTCGGAAGAGCGGTGGGCATTGGATGCGTTAAGAAACTGTAAGTAACTATGATGCTATGGATAGAAGTGGCCCTGATGAGTCTTGATTTGGATCTGGGAATTTTCAGGTGGACAGTTTGATCCCATGGGCTAAAATAGTATTTTCTGTCTGTTTGTAGTAGAAGCTCTTATGTTCCCATCTGGGCTGCAAGGCAGAATGGGCTAGAAATCAGGAATTCCTGAGCTTCGTTATATTGCAGATGCTGGCTCTTTCTGTGAGCAAGTCCTACTCTGCCTTTGTGTGCCCATCTATCAGACTGGAATAATAATACTGATTTATGAGGAGTTCTTCATTCTTGTCCATGAAGTGCTTTGGGGAGATGGAGTAACACTTGGGTGCTTGATGCATGATATGCAAAGTATTATTGTTTCAGGCACAAAGGTTTTTTCTTTATTTATAAACATAGAGTTAACCAGTGAGACTCATTGCCACAAGATATTATCTAGGCCACCATTTTTCAGCAGTATTCAGAAAGGGATTGTATATTTGGATAACAAGAACACCTAGACTTAAAATTAGTAAGGTTCGGGGGGAAAAAGTGTGTGGAAGTGATCTAGAACCTTATGCCTTAGGCTGTAAACCAACCTCTAGCTGAGGGATTTAGGAAGAACTTCCCCTTTGAGCAGGTTATTCCATATTTTCTCACTTTGAGATATCTTGCACCTTCCTCTGAGAAGTCTGATATTGGCCTGTATCAGAGCCAGGACTAATACTGGACAACTGATCTGATCCAGTATGGTCATTCGTATGATCCTAAATCCTACCTTACGGATGTTCAGGTGACACACAAACGTGTTTCCTTAGTAACTCTGAGATGGATGTGGTGCCTCTAAATAAAACTGAACTGTGCTACTGGACGTGGTCTATATCACTTCTTTATTGACCCTCTTAGCTCAAGGCATATAGGTGATTTGACTGAGTTTAGCCTCTACACAGGTCTCTTCAGTCTAACAGGTTTATCCTGGGTCTTTTGATCCATACTATATCAGATTTTTACAGAATTCAAAGCATTGTTCTAGGGCTGGGTGTTTTCAAGTATTTCTAGTGCTTGGGCTCTTAGATTGTTGTTAATGGAAGCTCATTCTAGGGGGGGTGGATGGCACATTAGATAATATCAGTCATCTAATGTCTGTCCTGACTGCTAAGATTTAATGAGACGCCCTCTAGCAATAGTAATGGGTCACTTCATGTTTCTGCAAGCGCCTTCCATTCAACTGTGTGGCTGCTTTGTTTTAGGAACTGATAGCATTTCTCACGCTGTGGGTGTTATGCGAGTGTCCACTTATAGCTACATGAAGCACTTGGACTGCATTATACCTGCTAGTTCTTAAGTAGTGGTGTTTAAGTAGTTTGAGTAAGAACTAAAGCATCATAGGACAAAGACCAAATAAGAATCTCCCATATAATTTAGAGATTCTGAATGTTTGTATGAACTTGTAGGGAGAGTTTGCATCCTAGCATTTAGACTAGAAGGTTATGCCATGGAAAGGTAATTTCCCTTGAATCTGCAGTAGGATCTTTGCTTCAGCCTGTGATGTTAATGTTCTGATAACTTGAACATTCCCAATACATCTTTAACCTCAGATTGGGAGTGGGGGCGGCACGCTCAGCATTACCGGCATTATGTAGCAGTTGGGACTAGAAATCAGGGGATTTGGGTTCTCCTCATGACTGCCATTGACTTGATGGATGATTTTAGCTAAGCTACTAACCAGTCTGTGCCTTAGTTTCCCCATCAGTAAATTGGGGATAATACTATGGTACTTGTTCACCTTTGTGAAATGATTTGAGATCCTGTGATGTAAGGCGCAAAGTAGTATAGCAGAGCTCCAACCATTTCTTTGTATCTCTCTCCCCGCCTTTGCAACAGTAACAGTGAGAGAGCTGGTCATAGAGTGAACTCTTTCAGAAAGAGGCATCATAACATCCGTCTCACTGAGTGTACAACGGAGATGGCTTCTACAGTTCAGTGAATGTTCCATGTTTCCTTTCCTTTCAGTGGGCTTGCTGAAGCAGCTGTTGGTGCAGCAACTGGGCATGGCTGAGAAGGGGACCCTTGAAGACTGGCGATGTTTTCCCAGGTATAGGACCGTTTCCCGGGGGGGCCAGGCAGAGAGTGGTATCCAGCGTGGACTGCAGCATTCTGACGACAAGATGCAGCAGCCTGGAACAGACCAGATGCCTCCCGGAACAGGAACTAGTGAATCTGCAGCTTGTTATGGCCTCCGGACTTCAACCGAGTTTCCAGCTTCACAGGATGCTGTGCAGCTGGGGTCTAGAGACGCCAGGTTTAGTAACAATTTAGTAATGGACCATGTGAACATGAACCTGGAGACCCCTACCCCGGAGCTGGAAGGGGTGGGTGCTGATGACAGTGGAGAGCACTTCTTTGATGCTCGTGATGCCCACAGCGATGAGAACCCATTGGAAGGTGAAGTAATGGAGAGGAAGGAGGATGAGGAGGTGCACTTACGGATCTCAGGTGAGCTTATCCCACTTTACACAGTACGTTGAGTTATGGCCAGTTCAGCTCAAATGCCAGAGACTTGATTGTGTTCAGAGACAGAAATGAATAGGAACTATGTGATTATAAAAGAAGCACAATTATGCTTTCCTGGTGGAATCTCCCTTGCTGACTCAGTACAAGACACTTTAAACATAGCGCTTCTGGTCTTTAGAAGTGCTTTTGGCTTTGGACGTATCAAAATAGCTAGTCCTCTACACTTGAAAAGTGATGTACAGACATGAACTAAATTATTACCTCAACACCCTGAAGGGTGGCTGATTAAAAGAGAAACTGAGATACTGCTAAATTAATATCAGAGGGGTAGCCGTGTTAGTCTGAATCTGTAAAAAGCAACAGAGGGTCCTGTGGCACCTTTGAGACTAACAGAAGTATTGGGAGCATAAGCTTTCGTGGGTAAGAACCTCACTTCTTCAGATGCAAGTCATCTTCTTGCATCTGAAGAAGTGAGGTTCTTACCCACGAAAGCTTATGCTTCCAATACTTCTGTTAGTCTCAAAGGTGCCACAGGACCCTCTGTTGCTTTTTGCTAAATTAATAGCTTATCATAGGCTACAGCTGAAGAATTTGAGAATTCCTGGCTCTAGCCCAGGTGCATCAAAAGGGAGAGCGTTCCATTACAGTCTGCATACAGCATCCATGTACCAAGGACCTCTCCAAAGCTGTACCCTCCCAGTCTCCCACTTTAGACTCCCATCAAATGGTGGTGCATAACTCCTCTCCCAAGTCTGTCAATATATCCTTGTTTCCCATTATCAACCCTCTGTCTCTCTCCAGAACACCACAGGGACTTGACTGCATACCCAAACTTATAAGATAACCTTCTTGAATATATCCCTTCCTGAAATGTTTTTCCACCATACGCCCGAAATACTGACTCTGCTACATTCTACATGGCAACTGGGGATGTAATTTGAAATCTAGTTAAAACTCTACAAATAGCAGTGAGGACACAGAGGTGCGGGTGTCAGCGTAGGCTAGCAAAGTGTGTATGTACCCAGGGGGTCAGGCTGCCTTGTACAGCTCTTGCCTAAAGCCCATGCCGCTGCGTCTTCACCGCTGTTTATAGTGAGGTAGCTTAAAGCTATCACAGGAACATCTACCCAAGCTGCAGATTACACCCCTGGTTGTATAGAAATAACCTATGAGGCATGATTACATGTATACAGAGATCCTTCTGGATCACCTACAGAAATCATCAGTGGGCTAGAATGTCTCATTATCTGTCTCCTCTTGATACGAAAAAATACAGACACACAACATTTTGTTTCCAAAGAACATAGGAATGATGGTTTGGTGCTCTACAATGAGTCTCAACAATGCAACATATACAGGGTTGCCACTTTAAATGTGTGACCCCTGGGGATAACTGTGCAGGGGCGATTTTACAGTTGTGTGAGACGTGTCACTCTACGGCCACTGTTTTGGTTTTTCTTGCTCAAGCTTCAAAAAGGAACTTTCTCCAGTTTGGCTTTGCTTGGTAATAGTCTCCACAAACGCCCTGTCGCCAGGTCTGAAGCTCTTGAAAGCTTTTTCTTGTTTATATATCAATATATAAAGTAATGGTTTCCTGAGCGGCACCTTGAAACAGATCGTTTTTAGCCATGAGGAGAGGTTGTATGCGTTTGGGTCTCATTAGAATGATAGTCCAAGATGGCGGCTGCACGTGCTTTCCTGGGGCTTTGCAGGTTCTGTGATGGATGGCCCTGGGGTCCTGCTGGGCATCTGAAGGAGTGGTGCTGCACTTTATGAATGAAGGTGCAGTTAATTTGTCATGTGCCTGTTGCAATGCAAGTAGCTGTCAGACTTGGAACACCTTATCCACAAATGTACTTCATTTAAAAATTGGATTTTGTATGATGAGCTTGTTTCTGACTGGCTGAATGATGCCATCCAGTCATATATTGAAAATCCTAGTCCCTTCTTTTCTATGTTGTTAAAGCACTTTAAATTATTAAGTGAACCAACATCTTCAAAAATCGAATTTATTTTTCACTTCTTGTACTGTTCACTTTTTGCTTAGCTAAGCAGGGACTTTGAAACGAGATATACCCATTCTGATCAATTTATACTTCTGGTTTTCATGCACTAGCATAGCTGCAACACTGCAGAGAAATGAAGGACAAAATTCCAGTGGCACATGCAAATCGTGAAAATAATTAAGAACATTGGCCATACTGGATCAAACCAATGGTCCATCTAGCCCAGTAGCCTGGCTTCCAGCAGCAGCCAGAGCCAGATGCTTCAGAGGAAGTGAACAGAACAGGGCAATTTTATCAAGTGATCCATCTCCTGTTGTCCAGTCCCAGCTTCTAGCAGCCAGATGTTTAGGGACACCTGGAGCATGCATCCCTGTATCCCTGACCATCTTGGCTAATAGCCATTGATGGACCTATCCTCCATGAACTTCTGATTCTTTTTTGAACCAAGTTATAATTTTGACCTTTTTAACAACATCCCCTGGCAACGAGTTCCACAAGTTGACTGTGTGTTGTGTGAAGAAGGACTTCTTTTTGTTTGTTTTTTTTAAAAACTGCTGCTTCTGAATTTCATTGGGTGACTGGCCCTTGGTTTCTGTTATGTGAAGGGGTAAATAACATGTCCTTAACTCACTTTCTCCCCACCATTCATGATTTTATAGACCTCTATCATATCCCTTTCAGTTGTCTTTTCCAAGCTGAACTATCCCAGGCTTTTAAACCTCTCCTCCTATGGAAGCTGTTCCATACCCCAATATTTTTTGTAGCCCTTCTCTGTATCTTTTCCAATTCTAATAGATCTTCTTTGAGATGGGGCAACCAGAACTGCATGCAGTATTCAAGGTGTGGGCGTACCATGGGTTTTTATATAGTGGCATTATGATATTTACTGTCTTGTTATCTATCTCTTTCCTAATGGTTCCTAACGCTGTTAGCTTTTTTGACTACTAATGCATATTGAGCAGATGTTTTCAGAGAACTGTCCACAATGGCTCCATGATCTCTCGAGTGGTAACAGCTAATTTAGAGACACGCATTTTTATATGGATAGTTGGGATTATATTTCCTAGTGTGCATTACTTTGTGTGTATCTGTGTTGAATTTCATCTGCCATTTTGTTGGCCAGTCACCCAGTTCTTTGAGATCTCTTGCTAACTATCTTGAATAATTTTGTATCCTCTGCAAACTTTGCCACCTCACTGTTTACCCTTTTTCTGAATCGTTGATGAATATGTTGAAAAGCACAGGTCCCAATATAGATCCTTGGTGGACCCTGCTATTTACCTCTCACTATTGTGAAAACTGCTTTGTTTTCTATCTTTTGACCAATTACTTGTCCATGAGAGAACCTTCCCTCTAATCCCACGGCTCCTTACTTTGCTTAAGAGCCTTGGTGAGGGATCTTATCAAAGGCTTTCTGAAAGTCCAAGCACACTATATCCAGTGGATCAATGTTTCTTGACCCTCTTAAAAACTCAGATTGGTGCAGCATGATTTCCCTTTACAAAAGGTGTGTTGACTCTTCCCCAGCAAATTGTGTTCATCTGTGTCTGATTATTCCATTCTTTACTATAGTTTCAACCAATTTGCCTGATGCTGAAGTCAGGCTTACTGGCTTGTAATTGCCACAGTCAACTCTGGAGCCTTTTTTAAAAATTGGTGTCCCATTATTTCTATTAATAATACTGCATATTTTATAGAACCTTTTATTAGCAATCTAAATTTGAGTGTAACCTAGCAAAAAAATCTCTGAAACTGAATAGTGAATTCCAATTAGACGCCCAGCAGTATGATTGATGGCTAGCATGGATTCCATTGTAGTAATTAGTAGCATGCACATGAATATTTTTAAGATACCTTCTCATGAGAGAAATGCAGAACAAGAGATAGAAAAACCCTATTTGGTTATCTAATCCTATGGTTCTCAAACAGCAGACCCTACATACACCTCTAGTGTTCCCCATTCAGAACCAGTCTAGTCCAAACCAGTTCAGAGTGGGCTCTGCAGGGTATCCTCTGATGCTTTATCTAGTCGGTTTTAAAACACGATGAGAGATGAAGCTTTCATCAGTTATCGTTTTTTAAAGTCCAATTAAATTGTCTCTCTAGTTCAGTGACTCTTTGCGATTTTATTGACCTGGCGGTGCTAGTACAAAACTGTTCTCTTAACAGGAAATTATTTGATCCTTGATGGATATGGAACTGTGCAGGAGAGCTCTACAGATGAGGACGTGTCCTCTCTAGTTCTACAGTGCACTGCCGGCCACTCCTCTTTGGACTCAGCACACCAGCAGCCGATTTCCCCACGAGATGCCCAGTCAGATGAAGGGAGCTCCCCATTTGCTGAGGAATTTATGGCCTCGCGCTGGGGGCCAGTGGACGAATTGTGCTCCGATGCACCGAGCCCCCATCTCTCCATAGAGTCACGTATCCAAATGATGCAGTACATTCAGAAGATAGAGGCTGACCTTGAACACTTAAAGGTACAACACATTTTTTTATTTGAATTATTCAGATTTCGCCTTCACTGTGTTTAAAAGGAGCAAGCTTGGGGGAAGAAAGCAAACCAGGAAAAGTACAGAGTTGTGAATACAAGTGCTTCTGTGATAAGACGTCTGTCTATCCTTGGACGATCTCCAGGGAAGGGACAGGAGAAACCAGGAACTCTATATAAATATGGGCAGACGTTAAATGTATGTAGCTGCAGACAATTTGGAAATGGAGACATTCTCCAAAGTTATGAGAAGTGGAAATTTAATTTAGTGGGTGTTAGAATAAGGCTGCAAAAATTGGGATTGGAGAGGTGGACCCACCACCTGGGGAATATGAATAACTGACCTGGAAATGCTTACCCAATTATCACTTATTGACACTAATGTAAAAACAGAGTCAAAATCCCCATTGTGCCAATGGTAAGTATTTCAAACCCACTAATTTCCAAGTCACTTTCCTTGCGTTCTGGGGATTCTCTATCCCATCTTGAGGGTTATCCCAAAGAAATGGGGCCTGGAGTACTGTTTGCCGAGAGACCTGCCAGCTCGTTGTGGCAACAGAGGACTTTCTTGCTTAGTTCTACTGTAACCAAGATCCAAAAGAAATAAAGAATTGTACAGATTTTTCCCTGATGGAGGAACGTCTCACCGGTGCTAGTGATGGTTTGAGAGCTGACGATGGAATGTGTTTAGTAACGTGTAATTACAATCCAGTCAGCGCCACTAAAACGTTTCCTATTCTAAGAGAAGAGCTCTCTGGAGGTTCATTAGGAACAGAAATAAAGGACCACGTGGGTTTTGTCTTTCAGGAAGTTGAGGAAAATTACACCACTCTCCTTCGCCAAAGGCTGGCTGGCTCAGCCCCCACAGATGAGCATTCAGGTATGTGAACAACACATCGTCCCTTCTCCCGGTGCTTCTTTCTAAATGGTAACGTATGTTAAAATATCATTGAACTCCGGCACCAAGGACAATGAACAAAGCCGGTTATTAATCTTTCAAACAAAAGCCTTGAGAGATGTCATTATGGCTTCAGCCTTTTGAAAGCTGCTGGTTCCACAACATCGTAAATCTGCTGATCGTGTATTGCCTTCTCCGAGGATGTGTGAAGTTGGAGGCAGCTCTCCTCCACTTTCCTTTTCCCCACTGCAAGCCCATGAATAAGGTGTTTAGCTTGTCTTTCAAAGGGGTTCGGATCAGTTTAGGGACTGAAGTCAGATGAGTTATGGCTGTTGCCCAGGATGGTGTCCTTAGCCTCTGTTTGCCAGAAGCTGGGAATGGGCAATGGGATGGATCACTTGATGAGTTCCTGTTCTGTTCATTCTTTCTGGGGCACCTGACATTGGCCACTGTCAGAAGACAGGATACTGGGCTAGATGGACCTTTGGTCTGACCCAGTGTGGCCGTTCTTATGAGTTAGATTGTAAGATCTTCTTCTGGGTTAGGCCCCTCTTACTTTTGTGTGTAAAGCACTATGCACACCATTGACACGGTGTAAAGCAGCCATCACAACTCCCTTTAAATTTGGTTTGAGCAGATTCCTGTGATGCCTGCAGGTGTGTTCTCCAAGTCAACTGTGGCACACAGTTAACCCCACAAACAGTGCTGTCTGAATTGGCTGTGCATTTTGAAGGGTTTGTGATGCTCACTTCTCTTGTGGCCTGTTTTTCCCTTACCATCTCTTTCCTTTTCAGACAAAAGTTAGTCACATTTTCTGGAAGTGGCTGAAAATTGGATGAGAAGATCAGCGCGTACTAGCTTCCGTGCGGACTCTGAGACGAGAGCGTTCTGTCTGTGGACCATCCAAGTGCTAACCATGCTCTAGCAGAGTGGGGATGGGGTGATTTCCCTGTGGGGCATCTGCACTAGTTTGTCAGTGAGGGAATCTCTTCCATTCTCTCCTCCTCCTCTTGCTACCGGAAATTTTGTTTTTGATTCAGAACAACAACAAAAAACCAAACCAAATGTACAGAGCTTTGGGTGTAGGATATAAAAATGTATTTAGACATTTAAAAATCAATGTATTTATTTGACTTCATTCCATGTATCAAAAGCACATTTTAATTTTTTTTTATTTGCTTTTGTTTTAATTGGGTAGTGACCGTTCTAGCCCTTGGAATCTAGTGCACTCTGGATCCCGCTGCTCCAGAAGCAAAGTTCAGATCTGAGAAGGGAGGGGGGAGGGGTGTATTTTGTGTCTTGATTTCACTGGATTGGACTCCATGCTCCCTGCTGGCAACCCAACTGCCACACACAGAGTTATTTGCAAAGGTGTTCTTATGACCTTTGGTGGGAACGGGCTACATTCAACAGCCTGTGAACTGGCTCCATTTGGAGCGATTGCCTGTTCTGTGTAGCTCATGTGCAATGAGAATTCTCCATGCACTAAATAGCCAGGCACTTGAAATTAGCAAACCATTTTTCCCCTTGACGGTCCCCTTCATTGACTTGGGGGTCTCTGACAGGGAGAGGAGAAAGCAGAGTTTAATTTTTTTTCTTGACTTTGTTGGCTTTGATAATTGTCTCCTATTTAAAGTGATCAACAATGTTTGGAGCTCCAGCACTTGTGTAATCGTTCACCGGATCAAGCAGGAAAAATGCAAACCCAGAAATGTGGGCCAGGTGGGGGGGGTCTCACTAAATCACTACTGAATGAACGTTGGCTGCCATTTGAGTTAGCCACAGGTACTGCTGATTATAGGGCCAGTAAATGTTAGTACCTGGAGGTATGTCTTGCTGAGTTTCATGGGGGGTGAGGCTTGTTTATTTTTATTGGGGGGGAGGGGGGTTGTTCTGGGGTTTTTTGCACTGATTGTACCAAAGTGCTCTCAGATGGGTGCATTGCAGAGAAGGCAGAACTACTGGAACCAGACCCAGTTCTCTAGCACTTCCCATAGGCCAGTTCCAACAGTTTTCTGTTGGACTTCATTCCAGACTGACCCTGCAAAATGCAAGCTCATAACAGAACTAACTCTGGACACTCCAGACGGGTTATTGGTAGTGCCTGCTCTGAAATTGGTACTAGGATGGGCACTACCTGCTATGGGACATTTGGTTCAGGACGTTCTTAGTCTCTCAAATTTCTGGAATCACAAACTGCTAATTTAAAGTGTGTGTGTGTGTGTGTGTGACACATTCTTTCTGCACCCGGTACCCAAGATTTTTTAGACTCTTTTACCACGGAACTGAATAACGTGCCAAACCAATAAATCCTCTTCCCCTCTTAGAACCATTACAAAAAAGTGTGCATTACTGCATGGACCATGATGTGCAGAGAATATCTTTAGTCAGTGGAAAGGTCGTTCTCCCTGCTCCATTTTCCCTATTCCTAATGACAGAGGATCAAAATTGCTTTTCCACTCCTGTGACGCAAAAGCCAGTTCTTGTCCTTTTCCTTAAAAAAAGAGCTTATCCAAGTTGTTATAGGTTGAACAGAGATGATTTTGGATCCATTTTACAAGTTGGGACCATTGGAGAGCAGGGAGGATTCTCTTGTAGAAGCCAAGTGCATGGAACACTTCCCCAGCAGGATCCCCACGTTCCCAACACAAGCCCAAATGTTACCTTCTAGACTGGTAGTGGCATCTCACTGGTGCCAAGCTAGGGGCTCCTGGGTTACGCCTGTGTGAACATACGCTCAGCATCCGTTAAGAGCTTCCAGTGTCAGACAAGCAGGAGCTCTGCACCCAGCCCCAGCCATATGGTGCTGTTAGTTTTAAACATCTAGACTTGCTCTAACGAACCCAGAAATTAAACTGTTGTAACAAATGGTGCCTGACGCTGTGTAGAGTCTCCCTTTTACCCAATCCTGCCACAAAGATCTCTTGGTCCATGGCCAAGCCCTTTTCATTTGATAGCTACTGTTTCTTCCCCCTTAGCCTCTTCTCTTTATCAGCATGGTGTGTGTCTCTTACAAGGATGGATGGAAGAGCTGATTTTCCCGCTGCATGAATTGGAGCAGTTGCTATAACCCTGCCACACTAGCCCTTTATAACCCGTTTCCAGAGCTGTCCAAGCTGTGCTTGAGCGTAGATCCCACCCTACTTTGGGCTGCGTTTAATAAACAGAGTTCAGACCCGTTGTCCAAACCCAGTAAAGATGATGGGGTCTAGGAGAGTGTCATGGCCAAGCTCTTTGCCATTGTGGCTCCTGACGTCTCCAGCCTCCTTACTCGGTGCAGGAAGCCTAACGTTCGTGGTGAGAAGCATGCCGCATAAGCAGCGGAGAGATGAGTGTGTAATGATGGCCTAGTGGGGAATGGTCTGCAGTTCCATGTCCTGGCTTGTCTGACTCCTCTGCCTTATGCGCGCTAGCATTTGGGGGGAAATCCCCCACCACTCTATTAGTGTCAGTGCAGTTCCACCAGAGGTGGCGGTGGTGGAAGGGCTAGTGAAGATAGAGATTGACCTTAGTGTGTCATCTAGACTTGCACTCAGGTTACCACTACTGGGGCTGCAGAGGTGGGAGAGTTCCCCTAAAATGCTAACTTAGCCATAGCCTTTAGTCCAGCGGGAGGTGGGATGGGATGGGATATTGTCTCTGCAACCTCTCCAGACGTATAAGGGGGAAATGTTGACGGTCCCATTCTCAGCTGGGGTAGTGGGAGTGACACATGAATCTGTGGGATGATTTGGCTGGTAGGAGTAGCATAGAAGACATAATGGAGATCTTCTTGAGCTAGCAAAGCAAGGTACACTACGGAGACCCAGCTTTATGGGAAGTGAAATGACGTGCTGTGTTGTGCTTGGTCCTACTTGTTTTTCCATATTGATCAATCTCATGTTAAGGGCATTATTCCTTGGTGAGGGATAAGGGATCCCTTCATTTCCCCAGCACCGTAACCTGAAATCACTGGGATTCCATTTCACTCCCTAGCACATCTACTGTATCGCAGATCCCAGGCATGGTTCATTTTGAAGGGGGGGGGGGGGGGGGCTGACGTTCAAATGCACTTTTCAGTTTTCTCATTTTTATTTGCTTCAATAGCCATGGGTTATCCCTTCTCTAAATTCCAGTTTCCAGTCAAGCGCGAGATGACCTGGCCTGTGATTGTATGTTCCCTTGTTCAGATTGGACAGCAGGGCACAGTGTTCTCTGATATCATTGTGTCTTTCTAAATAAAAAGATGACCCAGCGTTTCTCATTTTGAGAGTGAGGAAAGATTGCTACAATGCACCCTGCAGTCCCTTCTGAGAAGTGTGTTCATCTGGTGTTATGGGATCTAGTTCGTAGGGCTAGAAAGAATTGGGTTGTGTGGGTTTGTAACAGACAGTGTGTCTTGTCCACAAAAAGGGGAGTGATGCAGATGGCAATACTGTTTAGGCCACATTTGCTCAGGTTTCTCTATCTTGCTTTCTCTGTAGAGAGAGGAGATTAAAACATCCAAGGGGCAGGATCAGAAAGGAGGATCAGGTGTGAAAACCCAAGGGCCTGAGTAGCCTAGATGCCCTGGTCAGCTTTTACACCACAACTCTCTGCCTAGTTCCAGTGTTTCCGATAGAAACACATCATCTATAAAACGTAGATACTCACTGACTGTTCTAGAAACTGTGTCCCTTTGGCTAGAAAAGGTGTCTCAGTTACCTGTGTAGGTGATCCTTGATTAGAGTCTCAGTGCTGATGGTAATTGGTATTTCCTTTGCCCCCCTGGGCTCCCCCAAGAAATCCCTTTTCTTTTCCAGGTGCCAACTGACAAGCAGATGTACTGCAAAAGGGATACTACAGCCAACACACTGTTTTTATTTTGAATTGTCTTTTGGAACTCTTCCTACTAGAATATTTTTATTTTCTTTGTACACCATACAATCATGTACTCTTAACAGAGATTTACTTTAAAGAGAAGAAGGAAAACAAATCTGGAAATATTCTTTAAAAAAATACAAAAATATCTTTATTAATAATCTTGTATTTTTACTGATCATGTTTGAATGTCTAAGAAAAGACTTTATTGTTCTAATTATCCAGATGTATGTTTGTAAAATAGCTCTTTTATGACTTAGCGGATAAGGTTGTATGTTTCTGGAATTAAATATTGGTCATTTTAAAAGTATTTCTGTTTTCAGGAGCTGGGAAATAGAAAATTTAAGCATTCAAATATCATTAAATAAGCTTAAAGGAACCAAGTCCATCACTGGCTGCTTTTTGTTTTGTTTTTTTTTATTGCCTGGCGCTTGGCAGTACAAACTGTTCCAAAGAGAAAACTTGATGGAGAGTGGAAGCTTTTATTTGGTACAAATAACCTATCAGAGTTCATTGATGCAATTGCTTAGGGAGTGGATTCTTTCTCACAGTTAACACTATTGTTCTTACTGATTAGTAGCTCTTCCCTGCAGAGCCCCCTGTTGGTATCCATGACAGTTTAGACATCCTGCTCCAACTAACCTACGCCTAGACGTGCTGTGCATCCTTGCCATCTGGAGAAGGGTATGCCACTGTTCTGGTAAGAGAATGCTTTCAAAGCCTAGTCATGCTAAAAAGTCTGACTTGGCTCTCTAGTTCCAGACATAGAGTCCTTCTCTCCCACTGAGTTGCCAGCGTGTCTGCTCCATGTGGGAAGTGTCCCTTCTATTCCATAGAAATAAGTGTGAATCCCATAGAAAAGTGAATTACTTTCTCTTGTTCAGTGCGTTCACCTGACCCCTTCTTTAGGGTGAAGGTGAGATAAACTTGTAAATATAGTGTGAGTAATATTTCCAGATAAAAAAAAATCTCTCTCCCAGTAGATCTTTTCTCATCATCTGCCATCAGTGTACTTCATGTTTTCTCCTGGTGTCTGTGGTCAAAGATCCTTTATTAACATGGGCCTGATCCAACCCCTTTGGAAGTGTATAGGAATCTTTTCATTGATTCCCATGGGCTTTGAATCAGACCCTATAACTTTTAGAATTTGTAAGAGATTCAGATATCACAGAAACAGGGTGTAGTGTACATGAAGGTGCAAACTTTTCTGTTCTCAATTGCCTGTCCCTGGTATGTGTAGCACACTCCTCACTTTGTAAATGTTACACAATGCCAGTAAGATCGGTTGATTCACTCCCCCTTTTCAGAGCATATGGTTAGATTGGGGTTTTTTGCTTGTCCCACTTTGCTGTTAGATAATCTCAGTTTGGTATGAATGCCCCACATCTTTTTACTAGCAACACATTTTTTTTTGTTTTCCGCATTTCCTAACCCTTAACACTCCTTTCTCACTTGATACTTAGTGCCCCATAATCCCTGACCCCATACAAGTACCCCCTGCTGATAGTGATGGATATTCCGACCCCACTCTGCATTTGTATGCCTTTTATGACTGGGTGTCTGTACCCCACACAATTCCTGATAAGACTTAAACACCAACTTGCTGTTAAGTGAAATATTTCTGTTCGTTCCAGTGAATTCCCGTCTCGGAGCCTTTAAAATTGCCTGAAGCTTTAATGGAGTGAGTATAACATTCTTCTCAATGTGTCTTGATAAAATGATGGAGATGACATTGAGAACAATCCTGTATCAGATGGGGATGAAAGAGATAATCTAACAGGTCTTTTCTATGATTCCCTGAAACATTTTCTAAATACATACTAGATGCTAGTGATTTTTTTTTTTAAAATACTCGTTTGCAGTGTCTATTCAATGCTCAGGCTTTTCCTAAAACCTGTCGTGGCACCCCTCCCACCCAATGTTGGTTACCCCATGGTTGGGAAGTGTATTTAATGTTTTTGTGCTTGTTCGTCCTTTGTCTGTGGTTCTTCGCTCCTGTGGGCTGAGTGTGGCAGCCTCAATACAAAGTCCACACACTTGCTCTTATGGTCTAATGGAGCAGAAGTAGTAAAGTGAGTCCTGTGATGCCCAGGCAAAGGGAAGCATTTAACATAGGAAATTAACCACTCTCTCCTACACAAGTAACACTGTCCTGGCTATCCTAGAAAGGGTTACCCTTGGCGCCATCCCCCTTCCATTTGCTTTCTTCAGCATTAAGGCCAGGAATATCCCGACGTGGTGGTCTTGCTCAGCCCAAAGCCAGAATTCTTTGTCGTGGAAGTCAAACAATTGGACTTTCAGACACAAAAATGAGAACGGCTGCACCTCAATCTGTGAACTGCTGAATTATAATGCAGGAGGTTCCCAATGCTAAAGTGATCTATTAGTATTGCTACTCACATCTATAAGATACCAGTGATCATCATCAATTGTGTTTGCGGGAGTGAATGGGCACAAGATACTTGTGGTGGAAGTTTAGCCTTCACACTGAATTTTGGATATGAGTGCAGCCCCATTGTATTACTTGACTGGAAAGTTCTTGTTTTTCACCATTTCCTTCCCTGTGTCACAAATAGCAACTTCATAACACTTAAGACACATGGACTTTCTGGTTCATTTGTTCTGCTTTGACAGTGAAGTTAGACCAGTCAGTTTCACTTCCTATTTCTAGTCAGTTACACTGTCCGATACTCATGCATTTAACACACAATGAGATTGCCCTTATGTTTCTAGCACCACAGCAGGATGAGTAAGTCCAGCCAGAAGCATTCCCCAGTGCAATTAAATGCTTTGGGGTTTTATTTTAAAACGTTGTTGTTTTTTTTAAGCAAAATCTAAATGTTTCGGCATAAAATATTCTGACAGCGAGAGGCGTTTTAAAGGTGCTGTAGTTAAGGAATCTGGCAGTATATTCATTATTAAAGGTTTTTTGGACTATTTTCCCCCCTTTATGCACGTACGTATGAGCACTTCAGCTGTCTTGCTGAAAGGCTGAAGCTTTATACAAAGTGTCTGTCAAACTGTTTCTCAGGTGGCTATAAAACTCCATTAGGCCGTACGTTATTGCTTGTTTGCTTCCCCCAAAGTGACTCATCATCTGTTGAATCTTTGCTTCTTTTAAACTTAGCCCATCATGGAAGAAGTCAGACTTCTTGTTCACAGGTCTTTTTAAAATGGAGCTCTAACAAAACCAAGAGCTGTTGTGTTCCTGGGTAGCCAGACTCCCACAAATGGGGCTTGAGCTAACCTGCTAAAAATAGTGGTGTGGATGGTAGTGCAGCTCCAGTGGAGATTCGAGCTAGCCACCCGAGCTCGGAGCCAGGGGATCGGGTGGGCTTGAGAGCCTGAGCTCCTGACCAAGCCGTTCTGTCCACATTGCTATTTTTTTAGCACGTTGGCTCAAGGCGCACTAGCATGAATCCGTCTGCCCGGGCTGGGAGGCATGCTCCTAGCTGAGGTGTAGAAGTAACCTAGTCTGACGAGCGATTTATTTTTCCACCCCAGCCTTTGCTTTATTTTCCTCCCTAGACTCCTCCCCGTGAGTTTGAAGTTTTCTCTTGCTGTTTAATTGTTCTCAATTCTTCACAAGTTAGGGGACACAGGGTATATCAGCACTGCAGTCCAAGGTGCTGATTGCAGCGCGGGTGGACATAGCAGGGATAGTTTGACCCTTGCTAGCATGGATAAAAATAGTTGCGTATGCTTCAACATGGGCTATATAAGCATGTACTTGTATTGGTGACCTGCACTGAACCTCATGCCCCTGCATCCACATGGCTGTTTTTAGCTGCGCTAGCATGGGTATATCCCCCCGGGCTCTAATCCCTCATTGGATTGGAGTGTAGACAAACCCTGAAGACCTACAGTGACTTTCCCGTGGCGGAAGCCACATTACAGAAGACTGTATTTCTGTGCGTGGGAGTGTTTTTAGCTCGGAATTTTTTTTCATTGTTATTCAGCAGTAGTTTTTCCCCTCCTCAAGATTAAATAGAAATTTGAAGGGGAAGCAAAATTTGAACTTGCTATTGAGGGTACTTGGAGATCAATAGTGAACGCCTTGTTAAGATTATTGTCCCTGGGCCTGTATTTTACTGTGTTATCTGCAGAGGGTCATCTCCATATATTCCCATTATTTAGTGCTGTCCCTCACCCCACCTTTTGGCTTCCCTGGTATTGGACATGGTACCAATCCAGATAACAAATCTGGAAAAGCAGAGTCTCTGGTATTTTTTTCCCCCCAAACTTTGGGAGTCCTGTTTCTCCCCTTCTGCAATATATCTCTACGGCTCCTTGAGAATTGCTTTATTACAGTTGGTAATCGGAGCTCTGTTGTGCTTTCTAATGATGCTGTTTGTGTTTTGCCTATTTAAATGTTGTTTTATCTATTCCCTTTGCTGCACCATTGTAAATAAATTTATTCAAAATAAACCAATCAAGTGCTGCTCTGTGACTTCTCCAGCAGCCAGTGCCCTTGAGCCCAACTAGGGGGGAGAAGGAGGACTGTAAAAATCAGAAGGTGCTGTCTCTTCCAGGGCTTTTTCGGCTGCAGGATCAAGTCTCTCTGGGACTCCTCGCCCTGCTGGCTGGTTGCCATGGTTATTGGAGTAGGGAAGTGGGAGCCAGGACTCCAAGAGTCCGACACAGATTTGTTACACTTTGGACAAGTCTGCATAAATTCTCTTGTGCACTATTTGTAGCGTTACAGTGATGTATCCTACCCGATGGTGACGTTGGGGCTTTGGTATTTATTATTTGTACCTAACCGTGATGCCTTGGCACCTCAGTCATGGGCCAGTGGGCTTGATGCTGTACAGACACAACAAAAAGACTGTCCGTGTCTCAAACTTGCCATCTCAAGTTTGCAAATGGCTTCTCTGCTATAGAAGTGCAATGTGCTCCACTCCCAGCTCTTCGCATGGGGCATTAAAATTATCTTTCACTTCTTGGATTTTTTTCCCCCCAATCTTTCTTTGCATCCTAAGTATTATTGCCTTGTGCTCAGTAAACTGGCAAGCAAGCTAGTGCTGCTTTCCAAAGAGCAAGGGCAAGATTTAAATGCTATCTTGTTCCAGTGAAGATCTTTCATGGGGTTGGAAGGCCTGTGCACACACACCCCCACCCCCACCCAGCCTGTCTCTAGATGACCTTTTCCTTTTATCAGCTAGTGGCTGCAGTTATTTTTCCTCAAATATTTATGAAGGTTGGACTAAAATGAAAGCTGTCTAGTCTCTGGCATGTGATCCAGCCAGCTGGTCTGATTATTGAGAGTGAATGCATCATCAGAGAAACCGGCTCAGCCAGTGAGAACATGTCCCACAGACGTAGGAAGCTCTCATATCTCCAGTTTAGGCATGATCAAATATTTACAGACAGTAACTGCCCAAGTGAAGTGGGAGGGGTTGGAGAGGAGCATCCAGTGTGTCTGCATTTTGATGTTGGTAATCTCACGCTTCAAAACTTTCCAAATGCATTTGATTTTAAAGAGAGGAAGGAAAATCCTCATCCCCACTGGAAAGTGTTGGGGACCCATGTGCCTTTTGTGTTGATCGTTTGCCTCTGGACTCTTTGGTAATGTAAGGTTTCAGAGTAGCAGCCGTGTTAGTCTGTATCCGCAAAAAGAAGAACAGGAGGATTTATGCTCTAATAAATTTGTTAGTCTCTAAGGTGCCACAAGTCCTCCTGTTCTTCTTTTTTTGGTAATGTACTACAGCAATGGCCCTTTAAAGATTTCTCCTGCCCTGCTATACAGGAGGGGGATTCTTTGAAAAGACTAACTTTGCTATTCAATAGAATATACCCTGCAGGCCAGGAGGGATTTTAAGGGCCGGGACCGTGCATGCAGCTGAAGAAGTCTCTTTGCCTGTGCACAGGGAAGATTGGGGGGAAATTTAACGAAGGCTGAAGCCATCCAGAGTGGAGTTCAGGCTGCAGTAGCTTGTGAGCAGGGGAGTTCTTAGTGCAGGCTGAGGATCAAAGAGAGCTACAGTATCTTACAATGTGGACCCATGGCTGATCTCTCTCTCTCTCTCTCTCTCTCTCTCTCTCTCTCTCACCACAGGGTGAGCTTAATGCTGATCAGCTGCATGGTTGGTTTTCATTGCTGATGATCTTCCATCCATTTTTATCAAGAAATCTTGAAGTACAGGCAAAAAATGTTTGAGTCTCTTCCCCCCCCCCCCCCTTATAGGCAGCTCTCAGACTCCTGGCCTGTTGCCAGCACAGCCCATAAACTGCCACGAAGAGGGAACCCCAGTGACTGTGGCAACTGGAGAACAGAGACTAGGTCCCCTGGAGACATGTGCCATAGACTGGAAAATTTAAGGGGATTTCTGAGAAAGAGGGTAGATGGAGCAGTGAGCACCTCGGCTACCACTAGCCCCATCCAAATGATCCTGGGGTGGCCTGTAAGTCCCTGTCAGGGCTGAGAGCTTGGCAAATAAGTTTTCAACCCCACTGTCCCCCTTGGCCTCCTCTTTGCAAGCAATTCTGGAAACTGTGTCCTGCACCATCCCTGTCCTTGCTGGGCATGACGATGTGCATAGTTTCTTGGATTGTGCCATGAAAAAGCAGTAAACTGTGAAACATGCCTCCCTCAGTATTTCTCCAATGTGAGAGCCTTTATTGGTCGCCCCCCCCCCCCACTCCCCCACCTGCTATTTTACAGCTGCAAGTCATCAGCTGGGCTTTCAGTGGAATAAAACACCCTGAATCTCTCCACTGCTTCCTTGAACTGGTTTGTCTCCAGATGTCTGTGGCTTATTTAGCATGAAGCATTTCCCCCTCATCAGTGTTTTAACGTTCTTGTTGATATTTACTCAGAGCTGCTGAATAAATGGCATTAAATGGAGCTCCATGGATGGGAGGGTAAATCTACATTTCTATCTGCTCTCTGGAGGTTTTGCAATAATTCTGACTATGGCAAGATATTGTGATACTAGGATATTAACCAGTGTGGTGTTTGTTGGCCGCCTCCCACTGAAATTTCAATACCGACTCTGCTTCCTAGCCTGAAACAACACTCGGTATCTTGAATTAACATGAGAAGGAAAGCTCTGTATTCTCCAATCGCTGCCTCCTCCCCTTTGGAATATTGCCTTCTAGCCATTTCGAAGGCGTACTTAGGGACTTCCATCTGTCCTCAGTGCGACCCTTATGAGGACGATGGGATTAAACACTGCTACTGTGCTTTTTTTTTTCTTCTTTTTCATTTTGCTTTGAAATCTTATCTGTGCACCTCCCCCGGCCTGTCCCAGCTCTGAAGTCTAATTAGATGGTACTGAACAACAGAGGGTTTTGCTACCTTTTCACCATGTATCCTGGTGTCTTCTGATTTACAGCCAGGCTCCTGTGTTGATCAAACTGCCGGTTCAGCGATGGGTGCCCTTGCCCCATCTTTTACATACAGTTATTGATACTTGTATGCTTTTGTATGTAATTCTGTACACCGAGAACCAGAGTTATTCCAGGGGACCTGGTACTTCAGCAGCCCCCTCTCCCTTGCCACAGCTGAACGGGTAGTTGAAATGTTTTCAGCTTTGGCCTCCTTCAAAGGAAGATGCTCGAGGATTGTGGGTCTGGTCAGGTTCCATAGTAATAAATTGCGATATTTGGGGGTTTTCTTAAAGCCTCAGCTGTTAGAGTTGTGCAAATGTAAGAAACTCAGCTTTTTTTCTTTGGTGCATGTGTAGTCCTTGTGCTTACAGAAAAAAGCTTGAAAATGTGACCCAACAGCACCCTAAAGGCCCCGAACCTGGAATAAAAAGGTGGGGGAGGAAGCGAATATATAAAATGAAAATCTCATTAGTTTTAACCCAGTCTTTTTTTGGCAGGGGTGTATGATTGTGGAACATTGGGGGTTGGCCTGACTGAAATAATAGTGTGTTTTTTAACCTGGGCCAGATCCACAACTGCTGTCAATCAATGTGTTTCTACTGATGTCCGTGGACTCTGCTGAGTTGTATATCAGCTGAGGATCTGGCCCTGGGTCTAGAATATTTTCCTTTTTGAAGCACTTTATCAAACGTAGTATTCCAAATCCCCATGAGATGGGGATCTCACAGGTGAGGATCCTCAGAGGCAGACAGGATACATTTTCAAAAGCATCCATGGATTTGGGGCATCTCACTGGGTAAGGACCCAACTCTGAGATACTTTAGGCCTGATTTTTCATGGAGTTGATGTACTTACACTTCCACTGTGAAGCACCGAGATGCAGGTGCTCCATATCTCTGAAAATCAGCCCAAAAAGATGGCCACAAATCGAGGCATTTTATATTAGTGGATACTTTTTGAAAAGTAAGACCAAAGCAATTTGCCTGTGGTCCCAGAGTGAATCATAGTTCAATGTGGGACTAGAATAGGAGTTCCTGAAAGCCATCCCTCTCCTTAGGCTGCTAGCTTAGCCGTATGGCTGTTTGATTGTGTTGAAACAACGCACCCCTCCCTTTCCTTTCAGGAACAATTCTGGATTTGAACTTTGGCTCCTAAATTCCACCCAGTTTCTTTCAGCTTTTTTGTAGCTGCTGCTTCGTTTGGGTTCTTCACTTCTCCGGCTTCATTCAAAGGAATTTAAAATTCTTTGTATTTCAGGGAAAGGGAAATTCTGCCCATTTCAGCCAGATCCAATTGAAATCTATTGACTTCAGTCTTCATCGTGTTCTTGTACAGTCACAGCTTTGGTGTCCACAGTTAATCTGTTGAGCAGATATTTAGTGTTTATACTACAGTACTGCCTGGAGGGCCCTATTGTGCTAGCATTGTACAAATATAGCAAGAGATGAGCTTGGGTTCAACAAATTGTCTTGTCTATTTAGACTGTAAAAGGGTCAGAGGGGGCACAGAGAGCAGAAATGCTTTTACCAAAGTCATGTGGCATAACTGGGCTTAGAACCTGCGTGTTCTGACTTTCCAGCTAGTCTCTGCTCTATTCAACCACATTGCAGCTTGGCTTTCTGAAGTAAATTCATTCTTCATGCAGGGTGTGTCCTGTTGCTGGAGTGTTTTCTCATTTTAAAGTCTTAATTCTTGTGCTTTCACCACATTTCAAAGAGGAGTGTTTTTCTTTAATGACTACTTTTAATTTTTCTTTGGCACATGAATGAAACTTACAGAAGAAAACATCTTTTGATAGCCGTAATTACAAGGGAATGAACACCAGAACAATAAAGAATCTGACGGATCTGAATCAAGGACAACATTTTGCAAACAGCAATGTGGTGTTTTTTATTATTGTAAAAAAAAAAAAAAAACCTCCTCTGGTTACAGGATTGTACTAGGCCTTTAGAGATCTGAGTTCAATTCCTGGCTCTGCACAAGACTCCCTAGGTGACCCTGGGCATGTTATGTAAGCCCAGATCCACAGTGGTATTTGGGCACCGAACTCCCACTTGAAATCAGTGCAAGCTGGGTCCCTGGCTTGCTTTGAGGATCTGGGCTTAATGGCTCCTTGCCAGTTAATGTCTCTGTGCCTCTGTTCACAATCTGAAAGATGGGGGTAGCAATCTTTCCATTCTCCTACCCTTGACTTGTCTATTGATATTATAAGCTAGTTTGCATACAAACAATCTCACTGTGGTATAATCAGCACCTCCTACACTGCAGCTCCAATCTCAGTGAGGGCCTCTTGGAGAAACTGGAATAAAAATGAAGGTAAAAAGAGAGTTCAGGCAATGTATGGTTTGAAAGGTACAAATCAGAGCTTAGGGGCAGGGGGGCTATGAGGGAAGAGTAGGATTTTGGCTTGGTTGTAGCAAAAGTTCATCTATTCAAGGAATGAATTTGTGTGAGTCAGAGAACAGAGCTGTGTTCCAAGGGAGAAAAAAAAATCTTTGTCATCATTGCAAAGTTAATCATTCAAAGGTTAGGAAATGCCAGGAGGAGGGGCAGCTGCTCTGCAGTTCTGGCCAGTAGGCCCATAATGAAGAAGAGGAGCGATGCAGGAACTGATAAGGGGAGATGGAGTTGTTTTGGTGTAGGCCATGATTTAAATGTAGTCCAAGGCTGTAGTGGCTGAAAGCTGTCACTCCGGAATGATGGCTCTGTTTTTATTTGGATAAACATAGAGCCTACTGGTGATTTTAAACCCTATTGTGCAAGGCGCACTATGCAATGAAAAGACCGTTCCTTCCCCAAACAGCTTACCGGCAAAGGACCTGTTCGCTTCACAAAACCCCTCATAAAAAGTATTTGCATGAGTGACATCTACAATGGTTATTTAGCGCTTTGTTTTTTCTTCCTACTTATAGACGTGTATTCTGCCAATACTCATCTGTTAAATTTTACCGGTGTGAGTAGTCGCACGGAGCTAGATCCCCAGCTGCTGTAAATCATCAGAGCTCCATTTATTTCAGTGAGGCTACACCAGCCAAGAATCTGACCTTGTCTTCAGTGGACCTACTCACATGAGTAACATGACCAGCGTGTGTAAGTGCTTGTGAGACTGGGGTTGCTTTGGACTGTACTCCTTTTACATTTGAACAGATTTTCTTTTACTTTTTCAAATAAAATCAACCCAGTTTATTTCCCCCAAATGTTCCTTATTTACACAATTGGTCTAATTAACTCATTGGAGCTGTCTCTGGTTGGAAATATAGAATTAGGTGGGGGGTGTGGTGGGTTTGTGTTTTTTTGCAACTACCATTATGTGCTAACTACACTAGAGCCGTCCTTTCAATACTCAGCCTGTCTGTAAAATTATATAATGTTCTCATATTGGCAAAAAAATCATTCGAACATTAACAAGGAAAAATCCTACACATGTACACAACAGATTTTTTTGCCTCTATATTCCAGTTAAATGAGGTAGCTTGGATTCTGTAATATCTTTCATCCTGAAGGATTTCACAACACTTTACAGATTTAACTAACTCCTGTGCAATGAGTTTATTTATACTGCCACTGAAATGTAGCCACCTCTGGAGTTAAGTGTAGCAGCTGTTTACAGGGTGCAGAGCTCAACTACATGCCCGGTTAAGATAAGAAGAGAAGAATACCCTCTGTGCTATTGAAAGTGCAGGAGTAAATTGTTTTGCTATTGTGACAGACCCAGAGCAGTGGGGTACAGGAGTCTGGTAGAGGGCAAATATATTGGTCACTGGATGAGTAGTTTTCTGTTCCCTGAGTGACCAGAGAAGGGGCTGCATTAGAGTAATCAGGAACCTGCTAGAACCAGTTAAGGCAGGCAGGCTAATTAGGACACTTGGAGCCAATTAAGAAGAAACTGCTAGAATCAATTAAGGCAGGCTAATCAGGGTACCTGGGTTTTAAAAAAGGAGCTCACTTCAGTTTGTGGTGTGAGTGTGAGGAGCTGGGCGCAAGGAGCTCAGAGTGAGAGGGTGTGCTGCTCGAGGACTGAGGAGCACAAGCGTTATCAGACACCAGAAGGAAGATCCTGTGGTGAGAATAAGGAAGGTGTTCGGAGGAGGCCATGGGGAAGTAGCCCAGGGAGTTGTAGCTGTCATACAGCTGTTACAGAAGGCACTATAGACAGCTGCAGTCCACAGGGCCCTGGGCTGGAACCCGGAGTAGAGGGCAGGCCCGGGTTCCCCCTAAACCTCCCAATTGACCTGGACTGTGGGTTCTTCCAGAGGGGAAGGTCTCTGGGCTGTTCCCCAATCCACATGGTGAATCTTTGAGACAAGAAAATCTGCCAATAAGCGCAGGACCCACCAAGATAGAGGAGGAACTTTGTCACACTGGTGTCAGCAGTGGGATCTTGGGGTGCACAGCGCAGCGGAAGGAGGAGGGTGATGAGAAAAAAAAAAACAAAAAAAAAGGGAGAGGGTTTTTTTTTTTTCACCACAATGGATGACGTAGTGTGGGCACTAATACATGCTACGGCGGCCCAGCAGGAGGCTACCCGTGTCCAGGCAGCCGCCCAACAGGAGTTAGTGCAGCTGCAGCAAGAGACTAATTGCCTGCTGATGGACCCGGCTGTTCAAGACCGAGCTATGTTGCGGGAACTGGTAAACCAGGTAAAGTCCCTTACTGAGCTGAATTGCGGCCATGATGGGTCGTGGCTCATAGGGGCCAACCATTGGCTACAGAAAATGACACGGGAGGGTGATGTAGAGGCATACCTTCTGGCCTTTGAGAGGACAGCCCTACAGGTGGCCTGGCCTCTATCAGTGGTCTGGCATCCTTGCCCCATTCCTGTGTGGGGAGGCCCAGAAGGCCTACCATGATCTGCCTGAAGAGGCTGCAGCAGACTACCCTCAGGTGCAAGCAGAGATCCTGGCCAGATCTGGGGTAACGACAGCAGTGCAGGCCCAGAAGTATCACGGTTGGAGGTACCAGGAAGACAAAAACCCCCGCTCCCAATTGTATGACCTCATCCATCTTGCACGAAAGTGGTTGCAAACAGAGTCCCGGAGTCTGGAAGAGATACTAGCGGTTCTGGTCATCGACCGATACATGAGGGGACTACCACCAGACCTTTGTTCCTGGGTAAGCCAGAACGAACCCTCTACCCATGCCGAAGTTGTCGCCCTGGTAGAGAGGTGAAGGACAGCGAGGGAGCTGACCCAACCAGTTAAGGAAGAGGAACCCTGGGTTAAACTAGCAGCACCAAGCCCTAAAGTTTGGGTGACTGGGCCACCAGGAGGGCCAAGGTGGAAAAAGAGAGAGACTGAAGGCCTATCAGAGGCCACAAAGAGTCGGAGCACTGAGGGAGAAGAGGATTGTGATGTTAAACTGCCCAAACCAAGAGACCGGGGAACACCTAGGGCTCCCTACAGATGTTATGCCTGTAGGGAGTGGGGACACATAGCTGCACCGTGTCCCAATGCTGAGGAGCCTATGCAGTGTAACCTGGGGAACTGGGCAGATCCATGCTCCCTAATCCACCTTGTGGGGGTCTCACTAACCCCACATATGTATACCAGACCCATGAAACTAAATGGGGTAGGGACCACAGCACTGGTTGATTTGGGGAGTGCTATCTCGCTTATCTCAGGGAAGCTCATGAAGTGTGGTCAGCTGCTGCTGGCTAAACGTACAGGGATAACATGTGTCCATGGGACAGTTAGTTACTGCCCCACCATCCCAGTAAAAATTGAGATCCAAGGGAACACTACTGAGGTAGCAGCAGGTGTAGTCCCTAAACTCCTATACCCGGTGCTCATAGAGAAGGACTTCCCAGGGTTTGGAAACTTACTCTCAGTAGGGAGATTGGAGAAAGATGGGGGCCCTAAAATTGATGAGGCATCCACAGCAGACTGTCAACCCCCAATCTTCTCTGAAATATCCCCAGATTTGTTTTCCACTCCCAGACAGGGTAGAAAGACGAAAAGGGAAAAAAGGGCAGCTAAGGCCTTAGGAACCTGAATACTGACCCAAAGCCAGAAGGTCGCTCTTGTAGGTAGGCGGACCCATGCAACTGAAAAGGAGGCCATGCAGGAGGGAGGAGCATCTGAGTCTGACCCCCACCCTAATGCTTCTGAACCAGTAGAGGCAACAGAGACTGGGCCCCTAGATTTTGGGCAGATTAGCTCTGGGAGAGGAAATTTTGGACGGGACCAGGCAGAAGACCCAAGGTATGACAACATTAGGAAGGAGGTGACTGAAATAGATGGGGTCCCCGTGGAAGGGAAAACCCAGGGACCAGGACCCTACTTCATAATGAAGAAGGATCTCTTATACCGGGTTGCACCAGTACAGGGGCAGAAGGTACAGCAGATCCTAGTACCTCAAAAACACCAGAACACTGTATTAAGTCTTGCTCATAGTCATCTTTTTGGGGGGCATTTGGGGGTAGAGAAGACCCTGGCATGAATCCTATGACAGTTCTTCTGGCCTGGAGTACATGAAGTGCGGAGGTATTGTGCCTCCTTCCTGGAGTGTCAGCTGCACAGTCCCCGTCCCCACTTGAGGGCATCTTTAGTACCCCTTCCCATCAGCGAGGTCCCCTTCAAGCAAATAGCCATGGACCTAGTGGGACCCCTGGAGAAGACGGCTCAGGGCCACCAATATATACTTGTTGTTTTGGACTATGCTACTCGCTACCCCGAAGCAGTCCCCCTGCGGAACACTGCCTCTAAAATTATAGCCAAAGAGCTGGTGGGGATCTTTGCCCGAATGGGGTTACCGAAGGAGATAGTAACCGACCAAGGAACCCCATTTATGTCAAAGCTAATGAAGGACCTCTGTACGCTGCTCCATATACATACCCTGAGAACTTCAGTCTACCATCCGCAGACTGATGGGTTGGTAGAAAGGTTTAACCGAACCCTCAAGGCTATGATAAGGAAGGTGGTAAGTCGGGACGGGAAGGATTGGGACACTCTACTACCCTACCTTCTGTTCGCTATCCGGGAGGTACCACAGGCCTCAACTGGGTTTTCCCCCTTCGAGTTATTATACGGGCGTCACCCCCATGCATACTAGATATCGCCAAAGAGATCTGGGAAGAGGAACCCAATGAGGGGAGAAATATAATAGAGCATGTAATGCAGATGCGAGACTGGATAGCCCGGGTTACCCCTATTGTACGGGAACATTTGGAGAAGGCACAGGAGGCCCAGCGAACCCATTACAATCGCCAGGCAAAAGTGCGACCGTTCCAACCAGGGGATCAGGTTATGGTGTTGGTACCCACGGCAGAAAGCAAGCTTCTGGCCCAATGGCAGGGGCCCTATGAGGTGGTTGAACCCGTGGGGGAAGTAACCTACAAGGTGCGGCAGCCAGGACGCAGAAAACAAGAACAGATTTATCACGTTAACCTTCTGAAACCCTGGCATGCACAAGAGGCGTGCACAACAGTCCAAAAAGACCTAACCCAGGAAAACAAGCCTTCCAAACAGGTGAGAGTGTCTCCCGATTTAACACCAGACCAGAAGAATGAGGTGTCTGAGATGATCTTCCAGAACCAAGATGTGTTCTCAACAAAACCGGGTCGAACAACCGAGACATATCACCACATCGTCATGAATCCTGGGGCCAGAATAACAATGAGGCCCTATCAGGTGCCAGCGGCAAAAAGGGAGGAAATAAAAGCAGAAGTAAAAAAAAAAATGCTGGAGTTGGGGATCATCGAAGAATCCCATAGTCAGTGGTCCAGCCCAGTCGGGCTGGTGCCCAAACCTGAGGGCACCACAAGATTTTGCAACGACTTCCGGCGACTAAACGAAGTATCCCAGTTCGACGCGTACCCCATACCTCGCATAGATGAGCTAGTGGACTGTCTGGGTAATGCCCGGTACTTGACTAGCCTAGACTTGACAAAGGGGTACTGGCAGATTCCTCTTGCGGAAGACGCAAAGGAAAAGACTGCGTTCTCTACACCAGAGGGTCTTTTTCAATATACTGTCCTCCCTTTTGGACTACATGGGGCCCCAGCTACCTTCCAGCGCCTCATGGACAAGCTATTATGCCCGCATAACAGTTATGCTGCTGCCTACTTGGACGATGTGGTCATTCATACCCTAGACTGGGAAACCCATGTGGAGAAGGTGGAGGCTGTCCTCGATATCTTCAGGCGAGCTGGCCTTATAGCAAACCCTGCCAAGTGCACTGTAGGGTTTACAGAGGCCAAATATCGTGGCTACGTTGTGGGAAAAGGTCTGTTAAAACCCCAAGTGAACAAGTTAGAGGCCATCCAAAATTGGCCCCGACCAAGTCGCAAGCAACAAGTCTGGGCATTCCTAGGTGTGGTGAAGTATTACCGACGATTTATCCCCCACTTTGCCGCAAGGGCAAGCCCCCTGACAGACCTAGTGAAAGCCCGTGGACCTGATCTGGTGAGATGATCTGACGCAGCAGAGGAAACATTCACAGACCTATGGACTGCCCTCTGCAATAACCCTGTACTGATAGTCCCTGATTTCACCAAGGAGTTTATACTGCAGACGGATGTATCGGAAGTACGGTTGGGGGCCGTTCCATCACAGATGGTTGGGGAGGAGGAACACCCAATTCTATATTTCAGTCGGAAACTCCTTCCAAGGGAACAAAAATATGCAGTGGTGGAGAGAGAATGCCTCGCTGTAAAATGGGCCATGGAAACATTGCGCTACTACCTGCTCGGGTGCAGATTTGTCCTCGTGACCGACCATGCCCCTCTTCAATGGATGCAATGGAACAAGGAGACGAACACAAGGGTGACCAGATGGTTCTTATCCCTCCAACCTTCCCAGTTCCGTTTGCAACACAGAGCAGGGAGCCGTCATGGCAACGCCGATGGCTTGTCACATGTGTACTGTCTGGCATCCAAGCTGCCCAACCCCTTGGCGTTGAGCAGGGGGGAGGGATATGTGACAGACCCAGACCAGTGGAGTACAGGAGTCTGGTAGAGGGCAAATATACTGGTCACTGGATAAGTAGTTTTCTGTTCCCTGAGTGACCAGAGCAGGGGCTGCACTAGAGTAATCAGGAACCTGTTAGAACCAGTTAAGGCAGGCAGGCTCCACCTGGAGCCACTTACGAAGAAGCTGCTAGAATCAATTAAGGCAGGCTAATCAGGGCACCTGGGTTTTAAAAAGGAGCTCACTTCAGTTTGTGGTGCGAGTGTGAGGAGCTGGGAGCAAGAGGCGCAAGGAGCTGAGAGTGGGAGGGTGTGCTGCTGGAGGACTGAGGAGCACAAGTGTTATCAGACACCAGGAAGAAGGTCCTGTGGTGAGAATAAGGAAGGTGTTTGGAGGAGGCCATGGGGCAGTAGCCCAGGGAGTTGTAGCTGTCGTGCAGCTGTTACAGGAGGCACTATAGACAGCTGCAGTCCACAGGGCCCTGGGCTGGAACGCAGAGTAGAGGGCAGGCCCGGGTTCCCCCCAAACCTCCCAATTGACCTGGACTGTGGGTTCTTCCAGAGGGGAAGGTCTCTGGGCTGTTCCCCAATCTACATGGTGAATCTCTGAGGCAAGAAAATCCGCCAATAAGCGCAGGACTCACCAAGATTGAGGAGGAACTTTGTCACACTATATAATAGACACCTAGATGAACACTGTTATTACTGATGGGGGAAATTTGGCTAGGATGTTGGGTTTAATGGATGATAGACTATTAGATGGGCCAAACTGTTTTGCAAATTTCAGTGTCAGTTATAAATTGGAGTAATTATCCCATAACTGCCTCTGCAGGTTTTTTGCACCTTTCTCTGAAGCAACTGCTGCTGGCTACTCTGAGACAGGTCCTACACTAGATTGAGCACTGGTCTGGTACAGTAGGGCAATTCCTATGAGCATCACTTTTGGTCCCCTATTCTGGTCATTCCTTGCATTTGTCTGATTTTCTTTCTGTGCCTTTATCGGCCTCAGTCAGTATCTTCACAACATCTCTTGAAGAGGGAGTGTGAGGCTTGGTCTACACCTAAAACATATTGGTTGAACTAGCTATGTTCCTCAGGGGTGTGAAAAATTCACACTCCTGAGAGATACAGTACACTTATTGCTAAGTCAACGAAAGAATTCTGTCACTGACCTTGCTACCAGCTCTCAAGTGGGAGGCTGCACTACACCACCAGAACCCCTCTTCCCTCACTGTAGGAAGGGAAGGGTCTATGCTACAGCGCAGAAGCTCTGTCGCTGTAGTGCATACAATGTAGGTGTCTTTGAGCACAGTGATCGGTGACCTTAAATATAGGCCTTGTCTATACTGCAGAGACTATACTGCTGGCACTAGGCTGTGTATATGCTGGTGGCCGGGGTTTCTCTGCCTGTGTAGGAACACCTTCTCTCTGAACCACACGGGATAGAAGCCCAGAAACCGTCTTAATTAACATTGCTGCATCTACAGGAGGGTGGGGGGGAGGGGTTTGTTGGCCTAGTGACATCAGTCAGGGGAAGGTTTTTCACAGATCAAACTTTTCAGGATGGACCAGGCCATAGACAGTGTCCTCAATCAGGAACTATATGCCCACCTTTCTATTTCTCTCAGGCATCTGTCTTTGTAAAGCAGCACTCGCAATAGGCTCCCAAGCCCACTTCTGGTCTCGGTAAATATATGATGGTAGCACCTATTACCAATAATTTCCCTACTGAATGATCCCAGAAACAATCTGAGCTCCAAAAGTGAGAACTAGGGCAATGAGCTATTCTAGTTCTAAGCCAACCTCTAGGTTACTGCCCGTTGAACTAGAGCTCTTTAGGGGGGAAATAGGAGAACAAGAAGCTCATATCAGCATTCCTGTGTTTCAATTTCCCACCTTGCCAAGTTCTGGGGGGTTAGCACCTCTGCCTCCTAGATTTCGAGGGCACTTGCCACTGTGAACTTGTCTTTCTGATGTTTCTTTCGGGGGAATGGTCTCTCTCCACCTTCCTTCTGTTAAATGCTAAAGAAAAGATCCTCAGCTGCTGTAAGGTGAAAGAACTTAATTGATTTCACTGGACCTATGCTGATTTATACCTGCTGGGAATTTGACCCTGAGAGTTTCTGAAGTCAAGACCTTGGATTAGCTTTCCAGCTCTGCAGACATCTTTTTACAACCCTACCCACAAGGCTGAAGCTCACCAGAACATCTTGCAGGGCTTTCCACAAGGCAGAGACTGTATCTGTATTCAGTACAAAAGAACAACAGTCGGAGACCACCCAGGTTGCAAAGCAAACCACTCCACAGACAGAAAGTGCCACGATAGGTGGCAGGAACTCAGCACTCATCAGGATCTGGCCTACAATGAGCATACAGTGGGATTTCCTCCTCCTGCCCCCTGCAATGGCCAGTTTGTCCTGAAGCACACCATGGTGATTCCTCCCTGTTTTAGCCTGGTTAAGTGCAGAAGCTGGTCACAAAATTATCCAGCCTCTACTTTTACCCACACTCCTTTTCTTTTCTTCCCAGCACTGCCCTGCCACCGTTCCCCCCTGTATTCAAACTGAGGTGCAATCCCCCACTTTCATCAGTGTTGCAGCCTAGACAATCAAGAGTGTAGGAGCTTGGGGGCCTAGACATAACCGAAAAGCAAGTGTAGCCCAGACCTACGCAAATGCCCTTTCACATAGAGAATAATAAATGATTGGGCTGGTCCATTCTTGTAAAGGCTCAGGGATGATTCAAGAAGTAAGTGACTTGTAGCTATTGTCCTAAGAGAAATGATGTGTGAAGGGGATGAGTTCAAAGCAGCCGGGGACTCTTACCTGTGAGTCTTATGAGCAATTTGACTCGGTGGCAGAGGCATTTTTCCCCCGAGTGAAGCTGTTCCCTTTTCTCTTCTCTCTCAATGCTGTTTCTTCCCAGCAGGAGGGGAAGATGAGTTTGTCTGAAATAGCAGCTCATTGCTGCTAATGCACAAGTCCAGTTAATTGAAGGTGTAAAAGCTTTATGTTTCTTGCCATTCAAAAACCCCATAAACCAAAACTACAGTCTTGGACAGCAATGCGCCCTAGGACTGCCGCTTACAGCAGTGTGACAACAGCCCTCTGGGCTAATACAAAGTATTTGTTGTTGTTTTACGGTAAGAGAAGGGCCCAGTTCTGCCCACTCCTATCTGATCTGACTATATAACTGACAATCAGTAGGTGCAGGAATTGTTTTTGCCTTGGGTGGATATGCCCCATGGCTTCCCAGTACTCTGTGCTGGGGAAGGGGGAGATGTTAACCTTGAAGGTTAAGATTGTGATAAATGCCTTTGCTCACAGCTAACTCCATCGTGTCCAAAGCTCCCCTGCCCCCCATTTTGCCAGCAGGAGGGAAGGAAACAGTGTCCAGTCAAGAAATCCGATCATTTGCAATATACCAGCCCGGGGGGTTCACAGCAGTTACTAATTGGGGCTGGCCAGCTCCACACACCTGTGGGGGGGGGGGGGGGGCTGCTCAGCACGTCTCGAAGCCAGGCCCTTCCCAGCGCTCCCAAACCACTGGTCATTTTTGAAAATTGAGGCCATGGTTTTTTAATTTGATTGACAGTGGCCATTTCCCTAAGGCAACATCCCGGGACCTCGCGCATCCTTCCGCCGGGGGGCCCACTGCTCGCCCCTGCTGCCTGGGGCACTAGCCGGCTCCCGCACTTCGCTTCTCTGTGGGACGCAGCCTCCGCTCCGCTTTCCGAGCTAGGGGCCGGGGCCGGGGCCGGGACCCGGACCCTTCCGCTCCGCTCCTCTCTCCCCTCGGCTTCATCCCCCCTTTCCCCATGGCTCCAGCAGGGGGCCCCAGCGCCCCTCTCCAGTGACTCCTGCTATCCCCCCACGCGGGGCATGGGGACGGGGGGCTCTGCCTGGCCCGTGCTGCCCCCCATGGCAGTGCTCGCCTGCCCCCCCGGCTCTGCCCCCCCACCGCCGTGCTCCCCTCCCCCCGGGTACTGTCCCCTCCTCCTCCCGGTACTGCATCCCCCCGGCAGTGCTCCCCTCCCCAGGGTACTGCCCCCTCCTCCTCCCGGTATTGCCTCCACCCGGCCGTGTTCCCCTCCTCCCGGGTACTGCCCCCCCGCCATGTCCCCTCCTCCCGGATAGTGCACCCCCATCGTGCCTCCTCCCCCCGGGTACTGCCCCCCGTGCCATGCCCCTTCCACCCGGGTAGTGCACCCCTGCAATTCCCCCCACCCGCCGTCTCCCCTCTCCCCGGCACCGCACCCCCCCCCCAGCCCGTGCCCCCCGGCACTGCACCCCCTCCCATTCTCCTTCCCCCCGGTACGGCACCCCCACCCCGTGTCCGTCCCCCCCCCCAGTTCCCCCCCCCCCACTCCCGCGGCTGTGATCCCCGGCACTGCACCCCCAGCCCCGTGCAGTTCCCCCGGTCTCCACCGGGGGCCCCCCCTGTTCCCTCCGCTCCTCCCCGGTGCTGCCGGACACGGTCTCTCCGCTGCTGCCGCTGCCGGATCGGCTTGAGAGGAGAGCGCCGCCGAGTCTGCGGGAAAAGCCCCGGCTCCCGCCCGCTGTCCAGCCCGGAGCCCCGGGGAGCCGCTCAGGTAGGAGACCGGCCGCCGCTGCGGCTCGGCTGTGCCAGCCCCGGCCCCCCGCACGCCCGCCCCGCGTCTCGGCGCCCCCCGGCGGGGTCCCCGGCTCCCGTGCACCGCCGCTGCCCCGCGCCCAGCCCCGCGCTCGGGGGCTCCTGCAGCCGCTTCCCGGGGAGAGACAGCTTCCTCCCCGCCCGGTCCCGCTACGGGGCTTTGCCTCCTTGCGCCCCATCCAGCCTGTGTCCTGCCCGGGGCCCCGCTGGAGCCGTACACCCTCGCCCACCCGGACTCCTGTGCTTCCCAGCGCCTCCTCTCGGCCCCCCGTCCGCTGCCCTCTTTATCCCCAGTCTCCTCTGCATCGGGGCCACCTTTTGCCCTGGGGTTCAGGATCATCCCCCGGGGCCCAATCGCGGGGGGGAGAAGCAGGAGGGATGGGTAACTGAGGGAGGGGAAGTAGGTACCAGAATCTACCCGGGAGGGGAATGGTGGCTAAGAAACTCCAGGGTCCCTGTATTAGCTGGGAGAAGAGGATGGGTGTTGGGGGGGTAGGGGACAACTGGTTCTAGTTTTGTGATCCTTTTTGGCAGAGGCTGGACTGCAGGAGCTGTCTGTGCCATGGCTGGGGAGGTGAAAAGCAGGCTCAGAGCTGTTTGAAATGACTCAGATTTCGAGCAGATCTTTCATAATGAGAATCAAAAAAATGTTAAAAAAAATTACCTGTTAATAAAAATAGATACTGTGCAAGCTAACCCCCCTGGGAAGTGATGCTATGGGGGAGAGGCGGGCCTGGGAGGATGCTGTAGAGAGGGATGGGGGTGAAGGATGAAGGGGGCGTGGAGTGTGGGGAGAGATGAATAGGTGGAAGAGACAAGGATGGGGTGGGGGGGAGTTTTGCAAGGAGAAGAAGAAGGTGCAGTGGTGGTGGGTGGCGTGGTTGGAGAAGTGAGTAGTGGATGGAGGAACGGGATGAAGGCATGGCAGCTGGTGGGTGAGGGAGAGATGGATGGAGGGATGGCATGGCTGGCTATAAAGTCATGGACACTTATAAAGAGTCTTTCAAATGGCATCTATTTCTCTAAGCAACCACCCTTTCTTTGTGGCTGACCTCGGGGTTGTGAGCAGTGGGGCACCTCCTGACACCGTCTCCATAGCAGGGCTCCTGAAAATATCCCAATCTATATTTCCTGGAGAAAGGGTGGCCAGGAGAGCTCTCCTTCCTGCCCCGTAGGACTCTGGCATCCTGTGTGGACTTGTAATGACTTCACAGTCTAAACTGTTTTAAGAAGATTTAACCAACAGAAACGTACCATTGCATTAAAGCTTCCCAACTACATTGTTGTTATCCATTATATCATCTATTAGTGCTTGCAAAGGCCTCTCCCACCAGCCCTACTGCGGCAGATTATTTGTGGCCACAGTACTTTAGCATATCAAGCGTTGTAAATAACTGAGCTCTGTACCCCAGCCTTCAGCAAAGCTGAAACCTAAAGAGAGCAGGAATAAAGCACAAAGCCCAGTTCCCACGGTTTACCTGGAGATGACTTCACTTCCCTGATGTCATGGGAAGCGCGTGGTAGTTTCACAGAGTACAGGAGCAGAGCTGGCTGAAGTGGACGCTTGCCTGATAGTTGGAAGTGGCTATTTTAGTGGCCGGAGCTTGCAGTCATTGGCGTTTTCATAAATACCTTTAGATGGCTATTTTCCCAGTGTCTTTGGGTTAGGAAGATGGGGTCAAACCAATCCATAATGTCACTCCACTGGATTTAATGGAGTTACACCAGGGGCGAGTTAGTCCTAGCGTGATTTTCATCTGGGATACCTCATTCTGTGTGTGTGTGTGTGAGATAGAGAGAGAGAGAGGGTTACCTGGAAATACAGGTATAATCCTTGTGCAGACCCTTGTTAATAGTGTAGCTTTGAAAGGTGCGGAGGGATTCCAAAAGCCTCCCTACGCCCAGCTTTATTCTGCCATAACAGAGATGTTTCATCGCAAGCATGCCCTGCAACTCTGAACGGGAGCCTTTTGGGCAGAGGGAGAGGGGAGGATGTTTGCTGTAGATACTGCGCATTGCTCATCATTAATCAGGTTTATTATTTTCCCAAACTGGCAGAATTCATTCCTCAAGGTCGCGACCCTCGGGAGAGTTAATCTAATATGCACACATTACTCAGTCTGGGCTTGTTTAATTTTCAGCACTTTGCTCATTTCCTGTTGAGGAGCTCTCTGCTGGGCATACAAGAGCTGGGTTTTGCCTCCAGGCCTCTAGCAGGAGACAGTGTACAATGCCCACGTCTGGTTGCAGTAGCGTCCAGGGCAATTTCCCTCCCTTTCCAGCCTCCAGCAGGAGTCGATGCCCACGTCCTGCAGCAGTAGCATCCAGACTAGAGTTGCCCCTTCTAGCCTCCAGCAGGAAGTAGTTGCTAAGTGCCCAGGCCTTGATGTAGCAGGACAGTCTTCCAAGTGCTTCAGGAGCCAGTGCCTAGTGTCTACATCTTGCTGTGGCTAGCTAGCAGGGCAGAGCCTTCTATTCTTCCTTCCAGCAGGAACTGATGCCTAATACCCACAGCTTGCTGCAGAATCCTCCTTTTCGAACCACTAGCAGGAGCCAAGTCTCTTAGCCACCAAGGCACGTGTGTACGTGCGTGCAGGTAGGAGGCTGCTGTTAACAAGACTTGGTATTTTTGTGCCGAGGCTTTTCTTTTGCTACATTTCACATAAGAATAGAAAAGGGCTTTGTTAGATGAATCTGCAGCTAGTCTCCTGCAGTGCCAAGGCTGGATACTTTAAAAGCTTTCTTGACATAAGACAGTTTTAACATACACATGTTAGTGTAACCGTTGTATTTTAGGGGAACTGGCATGGCTGGGAAGAGAGGTAATGTGCGACTGAACCTTTCACCTGCAGGTCGCTGGTTCAAATCCAGTCCAGATTACTAATGACTGAAAACTGTCAAAGTGCTGTTTGGTGGTGTGGTGAAAAGAATTGTTTGGCTTAATCTATTTCCTGGTGGACAGGCTTTTACATCACCAGACTGGACATAAATTAGTACCCCTGGAAGAAAGCAGTGGATGAATGGGCCATGGAGACTGAACTACTAAAGTTAGTGATGGCATGGAGGAAAATTGTACTGTCAGTGCCTCCGTTCTGGAGATAAAGTGGGCGTAGGTTGTCCATTTGGAACCTTTCAGCAGCACAAAATGAATTGCATGAAATCCTTAGAGAGAGATGTTTTAAAACATAGTCTGTTAACCCTTCAGGTACCAGCTCCTAATACAGATCCTCTCCACCACTTCCATTTTGAGAGGCATGTTCCATGAAAGGTTGAAAATCTTCAAAATAATGAGTGACAGGCTCAGATCAGGGGAATGCCAATTCTAGCTCCTCCGTTCAGGTCTGGAATGGAGAGAGATGCGCCTGATGAGCAGAGGGGGGATCTGTCCAGCAAAATTTCCTCTCATCCAGGGACAGGCCACCTGTAAAGTCTTGCTGTGTGCGGGGATTTCAGCATGGGTGCTGCAGCACTTAGGAATGACTGCATTGCTGTTGACTGGATGTTTGTTGCTGAAGATTTTCTTTACCAATGTCGGTGTGAAGAAAAACTGAGCTGAGGATGTCGATCATAGTCACGTGAGCCTAAATACCCAGAAGCCAAAAATGTTCGGTGATTGGTAGGAGAGTGGTGGATAATTTAAGGGAGTTGGTCTTCAGAGAGCTCATCAAAGGAGGATCCAGGCGGTTGTACATATTATCACTGTGGAACGACTTTGTTATCTATATACTAAAGTGTGTCAAGAAATCCCATCTGCCCAATCCCATGTGTGTGCTGATTACGTAGCCCTCTAATAGAGCAGTAGGTGAGCAATGACCTACTGAGTTAAGAATCAGCCAGGATTATGGGGACTCTAAGCTGTGTTAGTCTGGGAGGCAGAGAATGAAGAAGAACCACAGTGTCGGTATGTGTCCAGTAGCCTCCTTGTTATGTCCATTCCAGACAAGTTCTGTCCCTTTGGGATCACAATGGATGCTTCAACCCAGTTGCTGAACGGTCCTTACCTGGGGGGAAAAACTGCTTTCTGAATAGCTTGATGGAAAGTTGGAAGTTTGTGTCAGGAACCCACAACGAATGTTGGCTCCTTGGGGAGTGGAAAGAGATTGCCTGGGTTGGGGACGGGTCTTCCTGTCAGTGAAGAGGTGGGAAGGAGAGGAAAGTAGAAAGAGAAGGAGCTGAAAGTGACAGAGGTGAGAAAGTAGGGAAGAGGAGTAAATACACATTGAGAATCAGTTAGCATTAAGGGCTGAAGTAAAGAGGAGAATTTACTAGGATAAGAAATCGATAAAATAGGCTGGTTAAAATATAGGAGAAGCCAGTCGAAAGGCAAACAGTTAATTAAAAAAACGTTTAAATGAGCACGTTACTAAGAAGGCAAGAGGCTTAAATGGTCCTGTGAGGCACTGAGCACCATTAACCCCCTACCCTACATTGACCTTAGTGAAAGGGGGTGGATTTTGAGAAGGGATTTGAAAGCAGAGAGGCTGGGATAGAATGGAGGAGGGCTACAGGCAAGGGGGAGTGGATGTGTGCCTATCTCCTCAGTCCAGATGGGCAGTGCTCCCGCTCTGCTTTCATCTACTTTAACCATGGGAAGGGAGGTCATTCTGGGTTTGGGCACCTTAGAAGGAGGTGTGGCAGGAGAAGTGATGTTAATTGTCTGTCTGTGTAATGGACTTCTTGGCTTGTTGATTAGTAATGCAGTAGCATCCAGAGGCCTCAACCAAAATTAGGGCCCCATTGTGCGGGGTCTGGACATAGATGGAGTAAGATAGTTCCTGCCTCAAAGAGCGTTCACCCTAAATAGACAAGGGGTGAGAGCGTGTTGTGTTCCCCATGTTATAGATGGGGAACTGAGGCAGGGCAGATCTGTGGGTTGAACTTGGGTCTCTCAAGTCCTTGTCCCCTGTGCCTTAACTGCCAGACTGCCCTGCTTCTCAGGTTGTTTCCCCAGAATCCTTGCCTCTCTTTCTATCCACTAGTGACAAAAGAACCACAAGAGAGTAGCTGCCTTTGGCAGTTGGATCCCACCAACGCAAGGGCGAGCGCTGGGTTGTGTTGGGGGGACTGCTGGTTATGGTGCATCCTGGCTTGATAGGGAAACAAAGTCCTGAAAGCCAAAAGGCTGATTCACAAGAGGTGCTAAGCACCTTCCTCTCCCATTGACCTAAGCTGGAGCTGACTTATAAAAATCAGACCCCAGCGTTCTTAAGGTGCAGCTAGAAGGCCGTCAGCCCCTGCATTAGCCTTTTCAGAAGTGCCCCCCGTTCCATGTTGGGGGCTTCTCAGGCAATCACAAAATGTTCAGCTGTCTGTGCTGACCCAGAGCTTCAAGTGGGGAGCAACTGTAATTCTTGTCTAAGGAAGAGAACAGCATAACTGGTAGCTCCTAGACTCAGTGGTTCTCAAACTTTTGTACTGGTGACCCCTTTCACATAGCAAGCCTATGAGTGCGATTCCCCCTTATAAATTAAAAACACATTTTTATATATTTAACACCATTATAAATGCTGGAAGAAAAGCGGGGTTTAGGGTGGAGGCAGACAGCTCACGACCCCCCATATAATAACCTTCTGAGGGGTCCCAACCCCCAGTTTGAGATCCCCTGTCCTAGACTCAGTGGGTTGATAGAAATCCATGGAACACTGGTGATTCCTTGTTGAAGGGAATGGGAAACTCAGTTCTCCGAATGGGGAATTTCTGTATACAGAAAACAGACTCCAGATACTATTGCAAGTTTATTCCAATGCAGAGGAGGCCACAGAGTCCAATTTATTTGGTTATAAGTCCCTGTTAGTGGAAATGTTAATATAATTGTAGGAGTGCAGCATAGGGCATCAGCTCAGAACAAGAAAGAACTTAGTGTGTTCACAGAGGTGAAAGAAGTTTCAAAATCTGATGGAACCTAATGAGCAGTTTTAACTACCCCAATATTAACACACTGTCTGGTATGTTGGGCCTGGATTGGAGGAACAATTTATGGCATTAATAAACAGCTGCTTTTTAGAGCAGCGTGTTTTGGTACCTATGGTAACTCTTGATTTAGCTTCCTGTACTAGACAAGCATGTGGATTTAGCAGCTCTGTTGGCGAGTGACCATGGCACGACTGTGTTTAATGTAATCGTGAGTGACTCCCTTAGGGATAATGCAGTGATGGCAAACTATAAAAGGGCAGGTTTGAAAATGTTGAGGAAATTGGTTGACTGGAGGCTGATGGGAAAAGTGGAGAAACAGACCAATGTTACATGTCCCACAAGCAGCCCAAAGAGCTATTAAGGGATGTGGCAGTCGGGGTACTGAAGCTTTGTAGATGTCAGAGTACAAAAAAACAACAAAACCCACAGGCAAATGGAAAGCAGCAGAATGGGAGTGAAGAATACTGAGCATCGCTGAGGTACTTCTCCTGCACCCCTCTCAAAGTAATTTACAAAAGAGGACAGGAGGACTTGTGGCACCTTAGAGACTAACACATTTATTAGAGCATAAGCTTTCGTGGACTACAGCCCACTTCTTCGGATGCCACGAAAGCTTATGCTCCAATAAATGTGTTAGTCTCTAAGGTGCCACAAGTCCTCCTGTTCTTTTTGCGGATACAGACTAACACGGCTGCTACTCTGAAACCTTACAAAAGAGGGTGAGTGTCTTTCTCCCCTTTTTACACACAGTGAAATGGGAGCACAGAGAGGTGAAGTGACTTGTCCAAGGGAAGCGAGCCAGTGGGAGAGCTAAAATCAGATAGAAGGTAGGAGCCCTGACCTCCAGTCCCCTGCTTTATTGGCTAGTCACTCTGCCTCAAGTGGGCCAGTTTATTAGGCCTAGAAAAAGACATTCTCGTAGAGTGGAAAGCTCACCACAGACTGGAATGCAAGGGCTATGCCAATGGTGAAGCGAGGTAACAGAGTATAGACCAGATCAATTGACAGCATCAGTGCAGCTAAGTCAGTTGAAACCAGCTGCAGATCTGGCCCTATGTATCCAGTGGTACTGAGGAGAATAATACAAAATTCGGGCAATACATTAAAAGGCTGCATAGGTGACTGTAGCCCCAGGGCCAAAAGTTGTGCAAGGAACAATTGAAGAGGAAAATGAAGGGAGGAGGTGGGTGGAGGGGAGGTTCAAGGATTTCTTTGCATCTGGATGCTGGAGCAATTCCCATTCACAGGAAATTAACAGCAAGTGAGCCCTACAAAGAGGAAGTAATGGAGCGACTTGAGAAACTTGGGGGCTGTAAATCAGCAGGATCCTGACGGTTCATCTGAGGGCTCTGGGGTAAATAAAGTGTGAAATAGCAGCGCTATTAACATGGCTTTGCAGGATTAACTTTAAAGTGGCAACTCTTCCTGAGGCTGGAAGGACACTGTTGTGGGGACCGGTTCCATGAGCCAGTGGCTTTGCGGCAGGGATGACTTTGACCCATGATGCTTTTAAAAAGTAAAATAAAAACAGAAGTTCCAGGAAATTAGCCCAGCGCATCTCATTTCTGTTCCCTGGCAACTGACAGTCGAATGAAGGCTCAAAGCTTCAAACTCCCTAGCCTCTGTTTGCCAGAAGCTGGGATTGGGTGACAGGGCATGGATCACTTGATGATAACTTGTCTGTTCATTCCCTTTGGGGCACCTGCCATTGGCCACAGTCAGAGGACAGGATACTGGGCTTGATAGACCTTTGGTCTGACCCAGTCTGGCCGTCCTTATATTCTTAAATACTTGGATCTGGCGAACCTGCACGGTCAAACCAACATGACTTGTGTGAGAACAGGGGCAGAAATCTGCCACCTTTAACCTGGTAGAGATTACTGGGCAAGTTAATGAAACAGGAGAGCTGATGATGACCCAATGGACATAATTTACTTGGATTTTCATCAAGCTTTCCATTAGGTCTTTTGTAAGAGACTATTAAAGGAGATAAATAACAGAGTGAGGCAAATAAATAACCACAGGTTAAGGGGCAAAGTCGGGTGGTGGTTTAACTAGGTAAGTAACAGAAAATGGAGCTGTAATGGAAGGTTGCTGCTGAGAGGGCAAACAGGTTATTGGTGGGTGGGAGCGGGGTCCTTGCATAGAGGCTGGAGCTGTTTATTATATTTAATGATTCGGAGGAGGAAGTGGACCAGGGAGGGGGTAGGAGACAATTTTGCTGTTGAAAAGAACTTGCTTTGGTTACTAAACGCTGAGGAGATTTAAGAGGCACGGCAGCTAGATTGAAGCACATCAGGGGATTGGTCAGCATGCTGGCAGCTGGGATTTAACTGGAATAAATGTGCCAAGTAATGCACACTGGCAAAACCAGCCTGAATCTTCTCTCCTGGAGGCAGGTGGGCTGTGAATCTATGGGATCTTCTGAGGAACAGGGAGACGTAGGAGCAATCGGCAAGAGAGGTCAGGGAAGATAACCAGTTCTGTGTGCAGTAGTACTTTAAAAGGCAAATAGCCTGTGTGTGAGCACTGTGAAAGAAAGTTAGCATGGAAAGAGATTCTGACCTTGTAGCAGGTGGCCTCATCTGAAGTGCTATCTAGTCTTGATCACCGGGTGCAGAGCAGATATTAACAAAGCCTGGAGCACAGCGGTAAAGACGGGGAGACAGTAACATCTAGTGGATAGAGCACTGGATTAGGAGTCAGGAATGTGGGTTCTGTTTGTGCTTCTGCCAATGGCCTGCTGGGTGACTTAGGGCAAGTCACGGCGGCTTCCTGTGCCTCAGTTTTCCCATCCATCATCTCTTTCCTGGTAAAGAGTAGAACTGTGCAAATGACCGTTCTTTGTTTTTTGGTTCTCTGGTAGTTTAAAAAAAATAATAATAATAATTCTGGGTTGACCCAAACCGAAAAAATTTTGGTAACTCAAAAGCTGAAGAAGAATTCGTAAGCCAAAGTTTTGTTTTGATTTCAAGTGTGTTTAATCTTTTAAATCAAACGGAAGGAAATTTTCAACCGAAGTCGTGTTGGATCGAAAAATCGAAATCTTTCAAAAATGTTGCAACATTTTGACTTTTCCCAATTTTTTTTCCTTTTATAAATATATGAACAATTCACTGAAACCTTTCGATGATGCTGAATCTGCGTTTTTCCCCAGGGAAAAGAGAAAAGTTTAAGCCAAAAAAATTGATCTCTCTGTAGTAAAGAACTTTGAGCTCTGTGGTTGCCCTAGGTCTTAGGAAGGGAATTCCTCACCCAAAGACCACCTACAGCATTGCAGACAGGTCGATACATTGCTGCGGGGCACCATAGGACTTCGTCTGACACAGCAGAGACTAGTCACTGCAGACGTCAGGGTGCTGCGCTTGATGGGGCGCTGTGTCCCTCTCTTGGCGCTCTGTTAGTACCTAGCGTCAGGCCTGCCCAGAGGGAGGGGCAAGTGGGGCAATTTGCCCCGGGCCCCACAGGGCCCCCCACGAGAACATAGTATTCTATGGTATTGCAACCTTTTATTTATGGAAGGGGCCCCCAAAATTGCTTTGCCCCAGGCCCCCTGAATCCTCTGGCTGGCCCTGCTTAGCGTGTTGTCGGTAGTATGGCAAATCCCATAGGCCTTTTCCAGCATTTTCTCCTGCCACGCAGTACTCCCAACCTTGGCTTCTGCATAGTGTGAAGCTTGCAGGGGAGGAGAGGTAATGGTACAGAGAGCCAACAGGTGGGTCCTCCAAAGCAGTGATCAGGACAACTGGGGGTGTGTTTAGGGAGAGACTCTTGGAACTGCTCCCCTAAATGGTTCAGAAGATAACACTTCGTCGCCAAAACCGTGGAGGATTTATACAGCTTTTACATTATTATTTTTTTTCTGCTCAGCTGCAAATCCCCATATCAGATCCCGACCAGGTGATGGGACGAAGCTGCAACGCTTATGCTGACTGTCCTTCTGCTAAGAAGCAGCTGCATAATGTAATTTCCAACCCGTGTCTCAACTGAGCACCCAGTGAGCTATCCTGCATGTGAGGATTTGCATCTCTACTGAAATCACGCGGCTTTAAAGTCTGCAGAATTGATTTGCATCCTTCATGAGGGAAAGAGCCAGACACACACTTTTCCCCCTCTTCCATCCTCCCTCCCTTTTTACTGTATTTGGTTAACTCAGCATCCGGCACAGTGATGTGGAAATAAAGCAAAGAAGCTTTGTCTTGACTTCATTTCATATGTATGCCTCTGCATAAATAGGGAGCGTATATCACATTGGCAGTCCCTAGCTAGGCTAGAGTTAATGGAAATGCTGCTGTGACCTTATAAACCCTGCTTCTCAAGGGTTTATAACAAGTCTGCAAAAATTCACTCCGGACACAAACGAGTCATGCGAGGTCTTAGCCCCCCCCTTGAGCAGAAAGTCATCATAATACAGATTTCCCACCCACGGTTGCTTGGGCATTCGCCACAGTTCGGTGAGTATTTTACTGCTTTTAAAAGGTGGCTTTTCCGTCCTGTCGCTGTCATGGGATTTGGCCTCAAGAAACAACAGGAGGCAAATGGATCAGTCCATTCATCATCATGAGGAATACTTACAGATTGATGCGTCTCGCACACCATTTATGTCAGGGAACTCACTCCAGACTGACACTGGGGCAAAGGAGGGCAGCCTCTGGCCCCTACATCTCAATTTTTGGTGGAATTTTGGGGTGCCCAGCCTAAACTAGCATGGTCCTAGATTGCCACTGCTGATGTGCAAAAAACCCGGGACATCTGGGATGACCCTGAGTCCACAAAACTGGTGAGCTGGCAGCGTGTACTGAGCAGCCTTGCAGATCTCCTGGGACAACGGTCTAAAAAAACCCAAACCTGCTCCTGGGAAAACTGGGATAGGTGTCTACCCTAGCTGGGCCTGATTTTCAGAGGTGCTCCGTGTGACAGATGTGATGAACGCCGGCCTATCTGGAGACTATCGAAGCTGCTTTATAAATGTTATCTGGGTAAATGCCACCTGTATCTCTGAGAGTCACGGTCTGTATGCTGGCTGGTTGAGAGGGTTGCTGAGCTCCGTCCAGGAACTAGAATCAGTGGCGGATAATTACCGCTTATCATCCGTGGGACAGGTAAACAGGTCCAGAGAAGGAGCACCTGCTGGGGTGAATTGCATAGACCAGTTGAGACCAGGGTCAAGAGATCCAGGAAGCAAAGAGCTGGTGATCTAAAGGGCCAGGGTCAAATGCTTAATGGGGGCCCCTCATTTTTGTCCAGCAAACTGACATGGACTGTTAACCAAGAGCGGGCAGACCCTGCTGAAGGGTTTGAAGCCTGGAACCTGTCAGGGTCCCCAGAGGAAAGACCTCTGGTAAGCTTAAGTATACATTTAGACCCTTTGTTGTTTGTTTTCAAGCATCACCGACGTCCCACTTACACCCTGGTTTGAGAGTTTAAGGAGGATTCACATAGCTTTACGGAGCTTACGGCCAGAAGGGACCACCAGATCATCAGTCTGACCTCCTGTCTATCACAGGTCACCAACACCAAAGTGGTGAGCCTTGTGGTGGCTCTCTGCATCGGGATGAATTTCACCCAAGATGACTAAGAAGGAGCCATTGTAACTTTCTATGGTAGAGCAGTGCTTTAAGTGACTTACCTAGAGCAATTCACTGAGCTGATGGCAGAGCTCAGATTACAACTCACTAGTTCCTGGGTCCTGGCTATACAATATATCCACTTGTTCCTGTCGCGCTCCCTCTTTATTCCTGTTCTTCCCACTGCATAAGCTGGTCGCTTGTTCCAGATAGCCTGTGTGGGGGGCCTAATTCATCATTGCTCCCGACCTTGCCTTTTCATTTACACCAGTGGAAAGCAGGAGTGAAACACAACCAGGTTAGAAAAAGTGTTTTATACCCACGTTGCACTTGTTGTGAGAGTAAACTGCTCTTTAATCTAGCAGAGAAAGGCATAAATATGGCCTGTCCTTGCAATGGACCGAGACTTACACAAGAGAGGCGTCAAAAAGAGGCTAGGTACTGTATGTAGAAGTGTGGTGTACCCTTTTTAGTGTACTTGGAGGAGGAGGAGGGCTCCCCAGCCAGCAAGCCAGAATCTTTAGCCAGGTTCTTTTGAATATTAACTTGATCCTGACTAAGTAATAAGTATGTGCAAGTGAATATGTTAATGTTTTATTGGAACTTTGCCTAGTGAAAAGAAAAGTGAAGAGACAAAGGCATAAAAAGATCCATTGCTGGAAGCTGAAGCTAGACAAATTCAGGCTGGTATTAAAGCACACATTTTTAACAGTGAAGGTAATTATCCATTGGCACAGTTTACGTAGGGAATATGGTGGATTCTCCATCCCTTGCAGTCTTTAAATCAAAGCTGGATCTTTTTCTAAAAGATCTGCTATAATTCAATCAAAAGTTCTGGACTTGATGCAGGAACTGCTGGGTGAGGTTCTCTGGCCCAGGTTATACAGGAGGTCATAACGGTGAAGGTCCCTTCTGCCCTTAAAAATCTGTGAAAACCTTCAAAATGTGACCCAAGTGTAACAGACGCAAGTGATGTCTGCCTGAGGTTGCAGAGAGCTTGAAACGCTAGCTCTGAGGTGTGAAATTCCCTGTCCACTTCAATGGGGGCTGGCTGAAGTGCCAGCCAGGAAACATTGACTATTAGCAGTGTAATTAAACATCAAAAGATAGGCCTTTATCAGCACGTGGTGAGGCCTCAGATTTCAAGTTCGGGAAACATAGCCTAGGGTGAGAATACTGTGGCGGTAGAAGTTTGATGATGGGCTCTGGAGACAGCTGGTTTTCTCTGAACTGGGCTGACATGCCTGTGTGTTATAATTCCTGGCGAGCATTAAACAAGATTTTAATCTTCTCAGTCACTGCTTGGCTATTGAAGAATGTTGCAGCCAATACAAATGTAAACAAAACTGTCTGGATATTTGTTTATGTAACAGATCATTAAAAACTCTGTGAAAAATATCTTGTTCTGGTCTGTTAGCTAATTAATCTGCATTTTAAGAATTGTCTGAAGACATATTTGCAAGCTAGTCCATTGAGCTGCTGCTTATCCATTCAATAATCCCCATATTTAATAGTCCCACAGAATGTATTTCTATAATGTGTTGCAAACAGTTCAGAAATCTGCATCTTTTCTGTCTTAAGATGTCAACACTCAACACATTTTCTATGACAGATTATTACTATCAATGGAAAAATTCAGAGACATTAGCTTCCAACTGCAAATGCTAAGACTAGGGATAGAGAAACCCCAAAAGCAAACCCATGGGTCTCAATACTTCTAAACGCTGAATGTCTTTGCAATTCAGATCAGGATCCCGTTCCAGATGTTCTGGTTTGAGCCTGTAAAATTCCGGCAGTGTTTGTCTCAAACACCCCACCTTGATAACAGGTGCTGATCCTGCTGGGAAAGTGTTTTCTTCTGACTCACCGAGTCAGGTGGCTCACTAGCCCATGGATATAAGTGAAGTAGGAGTAAGTCTCTGGGGAAAGAAGATTGGGGGGTGGGCTGAGCAGCTCAGAGAGGAACTCTGGGAGCAGCCAAGCCAGGATGGGAGGTTTGAGGTAAATTTCATCTTCCCCAAAAGCAGCTGAACGTGAGCTCCCAGTGGAACGTGATGGCTAAGTGAGCAAATGCTGGTCCTGGCTGTGTAAGCAGGGGACTATTGACTAGCAGTAGGGAGGTGATACTGCATATAGCAGTAGGGAAACAATACCCGAATATTGCATCCTGTTCTGGTGTCCGTACTTTAAAAGGGATGTTGACAATTTGGAAAGGGCTCAGAGAAGAGCTACAAGAATGATTTGAGGTCTGGAAAGCCTGTCTTGCAGAGACTGAAGCTCCATTTATTTAGCTTATCAAAGAGACGGTTAAGAGGTAACTTGATTGCAGTTTGTAAGTACCTACGTGGGGGAGCGATTTTGATAGTAGAGGATTCTTTGATCTAGCAGACAACGGCAGAACACGATCATCGCTGAAAGCTGAAGCCAGACAAATTGAGGCTAGCAATAAGGCATCCCCCCTCCCTTTTTTTTTTTACAGTGCAGGCAGTTAACCATTGGGACAATTTACTGGAGGATGTGATGAATTCTCCAGAGTTTGAAATCTTTGAATCAAGACTTGATATCTTTCTCAAAGAGATGCTCTAGCATCCCCAGAAGTTATGGGCCTGATGCAGAAGCCACTTGGTGAGATTATGTGGCTGTAATATTCAGGACGTCAAACTAGATAATCATAATGATCTCTGCTGGTCTTAAAAGTCTATGGATTTCTTTATTGATAAAGTCAAACTTCAGGAAGGGACTGGGCTGTGTATATAGAACATCTCGGAAAAGGTTTTCACAGGGTCCATCGCTAACTGCCAAAGAATTGAATGAAACTCAGGCATATGTCTCCACTATATTGCAAACCTGGGTCCGGGCTTGTGGTCTCATTTCTCAGCCCAAGCATTAGCATCCACATTGCATTGTAAACCTGGGTTTACAGTTGCTGATCCTGAGTCTCTCAGCCATGCTAATGCATCCATACTGCACTATGCAGACCTTCTCACTCAGGTCTGCAGTTTGAGCTGCATCCATACTGTAAAATGATGGGGACCCAAGTCACAGCAGGACTTAGACTCTGACCCACCCTCTAGGATCTGGGTCCCAAGGGCTTGCTGACATGAGTCAGACTGATTTGTGTGTGGACTGAAGTGGCGCTTGGGCTCAAACCTGGTTTAGTCGGCAGTATAGACATACCTTAAAAGTCCTCAAATAATCTATCTTATTACAGGGCCTTCAGCACTGTAGTATCTTAGAGCACACTGAGTATTTACCCTCACCATGCCCCAGGCGATTACCTCCATATTTCTTACAAATGTGGGAATAAGGCACAGAAAGACTAGGCCCAGATCCTCACAGATATTTAGGTGCCTAACTTCCATTTAAATTAATGGGAGTTAGGTGTCTAACTACCTTGGGTCCTGTGGCACCTTTGAGACTAACAGAAGTACACCTTAGTCTCAAAGGTGCCACAGGACCCTCTGTTGCTTTTACAGATTCAGACTAACACGGCTACCCCTCTGATACTTAACTACCTTGGGAGGTTCTAGGCCTACATGACTTGACCAAGGGTATGCAGGATGTCTGTGGCAGAACAAGAATTGCACCTGGTTCTTCAGAGTCCCAGGCCAGTGCCTGACCCACAATCGGAGGATCATAAAAATGCAGAGCGGGGAGGGACCTCAAGGAGTGACCAAGTCCAGCCTCCTGCATAGAGGCAGGGCTATGTAAACCTAGATCTTCCCTGACTGGTGTTTGTCCAGCCTGTTCTTATAAACCTCCAGTGACGGGGATTCCACAGCCTCCCGAAATAGACTTCCAGGGAGCTTAACTACCCTTAGAGTTAGAAAGCTTTTCCTAATATCTACCCTAAATCTCCCTCAATAAAGCCCATTACTACTTGTCCTGCCTTCAGTGGACACGGAGAACAGTTGATCACGATCCTCTTTATATCAGCCCTTAACATATTTGAAGGCTGTTACCAGGTTCCACTGTTCTATAGCCCCATTGCCAACACAGTTTTGCTGGTTCAAGATGTCCGCCATCTGCATTTCTGGGTGTTGAGCCTGGATTCCAAACCTTTGGCTGGGTCTCCCATGTGACTGCTGCACAGAGGTGGCTAAAAGCATGTTATTTTTGTATTCTCGTATCAGGTAGGAGGCCTAGTTGTGGGCAAGGACCCCATTGCTCTGTATAAACATAGAACGAAATGACAGTCCCTGGCCACACCTTACCTGCTCTTGTGATGGCCTCTAAGCATTTTGCTCAGGCAGATTCAGGCCTACAGATGCCCCCAGGGGGAACTAAGCTGTAACCACTGACTGATGTCATTACACGTATCACAGTTTTGTATCCACACCTATCACATGTAACCTGGCAGTCTATGTCATTGCATCACGAGAGTGTTTGTATAAAAATAACGCGCTGTTCGTTTCCCCCCATCTAACCCACTGAGTGAGCTCTTCCCCCTTCTAGCCTTCTTAGAGGGAGGTGCTTAGAAAGGCTCCTATGGGTTGAGGTGGTTCTGATTTTATCAGACTGCCCCCTCCCTCGCACGCCTGATAAACCATCTGTTAGAGGTTCAAAGTTGCTACAGAACCTCCAGCAGGTGCCCACACAGAAACAAAAGAGGCTAGAAATGCAAATCCCTCATGCCATTACCCGAGACATGTTTAGCAAATGCAGGGAAAGAGATTAAGCGGCATCGTTATTGTTCCGTCAGTGGCCGGTGTGTTAAGTACAGCACGCAGTGTGTTCGGGAAAGTTACTTTTTCTTACTGCCCTGTTTCTCTGTCACCCCTGCCCAAGAGAGCCATGTAGAGGTGGAGAGAGGGGCAGCCCAGGACCGTGTGGTATCTTGTGAGTCTTGTGAGTCTCGAGGCTGAGATTTCACGTGAATTTGGGGTGATAAATCCAGGCCAGGGGTTTCACAGCTTGACTCTCTGTCCTATCCAACTGTGACACTTGCTTTGCAGATCTTGCTGGAGGGCCCCAGGCCAGAGCTGGTCTCTCAGTGGTGAGCGTGTGTGGAAGGGAGCAGGGTGATGGGTAAGGATTCCTCACCACCTCCCTCCCTGAGCATGAAAACTGATTCAGGGAATGGGAGAGAGCTTCTGCCAGCCCAGGCTAATCTTTCCCATGGCTGAAACAATTCTCCTGGATGCTGCTGGCCCATAATTGTTGGGGACTCTGGAATAAACACCACCCTTTCCACAGTGGCAGTGTGGTAATACATGGTGGGCCCATGATGTACAAGACATCCAGTTTTGTTTTGCCCCCTCTCCCCCCCCCCCCCCGGAATAACAAGGGAGCTTGATCTTTCCTGGGTCAAGGAGCTGGGGTTGGAATACAGTAACAGTGGTGACAGGATCCTTTCCCTGCACCCTTGTCTTCATCTGACTGCAGATGGCATGTGTCTCCCAGCTAGATTCTCCCGAGGCAGCATCTTTATATCAAATATATTTATGTAACGAACCTTGTATACAAGCTATCATCAGAACTTGAACCTGCAGCTTTCAGCAATGGTACAGAGATGACAGCCCCTTGAGCCAAAGGTGTAATTTCATTAGTTGTGGCTGGTGGTGGTAGTAGGCTGTTATCTTTTAGTGGCCCAGCCACCTGGGGACAGGGGGGCTGAAGGACAACAATACAGACTTTCCCTGTGTGTGTGTGTGTGTGTGTGTATGTGTGACTATTGTGCTTCCTGGGCCCTTCTTTATGCAATAGGGTAATATTATTATTTTGTATTACAGTAGTGCTTAGAGTCCCCTGTCAGGTTCAGGGCAATCTAGGTGCTGTATATACACATAATAAGAAATAATCCCCGCCCTTAAGAGTTTAAAGTCTAAATAGCCAAGACAGACAAAAGTTGGAAGAGGAAATGATTTGCCTAAGATCACATGGCAGAGCTGTCAGAAGAACACAGGTCTCCTGACTCCCAGTCCAGTGCCTATGTGCCAGACTACACTGCGTCTCAATTGTATTTGGTAAATGACGACGTGAAAATCATCCCGCACGCCCTAGCCACCTTTTTTCTGTCCTCGCTGCTCTGGTTCTTATTTGCTGGGTCAATAGGTGACGCGTGTCAGGTTGGAGTTTGATGTTGGAGGGGGATGGATGCTCTCAGAACATTGGTAAGAATTGAATTAGGATTGTATCAACGAGAGGGAGAGATTACCAATTGCAGGGGAAAAAAACCCATTTCAGTGAAGTTACTAATATTGTAACTGTTAATTTGAGTGTTCATTGATTGTCTGTCACTTCTTTGATGCAATCTATTACTCTCCTTCCAAGCGGATGGATTCCACTGATTAAGTAGCTTAGTTGCTGTTGCATCATTTTTTCTGTCTTGACTTTGATCATTTCCCCCTTCCTCACTCAGTGCTTTTCTTTGATTGGCTTTATAATTAGCATCAATATTTTTTTGGCATGATCTCAGCCCTTACATTGTCCTTGTTCTCTTACAATCATCTTTAACGTCTCTGATATTTCGGGGATTTTTAAGTGGCCGGAGATGACAACTTAACCAAGGGATGCATTTGTACTTGATCCAGCATCACTTGTGCGTGTGGATTTAGGGTATGTGTTTCCCCGGAAACTGATTTACTCATTAAAGGTTCTTTGTTGCTGCAGGTTCAGTTATGGAAGTGAATTGTGTTTTATAGACAAAAACAATGTAAGCCGAACCGCGCTTTTATGGTGTCTTTGACAAAAATGGCTGAGCAGTCGAGCAATCATGGGGAAGTTATTCTGGCCAGCTAATAGAAAAATGGGCATTTGTAGAATGCCTTTTATTGGATGCCATCAAAGCACGTTTCAGCACTTCCATTCAGCCTTTCAAGCCCCCGCTGGCATGTGTGTGGGGGGAGCATTGTTAACCAGTTTTTACAAATGGGTAAACTAAAGCAGAGTGTGGTGAAATGTCTTGATTAAGGTCACACAGTGAATCAGTAGCAGAGCTGAGAACAGCGGCGTGGTTTGGAGGGTAGCAGGACAGCATCTTTGAATGGCATCTAGCACTATGGGACCCTCATCTCGGTTGAGTCTTTGAGGTTTTGCTGTAACACAAATGGTGATAAGAGCTGGGAGAAGAAACCAGAAATCTTGACGCTCAGCTCCACTGGTCTCTGATCACTAGACAACACTCCCTTCCCTCTTACGGATCCATAACACTGCCCAACATGTCCAGTGTAATTGCATTGTTTTCAAAGGATAACTCTCACGGGATGAGGTTGGAATGCCGGTGCAATTTTGCATGTCCAATTACGTCGTCTGTGCCTAGTTTCACAGGAAATCTTCAAATTTGCAGCAGGCTTGTTTGAAGCCATTAGCCCATCTCTATAGTCCTTCTCCGCCGTGTGCAGCTACAGTGAATGTTTGGTGTGCTGAGTCACTTTTGAAAGATTAATAATCCTAAATATGAAACAACAGTTGACTATATGGGGGGTGGGGGGCGGGAATTAAGATTCCCTGTATGGTTTTTGGCATATTTAAACTCCTGCTTTCAATTTGTCTGGCTTGGAATAGCTTCTAAATAGTACCAATGATAGAAGAGTTTATTCTGGGTGAGGAGTTAAGAGACTATTGCTCATACATCCAAAGCACGACATTTTCAATCACTTCTTTGCTTCGTTGGTAAGTGAAGAAATGATTTTCATATCTTGACATGTTTATCCTTTGGAGGCTGAGCCAATTATCACACTGCATAAGAACTCACTCTAGAGCTCCTAGACCCACTGGAATATTATCCTGGCTTAGGAAAATCCTCGTGGTTTATACCCTGTAGTTGCATAGTCAAAGCTATGAGAAAGTCAGGGACGCTCAGGCAAGTTAAGACCAATTGAGGAAAGGGGTGACGTTAAAGTGCATTACATCCCCGTGTGGATGCTTTCATTCAGAATCAGAGTGGCCCTACGCTTTGTTTACACTTAAACCACTACAGCGGCATAGGTAATCTTATCAGAACCAAATCTAAGTGCTTGGCTACTGGGGAATGGTCAGGAAAAGTGAGTTAATTCATCTTAAGAGAAAGCAAAGGGCTGGTTCCTCCATTGACCTAGCTACTATCTCTCAGGGAGATGGGTGAATAACACCACCGGGAGAACCACTCCTGTCGCTGGTGTCCACACTGAAGTGCTACAGTGACCCAGCGGCAGTGCTGCTGTTGTGGACACTTGCTACAGCGAAGGACGGGTTTTTTTTCCTCCTGTGGTCGGGCTAGCTTAGACCTGGCCTCCATCACCATGTGCTTCCCAGTTCCTCTCTCTTTGTCCTGCTCCAGGGAAGGGAGCAGTAACCAGTGTCATCCTTACACCTGCAAAAATGACTCCCCTCCACCCCCCAATTGGGGCTATGCTGGCTGGTGCATTGGGGGATGGGCACGGAGCCAACGTTTCACTCACTCTCCACTGCCATCCACCTACCTGCACGGGAGGGGAGGCTATTTCCCCTCTTCTCCACACTGTGGCTAGCTGCTGCAGGTGAGTAAGGGGGTCCCTTTTGCTCCCTCACTTCTGGCCCCTACATTGTTATGCATGGTGGAGGCTCCCACACGTGTGACTTGACATATCTCCCTACAGAGATTGTAACATAGAGGATTAATAGTTGGAGAAAAGCCTGATAGGAATGGAATGTGCATAGCCCCAATATTCGCATAGGGTTGCAGCTCTGCCTTCTCCCCATCCACTGTTGTGTGTCTGTGTGCAGATTAGTGCACTCTCGGAGGAATGCTCTCGGTCCGGTTACCTGGATTGCCAACCTCAAGCATTCAGAAATCATGAAATTGGCTTAAAAAACATGAACATTTTTAAAAAGTGGGTGTTCTTCTCGGCTTTCTTGTTTCTGAGCCTTTAGATTGCACCCACTAGTTGTTTTTTACACTTTTCTCTGCAACCATGAGGGTAAGAAGCTTTTAAAAAAAAAAAAAAAAGAAAGATATCTGAGTGTCTCCTGCAGCCTCCTGATTCCAGGAGTCGGGGCTTTAAGAAACACACCCCAAATATTGTGAGAGTGGGCAACACTGTGCTATGCTATCATGGAGTGCACATGTCAATTTCAGGTCTGAAAATTGGGTGTTGCTAATCTTTAGTGCACTCTGATCCAAGGCTCTTTATAACCTTGAGTTGTTTTACACAGTGGGATTTCTGTCTTAGTGATCATTGCCTATAGGGATCAGTCTGCTATGGGTCCAAAGTAATTTTCTGAAAGCTGCACCCCTTTGGTGCTGGTGGGTTTGCCTCTTGTGCGCACTGATTAGTCTTTGTGTTCAACGGTAGAAAAGGATTTTGCACCCTTTGGAACCTGCACGGGGCATAATAAATCAAAAACTTCCCTCTCAAACACTGCAACCGGGGCTCACAGCAGCGCCAGGGGAGGCTGAATCTCCCCTGGCCTATTATACCCACCGCCCATGTTCCCAGGTGTCTGGCTACTGGGTCTGCCCACCTGCTCAAATATGCCTAACTGTGATCGCCATATTTGGGGTCGGGAAGGAATTTTCCCCTGGGTCAGATTGGCAGAGACCCTGGGAGTTTTTCACCTTTCTCTGCAGCGTGGGGCACGGGTCACTTGCAGCTTTAAACCAGTGGAAATGGTGGATTCTCTGGAACTTTAAATCTTTAAACCATGATTTGAGGACTTCAGTAACTCATCCAGAGGTTAGGGGTCTGTTAAGGAGTGAGTAGGTGAGGTTCTGTGGTCTGCCATGTGCAGGAGGCCAGACTAGCTGATCATGATGGTCCCTTCTGGCGTATGAGTCTATGTGCATGTGCTTCTATTTCTACAGTTCTGTTTACATGGAAGTTTTGCACCGACTGCTCCTTTCTCCATTATTTAGATTTATGTTTTATAGCCTTGCATTAGTCATTAGTTTTCTTACTCTGTTCAAGTTTGCTGGTCATGACTAATAGAGTTTTCTGCTGTGAGTCTTTTATAGTGAGGTAACTAGTGCTGGTCGGGGCATGGTGGCTTTTTCTTCCTCAGAAATTTTCCACAGAAACGTTTGACTTTTCGAGGGGAAAATTGCAAACCAGCAACATTTTGATTCAGAAAGGGTGTGGCAGTGACAACACCTCATTACAGCTGTGTTTCGGGTGTCTCATGCGCCCATTGGCTGGGTTCCCTGCTCAGACTACATCTCCCTTGAGGTACCTCAGTCCCGCTCCTGGTGAGGGGTAGTGGTTGCATCACGGGAGAAGTGTCCTGGAAGGAGAGCTTGACCCAGAGCAGAGAATGGGGACATGAGAAACCCAAACTCCAACCCCCAGGAGCCGCTGCAGGGGGATAGCAGAATCAAAATACTCCCATTTTTATGTATTTTGGGGGTTACTTCAAAAACTGACATTTTCTGCAGAAAGTAGGCATTTTGGGTGAAAAACATTGTTCAGTTGAGAACCCGTTTTTCTGTCAAAAGAGTGTTGATGGAACAATTTTCAACCAGACGTGAAGAGAGTTCTGGGCAGGGGAGGCGGGTACTGTCACAGGCTTCATGAGCCCTGGGGCGGGGAGTGTCCTGCTGCTGTCTGTGTGCTCACAGGATCCTTATCATCACGGCAGGCAGGTGACCAATTACTTTCAAACTTGGGTGCCTACAGCAAGGATCCTAAATCTATATCCATCCACCCATGTAGGCCCCTTGATCTTCAAAGATTCAGTGTACTTGGTACGTCCCAGTGTGAAGCACTTGTGTCCCCATCTCTGTTATGATTTCTATTGTGATGGGGCCTGGAGTGCCTGGCCGAAGGTCCATTGTTAGGCACTGTGCAAACTCATAAAGACAATCCCTGCCCTGGGGAGCTTGCCATGGAAATAGACAAGGCAAAGAGTTGGGAGAAAGGAAGGATCATTGTATCTATTTTACAGACTCGGAACGTGGGTCTGGAGAGATTAAGTGACTCCCCCGAGGTCACATGAAGAGTCTGTAGCAGAGCCAGGAGCTGAACCAGTGCTCGCCAGTCACGGCCTCTTAAATAGGCACCTAAAATTCATATTTAAGGAGCTAAAAAAGGGGCTGGATTTTCCAAGCTCTGCCCACCTGACTTCTCCTACTGTGGAGTCCGTTTGGCCCCCATCTAGGCTGTCCTGGGACGCTCTCCTTAGCTCCAGGACAGGTGACGGCTTTACTTGATGGTCGTTAAATGCAGATGGCCATTGGTGTCTCCTGTCTGGATCGTACTGGAGAGGGAGAATGCAGTGTCAGCTGAGTCGCTTAGTGTTTGATGCTTGCTTGGTGCCCTGATTTTTGTTCTCTCTCTTTGTGTTCCTTTGTATAAAGCTTTGTCTTCCATGCTGAGGAGCTCAGCAGATGAGCTGGAGTCAGTTAGACCATCTGCTCTCGCTGATTTTGGTCCGAGTCCCAGTACCCCCAGCTTTTGCTGGTTGAGATGACGCTCCTCTGGCGCCGCCTATTTTCAGAGCTCAACCAATCTCAAGTGCGCTCCTGGGAATGGGAAGGAGACGTCACAAAAAATAATAATTCTCCTTTGCCTAGAGCAGACCTGCTGCATCTGGACAGCTCCATCCAAATGCAGCTGATCGGCTCTGTTTGCTGCCGTGGTGCCACTTTGATGGGAAACCCCGGTTGGTTTGGCAGGGAAGGCAGAATTGCGGCTGCTGACCCAGAGGTGAATTGGACCTTTGAGCTGGAGTGTGCTGTGACCCATAAGGCTGGTTCTGCAGTGGGGAAGAGGTGAGCAGCTCTCAAGACCTCCCCGTGTCTGCAGCTGCTGCAACTGGACCTCGCTGGGTGCCGTACAACCCAATTGATTATTTGTTTTATGGCTGGGCGAGAGGCTCCAATCCGGATCAGCGCCATTGTGCCAGGCGCTGTGCGGACACTTAGGGAGAGGCAGGCCCCGCTCCAAGGAATTTACAGTCTAAATAGGCAAAACAGACAACGGAAGCATCATTCTGTCAGTTTTACAGATGGGGAACTGAGTCATTGGGAAATGACGTGCCTTGCCCAAGATCACAGGGAAGCCTCTGGCCAAGCTGTGAATTAAGAACGGTCACGCTGGGTCAGACCAATGGTCCATCTAGCTCAGTGTCCTGTCACCAATGCCAGGTGCTTCAGCTGGATTTATCCCCTGTCATCCAATCCCAGCTTCTGGCAGTCAGAGGCTTAGGGACACCCAGCGTATGGGGTTGCACCCCTGCCCATCTTGGCTAATAGCCATTGACGGACCTATCCACCATGAACTTATCTCATTCTTTCTTGAACCCAGTTATATTTTTGGCCTTCACAACATCCCCTGGCAACGAGTTCCACAGGCTGACTCTGTGCTGTGTGAAGTAGTCCTTCCTTCTGTTTGTTTTAAACCTGCTGCCTGTTGATTTCATTGGGTGACCCCTGGTTCTTGTGTTAAGGGAAGGAGTAAATAACCTTCTCTGCACCATTTGTGATTTTATAGACCTCTATCATATCCCCTGTTAGTCGTCTCTTTTCGAAGCAGAACAGTCCCCGTTTTTTTTAATCTCCCCTCCTACGGAAGCTGTTCCATACCCCTAATCATCTTTGTTGCCCTTCTCTGTACCTTTTCCAATTCTAATATATCTTTGTTGGGCCTGGGGCTCCTGGATCCTTGCCCGGTGCCTTACTGACAAACCATCCTTCCCACACATCATCTGAGCGAGGGAATCTGTCTCCTAGCCTGTGTGTTAGTGCACTCAGCTTGCACCGCTCCTCCTCAGGTGAAAGTGAGTTTAGTGGCTAATTCTCTTCAGGTTGTGCTGAAAACCTAGTTTCCTTTTCTGTGACCCACGGAGGCAACTCTTAACTTTGGCGATGTTTTCCGTGAGCGCTGGAGAATGTGGGGCGTACCCCTTTAAAGGAAAGAAATCTCCCTTGCTAAATGGCCTCAGTAAATGGTAGGGCCAGGCATATTGCCATCATTGTAAACATAATTGTTCTACTTTGCACCTGGCCAGCATCTTCCAGGCAAGGATCTCTAGGGATGTGCTAAACCTGCTAATACTCCCGTGAGGTAGTATGATCCCGGTTGGACAGGCAGGGAAACCGGGGCACAGAGAAATGATGCAGCTTGGCCAATGGGTTACAGTGAGTCTGTGACAGAGCTGAGAATGGAACCCAGGAATCCTTGCTCTCACCACTAGACATTTCCTTCCAAAGCTGGGAATGGAACCCAGGAGTCCTGACTCCCAGTCTCTTGCTCTAACCATGACATTTTCATGCTGAATTAGATTTTTTTAAAGCTTCTGGTGGATATTTCCTGTCCCTGCCCCACATTACTTTATTCTTCATTCTGTATTTCCTTGTGCCTCTTTTTTACATTTATCCCATCTAACGAGGGCAGTACAGTAGGCACAAAGGCACTAATGAAGCACGCTTAAGGGCCTACAGAAGGCATGGAAGGGAGAAACTCGCATGTGGGAGTGGCAATGCCAGGCTGGTAGCTAATGTCTGAAAGTCTCCCACAGTGTAGCTGGATGTATTGCCAGCAGGGCAAAAGTGCAAGAATTGCCCAGGGGAGAACAGGTGATAAACTATGCCTGGGAGAGAGGTTGTGTGATTACTGCTCTGTATCCATAACATGCTCACCCCAGGTGCCCCCTATGCACATCTGGTTCTGCATTTAGGGGGTTTTAACTTTCTTTTAATTAAAGGGCTGCATCGCGCCAGGTAATGCTTCACAGAGCAAAGGCTGCAGAGCTTTTGCAGGTGAGGGATAGTGGTGGTGGCACAAACGAAGTTGAACGCAAGATTGCAGGCTGACAGCTTTGTGCAAGCAAAGGGGCCTGGGTTTTAGAGATTGACGGTTGCATGGCTGTGCCTGGGTTTGGTACCTGCTCCCCAGGAAGGGCTGCCAGATGTCATCCTGAGAGCCTGTATCTATGCATAGAAGCGACTTCACAGAAGCAGATCCCAGGATAGGAGTGACCCAGGGAAGAGTAGGTGACTTTCCTGCACCTTGTTTGTTTCATTAATCGCTTTAAAGGTATGTAAGCAGGTGACGCACCAGTGCTCTGGGCTTGCTACTAAACTTGGTTGTAGCTGTACGGACCAGAATCGAGTTAGAAAGCCTGATCCTGCGCGTCTGCTGAAGGTGACGGCAAAACTTCCATAGGTGCAGGATCAGAGCCAGAATCACTTTACATAACGGTGCTTCCGGCCTTGTAGAGACGAGGGCCATCAATAAGACTTTTGCTTTTCTCTCAACTCCAACAAGAGAGACAAGACTAGCTACACATGGCCAGACTGGGAGCCCCTTGTTCCCGTTCACATCAGTGGAGTTGTTTGTGTGAGTAAAACGTTTGCAGTCTGGCACTTAGCAAATGCATGCACAACCCTGTGCTTCTTTGTCTGTCTCCCTTGTCCGCCTACTTCCATTGCGTTATGGACCCATCTCTGAAGCCCTGATTCAGAAAAGCACTTAAGCATGTACTTCCAGTTAAGCGTGAGCTCAGCCACCCTTCCTGAATTTGGCACGATTTCCTGAACTGGGGCCTTGTCTGTAAGATCTTTGGCGCAGGAACAATCTTTTATGTCCATACAGTGCCTCACACAATGGGGCTCTGGGTGCTACCATAGCACAAATCATAGAAATAGTTGGATAAACAGCATTGGAAACAAAATTCATTGCAGGTTTGAAAGAATTTCAACACGCTCCAGCCTATAATAATGCGACTAATCAGTTTTGCTCCTGTTTATAGCATGTTTCTGGTCCGTATCACTTTCAGTGTCTCAAGACAGCAACACTGCAGTGTTTTGAATTGCAAACGCTCTGTGGGAATATTTGCTTTAAAATACAATTTCCACTGGATCTTTAGAAAGAATATTTAAGTATTTGCAAAAGATTGTTTTTACACAACTTAAAATTTAAGGGTCAAATCTGACCTGACTTTCTCTCTTCAAAGAGTGGTGTTATCTGGTATCTGTGTTCTGGAATATAGGAATCAATAGTCGCTCTTGATAAACACCTGTTGTTCTTAGCTACATTTTTTAAATTTAAATTTTAAAACAAACATCCTGTCCTTGAGAAAATGTTTAGCACTGGAAGATGGCTGAGATGACGTTTTCTTAATTGAAGGAAGCCACTGACTTGTGTAATTCTGGTAATTCAGGCATCCCCAGCGAGATGGCTGATGTGCTGGGAATCTGACTTTTAAGAGACTGAAATGTGTTTTAGATTCTGTTGCCGAACTTTGCTCTGTGGGTGGAACTGGCGTTAGCCTTGTTATAACAGCTAGAAGCTCCTTGTGAGTGGGAGAAAATGCACTCGCGTGGAAGCAGATCATCAAGCAGCTGCTGTGTGCGTGAGTGTGTGTTTTCCGGTACGTGTTTAATGAAAGTGGTGGGGAGGAGTGTGAATATGTCTTGGCTGGTGTGTCAACGCATTGCCTATCTGATCCAGTGTAATGTAACAGGTGTGTGTGTGTTTGCATGCCAGTTATTCTGTCCTGCATATGACAAACCGCATAGTGTGTGAGCGCACCTGGGATTGCTTTGTATTTGGGGGTACTGTTACTTTGTTTTGGCTGCGAAATAATAAGGAATATTTTGAAAGGAATGAAGGAACATGGTGCCGTGGGGAACAGTCAGTCAATGAATGTGAAAGGACACCAGCTCTAACAACAACAGGGAAAAGTTCTTTATGGGAATGGCAAGCAGCAAGTGGATACAATACACATAGGTACAAGGTTGTGTGTATTTTAACAAATAGAATTCAGTGGAGGGAGCAGGGATTGCAAATCGTTTTCTACGCTGTTGTGAATGCCTAATGTGAGTATTTAGGGCTTGCGTCCCATTCCCCTTGGAGCATGTGCCTGTGAGAAGATTTCAAGTGGTAAATAGGTTACTGGATCAAACCAGGGTAGTGAGCTGGGGAGACTGATGTATTGGTAAGGAAGCTCCAGAGGTAGGTGCTATTGCAGAATGGCTAAGAAGGATGGCAAAGGAGGAGGATGGCTCTACGGAGCTGGGACTTTGGAAACCTCTGCTCAGTTCCCAGCTCTGCCCCTGACTCACTGCATGACCCTTGGCAAGTCATTTAATTTCTCTGTGCCTTAGCTTCCCACCCATAAAACGGGGGGAGAGGAGTTCCTGTCTCCCACCCCAGGTCTGGTTAGATTGTAAGCTATTAGTCTCTTGCTCTGTGCCTGCACAACGGGGCCCTGATCTAGATGCTACAGGAAATCTAATAATACTAAGAGAGTAAAGGTCTCAGAGGTGAGAGCTGAGGGTGGCTAAACACACTGAAGAATGGGACCTGAGGTGTTGGAAGGACTTCATCATGTTGTCTAGCGAACCTGGAAATTCACATGGCTGGAGACCGGCTGCAAAGGAGGCTGGTCAAAATGTGAGAACACAAAACACTTCGGTCTGCCCAGGGCATTGGGTGGGGAGGGAGGTTAGCTTGAGGGCTGACTGGGATGGGTTGGAAATCAGGAAGATGTTAAAAGATACACTGTCTTGACTGTGATGGGGAAGGCGGGTGGGTGTCTTGTGTGTCCTTTAAGACCTGGCGCAGGGACAGTCAGCAGGAGGCTTCTAGAACTCGGTGAAGCAGCAGAACTGGCAGATCTGTGGCTTAGAGGAGATGTCCCAATAAGGAAGGAGCTGGTAAGGGAGCTTGGTGACTGACAGAATGGTGACCGATGCCAGAGGGTGCGTACCAAGGACTTGATCTTGTTCCGTCCAAAGGCAGTGGGAGGTTTGCCACTGACCTGGAAATAGAGAAGCCTCATGTCTAGAGTAACGCCTTTGGCCTGTGGTGAGCAAAGACGGAGATGATCGGCGTACATTCTGGGTGTATTTAGAAGACAAACAGATGTGGGGCAAGTATCAGAGGGGTAGCCGTGTTAGTCTGAATCTGTAAAAAGCAACAGAGGGTCCTGTGGCACCTTTGAGACTAACAGAAGTACTGGGAGCATAAGCTTTCGTGGGTAAGAACCTCACTTCTTCAGATGCAAGTAATGGAAATCTCCAGAGGCAGGTATATATCAGAGTGGAGATAACGAGGTTAGTTCAATCAGGGAGGGTGAGGTGCTCTGCTAGCAGTTGAGGTGTGAACACCAAGGGAGGAGAAACTGTTTCTGTAGTTGGATAGCCATTCACAGTCTTTGTTTAATCCTGATCTGATGGTGTCAAATTTGCAAATGAACTGGAGCTCAGCAGTTTCTCTTTGGAGTCTGGTCCTGAAGTTTTTTTGCTGTAAGATGGCAACCTTTACATCTGCTATTGTGTGGCCAGGGAGGTTGAAGTGTTCTCCTACAGGTTTTTGTATATTGCCATTCCTGATATCTGACTTGTGTCCATTTATCCTCTTGCGTAGTGACTGTCCAGTTTGGCCAATGTACATAGCAGAGGGGCATTGCTGGCATATGATGGCATATATAACATTGGTGGACATGCAGGTGAATGAGCCGGTGATGTTGTAGCTGATCTGGTTAGGTCCAGTGATGGTGTTGCTGGTGTAGATATGTGGGCAGAGTTGGCATCGAGGTTTGTTGCATGGGTTGGTTCCTGAGTTAGAGTTGTTATGGTGCGGTCCGTGGTTGCTGGTGAGAATATGCTTAAGGTTGGCAGGTTGTCTGTGGGCGAGGACTGGCCTGCCTCCCAAGGTCTGTGAAAGTGAGGGATCATTGTCCAGGATGGGTTGTAGATCACTGATGATGCGTTGGAGAGGTTTAAGCTGAGGACTGTAGGTGATGGCCAGTGGAGTTCTGTTGGTTTCTCTTCTGGGCCTGTCTTGTAGCAGGAGGCTTCTGGGTACACGTCTGGCTCTGTTGATTTGTTTCTTTATTTCCTTGTGTGGGTATTGTAGTTTTGAGAATGCTTGGTGAAGATCTTGTAGGTGTTGGTCTCTGTCTGAGGGGTTGGAGCAGATGCGATTGTACCTCAGTGCTTGGCTGTAGACGATGGATCGTCCTATACACCACCCTATACCGAAAAGGACCGTAAGCTGTCTAAAATCCTACCTGCCACATGGGGCCACAACAGGGGTACCCCTAACTCACCCAGCAATATCGTCAATTTATCCAGCTACACACTCAACCCAGCAGAAGAGTCTGTCCTATCTCGGGGACTCTCCTTTTGCCCCAGCACCCCCACGAACATGATACAGTTCTGTGGTGATCTGGAAGCCTACTTTCGCCGCCTCCGACTCAAAGAATACTTTCATGATAACACTGAACAGCGCACTGATACACAGATACCCTCCCACCAACAACACAGGAAGAAGAACTCCACATGGACTCCTCCTGAGGGTCGAAATGACAGTCTGGACCTATACATAGAATGCTTCCGCCGACGTGCACAGGCAGAAATTGTGGAAAAACAACATCGCTTGCCTCATAACCTAAGTCGTGCAGAACGCAATGCCATCCACAGCCTCAGAAACCACCCTGACATTATCATCAAAGAGGCTGATAAAGGAGGTGCTGTTGTCATCATGAACAGGTCTGACTACCAGAAGGAGGCTGCCAGACAACTCTCCAATACCCAATTCTACAGGCCGCTTTCCTCAGATCCCACTGAGGAATACACTAAGAAACTACACCATCTACTCAGGACACTCCCTACACTAACACAGGAACAAATCAACATACCCTTAGAGCCCCGACCGGGGTTATTCTATCTACTACCTAAGATCCACAAACCTGGAAATCCTGGACGCCCCATCATCTCGGGCATTGGCACTCTCACTGAAGGACTGTCTGGATATGTGGACTCCCTACTCAGACCCTACGCCACCAGCACTCCCAGCTATCTCCGTGACACCACAGATTTCCTGAGGAAACTACAATGCATTGGTGACCTCCCAGAAAACACCATCCTAGCCACCATGGATGTAGAGGCTCTCTACACAAACATCCCACATACAGATGGAATACAAGCTGTCAGGAATAGTATCCCTGATGATGACACAGCACAACTTATTGCTGAGCTCTGTGACTTTATCCTCACGCACAATTATTTCAAATTTGGTGACAATATATACCTCCAGACCAGTGGCACCACTATGGGCACCCGCATGGCCCCACAATATGCCAACATTTTTATGGCTGACCTGGAACAACGCTTCCTCAGCTCCCGTCCACTCATGCCCCTTCTCTACCTACGCTATATTGATGACATCTTCATCATCTGGACCCATGGGAAGGAGGCCCTGGAAGAATTCCACCATGCTTTCAACAGCTTCCACCCCACCATCAACCTCAGCCTGGACCAATCTACACGGGAGGTCCACTTCCTGGACACCACCGTACAAATAAGCGATGGCCACATTAACACCACCCTATACCGAAAACCCACCGACCGCTACGCCTACCTTCATGCCTCCAGCTTCCACCCCGGTCACACCACACGATCCATCGTCTACAGCCAAGCACTGAGGTACAATCGCATCTGCTCCAACCCCTCAGACAGAGACCAACACCTACAAGATCTTCACCAAGCATTCTCAAAACTACAATACCCACACAAGGAAATAAAGAAACAAATCAACAGAGCCAGACGTGTACCCAGAAGCCTCCTGCTACAAGACAGGCCCAGAAGAGAAACCAACAGAACTCCACTGGCCATCACCTACAGTCCTCAGCTTAAACCTCTCCAACGCATCATCAGTGATCTACAACCCATCCTGGACAATGATCCCTCACTTTCACAGACCTTGGGAGGCAGGCCAGTCCTCGCCCACAGACAACCTGCCAACCTTAAGCATATTCTCACCAGCAACCACGGACCGCACCATAACAACTCTAACTCAGGAACCAACCCATGCAACAAACCTCGATGCCAACACTGCCCACATATCTACACCAGCAACACCATCACTGGACCTAACCAGATCAGCTACAACATCACCGGCTCATTCACCTGCATGTCCACCAATGTTATATATGCCATCATATGCCAGCAATGCCCCTCTGCTATGTACATTGGCCAAACTGGACAGTCACTACGCAAGAGGATAAATGGACACAAGTCAGATATCAGGAATGGCAATATACAAAAACCTGTAGGAGAACACTTCAACCTCCCTGGCCACACAATAGCAGATGTAAAGGTTGCCATCTTACAGCAAAAAAACTTCAGGACCAGACTCCAAAGAGAAACTGCTGAGCTCCAGTTCATTTGCAAATTTGACACCATCAGATCAGGATTAAACAAAGACTGTGAATGGCTATCCAACTACAGAAACAGTTTCTCCTCCCTTGGTGTTCACACCTCAACTGCTAGCAGAACACCTCACCCTCCCTGATTGAACTAACCTCGTTATCTCCACTCTGATATATACCTGCCTCTGGAGATTTCCATTACTTGCATCTGAAGAAGTGAGGTTCTTACCCACGAAAGCTTATGCTCCCAGTACTTCTGTTAGTCTCAAAGGTGCCACAGGACCCTCTGTTGCTTTTTACAGATGTGGGGCAGTCTGTGGCAGTGCTTCTGGTGAGCGGTGAAGCCCCGAAGAAGAACTCAAATTACAGGAAAGAGTTTTGCTCCTGGCTTGGGGAGCAAGCATCAGCCAGTGCTCAGAGCACAGGAATGAGCTTCAGCTATTCTAGGTTCTGTTACCCAACTTTGCTGCTGACCTGCTACATGCTTTTGGGCAGGTGTCTTAACTTCACGGTGCCTCGGTTTCCCTTTCTCAAAAACTTCCCTAATTCACTGGGGGGTTGTGAAGAATGGCTGAGGTTGGCTGAGTCCAGTGAGCTCCTCAGAGGTAAGGTGCAAGATGCCCCTTTGTTTATGTACGGTACAACATTTGTCATTGAGGAGGGTAGCAAAACAGGAAGCACAGATGGATTTAGGATCCGCCCAGTTAGGAGGATGCTGGATTCCACACAGGACAGAACTGGGGACCAACTGAAGTAGGAGTAGCCCTGCCTTGTTCATAAGGTGAGAGTGTGTTTCAGGGAGTCGGTAAAGAGGCAAAGTGGCGTTTTGGGAACTGGGTTTGCTCAGACGGCAGGAGGAGTGGGGCTAAGTCACCTGGGAAAATTCCCCACAGAGAAGAGCGAAGCTGAGAAGTGGAGCTGTGAATATAAAGGCTGTTTGGAGCTTCTGCTTCAGCAACAGGTGTGAGATTGTTTGTCGGTCTCTCATTTGCATTGCCATTGCTAAGACAGTTTATGGATTTGTTTTCTGGCATCCTCCAGCTCTTTCATATATTATCTTACAACCCCCACCACGCGCACCATACACCAAACTCACGTTGCTTGAGGCCTGACTGGCTGTTGCTACATCCCAGATATCTGGCACTGTGCATTGCTCTCCTCTTGTTCTGCATTCCTAATGCCACAAGCCAATGTTTTCAACGTTCGGCGTCTAAAGCTAGACCCATAAATGCATAGTTAGCAGGGGTGCTGGAACACTGTGTATAGTGGGGGTGCTGAGAGCCATTGAATCAAACTGCAAACCCTCTATGTGATGGAAACCACTTCAAGCCAGGGGGTGTGGCAGCACCCATATAGTTAGGCACTTAAATACCAACCTGGTTATAGGAGGGTTTGTTGAAAGGAATGGCATCTCTGGGTTCTCAGCATCCCTGAAAATCAGGCTACTTCTTTAGATGCCTGAACTGGAGCTGAGCAAGTAACTATTTGATTTGATTTTTTGATTCAGTGGCCAAAATGAAGAATCTGGAGAAAAAAAAAAAAGTTTGGGTTGACCTGAAATGGAACTGTTTTGGTTTTTCTCACCGAAATGAAAAACAAAATAATCAAATAGTTTCAGGTCAAACAAAACATTTAATTCAGCCCCAAACTATCTTGTTTTGGTTTTGCATTTTGTTTAATTTTCGGGCGGGTTTTCTTTTGCCTTTTTTTTGCTTGTTAATAAATCTAGCTGCACTTCTAAATGAAATGTTTCAAAACAAACAGGGGAAACGTTTAGATGTTTCTGGGGTTTTATTTCCTCTCCCTTTTTTTGTTTGAAACTATCCACCTAATTTGGCCTCAAGTCACAAATCATTTTGGTCTCTCCTAAACTGCATTTTTGGCTACTGAACTGTTGGTTTGAAAACTTTTGCCCAGCTCTATCCTAAAACTGGATTTAAAGGTCTAACATTTTGCACCCCGTTGCGACAGTTGGCCTGAATTTTCAAAGGGTGACCAGTGATTCAGGATGTTTCATTCTGTGGGTGCCCAACTTGAGTCTTGCGTATATCCCGTGTTGTCATTTTTATATGTTAGCTGTGCTGTGTGTGCGTGTGGACTGTAATATGCTCAATAACACAAGTTGCTGAGTTGCAGTTAAACTTGCTAAGTGCAGATCAAATGAGATGGACTGTTAAACGCATTCGTTAATGTTTGATTTATTTATTTTTTAAGTGTGGAAACCCTAAGCCAAGGTTACCAAAACCCTTTTGATACCAACCTTAATGCTCAGAATAGACCCACAAACTATTGAACAGAAATCTTCTCACAGGTAGGCACCAAATCATCTTTAACTTTGCCCCTGTTCAGCAAAGGCCGTTTTTCACCGGGACTCCCAGGAACCATACTGACTACTTTTGGGGTGGGGCTGGCTGCCTGATGAAGGGGAGGTGGGGTTAGTTTACCCTGCTGGAACCTCTCCTGGATGGATTTTCTGCCACTGAAAACCCCGTTCCAGAGTCTTTGCCAGTATGAATCTTCCAGTGGATTTGCTTCATAGTGTCTCTCCATCTACCAACGGAAGACTCAGAATTCAGGTTACTGCAGCTCAACACTAGTTAGCCACACACTCCCCCGTGTAGTCCACAAGGGCCATATCAAAGAGGTTTATCTTCCCTGCTCTGTGGTGCTAAATGGCAGTGAGTCTGGTTCAGTGCTGCCCTGGTGACCGGGGGAGGTTCATGTGGAAGAAGGAATGGCGCAATGGTTAGGGTGTTCGCCCAGGACTCACGAAATCCAGGTCCAGTTCCCAGCTCTGCCACAGGCTCCTTGGGCAAGTCACTTGGAGTGTGTCGACGCGGCAGCTAAGCGCGTGCAGCCCACTGTGGGCAGATGGACGTGCGCCAGCTCTGCTTGGGCTAGTGCGCCAAAAACAGCAGCGTGGCCGTGGTGGGCCGAGCGGTGGCTTGGCCTAGCTACCCGTGTAGAATCCCGCCTGACCCCCCTGAGTGGCTAGCTCAAGCCAAGGGGGCAGCACGGCTTCTTTTTAGTGCCCTAGCTCGAGGAGAACTAGTGTGTGTCTGTCTGCTCACACTGGGGGCATACTTCAGTTCCCAGTCAGTAAGCAGGGATAATAACCCTGCCCTGCCTCACTGGGGTGTGTGAGGTACATTAGAGACTGAGGTGCTCCAATACTGTGCTAATGGGGGCCAGGTAAGGACCTACGGTTAGATTTTCTCTGGTCCCTTTTGGATTTGCCCATTGAAGGCCAACCTAGAGTACAGGAGGATTGCCTCCCAGGGAACATTGCATGTACCAGCCCCAGGCCCTGCTCCATGCCGCCTGTGGGGCTTTATTTCTGCCAGTGCTTTATTTTGCCGCCGAGTTGGAAGGCATTAATGTGGAAACGTTCTACCTCAGGATTTCCTCAGCCTCGGAATAAAAAGACATTTGGAAAATTAAATATTTCTGTCGAGCGCATGATAAATCTTTCGCTGTTTAGGAAGGTGAGAAATTAAAATTGCAAAACAGGCAGCGAGGGAGCAAGCCAATGTGCGTGGCTGGGTTGGCTGGGTCTCCAGTCTTCAGAGAGGATGCTCTGTGTGGGAATCAGCAGAGAGACAGAGCTCTTCCATAACCCAGGGGAGGCTGATCACTCTGGGCCGGGAGGGCTGGGCATGGCAGAGAGAGCTGAGCCTGCATCTGTCTCTTTATTTTACTTTAAAACAAACAAAAGGAAATATTTCTTCACTCAAGGCACAGCCAACCTGTGGAACTCATTGCCAAGGGATTTTTGTGATGGCCAGAAGTATAACTGGGTTCAAAAAAGAATTAGATAATTTTATGGGGCTAGGTCCATCAATGGCTATTAACCAAGATTGTCAGGGATGCAACCCCATGCTCTGGGTGTCCCTAAGCCTCTGATTGCCAGATGCTGGGAATGGACAACATGGGATGGATCCCTCGATAATTGCCCTATTCTGTTCATTCCCTATGAAGCATCTGGCATTGGCCACTGTTGGAGGAAAGGATACTGGGCTAGATAGACCATTGGTCTGACCTTGTATGGACATTTTTATGTTCTTTTATACTTAGTTGGAGGCGTTTCCGTGGTGCCCTTGGTTCTTGTACCAGAGCACTGCAGATACTAGGGATATGAGTACATGTATATTATAGCATCAGTGTAATAATCTGTGAAATCCCTCAGAGGAAGGGACGTGGCCTGCGGTAGGTAGCAGGTCGCAATCTATTTAGCAAAGGAAAATGCAGTTTGCAAATAGATGAGTGAGAGGGAAAATATATTTGTTGGCTGGGACGTTGCTGAGCAGATGGTGTCAGTGATCAGAGAGCTTGAGGGGAGTATGAGTATGCTGGGCATGGGCGTGTGTATTGGGGAGATGTTTCCTTGGCTCCACGTTTACAAAAAGAAATCACAGTGTACGTTACATAGTACAGAGAAGCCCTTTACAAGAGACCAGCTCATATTAGGAAGTATGCTACCTTAAGGGACTGCCCCATATGTCCCCAGTGTGTTGAGCCCAAATCTCCTCCCCCTTTTGTAAGAAATTCACCTCTGTTAAGCCCTGATCTTCACGGGGCTCTTGAGACCCTACATCAGGGTTTCACTACATCAGACAAACACACATTTTTTTTTAAAAGACGTGCTCTGGCACCTCGAAGTCCCGTGCATTAGCCTCCCAGGACATGGCATAAAGCCCATCCTCCCCGTCCTTTAGTGACGCTTTCATGCAACGTTGTCTCATTCTCATTTTAATCTGGGCCAGACCCTGCAAGCTTGCTTCTGTGAAGCATCGCAGCGATACCCAGGCGACTCTCTGGTGAGTAGGTTTGTTCAGGACCAGGCCCTTGGATTGTAAGTGCCTCTATCAAGGTAGGAACTTACATGGCACCATAGATTCCAGGGCCAGAAAGGAACCCTGTGCACATCCCCTCTGTCCTCCTGCATCACACAGGCCAGAGACCTGCCCCACAATCATTCCTAGGGCAGAGATTTTGGGGAAAAAACATCCCATCTGGATCAAAAAATGGTCTGCGATGGAGAAACTGAGGCCCAGAGCGATGAACTGACTTGCCCAGGGGGCTGGGACAGAGCCAGGAATTGAACCCAAATCTCACAAGGCCCAGCCCAGAGCCTTAGACGTAAGCGATGCAAACGCGCCTGCAAGGAAGAAGCACCCTCCAAATAAAAGCAGTGGTGAGCCCCCCCGGGGAGGAAAAGCCTGCAAAGGAGAGTTCCCCTCCCTGTTTCCTCCAGAAGGGGGTGGGGTTTCCCTTTCTCGTTTTCAGTGTCTTTGAGCCCCCGAGCTAAGGTGAGTGCTAGATCTGAGAGCAGCAGCCCCTTCCCTCTCCTGGAGTGTGGCCCTGGCGACTCTCATGTCCTGGTTACTCTGGCAACTAACTGTGATCAGACAGCACCAAGCAGCTGAATTCAGCCCCTTGTTCTGGGGAAAATGCTCTCATTGAAGCAGAGGCTGAGCGAAGCCTCCAGCCTTTCTTCCACTGAATGACACCAACATCCATTTGTACACTTATTCGTGTGTGCGTGGATAAGGAACGAGGAACGAGGCGATCTGCGGATGAAAAGCAGCGGCGGGTGTTGCCGCATGCTAATCAGGGCAGCCGGGATCCTCCTCCTGCCAGCCGGGGGCCCTCCGGGTACCCACAGGGGCACCCAGAATACCCTGGCACAGTGGGAAGCTGTCAGACCAGGCTGACTGTGGGATTCAAGTGGGAAGGTGTCTTAGTTGAGCTGATGGGTGAGGGAAGGGCTGGGTGGAGAACAGTATCCAGGGGCTTCTCTTGGTCTAATCTTTAGAAATAACCTTAGAGAGCATTGGGTGTGGTGGTGATAATGAATGTGGTGACGGGAGAAGTGATTGGAGAAATATGTGGGAGATGAGGTATGGAGTAGTGGGAAGAGGATAGAGAAGGATGGGGACGGTGGGAAGAGGAGGGAGGTGGGAAGAGGATAGAGAAGGACGGGGACGGTGGGAAAAGGATAGAGGAGGATGGGGAAGGAGATGGTGGGAAGAGGAGGAAGGTGTGGAAGAGGATAGAGAAGGATGGGGAAGGGGACGTTGGAAAGAGGGGGGAGATGGTAAGAGGATAGAGAAGAATGGGGAAGGAGATGGTGGGAAGAGGAGGGAGGTGGTAAGAGGATAGAGAAGGATGGGGAAGGGGACAGTGGAAGAGGAGAAGGGAGATGGGAAGAGGACAGAGAAGGATGGGGAAGGGGATGACGCGAAGAGGAGGGAGATGGGAAGAGGATAGAGAAGGATGGGGAAGGGGATGACGCGAAGAGGACAGAGAAGGATGGGGAAGGGGATGATGCGAAGAGGAGGGAGATGGGAAGAGGATAGAGAAGGATGGGGAAGGGGATGGTGGGAAGAGGAGGGAGATGGGAAGAGGATAGAGAAGGATGGAGAAGTGCGAAGAGGAGGAGACTGTGGGAAGAGGAAGGAGCGGGGCAGAGCCATATCGGGCGCTTCTCGCAGCATTAGAGATGGCACTGAAATAGAGATCTCGGTGTCTGTGGAAGATGGAAATTCACCCGCCCTCCTCACGCCGGGATAAAGAAAGTCTTGCCAAGCACTTCTCTCTCGCTGTTAGTCAGCTTAAAATGGCAACAAAGGCCGAGGCTGGGGATGTGCTGCTGCTCTGGGATTGAGGGAGCTGCCCAGAATGATAATTGGGCCTTTTTTCATCTTTTTTATGAAGCTAGCCAGCTACTGCGCAAAGTAATTAACTGGACAGATGGATACATCAGAATTTGTAACTGTTGCCGGCAACATTAAGACACTTTATTTATTTTTCCTTGTGTCAGCCAAAGGGCTCCAAGTTGGGGCAACCTTTCAGAGAAGGGAATAAAATAAATGAGGCTTAAAAAATGAATAAACATCATCGCAGCGTATACCGTCAGTACCTGGTGATCACTGCAAGTAGGGCCTTGCAAGAGCATCTGTTTGTTTGTGCAAAACACCCCTTACTTGTGCAGGCAAGTGGTGCAACCACCCCTCAAACACATGCAGTTGTGAGGGGTTACACAAGAATGGAGGAACTGCTACAGTAGATCAGGCCAGTGGCACTTACTTCCAAGTATCTAGGTGCTGGCGCTGATCACTGTCAGAGCAGTTCCAAGATCCCTGAAGTGGGCAGTTGTGAAATAACCTACCCATAGTTCCACTCTCTTCCTCCCCCTCTGAGCCAGAGCTTGGTTTATGATTTCAAGAAGGAGGCCTTACATCCCTCCCACACTTCCTCTTTAAAACACTGTAACCCTGTCCAATACAAGTCTGGATGTTCTCCTCCCACCCTTTTAACCTCTTGCCTTCAGTGATTTCTTGTGGCAAGGCATTCCCCAAGTTAATTAAGGGTTGTGATTTGTGTGTGTTGCTCTTTTTTCACCAGTGTTCTAAGTGTGTTACAGAGTGGTGAGAAGCCAAGTCCCCTGCCTGCTCAGAATCTAATCTGCACCATATCCTTGCAAAAAAAATATTGTAAGCATGGTTAAAGAAACCTGTTGATCAAGGGAAACCTACTGAATATTTATCCTTGTGCACTCAGATGGAGGCAGGGCTCCCATGTTTCTATGCATTTCTTTTCCTTGTTTTTATCCTCCAGAACTACTTATTCAGACCCTGATCCTAAACACCCCACATCCTGCCGCACTGTTCTGCCTCTGCATAATAAATAATAGCATTTGTGGGAAAGGAAGCAAAACTGATGTCCCGTTGCCCCTGGGAGCTCTTGTCCCTGAGCTTTCCTGGAATGTGAAAGGGATGCCCAAGATTCAGACAGCCGTCGATGCTCCCGTTACAGCCGCATAGATGTCTGTCCTCATTAGGGCTGAGACCGTGTAGGTTACAGCACAGTGGTTACGGCAACATCAGAGTGAGCGTGAAGTTGCTGCAGAAATATTGACGATGGAACCAAGGGGAAAAAAAAAAATCTCCCTGATTAGCTACAGAATTTTCTTCTCTTTTTAATTAGCGAGCAGGAATCGGGACAAGTTGTAACAACGGCAAGAAGGGGGGGATGCAAGCTGGCGGGAGGGACCTGATAGAAGCTGGCTTTGTGTTAGTGTGGCGAATTTTATGAGAGAGAGAGAGAGGGTGAGGGAAACATGACAAGCGAGTGGTATGCAGTGCCTCCTGCATCTGTAATAGCTCCAGCTCCATCTGAATCATCCTCTCATTGGTAAACGGAATGTAAAGCATTTAACAGATCAAATATTGGAAGAGGAACAACCACAAATACCAGCAGGAGGAACCTCACCCAACTCAAATGGGTTGATCAGGCTAAAGCCGGTTATGATTTGGGCTTTTAACATGTTAATTACAACCACACCTTTCACTCGATTCCTGCTTCAGGTTTCCTCTGCCTCTTCCCGTTAGAGAAACCCTGCTCTTTGGCTGTGTCTACACTAGCACTTTTGTCAGTTAGGTGTGTGTAAAAACACCCCCATGACCGACATAAGTGTCCCCGACAAAAGCGCCGGTGTGGACAGCGCTATGTCAGCAGCAGACAATGACCGCCGCTCACTGGGGGTGGTTTAATTATGCCGGCAGGAGGGCTCTCTCCCGCCAGCATAGAGCAGCTACACAAGAGACCTTATAGTGGTACAGATGCAGTGGTACAGCTGTGCCGGAGTACGATCTGTAGTGTAGACATGGCTTTTCTGGGAGTTGGTAATTCAGCGATGAAAATTGATCAGGAGTGGAAACGGTTGCGGCTGGTAGAAACTTTTCCATAGGAAGTTCTTCTCTTTTTTTTTGGATGGAAAATTGTGGTTTTGACACAACTTGTCACGGTAGGTCAGTACTTTTTCACAGCCTGCACAACTGGCCTGTGGAGCTCATTGCCATATGTATTGTTGAAAGGAAGAACTCAGCAGGATTGGCCATGTATATGAATAACAAGACCACCCAGAGTTAAAGTTGCAAGGGCTAAACAAGAAAAAGAAAAGAAAAATGAAAGTTTTTGGAAGGACATAACACCTCCTGTTTCACAGTATAAAACAACCTTTACAGCAGGGAGGGGGCAAGAAGAAACTTGCTTTGTGGACAGGTTATCCTGTAAAAGCACCTTCCTTGGAAATAGCTGGTACTGACCCTGTTGTAGAAAGGATCCTGGTCTAGATGGGCCAGTGGACTGATCTTGTATGGTATTTTCTGTTTTCCCAAGGCTTGATGGTGGCTTCTTGCTATGGACGTTTGCTGCCTAGAAACTGGAGATGTAGCAAACTCATTTCAGACATGGGCCACTAAACCACAATCAGACAGCAAACAAAACCCAATCTATAAATCCTTCCCGGGGTCCCCTTTATGCTTTTTGTAGCCACTTTAAAAATAAACTTTGCAAGTAGTTCATCCGTGATGCAATTAGACTCTGCTCCTTTTGTGGAAAGGCCTCTAGACTAATTGATTTTTTTTTCAGTTTGGGGGCTGAACTGTAAAATAATAATTAAAAGAAATTGGTTGATTAGCACTGAAATGGATTTTTTAAAAATGTTTTCAATTGAAAAAATCAAAATGTTTTTTGTTTAGAATTGACTGAAATACTTTGCTGGTCTTGAAATGCCTTCCCCCCCCCCCCCAAAGTTTTTGGCTTCAGTTGTTTTGGGCGTCTTTCACCTCCTTTCTTTTTTAATAGGCCAAATCTCAAACCGGATTTTTCATTTCAAAATGGCAAACCCAAACAGAATGGTCCAAACAAAACATTTCGACTTGGCAGAAACTATCCATCAAATTCAACCTGAATTTGTACATAGTTTCAGAGCCCACAGAAATGCATTTTTTTGGCAACAATACTATTTGCCAAAAAAAAGTCACCTTAGTCTACTCTCCACGTTGCTGCGTAGTGATGCTGTTAGAAACAAGACGATGGAAACAGGTGCAGCCTTATTTTCCGAAGGCTCATCAGTAGGTGGCGTTCTTGCTGTGGGTGCAGGGCCCATGTTTGATCTGCTGGATTGTTGGGGTTTTGAGACCAAGCTATTCCAGTCAATCAGGTCAATGATCCGTAAGGGTAGAAAAGATTCCAGTCCTTGACATAATAAACCAAAGCAGAGCAGTTATGGTTGGGTAATTAATAGACATTCTTAATACTATTGAAGCCCAGAGTGATAGGATAACGGGCAATAGAAAGTCCTCCTATGTAATAGGGAATAGAAAGGAAGCTCCGGTGTATAAAAGTTGGCAAGGTTCCCTGCAGCAGAGGTGTATGTCTGAGGTACAGAGTCAGTCTGTGCTGTCCCTAACTTGTCTTCCAGAAGCTGGGAATGGGCGACAGGGGCTGGATCACTTAATGAGTTCCTGTTCTGTTCATTCCCTCTGGGGCCCCTGGCATTGGCCACTATCGGAAGACAGGATATTGGGCTAGATGGACCTTTGGTCTGTGGCTGTTCTTATTATCTGGTCCCCGGTGAACAAGAAGTTAATTTAACTTCACCCCACCGGCAGCCTTTTTCACAGCCCCTCAGGGAACTGGTATAAGAGTGGCTGCTGGAGAGAGGTTGTTTTTCACACCCAAGGCTGAAGAGGTGAGATGTCTTGTCCTGCTGAGTCAGTCCACCAGCTCCTGTGTGACAATGGGAGGGTGAATATAAGAGGTCGGTTGACAAGCTAGGTGGAGAGCAGGAGATGAAGGGTAGTCGGGGATGGGGGCTTCCATGGCCCGCTTCCAACATGGGGCAATATTTAAGACCTCCTTTTTTCATAATGTACAGAAATGAATAAGGCCTCTTCCTGCCGTCCTTACACAGGCTAAACTCCCATCAAAGCCAATGGGAGTTTTTGCTGTGCAAGGATCACAGAGTTGGAGCCCAGAGCAATGGTGTTTGGTAATATGAGTAGGGTGACCAGACAGCAAGTGTGAAAAATTGGGATGGGGGTGGGAGGTGACAGGTCCCTATGTAAGAAAAAGCTCCAAAAATCGGAACTGTCCCTATAAAATCGGGACATCTGGTCACCCTAAATATGAGGGATGTGAAACACAAAGGAGAGGAATTATTGAGCATGCTTGCGGGGTTTAATTTAATGTGACGAAATGAAGGAAAGGAAAATTTAGACTGACCATCAAGAGAAGTGTCCAGGCAATGAGATATGTGAGACTCTGGGGTAGTCTTCTAAGGCTATTCTTTTGATCACCGGAGAGGCCAAAGGCCTCAGCTAAGATCAGGGACTCATTCTGCTGGGTGATGAACATGTGCATGGTAAGACACAGCACCTGCCCCAAAGCACTTACAATAGAAACAAAGCAGGCCAGACTGTAGTGTGAGGAGTGGAACTGGAGGAGGCAGGTCAGGATTTGGGGTGGTGTGCTGAGTCTTATGGGACTGGGGGTCAGGAATACAAGTTGGGGCCAGGCTATTAGGCTACTCAGCATGTAACCCTCCCCTCTGCGCATGCTCAGTCAAGATCTCTGTCCTACAACTCTGCTTCTTGCCGTGTGATTTATTGCTAATGAAATACAGACAAAGTGTGGGGAGAGAAACTGAGGTACAGAGAGGCACAGTGACTCGGTTAAGGGCCCATAGCAGGCCGGTGACAGAACCTGGAATAGAATCCAGGTCACCTGACTCCCAATCCAGTGCACTGCCTGCTAGCTCACACTGCACCTTTCTCTGTCTAAGTGAGCTCCAGTGCTTTTGACATTTAGATCTAGACTGGCTAGAGCACTGAGAAATACAGAGAACAATCAGGTCAGGAATAGCCTAGATAACAGACTGGTTTTATTCTTCTATAATTTCTGTAATTAAACGAGTGGATAGTCAATTACATGTTGTTTCACGACTAAAGACGGGGGCCAACTGTCCTGTCCAGCTAATCTTACATTAACAATCCTCATATTAGATATGATGAGTCTTCCAAGGTCACTGTGTTTGCCCGTGGTATTCATAACAGCAAATCACGGCAGCAGATAAAATGCAGTTAGGAAGGAAGATGAGTATAAATAGTTAGCCTGGTAGCAAAGAAAGCCAGGCTAGGCGAAATGTGATCTGTCATCCAGAATGCCAGTCAGGAGAGAGGGGCTGCATGCACAGTGTTGTTATAGGAAAAGCCTTTAAGCCAGTAAGTGCACTATAAAGCAGTAAAATGCTAATAGATCAAATGTATAAATATTATAATCAAATGGGGTACTAGCTTATGTTTAGAGGGGTAAAATACCAGCCAGATTACTGAGTTGAGCACTTGCCTTTCTATGGGGGGAGGGATAGCTCAGTGGTTTAAGCATTGGCCTGCTAAACCCAGGGTTGTGAGTTCAATCCTTGAGGGGGCCATTTAGGGATCTGGGGCAAAAATCTGTCTGGGGATTGGTCCTGCTTTGAGCAGGGGGTTGGACTAGATGATCTCCTGAGGTCCCTTCCAACCCTAGTAGTCTATGATCATGCTACCAAAATAACTGCATTGGAGAGGCACTCTGTTTTTGTGCATAGGATGCTAGACTGGGAGTCCTGCTCTGTGGTGGTGATGATAATTCCTTGCTCTTACAGAAGGGCAGTATCAGTGGGGAAACTGAGGCACAGGAAGGGGAAGTGACTTGCCCAAGGTCACCCAGCAGGCCACTTGCGGAGCCATGAATTGAACCCAGTTCTCCTGAGTCCCAGTCCAGTGCTCTATCTACTAGGCCTTTCTATGCCTCTATTTCCCCTTTGTCCATTTTGTCTATTTATATAGTAAGCTTTTTAGGGCAGATAGTCTCTCACTAGGTGCATATTCAGCATCTTGCACAATGGGTCCCAGATCTCGGATGGGTTGACATTACTGTCATACAAACAATAAGTGTCCTCAGTCACGTTATGACACAGCTTTATCTTGCTTGTGTGGACAGGAAAACATCTTGTAACCAGATTAGTGAGTCGTGTCTCATCCCTGGTAGATCCTGCTGACGTGGCTCTTACACAGGTATATAAGCTGTCTCTGCAGGGAAGAATAAACCATTGGAGCTGGTCCCAAAATAGTAAAGATTTGTCACAGAAAAAAATGATTTTAATTCCTGAGGTTTTTTGAGAAGGAACAACTTTTCATCTAGTCTATTAAAATCAAAAAGTATCTCTTTTCCTTTTACTTTTTTTAACCTGGCCCCTTTCCCCCTCTTTATTCCTTTCTCCTTTTTTCTCTCTCCTCCACGTAGCCACTGAAAAAGGGGAGAAAACCCCAAAATGTTACTTTGGGGATTTTGCAACCCAAAATGGAAAATGTTGAAGAAATGAAAAAGGCCATTTTTAAACCAAACAAACCTATTGGAAAAATTCCATCCAGCTCTACTTATAATGTGTCTTGGCCTCAAAACTATTTAACTGCATTTGTTTGTGCGTGCCGTGTAGATACTGCCTTAGAGCTCACCTGAAATAATGTGCATGGCACCGGTGCCTCTCCACTTGAATTCACACCATGCTAGGCAGGGACAAAGGTCCCATCTCTACCGTCAATCCAGGCCTGTCAGGGATTTGGTGACAATAAGATGGTCCCCGACCTGACTAAACCATGGTTTGGTCTTGATCAGTGAGATGGGACTCAGCAATGGTGCAAAGAGGCCCCCAAAGAGGTCCTGCATGAGTGCAGATGGGGCAGGAAAGGAAAGTAGTTCTGGGAATTTCCAGCACGATGAAAGTGGATCTGGCTGGGACTGGTCTCTGTCCAGAAGAAGCACTACAGTCCCTATTCAACATGGTTCCTACAAAGGCCTCGCCAAACCTTCAGGAACTGGCCAGAGCAGAAGGCTGAAACCTCTCGGGATTAGACAGAATCTTAAGGGTAAAGCTGTGTATTCCCCTTCCCTTTGCTGTGATGCTGACCAGAAGACCTCAGCATGGTCTCTCCCTGCTTTCCCAAGAAGCCTACCCCCTGGACCCAGAAACTCCACCTCAGAGTTCTGCCAGCCTGCCAGGAAAGGTCCTCCCCAAATTTAGCCGAAAGACTAACTGAGCAAAACTTGTCGGTGACCCCTGCTGTTCTAACCTCTGGCTGTGCAGTGCAGGGGCTTCTAATTAGGTGGCTTCTCTCCTCAGGCAGAGGAATGGTGTTAGCCGATCTGTGCCTTGGCTTTTCCGCAGACCCTCTGTGATGATTTGATTGTGCAGTTTAAGGCTCCTCTTGCTGCCTCTACCTGAGGCAGACACGTACCTTTCTGAAGCGCCCGTGACAGCAGCATAACACCAATATCTTTCCATTTAGCTGCTTGCTTTGCTTCTCTCCCCTCTCTCTTTCCCCCTCCCTCCATCTCCAGTCCTCTCCAAACAGCTGCCTTTTACCTGATTGGATTTTCACACCTCATTCTGCGCTTCTCCTGGAGCCTGTCGGCCTTGGTTTGTCTCTGAGCCTCTGCGGCGGGCGGCCGGGCTTTTCCAGCTAGTGCGCCGAGGACTCTGCTTTCTTTCATCGCCAGCTGGCTAGGCACCCATGAACCCAATGAGGGGATGCATCCTCTGGGGCTCGCTTCTTATGGCTGTGTAGTTCAGATGGTAAATGGGGACAGCGTTCAATTCCAGGCTCCGTGGGAAAGTCAGTTAATTCCTCTGCCCCCAAGTAAAGAATGCACTTGCACCATATGCTTACATCCCATCGAAGTAAAGATAAGCCTGTGCAGGAGTGATTTCTTCAATTAGGGTCTTTCTGCCTCAGTTCTCCAGCTGTACAATGCGGAGAATCATGCTCCCTTTCTCCCATCCTTTGTCTACCTCATCGACTTAGGCCATGTCTACAAACCCAGGTTGTACCACTTGAATTATACCGGTATTGTTAAAGTGGTAGAAGTCTTCTAGTGTGGACACAGTTATAAAGGTGCTTATACAGGTACAGCGTTTTCCCCCCTCCTGTACAGGAAGGATAATAAGCTATACTGGTGTAATTGTAATTGTGTCCACACCAGGGGTTGTACTGGTAAGGTAAAAAAATGGTACCCGTAACCAACATACTGGTACAAAATCTGAGTGTAGAACGGGGTTTTGATTGGTAGCATTTTGGAGCAGGGAATGTCATTTGCTGAGTGTGGGTAAAGTACCTAGCACACTGCGGCACCAAATCTCATTTGGGGTTTGGAGGCACTACCATAACCTGAAATGACCCATTTGCTTTCTAGCTATCTGCAGTAGAACTTTGTGTAGCTAGAGTTAGATGCAATGTTCTCAAGGAAAACCAGAGCCACACAAGATTTACCTGGGTGGGGGTGGTACTGCAAACCGAAATAAAGAGACCAAGCTCTTGGAAAGATTCACCAGGTATCAAAGGATCGGTGCACCCGTCCGGCCTGATGAGTAGTGAGAGCCAGGATCACTCCTGGCGTTGCACTGTAATCGTGAAAGCTGTCGCTTCAACGTGAAGCTGGGTAGAATTGGGAAGTTCTGGTTCTGAACCTTGCTTTGAAATTGTGAGCCCAAGTTTTCCCCGGTTTGTTAACTCGAGTAACAGCCAGGGTGAGTTTGACCCATTGATTTCAACCGAACCTGTAACTCCAAATCAAAATTGGGAAGGAGCTAAGGGGTGCTGCACGGAGTGAAACTAAAGGAACCCTCCATATCTAAACCTCTGCAAAGCAACAAATCGGCTGTGTACTTCTGCATAGCTCTAGTTTTGATGTCCCTGGTTGATAATGTCATTAGGGAAACAACAGCCACATGTGATACTCCAGGCTGGAGTCTGACCCTGTATTCCGTTCAGGGGACACAGTGGATTTGTTTGTTTATAGCCTCTGCTTCCCTTTCCGTGGGGCTCTTTGATCTCCGGTATGTTATTGCGTGTCAGTTGCTGCCGACTGTGGAGTTGTCATGTTTCTATAAGGTGATGGTGATTTTAAAGTGTGTTTTTTACCCTGAAAAGTCGCTGTGTAAAAATGCCTCTTTTATATTCAGTATATCTGCGCCCTGTATCTATTCAGTCAGATCTGCTAGCTAGAGTCATCAAAATAAGTTTGTGCTACTTTTTTGCTCCTGCTAGCCCTGCAGAGAGACAGCAGCACAGGGAGAGGAAGCTGGAGTTTGATCTGGCTCGTGCATCAGCAGAAGTGCTGAGTCCCAGTTGAAGGGCCGGCCATCAGCTGGTTACACTTGCAACTCCATGAAGACAATGGGCCAGGTTCTCAGCTGGTGTAAATCAGTGTAACTCCATGAACCCATTGGGCAGGCACAGCTGTAACAGGAGCCAACATTTGGTCTGCCGGATCGTTATGACCGGTGACGATTTATGACAAAGAAAGGACCCAGCATGACTCTCAGATTCCAATGGGTGTCTGAAGGACTGGCAGGGAAAGGGAGGGGAAAGCCCTTTTTTTGGTAAATGGGATAAGCTTGCTCATTTGATCTGTTGTGAGGAACACACAAACAAGGGATCGCAAGGTGCCGTCTGTATGGAGACACTTCTCAGAGTGGTGCCACCTTTTCGAATAAGGCTCAGCTGGTAGCGTCTGAGTTGTGAGGGCTCACCCAGGCTGTGGATTGTGGGTCAGGCTTTGTGTTCTATATTGGCAGATTCGTCCAGCTGGGCGGTTTGGGGTTTGTTTGTTTTTATACTCTTAATTTCTTCAGTTCTGCAGAGGCAACTTGGAGCCATTGCAGCTCACTGTGGTCTCCTTTCCTGTGTTCAGGGTGTTGTGTACTTCACAGGATGTTACTACAGGTGAGCCTAAAGGTGTGTTCACATTAGGAAAATACATCAAGGTTTTACTACCTCAGTCTAGGTTCCTAGTGAAAGAAAAGCTCTTAAGGTCTGTCTTCAATGCAGAGATATTTTGAGCTCTTACTCCGGTGTTGCTCCAGCCTCTCTCCTGTCCGTGTACAAGAACTCCTAACCTGAGTTTAATGGTGCTTTAGATCTGAGCTAGCTGATGTGTCCTGGGGTCTAGGTCGGAGCCTGGCTGCTGCTTTCAGTCGGGCTGGTAACGCGCCCACTTTGCAATGAAGGCGCAGGCTGAACTGTTTGAGTGCTGATAGTCCTCCAATGCCTTCCCCCGTGTGCTCAGAAGGACAGACATAGGACCCCACAATTTGCTAGAACGCTTCTGCTTAGTGCAGCACAAAGAAACCCGTGAGGTACCCCAGTAATCCGAGCGACGCACTCCGGGGAGCGTGGCACCAGTGAAGACACGGTAACTCGGGCTGGGCTAATCGATCGGCTCCGACCCAGGTGCCGATCACCCAGGTTAACTCTGCAGTGAAGACGTACCCGAAGGGTTTGTCTTGAGTAGAGTTGTTTTCTCGTCAGGTTAATTGATTGAGGCCAACCTGGAGGGTGAAGAGCAAACATTTGTGGCCTGAAACAAACAAACAAACACACACACACACTAGCCTTTACAAATGTGCTGGTATCTCGAGTTAACTGGCAATCAGTCAGGGCCCCAAGTGTCTTAAGATGAGAGAAGGGGTTCTAAGAAGGGCATTTTATCCCCATAAATTCACTTTCAGGACCTGTTTTCCTCCTCTTTTTTCCCCCTTTCGTAATACTTAGCACTTACATCAAGCACTTTATATTTTCAAAGCGCCAAACAAACATTAACATACCTGAAAGAGGGGAGTAAGTAATTTTAATCAACTGATTGGGAAACTGAGGCACAGAAAGGCTGTCACCTGCCCAGGACAGGCGAACCAGGATTAGAATCTGGGAGTCCTGATTCTCAGCATGGTCCTCCCTGCACTGGGCTGGGCTGCCTCTGTCTAACCTTTTTTATTTGGGCATAAGCTTTCATGGGCTAGAACCCACTTCATTGAATGCATGAAGTGGAAAATACAGGAGCAGGTAAGCTTTTGTGGGCTAGAACCCACTTCATCAGATGCATGAAGTGGAAAATACAGGAGCAGGTATAATTTCATGCATCTGACGAAGTGGGTTGTAGCCCACGAAAGCTTATGCCCAAAGAAATTTGTTAGTCTCTAAGGTGCCACAAGGACTCCTCGTTGTTTTTGCGGATACAGACTAACACGGCTACCACTCTGAAACCTGTCTAACCTTTGTCTCCACTGGGATTTCAACCCGCGGAGCTGCACCAATGCCAGCCCCTTGCACGAGCACAATTTGCATTGGTGTAACACTGTTTGCATCAGTGCAGCTAGGGCAGGGGCCGGAATGTCAGTGTAGACAAGTCTGTGGCTCCCGCTGATTTATTTAATAAGGAATGCAGTTTGAGATTATTGCAGGGGACCTTGATCAAAAGCACAGAGGTTATCCAAACTCAGCTGAAAACAGACAGTGCCCCAACACAGCAGGGTCATGGCTGCAGCTAGCACTCCTCCCTTATGTCCTTCAGTTCGCCTCTTCGGGGTGGGGGTGGGGAGGGAGGGAAGGAAGGGGTGGGGAGGGAGAAGAAAAATTGTCCTCTTTTGGCCAGGATGCGAAGAAAACGAAGTATGAATTGTTGTAATTTAGTGGGCTCCTGAGTAAATTTGTATTTCATTCTGATTATGGAGTGTGTTCTCTAATTGTGGCAATAAAAAGGAATAGTCCATCTTCTCAATGCAAACGGCAGTGCTGATTGTTATTTAATTAGTTGATTCCAGTGTTCCAGGGGTGAGCTCGGAATTACAATCATGACTCCTATTATTTCAATAAGATTGCTGAATTAATTAAGAGGACAATGGGATTCTTCATTGTTGACGTCCTAAGAACGCGCAACAATAACTTTAAAATGGAAGGAATAATAAAAAGGCCATTATGGATTCCCCTCCTCCCCCCGCCATAACAGAGCACTTCGGAAAGGCACAAATGGTTTGCAGGATCCCACCCCCTCCTCCCTCGTGCATTGGGAGAGCAGCCGCTGGAGAAGCATTAAAGGTTTTGATTGAAGTTCCTGGCCCTGCGAGGGAGAACGCTGGAGTAATGCTGTAGGAGAGAGGGAACAGCAGTGTCCCTTTTGCAGCCGGGTGTGTGCCTAGAATGGCAATAGCAACTGCGCGGCAGCAGGAGAGCGTGTTGCTGGAAATGGAGAATGACAGGGGAAAGCAATTCTACAGGGTGGAGAGAGAGAGAAAAGTGTGGTGTGTGGGTGTGTGGGTGGTGTTGGGGGGGTTGTTGCTTGCCAGATTGCAGCACTCTTGGCCACTCTCCCTTTCACTCTCTCTTCCTCTATGAAGTTCCCAGGCCTCAACTTAGCAGGGTGAGTAGCTGGATGGGAGAATTCTGATAAAAGACAGCACGTGCTGCAATGAATGTTGGATCCTCAATCAGTACCGTACCCCGCGTCTCTATGTGGTGCTAGGGAGGGCCGGGCGACTGGAGTTTACCTTCACTGGGCAGTGGACTCAAGATGCCTGACTCAAGTTAGCCTAGGTCACCTGGTAGTGAGTCACCCTATGCATCCAAAGAAGTGGGCTGTAGTCCACGAAAGCTTATGCTCTAATAAATTTGTTAGTCTCTAAGGTGCCACAAGTACTCCTGTTCTTCTTCTTCCTGAGAGTTCTGTCTACACTGCAAAAAGGGGGTGTGTTTAACCCGAGAGCTAACTGCGGTTCAAATAGCAGCGAAGACTCAGCTGTCCAGAGTCATTGAATTAGCACCTGATGAGTTATGCTACAGACCTATATCGGTATAACGACGTCACTCAGGGGTGTTAAAAATCCACAGCTCTGAATGATGTAGTTATATGGCCCTAACCCCCCCTGGGTCTACAGCGCTGTGTTGGTGGGAGAGCTTCTCGGAGAGGCAGATTAACTACACGCTCTCCCATTGGCATGGTAGCATCTTCCCTAAACGCTACCTGGCACGGCTGCACTGCTGTATGGGAAGACAACCCCTGCGTTAGCAAATCTCCTCTGACAGGCCAGTTAAAAGCACTGCCAGACTCGGTGGGTTTTTGTGTTTGAATGAGACTTGAATAAGTGGCAGGACTTGAGGTATAGCTTGGATTAGCTCTTCAGTGAAGATAAACTCATAGATAGGACTTAAAACAAAGGGCCTGAAAATCCAGAGCTTTTCCATTGAGTTTAGTGAGACTGTGAATAGGTCTTTTGGGCATTAAGGGGTTTGTGGTACTTTTTATGAGAGAAGGGGGGTGTTAACACAGATGGCCTCTCTCAGTTCAAATGCAGGTCATTATATTCCATCCACCTAAATTCCCCCTGGATATGGGATTCTTCTGGAACTAATCTTTTGTGAAGAAGTATTTTCTCTTTTCACTTTTTAAAATTAGCTGCCTTTCACTTTCAGGGAACCTGGGGACAGTGAATGAAGGCAGCCAACTAAAAACAGATAAAAGGTGATGCTTAAACAATGCACCATTAACCTGGGGGACTCATTGTCCAAGTTATAATATAACTTTTGAGGGCACGATTGGACATTTATATGGCTGACGAGAATATCCAGAGTAATAATAGTAATGATGAAATAAACAAGAGTTATAAACCCTCATGCTTCAGGGCATAACCTAGTGTCTGATTTTAGGAGTCAGGAGGAAACTTATTGTGACATGCTGCATCTTTAGGAACTATTGTTTCATCTTTTAAAAGGTTAACCGTATGTTTAAACTAACCCATGAAAGCACAAAAACTTCAGACTATTATCCTGCGATGGGCCAGACAATATAAGCCCATAGAATTTTCACAGGCCTTTGAATCAGTATATATTTGTGTGTTCCTGGCTTGCTGTGGGGGTCTCCGTCTGGAATCAGGAATCATTAGAGGGTGATTAATGCACATTCCCGAGGCTGGTTGTGCGGATACCCAGTTTTTGAGGATTCTCCCTCTGGGGAAAGAGGCTGTGACTGGTTTGAGCTATTTCAGGAGCCCTGAGAACAAAGCCTTTTGCGGAATAAAGACTGAGCTTGATCTGACGGAGGGGGCATTGTGAACTACAAACTGACATGCCCTGATAACCGAAAGAGGCAATCCTTTAAAGAAGGTGTTGAAAGACCCTGGAACCTGTCTGGGATTCCCATGAGGACTGATGGGGTGGGGCAGGGCAGGCATCTGATAAGCATAAATATGCATTGAAATCCTTTTAGTGTCTTACGCTTTCTTTTTTTTAATCCTAAAATAAACATGCGCTGCTTTGAAAGAATGGTGTGCTGACAGCACGAGGCTGGACTAGATGTACCACTGGTCTGACCCAGTACACCACTTCCTATGGGTATGTCTGCACTAGAAATGCTGCAGAGGGTGGAGTGTAGACATTCACCACAGCAATAGAACCGGATCTCCCATCGCTGTAGTAAATCCATCTCTCTAAGTCGGTGGAAAAATTCTTCCGCCCACCGAGCGCTGTCTACGCAGGGGCTTAGGTACGGTTACTTACGTCTCACAGGGAGGGACGCTTTTCACAGCCTCCCTTGAGCAATGGAGTTAAGCCAACCTAACTTCGTAGTGTAGATCAGCCCTATGCTGTGTAGTGTTGCTGTACGCTGCTGAGGCGCTGCTTTCCACCCCAGAGGAGGCTGCATTTCAAGTGATCTTTGTGTGTCTCTAGTTTGTCCTCTTAGTGTTTTGAGAATCTTTTGGACTCCGTTCCATAGAAGAACATCATTCCTCCATGTGCACGTGTCTGGATTGTCCAGTAAGGACACCCATTCCCAAGAGAAGGCATCAGATCATTGGACTAGAACAGAGTCTAGGGAAACAGTAGGGAATCCCCTAACAGTTATTCGTGATCCCTGCATAGAGCCCTTCACAAAAAAGGGAATGTAGGGCACTTCTCTGAAACCTACACTAGTTAGCAAGGGGGCTGTGAATGAGACTGGCAGGAGGTATCTAGATTTCTCAGTGAAAACAATGGTTTATTGTGTTACCTTTTTCTTTTATTGAAAATGTATTCCATTTAACGACCTTTTGGGCAGCTTATTGTGATGTGGCTTTTATTGTCGCTGACTGCAAATTTGCTGGGATATTACAGCTTGGCAGTAGCAAAAATCACAAAACGGATTTGCTCATAAAACGTTAGGGGAGATATCAAACGTGCAGTACTAATCTTTCCCAGCTAAGGCGGGCCTTGTGGTTTCCTAGTGGCAGGCTCTGCGCAAATCGCCCTTCCCTTTGTGTCTGTATAGTGTCAGGCTCCAGGGCTCAGACAGGGGAAAGTTGGACAGGGTGTGTTTGTTACGCCCCACTTTTCATTTTAGAGGCATGATGCTAACCTCTTTCTGGGGAGGCTGCAGGATCTAGTGGCTATGACACTGGACTGGGAGTCAGGAGGCCTGGGTTCCATGCCTGGCTCTGCTACTGATCTGCTGTGTGACCTTGGGCAAATCACTTCATCCCTGTTTCGCCACCCACCCTTTGTCTATGTGGATCGCAAGCTCTTTGGGGTAGACATAGGCTCTTATTATGTGTATGTACAGCACCTAGCACACTGGGGGTCCTCATCTCAATTGGGGGAGGTTCTCCCCATAGGATCATGGGGGGTGGATAGACAAGGGTTGGTTGTAATAAATCTTAGGGCAACCTCTTTGCCAAAGTGACCCCTTTCCCCATTCATTCCTGCTCGGGGATGAATTGTGCTATTCTTAGAAGGAGGGAAGCCCCATAAAGATGCAGTGAACAGAGTATTGTGCAGTGTGGCCTGATTCTGCAAAGTGCTGAGCGCTCCCGAGGAACTCGAGAGCCGGGGAGGTTTTTGGCACCTCTTGGGAACCAGCCCCTCGTTGGCAAACCACAGTGCAAACAGTGGGAAAGTTTAGAGTGGAGGCGGTGTGTTTGGGGGAGGAGGGGGATGCAAATCTTCACTGAGAAGTTGGAGCTGGGGCTATAGGGGGTTTAGGGAGGAGAGGGAGAGGGAGGTTTTGCTGTCCCATAAAGAAATCCAAGCAGCTCTTAGAGGTGAGGGTGACAGGTGCTAGAGAGAATCCCAAGATAAGTAGATGCCTGTCACCAGGGCTTGCATTAAGAACGCTCATTAGATCTACTGCTTGTGTGGGGGATTTCCTACCCCACTAACCCTGCACGTCGCCTCCTGTCTCTCCCCCCTCCCAGTCACCTCTTCAGCTGCAGCCATTTTGAAATTACCTCAGGATTGCCTGAATCCCTGCTGTGTCATGGAGCGTGTGGATGTGTTACAACGGGTGTCTGGTCGCAGGGATAATGTGGTTGGTCAATGTCAGTGTTCAGATGGGCTGGGACGGGACGGCCTGAGATGCAGATAATTCAGGGAGCTCCTGGGCAGCTGTTTATCATGATTGTTCGTTATGTGTAGTACCGTAACACCTAGAGTCCCAGCCATGGGTCAAGACCCTGTTGCGCTAGGTGCGACACAACACGCTTTTCATCTGCTAACCAACCTCTGATCCCCATTTACCTCTCAGTTCCCTCCCCTTGCCCCATCCTTCCTCCTCTTCCACACACACCACCTCCCCCCATCTCCCCGCTGTTCCTGTCTCCCTGCCAGGCTGATCCCTGAACAAGTGTGTTCTCACCTGCTAAAGAAAACTCGCCCTGGCAACACTTCAGCTGAGCTTTTAGCCAGACGTGAGTAACGGGCAGTATTTCAGCATGGCCGGGAGCTTAATGAACAAGCTCTGTGCCAGAGCAGGGCCGGAGCAGTCTGGAGATCTGGTGGTTTGTTTGCCACTCTTGCTCCACTCCGGAGACTGCAGTCGCAGCCTAGATATCCTTTCCTTCTCCTTGATCTGCTGCAGCAGACTTCGGAGGCTGCCCCTGCAAGGACAAGGCTGGCTACTCCTTGGAGATTGGAACTGAGATTTGGCAGAGGTGACCCTGTGCGAAGGAGCATGGTGGGAATGGGAGTGCAGCCCTGGAGCTGTTGGGGATGGGGTGGGGATTCAGCAGCTAGGGGATTGAGGGGAGGTTTTAGGGGGCGGAGAAGATGATGTTCGAGATCCGTCATCCCCACCGTGTCTATCGCTCACTTGACAAGCCGACAGGATGCCAGTGCTCCTAAACCTAAATCGGATCCAGACGACTGAGAGGTGGAAAGGGAGGATGGGGGCGGGGGAGAACTGGAAGTGATGGAGAGATGATGGATATTTATTTCTTTTTTATTTATTCTTTGACTTTGAACCCTTACAAACCCCTTGTGCTGGGCAGCAACGGCAGGGGCAGAGGGATCAGGAGGAAATTAGTTTGTCTCCTCAGTTTCCTCTTGCTCTTTAGAAGTCGGAGCTGGAGAAAATACCTAGTGGATGGTCCCGTGCAGCTTTGTTCCCTCCGGTCTATTCTCTTGTCTCCTGGCCCCACCTTCCTCACACCCCCTTACCCATTTCTTACCCCTCCTCTCCCACTGCTGCTATCTGCAGCACCAGAAAATCCACTGCCACCAGCCTCTATCTCCCATAACTGACTGTCTCCGGGCTCCTAAACATCTTTAATCGCTCTTTCCCTCTGATAAGTCAAATGAATTTTTCTTTTTCCTGGCCTGCAATTCTTTGCTGTTAGCCGCTGGACTCGGACAGCGATTCGGTCAGATATTATGAGATATGTTTGTTTATTTCTCACCTCCGTGGTGGAAGAAACTTGGCTGAAAATTTGTAAGCCAAGAGGGAAAGGTGCCAGTTCTGTGCCAGGGCTCAAGGGGGAGGATAAGGATTTGCTGGCCTGGCTTTCTGCACCTTTGTGATTAGAATCATTGAATGTTGGGTGAAGACCGGTCCTCCAGTCAGAAGATAAAGGAGCCGGGAGGGAGGGAGGGGGAGGAGAGAAGGAGACGAATAGAAAAGGTGGAGAAAAGAGAGAGAATCCAGGAGAAGGAAAAAAAAAAAAAGCAATGAACACCCTGGAGATCTGGAAAAAAGCCAGAGAGAGAAGAGCACAAACGACTGGCGAACTGACAGTCAATTTACTGTCTCCAGGAGGGGCCTGGAGAAAAAAAATCAACCCTTTGACCGTTGCTTAAAGGAAGGTTCTTGTCAATAAATTAGTCATTGAATTGAATCTCCTATTTTCCCAGCTCCACGGGGACAGGAACCTCGTGGAGGAACAAGTCAGAAGAGCCCATGCAGTGATATGGGGAAAGGTGGCATCCCTCTGCCCCCTCCTCTGCTAGCGGGATCCTGATGCTGGGGCCTCATCAATGCAAACGACATCCTCTTGGAGGATGGAGGGAGCTGCTTTCCGCAGCAGCGTCTCTGGCCCATTTTCTTTTTTCCTTGTGGTTAAATTGAGATGATGGAGGGTGTGGTAGAAATGGATCTGTCCTCCAGGGGGTGGAAGGATGGTCCCAGACTGAGACTCTGTAGATCTGGGATCATGTCTTGGCTTTACCAGACTCCCTGCGTGACCTTAGGCAAGTCACTTAGGCTGGGACTTTCAAAGGAGTTTAAGAGAGTTAGGTCCCAACTTGGTGGGATTCAGGCACCCAAAGCCCTTAAGGCTCCTTTTGAAGCTCCCACCCTTGTCTCTGTGACTCGGCTCCCCCTGTGTGCCATGGAGATACTATTTCCTTTTTCCCACCTTTGGTCAGTCTGATCTATTGAGATAGTAAACTCTGCGGGGCAGGGACTCTTTTACTGCGTGTATGTGCAGCTCCGAGCACAGCAAAGCCTCCTTTTTAGATGAATGTTTCCTCTGAGCTGGAGAACATGGAGTTCACCTGGGACTCTGGGCTCTGTTCTTTTCTATCTAGTGCCTATTCTCACAGCACCCCTGTGCACTGTCCACGCGATTGTTGGGGCCACTGTTGCTACTGCTTCTCTCTCGGGATTTGCCTTGCAACTGCTGGCCTTGGGCACCAGCATTACACCCCAAGCCTCACCCTTCCTCTGATGGCTCAGCGTTTCCCAGGGGTAGGCTGGTCTCACTCTTTAGTGGCAGGCTGGGTGGGAAGGCAAACGGTCTGCCCATGCATTTCTCACCTTCAGGCTGAGACCAGAGTGGGAGGGAAGAATCTTGTGTTTCCCACTTCCGTGTTAATTCTTGCTGCAGAAGGGGAATGCACCTTTGCACCGGACCATACCCTAGGGCTGCGTGGGGGCACAGAGGCCAGAAGGCTGGTCCCGTCTCCTCCCATTAATCCTCACTTTTGTGGGCTTTTACACGCAAATGTGGGACTGAATTTAGACCTGGCACAAGAGGCTCGACACTTGTTCAACTATGCAGGGGGCTGTGCCCACTTATTCCAGAGCTAAACTTGGCTTTAAAGCTGCAAATCATCTTAAGGTTATGAGGGACGGAGTGTATTCTATATGGGTTCTTCTCCCACGCTTGGCGCCGTAATCTTAGTGCACCTTCCGGTAGTGCATTAAGCTATGTGACTACACATCTGTCACGAGTTGTTTGTTCTCTCAGCCTTTCACCAGGGGAGAAAAATGTGTAGGGGGGAGTGTCTTGTTTTGGTAGGGTTTTTTTTTTTAATGTACATGGTGCTCTGCATTTATGCTGGAGAAGACAAGGTCAAGGAACAGTGCCTTGCACGCTGGGTGGCAGGTGGTGAGGTTTGTGAGGGTCCTTAGTTCCCAGGGGAGTTCATCGCACAGTGTCCAGGTCCCTTCCTGCCAAATGATTTAAAACCTTGCACCTTTCCCTAGTGATGCTGAGGCACATTGCAGGTTTTTAGGGGAAGGAGTTTGGGTGGGACCCAGATACACAGGAAAGGGAGTGGGGAGAAATTACTAAGGAACAACATTTCACCTTCTTTGCAACTGGAGCTTGTCGGGCGCTGCTAATCCGGGCAGTGCTGAGCAGGGATGTGATAAGTTTGAGGCACATGGTGTCGGCGCTTCACCTTAGGCATGCGATGTTGGTCCCTGCTGCTCCAACCAGGAAAATAACATCGATGATCAGAAACAACAGCTTCAGCACCTCCTGCTGCTCTAGTCACTCCGCCATCTGCATCGCGCCTTCTTTCTGCTGCGGAACTTGTGCTCCCTGCCGCTCGAGCACCTGTTCTGGCGTCAACGATTCCAGTACCCATTTCAGAACTCTTTTGCTCAGACTGTACCCCTGGCTGCTTCAACAAAATCACCTCCCGCTGCTTTAGCTCAGCCCCTTTCAGTGCTCCTGGACCTTCAACTGCTCCAGCACTGATGCCCATGATCCGTCGAGGCCAGCATCATAAAAACATAAGAACGGCCATACTGGGTCAGACCAAAGGTCCATCTAACCCAGTATCCTGTCTTCTGACAGTGGCCAGTGCCAGGTGCCCCAGAAGGAATGAACAAAACAGGTCATCATCAAGTGATCCATCCCCTGTCGCCCATTCCCAGATTCTGGCAAACAGAGGCTAGGGATACCCTCCCTGCCCATCCTGGCTAATAGCCATTGATGGACCTACCCTCCATGAACGTATCTAGTTCTTTTTTGAACTCTGTTATAGTCTTGGCCTTCACAACATCACACCTCACCTGCTCCTGCTCTTGCTCCAATTGCCATTGATCAATTTACAAGCCCTCACCCCCTCTGTATTTTCTGCTTGTGCATTTTATCTGCTCCTGGATGGCTCCCCAGTTAGATGAACAGAACAGTTTAAAATAAATCTGATGAAGTCGTGGTGATAAGGAGGCTCTTGGAAGCTGAGGGTGGTCCAGCAGTAGAAAGAAAGAGTCAAACGCCCCTTTTGTGTAGCTGTGGGAGAGCGCTTGGGTAAGACCAGGCATGCTGAGGCTAGCTCAGAGAACATGTCCAGGTGTTTCATTCATTGGCTGAATCAGCCGTCGTCTCCTTTGACAGGAATATAGATGCAATGGTTCTTTTTCACTCTCTCTGAAATTGCTTTGTAATAACAGTAGGAGTTGGAGAGGCATTTTTATTGATTAAACAATCGAGGCTATTTGTCTTTACAAAACCAAAAATATAGAGGTGTCTCTTGTGTCCTAGATATACATTATACACTTTTATTTATTAGAAGCACCAGTGTCTGTAATCAAGCTGATGTTTATGATGGGTTGGTTCGCAACACTGGATTGAGATGAAATAAAAGGATTGGAAATGCAAAGGAAATCTGATGTAAATATACTGAACAACAAGGGCTGGGGTAGAGGGAATTGAGAAGAGAGATCAAGTTTTGGCTTAGTGGAGGGAATACGTGATCAAGGGGAAGAATTACCACCAAGACATGCCTCTTTCTAGTCTTTCCCTAGTGATTTCTGACCCCATTTTCCCCAAACATGATTTCAGTTATTGGACACCTCATGCTGCCTGCAAATCCCCCTGATCCTTATGCAACGCGAACGGGTGATTCCACATCTCAGACATTTCTACAATTTAAACAGTCACATTTGTTGCACCCATCCACCCACTCCTGGTGGATTTATGTCTGTGGACAGGAAGAACACACTTCTGTACTCTGTGGCTGCATCTGTTCTTCATTTTGCACGTGCTTTGTATTTTCACATCTGTGTGCTAGGTCAGGTTGGTCTCTGTGCAATATTTGTGTTCTGAATGTCTGCACACGCGGCTTGTCCCTCCTTGTATATATGTGATTTCTTGTCTTCATGGCTGTTGTTTCCTGTGTGACTTGGGACTAGGAAATGAATTGGTTAACGTGTATTGTGTGTGTCTGCATGCACATGTGACATATTTATTTAGGAGAGTGCCTTTGTCTATTCTGTGTATTCTGTGAGTGTGTGTAGATTTGTGTGTGGGCTTTGTATATGTGTGAGCATCTCTCTGAATGTGGAGCGTATTTATGAATGTGTTTCAGTGCGTTTGGGTGCATGAGGCCCCTTGGGAGTCACTTGGAGGCAGTGGTTTATGCAAACCGTTTCAGCTGTCAAATACTAGAGCTCTCCTTAGAGGGCCCTGCAGGCTGACTCAGTCCTGTTGCGTCTGAGTGAAAATCCCTGGCTCAGTGTCTCTCAGGCTGTGGCCTGGAGAGAGATGCTTGCTTTGGCTGAAACGCATAGTGGTATGCTGAAGGTAGCTTGGATTCTTCAGGTATCTGCACTTCCCTTTGGTTCCATGGATGAAAATTCCCTTACCTATCTTCCTGGGCAGACAATCGCAGAGTGATAGGAAGCCATTGCACCATCCCTATAAGGCGGTTTGTCCTGACATCATCAATCAGTATGACTGAATTATTAAGAGATCATTCTAATCCCAGCACTGATGCTGGGGGTTTGCTTCCAGTTCTTGAGGGCTTTTTATAAAAGCCCTTTTCAGTCACTTGACTGACCGACTGACTCCTGCCAAACTATATTCATGACGTTGAGTTTCTTGTCCAGAACTGGGAGCTGCAGCGCACAGATTGGAGGAGAAACCAATTGAGCTTGAATTGCCTTTGTGGGTGTATTTGTTGATATGGTATCTAGTGAACGCAGTGTGTTTATGTATGCCTCAGTTACCTTCTCTCCATGTAGCAGTGTGTCTGCCTGAATTGCATGTGAGTGCGTGCATAAATACAACGCATACATGCACATAACTAGATTGCCTTGTTGTCTGTGTATGTCATGTCTATTTGGGTGGTTCTCCATGGATTTGATGTCAGCATGTGTGCATGCTGTCTCGTGTGTTGAGGTGTGTGTGTGTGTGTGTGCTGTCTGACATGGGTTGGTCTCTGTCGGAGATTCCTCTGGTAGGTCGTCTCATAATGACAGGATTGAATCATTGTTATAGGCTTGGCAATCCCATGTGGAACTTTTTAGAATCTTGCAGCGCTTGTCATCAAAAGAACTCTGGAAACTTTCCAAAGTTATTCCTGTTCACAGCTTTCCATACAGATCTGGTAGAAATGGTTTTCATTTTTTAAAAATCAGTTGGAAATTTTTGTAAAAATCCCCCCCCGCCCCTTTTTTTTAAAAAAAGGGGAGTGTTGTCAAAGAAGTTTTTTGATGAAAATGGGAGGCGGGGAAGATGTTTTTTCAAAATTCAGTTCTTTGATGAAAACCCGTTAAAAAATTTATTTGACATATTTTCATGAAAATTTCTGTTTAGTAAAAAAAAAAAAAAAAATATTTTTCTACCATCTGTATTTATGAATGATATGTAGGAATGTATTCACCTCCATCTACAGTGATGACTAAATCTTCTGCATTGACTGGCTTGCTCTCCTTTTCACCTTCCTATTTTTCCTGTGAATATAGGGCTGGTGGTGAAGGTCAAATCATTTTAGTGATGAGGAAATTGAGGTGTAGAGGAGGACAAGTGACTGAGCCCAAGTCAGCACAGCAGAATAGTGGCAGAAATGGGGTTCGAACTCATGTCTCCTGATTCCACTTTATCCACTGGACAAGGGTAGCTTCTCTTTGACAACCTTGGAGACTGACACCATGCGTCTACAGAATAGGCAGGGCATGGGGAGATGCACAACAAGCTTGCCCACTTAATATTCCCCCCAACCATTTCTAGGGGTGAGAGGGGAGCTCAGTCCCCATTGCTCACTCACTCTTTAGCCCCCTTGCTGGTGGCCTCAGCAAAAAGGCCAATCAGTGCTAGAAGTGATAATGGACAGCAGGCCGGTGTGAGGATACTTCACCGGCTTCTATTACTGAGAATAGAATGCAGATTACAAGGGCAAAAGTCTCCTCTGGCACATGCTTCAGTCTGGCGATGGTGATGGTAGGGACTCGAATGGAAGGAAATGGAACCCATGATCCGTCTCCTGCCTCACCCTGTCTCTGTATCTTCGCTGTGATAATGAAGATACCGTCGTTGAGCTGGGAATGAACTTCTGGCAATGCTGCACTAGGCCAGGGGAGCAATTTCTGTTGATGCTGCCAGCTGTGATATCACTCCCAGGTGCCTTACTCCAGTCTTTGAATCTGAATCACTCTTCAGAGGAGCATAGCTTAGAAAACTCAGTGATTTGCTTTGGGAGTCTCCCCCCTTTCCCAATTTGCTCAGTTCGTTCGGCGGGATCTTTAAACGTAGGCGCCTTTCTTCCTCCTGGCCACCAAGAGCTACAGTCTCTCTCTCTTCCCTTGCGCATCTTTCCTTCTTTTTTCATGCCTCCCCTTCCCTTTGCCAACTTCAGACATTTCCTTCATTCCGGAGGATTGCACATGCCTCTTGAGCATATTGGAGGGGCGAAAAAGTAAGTCATTCATGTAGAAATCCAGAATTAAGAAGCTGGGAGGAGGAGAACCAGCCCGAGTGTCTTTATGTTGCCATCGCTTTAGTGCAAAGGATTTTTGAAGCTTGCTGAAAAAGTTACCTTCCTGTATTTGGTTCTGGGAATCCTTTTTATCTGAGTGTTTTCAAATGACCCCTGCAACATCTTCTGTGAGCAACAAAGCGGTCAAATGCTTCCGGCGGGATGAAAAGTGGCCACCTGTCTTGCTTGTGCGATGCTCGGCTTGGAACTGAAGTCACTCTGATTTTATTTTGAGCTGACAGCTAGATTCTTTTTTTTTTTTTTTTTTTCAGTAGTTGCGATTAATCCTCCAGGACAGTATATGGCTCAGTAATGTCAGCTCGGCACAGTCTTTTTTTCACTGCACAGTTGGTTCCAATCCAGCTGGGATCGATAGTCACCCAGAGTTTGATGGCTGTGTGAAATGAGTTGGCAGATGCCTGGGCAATTCCGGGGTGTCCACATCACACACTCATCGCAACCGTTATTATTCTTTGTATTAAGGTAGTCCCTAGAGGCCACAACTAAGATTGAGGCCTCATTAGGTGTGGGGCCGTGTGACTATATAATAAAAGACAATTTTTGTGGGATGTAGGTAGCTTTGGGTCTAAACCAGTGGTTCTCACTTTCTTCCACACTGGGGCACTGTACGCTAACTTCCTCACCAGCCTGGGGAATTATCAGCCACAACAAATTGGTCTTTGACCCTTGACACTGGCCTCCATTTACCATCCTATGATCAGATTGGCAAAAGGAAAACAAAACTTCCAGCTGCGGCTTCCCACCTGGAGCCATCCATCCTTCCTCTGGGACCACTACAGGAGACTGTCTGTCCCTACAGCTTCCTTCTGCTGTTCCCCCTCAAATGAGCCACTTGCTGCCTTTTAGAATCACTTACTCCCCTCCAGGTTCTGATTGACTAGGGCTAGCTGGACCCAGGCTTCTGGCCCTTTAAAGGGGCCAGGCCACCCTGTTAGACACTCCTTGGGAGACATCTAGCTGGTATCCTCCTCCCAGTTAGCAGTATGGGAAAATCAGGGCAGTGGCATCCCAGAGGCTGAGAACCCCACTTAGACTAACCTGAACAACTTCCCTTGAAATGAAGGATGTTGGAGAGGTGAGATCCTAGGTGGAACCTGCGTAATGTTTCTTTGGATGAAGTTGGTGGCCTTCATTCCCTTTGCCTGCCTTCTGTTAACTTTATGTCCTTTAGACAAGGTGATGTGTGTGCCGGGCAGGAGAGGAAGCACAGCTGGAGAAACATTGCGCTAGGGTAGGGAGAGTCAATTTCTTCAGCTTCTTTTTTGGAAGGGAGAATTGCCACTCGGTTTTACTTGCCTGATTTACCAGATTAGAAACCGGATTTTTGTTTGGTTGGGTTTTTTTTAATTTGCTAGTGTGTTGTTCTAGAATTTACAGAGCCTTTTCCCCCATCATCTCCCTTGAGTGCAGTCTTACTCCACGTTTTTTAATTTCACCATGCAGCCTTCTTTATACAAATACAGAGGTAGTTAAAATGCCCGTTTTACTGCAGAAGAGAAAAAAGAAAGAGGAACGACAGAAGAGATGAGCCCACAACAACAACTGTTTGGAGAGAGAATCCCAGCGAAGCTGCTCCTTTCGCTAATTAGAAATCTGACTTCCTTTTAGGAAGGATAACGTCTACATTTTCAGCTTCCTGTTCTTGCTCCTAATTACTTCTCCATTAAATGAATAAAGCCATTGTGTTGTGTACGTTTTACTTACGGAGTTGCTGAGGCGGAGAATATTGCCTGGAAATGTCTTTCTTCTTTCTTTTCTCTCCCCCACAACTTTCTCCCCTTCCTCTCCCTCCCCCCCCCCCCCCTCCGCCAACAGATTAAAAAACTTAGTGAGTCAGAGGCTGATGCAAGCAGTTGGGCTTAGGGGAAAAAATTATGCCAGTGCATCCTTCCTGGAGATCTGGAGTTAGCAGCTATGGTGGAATAAATAGGAGTCTGCAGGGTGCTGGTAGGAAACCGGTTTGGAGGAGCTGGCTGGTAGTTACGATGGATCTGTGCTGATTGATTCACTTGCAGTATGAAGAATCCAGAGACGTTTCAAGTACTGGGTTGGGTCTATATTGAGAGACTTGAGGTCTGTCTTCACTGCACAGTTAATCTGGGCTCTTGCCTGGGTTTTAGCCCCCCACCCCCACCCCCCCACACGCCAAACTACCTATATACCTTTTACCTGGGTTTGGAAGTGCTTCAAGCTTGGGTCAGCTTTACCCAGCTGGGCAAATAGGTTAGAACCTGGATTCCACTCTAATTCAGGCTGGAACTTGACCCCTGTGCAGTGAAGACACGGGCTAAGTCCCTCGACTGCTGGTAGTCCTCCAGTACCTTGCCACAGTCCCCCCTGAAGGACAGACAACTTCTCCCACAATTGACTGGGAAAGCATCGTAGAGAGCTGTGGCCCAAAGAATTAGCGGACATGCCACCAGATACACACGGGCAGGTTCAGAGCCAGTGAGGACACGGTAACTGGGTGTAGTGTTGCAGTGGGGACACTCACACCTGGGCTAGGCTAACTTGGCTGCTCAGACCAAGTGCCGGTCACCTGGCTTCTCTGCAGGGAATGATCTGATTCTCAGAGCACCGCTTTGGTGATATAAATTACAGTCACGCTCATTTTAGGGCCTCTATTCTGCCAGAATGGTGTGAAAGGGGCTCAGTGCCTCTGAGGGTTTGTCTACACTGGGAATTATTTGGGAAGATCTGTTCCTGATTAATTATTCTGGATTAACTCCGGGCATGGCTACACTTGCAGATGTAGAGCGCTTTGAGTTAAACCTGCCTTCGGAGAGCGCAGTAGAGAAAGCGCTGCAGTTTGTCCACCCTGACAGCTTCAGGCACACTGGCGTGGCCACATTTGCGGCACTTGCAGCGGCATTGGGAGCGGTGCATTATGGGTAGCTATCCCAGCATGCAAGTGACTGCAACGAGCTTTTCAAATGGGGGTAGAGTGGGGTGGAGTGTGACAGGGAGTGTGTTGTGTGTATGTGGCGGGGGAGAGAGTGGGTTTTGGGGGGACTGAGAGCAAGTTAGCATGCTGTCTTGTAAGTTCAGACAGCAGCAGACCTCCCCCCACCCCGCCTCTCTCTCTCACACAGCATTCCACACTAATGGTTGCTTTGTCTTGGAGCAGATAAGCAGCTGGCTGTCAGAAACGGAGCCTTCAAAGGGCATATCCACATTCCTGCAGCGATTCCAAAACAATGACAAGAGTGGCCACTTGACTTAAGGGGCTTATGGGACGTTTCCGGAGGCCGTTCAGAGCACAGTAATGCAACACCCTGTTCACACTGACGCCCGGGCGTTGTAGCCAAGGCACATCAAACGTTATTCCACTCGCTGAGGTGGAGTACCAGGAGCGCTCAAGCCCTGGAGTCAGAGCGCTCTACGTGCCTTGGCGCTGTGGACGGGTAGTGAGCTAAGGCTCCCAGGGCTGCTTTAATGCGCTGTAACTCGCAAGTGTAGCCAAGCCCTCTGTGTGTGGATGCTGGTATTCTGGAATAAGAGTCCCCTTTTCTGAATTAGCTTAATCCAGTCTGGAAACTAATTGGGAATAAGGCACTATTATTCCGAATAAGAGCATACACACATGGAGTTAATCTGGAATAACTCATTATAGATTGATGCTTTATTCTGGAGTCACTTTCACGTATAGGCAGCCCCTGAGAATCCGTCCCAGGGTGTTGGGTTCGCAGGATCTGTAGGACTAGTCAGTGTGCCAGGATAGAGGAGCTTGTTGCTGTTAGGATGGATTTGGGCTGATCTCCAGTTTGCCGTTGCTGAAATGGAGAGCGATTGTGAGCAACAGAGTGGCGTGGGTCTGTGGGGTGATGTAGGGTGCTGGGCTGGAGGGACCTTTGGCAAGCAATGCCTGGATCTGCAGGGAGATTGGCGTGGTGCCTAAGTGGAGCCTGTTCCAGGCGGTAGTGGGTGGGTGGAGATGATCAGGGTGCAGCCGTGCCTGAAAGAGAGAGGGAGCTGGCGGTGAAAGGTGACTCACAGAGACACCAGACCTCTGCTTCCTAATCCACTCCGCTTCCTTTCCCTCTGAAGCACCTGGCATTGGCCACTGTCAGAAGACCAGCTACTGGGCTAGATGGACCATTGGTCTGACCCAGTCTGGCTGTTCTTATGTTCTGCTTGCGCCACTTGTGAAGGGACATTCCCCCTACTCCCCAACTGCCCCCTTAAATCTGATTTAAACCTGTACCCCTCTAGCCCAAGATTAATTTTGGGAGGTTGAAGCAAATGCAATGCACAGAATGCATGCATTTAGTGATTTAAACACGGAGACGGTCCAGAGTTCTTGTTTGTTGCTAGGGCAGAAGGTTGCTTGGGAGGAAGGAAGGTATCCCACTGCCCGTCTAAGTGGAGAAAGAGGGTTAAACTTTATCGGCGTGGTGTACAGGTGAATGGAGCAGGGACTCTCTGTCTCTCTGCTGAGCATTGTTAAGCCTTCAACTGCTGTTAGTATGTAACCATTATAGGGTGCAATCTATTAGACAGAGCAATAAACTTCTAAGGGAAGCTATGGAAATGCCATTGCTTGGGGCGTTTAAATGTAGACTGGGAAAAAAACCATTACAAATATATTTAGGGAACAATCCTTCAGGGGCAAGGGGATGGCCGAGAGGTGGGTAAGAACTATTAGGCCAGATTTATCCCTGGTGTAATAATCCAATTGAAATTTAGTGGATCAGTTTGGTCTCTTGTATTTTAGTATTCTGTGAAATGAGGGAGGAAAAAGCCTGCTACAAAGCAATCTGGAAATGAGTTTTCACTTGGAAATTGGGTTGTGTTGTAAGGAGTATTAATTAACCTGTATTAACTAACATGATGGCAAATAAACACTGGAACAAATTGCCTAGGGAGGTTGTGGAATCTCCGTCTCTGGAGATATTTAAGAGTAGGTTAGATAAATGTCTATCAGGGATGGTCTAGACAGTATTTGGTCCTGCCATGCGGGCAGGGGACTGGACTCGATGACCTCTCGAGGTCCCTTCCAGTCCTAGAATCTATGAATCTATGAATCTATGATTTGATACTCAGGGCAGACAAGTAGTGTCCTTCTTAAAATCAAATCTGCTAGTCTTGGAGAGTTAACAATGTCCAGCTGACTAACTGTGACTATCTGACATGATTTAAACATCGTAGCCCTTATCTGCATTAAATGTCAAATCATGTTTACTATTCGTTAGTTAACGTGTTATAACATAGTCTGTTTCCCCCACTGTTGATAAGACATTCCTAAGGTCATTTTCCCTTTTCAGTGTTACTCATTTTCCCAAGAATGCTTAACTGGAGCCAGTAATGAAAAGTTTAAAGCCTGTATGTGTGCAATTTGGAAATGAGAGGGTGGGGGAAATGTGTGTTTGATCTCTCTCCTAGAAGCTGTACTGTTGGGTCCTTTTATGTAGGAACTGTGCTCCTCCGGATGAATTCTCATGATTCAAAAGTTGATGGTGTATTCCCCCCCACACACACTTTGAATTAATTTGCTTTCATCAGTGTGAAATGGAGATAGGAGGTTTTAAAACTCTTTTGAAGGAAGGTCTAGCGGGATCAATAGCCATGATTGGAGTTCTAGGATTGGATTTGATATATATCTCACAAAAAGATCACTGAGTGATCATTCTGTTTCTTTCTGAGTCACAAAGAACTGAGTTACCTGCTTTGTGGATTATGTCTTGATGCCATAGTCTGAGGATTAAAAAATACCAAATTGTTTATTCCCATTTTTATATTGGATTTAAATTTTGTACCAGGCCGACTGGGATCATGGTTACAGAGGAAAAAAGAATCTCAAATCTCTATTTATTTGATCATTACAATAATCTCTGCATAAGGAAGAGACTGTGCAGAAATGGAAAACAGAGGATTTTGCCTAAACCCCAGAAATTATGACCAGGGGGGGGGGTGAGTAAAGAACCCTAATAGTTGAAGTACAGTAGCTAGTCATGCAATATTTGGTGTGTTTTCTTAAATCCCCAGCTCCTAGAATCCTGTGATTTTGTGAGAATTTCAGCCATCATTTAAATTCCAGCCCTCCTGGTTAGAGAGAGAAGGTTGAAAATGTTACTCGAGTGCATCCAAAAAGGCTCAGAAATGAAAAGGAAGTAAAAAGAACCTCATATTTATTTATTTTTAAATTTCAAGATTTTTAAGCCAATTTCACAACTCTTGAGGGCTCGACTCATGATTTTTTAATACTGGGTGTTGGCCATAATGAAAGTTGAACCAAATATTTGAATCAGTGCTAACTAAGGCCCCAATCCTACAGCTGGATCCGTGCAGTGGAACTGTGCAGAAATCAAAGGGGGAAATGAACATCAAATGAAACAATGGCAGGGAAACCAAAAAAAAAAAAAAGAAAAAAAAATAGGGAGAGGGCGGGGATAAGGATTAAGACATAAAACTTTATTGGTTGATTTAAAATTATGCTTTGAAACAAAACCCTCTGGATTGGCAACCAGGTATTTCAAGATGTAAAAAGATGAAAGAGCACAAGAAGCACACAGAGGAATAAACAACCTCATCTCAGAGCGTATATTTTGTCTTTATTATGCCACGGAGAAGGTGTTAATACACAATGTACAGTGTATTAATCACCCCTCTAACGTCTAAATGTGAAATGCATCATTAACACTCATGTTGTTTTCAATTAGTTTGCTGCATTGGAAGGAAGGGAGGGAAGGCACAGGTATCCATTGCATGGGTATCCATTGCAGAATTGGGGCCCAAGATTGCAAAGGGAACCTGACACTGTTTTACAGTGATAATTCAGGGAGCAACAAATAGAAACTTCTGAACTTTTAGGGTGCACTCACTTCAGGCTTTTAAGCTTTTCTCCACTACCACAAAGGTTAGAAATCAATCATATAATCACTTGACTCCAGGAGCTGGGGCTCTAGGAAAAATACCAAATATCACAAGACTCATGATCAAATCATGAGAGTTGGCAGCACTGCTCATTATTGTTCAGTGCTCTGCAGCTCGAAAAGGGGAGCAGAAACAACGCATGAGGCTCATGTGACCCATCACACACCACAATTTAGAAATGAAATAAAAACCATAAAGAGTTAACTGGGTTAAGCTACTTGGTGGTGAAATTACGCCCTGTGCAGTTAGCATGAGGTCTATGGACCACTAAAGCTCTATTTTGAAGACCTCCAATGTAGAAGAATCATAAGTCAGTGTGTAAATGGAATAATGCATGATGATCTTTACTCTTGATGGCTAAGTTGGTCATTTCTGGTTTTCATATGTGGGATTTTCAGATTCTTTTATTAGCACAGGAATTTTTCTTTTTTCCTCCTGCAAATTATACAGCTGCTCAAACTTTACTCACAATACAAAAAAAAAAAAGGCCTCTCATTGCTTGATTTATTGTCCAAACCTTTTGTAACAAGATTTCCAGTCTCATAAAATATTAAATACATCCATATATTGAATATCCCATTTTGATATGTTTCATGCCTCATTTGCTTCTGGAGTCAAGGACAACTTCACATTTTTCATGGCAAAAGGCCCAGATTTGTCTTACTTTTTTTTAAACTACAGTACTTTCTTTTTTACCTACGTCCGTTTGCATTAAGTCTTGGCAACCATAGCAACCTATACTAGCATGTGGCTTCAAGTCTTGAGCCTGGAGATCATGTGAGAGCAGTTTGCCTTGGTCATCCCATATATGAAACCATTTGGGCCAGATATATATTAGCCACCTAAAAGGGAGCACCGTAATAGGGAAGGGCCAGCTACAGTTTGGATGTAAATTTTAGGCTAAGGCAGGCAGTCCCTTCTGTCTCTAAAAGTGTCATCTTTAAACAAAAGGCTGTTTTGTTAAACAGCTCACATGATGTAATGAGGGGATTAGATGGGATTTGCTGCCACTGTTAGGGGGCGATGCACATAACTCCTGTTAATTAGAAAAGGCTCAGGATCTGTCTCAGTCCTGATCTGTAAGGGAGTTTTTAGTTATTGCTTCTCACTTTGGGGAGAAACATCTAAATCTTGTTGCTTTCTGATCCGCTGTGTGAGCTCATCAGCACGAAGAGTTTTCCTGCCTCTGCAGACTATAGTAGAGGGCAGCCTGAACTACCAGTTAGACCGGGTGGCTGGACTTCCGGACACTTGGATTGAATTTCCAGTTCAGTTATTTAACTTGCTGTATAACCTTGGGCAAATCATTTTCAATTCCTCCTTGGAGAGAGTAACACGCATCCCCCTTTTGTTAAGGGTATGAGATGAAATGTGCTGTATCTATACATGTGTAAAGTATTGGGCCCTAATTCTCCATTGCTCTAGAGCCTTACAGGGGACACAAAATGGACTGAGAGGACCACCAGGAAATACTGTCGGTACAGGGGCCCTTCCTGGCTGGATAGAGCTGTTAGAGCCACCCTCAACCAGCCCCAGCTCCTAATTCCTGGAATAGGGGGCAGGCTAGGGAGACTGGGAGCATGGTCAGAATGCATTGGACTCCAGTTCTTCTCTGGTGCTGGCAGCTCATAGACGGTCATAGGAAGCAGAGCTGAATGCAGCGATGGAAAAACAGACCAGGGTCCATATTATCTATTTAATCACACACCTCCCACCCCAAAATAAAATACATACTGGATTCTGTGGGCTGCTTTGAATAGGATATTCTCATTCCACTCCTGACCCTCTGTGTGGAGAACTGGAAATATCTGCATTATTATTATTTATTTATAAATCTCGTATGCATCTTGGTTTATCTGGTTGAGATTATCCTGCTTGGAGGCCAGAAATCAAAGGGGGAAATGAACATCAAATGAAACGACGGCAGAGATGAGACTCCTGGAGGAAACAGAGGATGGGAATTCTCAACTAGGGAATATTTCCTGGCTGGCTCCAGCTAGACTGGCAAGGTTGACCTTTCCCAAGCGTGAGCCTAGGAGGCTCTACTAACACCTTAGAGATGCTTGCCTGGGCAGGCAGAAGGGGTGTGTGTGGGAGGGTGGAGGCGGGGAGCACACTGACCGAGCGACACAGATGCTGTGAGGAGTCCAGTCCGCTTCTGCCAGAGACCGAGTTAGCTTACAAAAGCTGCATGGAAAGTTAAAGGAAGAGGAGCCGTGCATTTAGGCCTTCTGTTGTTTTACCCTCAGCGCTGTGTGCTATGTACCTGTTGGGGAGGCATAAAAAGATGATGCTGTTTTGTGTGTTACTCTCGCCAGCTTGCAGGTCGCAGGTCTCTGGAGTGAAAGGGTTGACTGGTGCCAAACTGGGATGGGCTTGAGCTGTGTCTGTAGTTGGGAATTGGGGGCGCTGAAGGCCAGAGATCGAGTCTAAGCACAACTGGATCTATCCAGAGTGAGAAGCAGGAAGCCAGGTCTTTCACCTCAAGGGGATGTCTATGGCGCAGTTCACCACGGAGCTGGGACAGTCTGATTATGATGTCCCATCTTGGTTCCAAAGTTTAGGGAGAGGAATGGTTCCAGAACTTTGATCTGAGCTCTGTTGCATCTCTGGAAATGCCTGAATTGTCAGCCTTTATTGTGCCTTGATCCGGGGCTATATTTTGGTTTGCTGAGTGCTGCTCCCCTTCAGGGGGGCCTGAAAGGCAGCTGGCCGGATGAATGGTCTGTGAGGATATGGGCCTTCCTGGTGATTTGGAGCTTGCAGGGTGTGTTTGGGTTTGGGGTCGTGTTTCCGTGGGGCCACCCAGGTGATGGTGCTTCTCAGATAGGCTAGAGATTGTCCTGCCAAGTTGGCCTTGAAACGGTGATCTAGGTTTAATGGTGGAATCTATGTTTACTGAAGACAGGACTTTCAAAAAAGAGGCAGATTTTCAAAGAGCTCAGCACCCAATTTGATTTTTGAACTGAATTCATTTGAAAAGCTGGCCATTTACTTGGGTGTCTAAATGGAAGCTCTTGAAAATATGGCCTTTAGAAGATGTAGTTAGGCTCTGACCAGGTCGCGCTTTGGAACGGCAGGAGCATTAACAGGTTAAGGTTAAAATATTTAAAAGTGCCTAAATCCCATTTTCAAAAGCGACAGGCACCTAAGTATATATTTGCAACTAAATGTAACCTTTGCACTAAACTTTCTACTTTTTCTTAACTAAGAGGATTTTCTATATCTACATATGTTTATTTAAGGGGTTGTATAGCTTAGCATACATTTATTCAGATTCTTAATTTTTACATTTTTTATTATGTTAGAAAATCGTGAATGGTGCATTTTCATTTACTAGAAGATTAATGTTTATGATTTTGTGTCAGGCTCTATTTGGATGGAAATTGGAGTTCAATTAAATACACAAAACAAAATTTTAATAGTTGTTTTTACTAGTAACATAAAACTACTTTAAATATGCTAGATACATAAAATGCTTTTCAAAACTGAGTTATTAAAGAGAGGAAGTATTACCTGTAGTTAATAAACTGGTTGATTGATTGTTTCTTGTCATCATGTCTTTCAAGATTTTAGAACTAGTAGATCTCATCCTCTCCCCATGTAGTTAAATTGGAAGAGAAAAACTAGTTTCCTGCTTTTTCAACTTTCTATTGCTTCTTAACTAAACTAATTGAATGAACTGGAATGAAGAAGTTATTCTCTCTGCCCCTGCAGAAGAGTGACTGCTGTCAAAAGCTGGTTTAACACGTCAGCAAACTATGTTCCAAGTGCTTAGCCAGTGGCTTCCACCAGTTCCGTGGCTTGACTTTTTAAAAAACTTTTAAAACAGGTATTGCTTATTATTATTTTTATTTAATTTAAATGATTTTAACTAATTGTAACACATTTAAGTCTTAACATAGATTTGCCATAATTTCCCATTTAATTTTAAATAGGTCATTTTAAAAAAATGTGTTTAATTTAAATTAAAAATCAGATTAAAGTATTAATTTATTTTTACTTACCCTGGACACTTATGAGCCTAAATCACATTGTCCTTCATTGACACCTAGACTATAATTTCTTATGGTATTTAGGTGACTAAAGTTGCAGATAGGCACCTTACCTGCTAAGGGGCTAGTTTTCAAAAGCACTTATCTGCATCTTTAGGTTTGCAAATGATACTGGTAATCTTACCCTTAAGAGCCTCTCATTGAAAGTCCATGTGATTTAGGCCCATAGATGCCTGTCACTTTTGAAAATGGGACTTGGACACTTTTGAAAATTTTACCCTTAATATATTAGGCTCAAGATTGGAGAGGCAGGAGCATTATCTGTATCTTTAGATACTGGAATCCCTTTGAAAATCTGGTCCTAAGTGCCTGAGTCACTTTTCACAATAGGATTTGGACTCCGAAGTCATTTATGTGCTTTTAAGAACGTTACCCATAGTCTATCCCGGGCACCAGAGAACATGTCGTATAGCCACGGCAATTCAACGCTGCTCTGCATCTCAGCAGCAGCAGGTCTCTGTATGTGGTAGACGGGCAAGAGTTTCACCCAAACTGGTTTTTCTGATCCTGAGACTTTCAAAAACACATTGCGCTTTGGTGAGAAAACCTGCCTTCCCCCCCTTCCTTCCAGTGCAGCAAACTAATTGAAAACAACATGAGTGTTAATGATGCATTTCGCATTTGGAAGTTAGAGGGGTGATTAATACACTGTACATTGTATATTAACACCTTCTCCGTGGCATAATGAAGATAAAATATACGCTCTGAGATGAGGTTGTTTATTCCTCCGTGTGCTTCTTGTGCTCTTCCATCTTTTAACATCTTGAAATACCTGGTTGCCAATCCAGAGGGTTTTGTTTCAAAGCATAATTTTAAATCAACCAATAAAGTTTTATGTCTTAATCCTTATTCCCCCTCCCCCTTTATTTTTGGTTGGGTAACTGAAATGCAATGCACAAAGCAAATAGAGATTCATAGATTCATAGATTCTAGGACTGGAAGGGACCTCGAGAGGTCATCGAGTCCAGTCCCCTGCCCGCATGGCAGGACCAAATACTGTCTAGACCATCCCTGATAGACATTTATCTAACCTACTCTTAAATATCTCCAGAGATGGAGATTCCACAACCTCCCTAGGCAATTTACAAAAGGCTGTTTCTTCTCCAGCTGGGAAGATGATGAAGGACATGATATGGCCTTGAATCCACATCTGCTTTTTTTATCGTTGGTGGGAGATGATCTGTTCTGGGAAAGAGGGCTAGTAAAAGGTAACATATTAGAAGTTAGGGAAAGCTTTCTTCCCTTCCTGATTGCTAGCTGGCTCTGGGATCAACGTAACATTAATTATTGTGATTAATTGCCCTTGTGGAGTCTCTGGAAGGGCTGGGGGCTGAAGCCTTTGATGAACCCATAAAGCAGTCCGAAGTATTGTGAGTGTCCATGTGACATGCAGGAATCAGCACACTTCTTTCTCTCTGTGTGTCTGGACTTAACTCAGAGCTGCTGCTGTTTGTATTAATTTCTATACCACGCGATGTGTGTGCGTGTTGCTTGCTTGTGTTTTGGAAACCCCTCCTGCTCTTCAGTGTATGCAGGTGAAAATCTTTCTTTGGAAGGGAGGTCAGTGGCTTAGGCCCTATTTCTGCAATCTGACCCACGTGGGCTGCTCCCTGGGCCAATACAGAGCTCCATGATTTCAGCAAAAACCTGTGCTGGTGCGGGAGTCTAGCCACCTAGATCTGATTGCAAGGATTTAAATCTTATCTGGGCAACAGCCATCACGGGCCAGGAAACCCAGCTTCAACACAGTGCTAAGCTGTTAGTGTAGACAGGAGTTAGCCATGTCCTTGGAACAGAGTGATATCCTTGGACAGCGCAAGGCTTGAACCCAGTCACGGGGAAGCAATTCTACTTCGCCTACACTAAAATGTCTAACCGTGTTCTAATGGGATCTCGGTGCCACGTCTCATGATTTACAAGTCTCACAATACCAGGAGTGTTTTTTTCTAAACGCCCCAGATCCTGGAGTTTTCTTATTTTATGACAATCTCAGTTTTTGTATTTTTTTAATATATTAAAAAAGAAAGTAAAAGCAAGAGTCTCTTCCATTTATGCTAGTCGGTGGGGCTCAACCACACAGAGCACTAGGTTTTAAGCCCCTTAGTGGGCAGCTGTAGCAGTTACAAAAACTTCTTCTATGGACCAGCCCCTAGACGGTGGCATAGACTCACAATCTCTTAGCATGAGTTGCACAAGCACTGGCTCTAATGAGTGGTCTTGTCGACTCCATTGAGACCACTTTGAGTAGTAAGCATTGTCTCACTGAGATTATTCACGGTCGCCAGCACTATACCTGGCAGTGATTGTAAGCAGGATCTGGCCCTTATGTTGTAACATAACTGGTGTAGGCGGCTGCATGGGGTGGCAGTTGATTGTGTAATTCACTCCAGAAACGGAAGCGATCACACAAGTTATATCACATCTATAACTAAATATAACACCAGGCTAAAACAACAAATATTGCTGTTCTTGGCCACATGTGAATTTTTCTCCTTTGGCAAAGTCATCATTAAAGGAATGGAGAGGGGCGGGGGAAGGCGAAGCTGTAGCCATCCACTCTGCATGTTTCATTTGATTGATGAAAATGAAAATCTGAGGAGTGAAATCCCAGGGAGAGTGGCCAAGTTTTTTCCCAGCCTCTTATTAATAAATATCACCTGGTGTTGCTATTTCCACTGGTTTGGTAAAAATATCCTCAGCTCTATCCCATTTGTCAAAGGAAAAAACAAAATCAAACAAACAAGCCATAGTAATTACCGTTTGAGGTTTTTTAGTATGTATTGACTTTTTGAATGTTGATGAATGGGAATGTTCTTTATTAATTAAATTACCTGACGAACCTTCCCCAGTCAGAACTGTGATGAATTTATCCCATTCTGGCAACCTACTAACCCTTCTCCCATCCTCCCACTAGGCCACATTTGCATGCAGCCAAGACATGCCAACTCTTTCTCTCTATTCCCTTTGTCTGAAATGATAATAGGTGCAAATGAAGCCCCTAGAGCCGTTTGATGGCACATCCTACCTGACTCACTTGGCTCCGTCTCCCTGCCGCTGCAGCAGTATCCTATGGCTGTGTGTATGATCTTAACCCAACTGTGGTTTGGCTGATTTTTTCAACGGTTTGTTTGTTGGTTGGTTCTAATTACTTTTCTAGGAATAATAACTAAATAAACCCATGGATTTCAGTATTCCCCTTACAGAAAAGTCTTAAAGAATTTAATCGGAATGAGATGAAAGATGCTCAGTGGAAACGACTCAGAAAAATGATGTAATTTAATAAAACGTTTCTCTAGTAATTTTCAAGCCAGCTGTGGCAGGGGTGCCAGGATTTATGAAACCACAGAGGGATGCAGGGATCTTCTACTGACCTGTTTGGTCTACAGGAGTTGGAATCCTGCAATAAATTGGTGACTGTTGCCTCTCTCATCATAATTGTCTCATGGGTACCTTATGCTCCCCCCAGTTTGCCTGTCTCTCATTTTATCCTTGGATTGCAAGCTTTTTGGGGCACGAACTGTCTTTTCCTTGTATGTTTGTACAGCTCAAAGAGCCTTATAGGTGCTACAGTAACCCACGGGTGAGTGTGTGCTACGCTACCACCATTTAAATTTGAATAAATCCGGTGAGTAATTTCTGCTGACTCACTGTGGCAGGGGGAGGCGAGATAGTTCCACTAAAAGGTATAAGAAATATAGGTGTGACTTTCCTAGCAGAGAGAACAAGGGGTGGCGGGCTCCTATAGGAAACACTGGGAACTGCCATACTTCGGGAGAAAGCTTGGAGACTCAATGTGAGTTGTTGCCTATAAAGGCAATCCCCCAACAAGGGCGTACGTTTGACCTTGCACCTCCTGTGAAAACTTCATGTGGGGAGCAGGATGGGAATGCCACTTCCTCACTCCAGCCTGTCGAATTTGACTGGCTAATTCTATGCCTGCTGTAGAATCCTAGAGAGAAACAAGGTGAGTGAGGTAACAGCTTTTATTGGACCAATTTCTGTTGGGGGGAGTGAAAGCTTTTGAGTGCACACAAGGTTCTTCTTCAGCTCTGTGTAAGCTCGTCTCTCTGACCAACAGAAGTTGGTCCAGTAAAAGATGTTACCTCACCCACCTTGTCTGTCTAATATCCTGGAACCGACACAGCTACCCCACTGCATACACAGAACCTTATAGGCTGCCTTAAAAATTCTACAGAAACCTTATCGCTCTCTATTAAATTCTATGGCCCCTTACCTCATAAGGGCGCAGCCCGGACATTTTCCATAAGGGCAGCATGGACATTACAGATCCCCTGACACTTTTCACTAGATATAGGAGCTTGCTGAGGTGCTTTTGGCCACAGCTAACTCTTCCGTTGCTCTCGTGTAGGGGGCTGTGCTCCACTTGGCTGCTACCCTACACCCCAGAGATACGTGCAACGGTTGCTATCTGTCAAATATGTTGTAAGGATTGCAAGTGAGGGATGATTTTACTCAACTAACTTAATGTGATCAACACAGGATGATTCACCGGCTGTGACAGCAGCCAGGGTCTGACCTCAGGGTCAAGAAGGAGGCATAACTACCTGTGCTTTATGATTATTCACATATGGGCCCTTCTCTGTTATCACCTTGATGCGGTAGATTGGAATAACGCCAAACTGTCATAATCGACAGGTTGAGTCCTCGTGTTCCAACCTACTTGGCAGACTGCAGTGGCTGCTACTGGGTCAATAACCCAAGTAATAAGGAGCCCCCAGGTTCAGCTTAATAATAGGTTATAATGACTTCAGGGGCATTATTCTGACATTCATATTCCTGCTCTCTGCTGCCACAGCCAGCTCTCGTACCTGCGTGTGTATCGACACCGATGTGTGTCATGATGACGGTGGTTCCTTCTGGCTGCAGTCTCTGCATGTCAGGGTTTCAAAGTTGAATGTGGTAGAGGAGCGGGTTTAAAATGGGAGCAGAGCACATTGGAATGGGGCATATGGTGGCATGGCCGGGACAGGGGAGCAGGGCTTTTGAATGGAAGGATGTGGAGAAAATATGGGAGGGTAATGGGTGGGGTGAGGAAGGTTTGCTGTTTTCACAAGCCTATGGATGAACAATATTTGACAGGCCTGCTCCAAAACCCATTGAAGTCAATGGAAACACTCAATTCACTGAGCTTTGGATTGGCTGCTGTAGGAGCCAGGTATTACTGGCCAGTGAGTCAGATCCGTGGCTGCTTTCACTCCAGTGACTTTGGTGCAGTTATGCTAAGGATGAATCTAGTCCATTGCCCCCAGAGGAATAGTTACATCCCCTCTTTTGTCAATGACAAGCAGATTATGCAAGTCTGTCAAAACCTGCGTGTGGGCCTCTGCTTCTGGGATGTTTTAATTCAGGAAGGATTCTAAAACCTTCCTTTTTTAATACCGCTATAAAAAAGGCAATTAAATCACAAATACTTGCTATAAAATCATGACGTTGGTGGGGGGTCTGAGATTAATCCATAGAGCCCAGTAAATTATAGGGTCGGGCTCTGACTGCTTTCCCAACTCACTGTGATACAAAAGGCACAGAGCAAAGGCTCACCCAACATGCATGATCTGCAGTGTATGGACTCACTCTGGCAAGGTGTGAGCACTCTGGTTCCGATCCAGCCACACTTCAGGACATGCTTCACTTAAAACATGTGAGTAATTTGTTTGAAGTCAATGAGCCTGCTCACGAGTTTGAAGTTAAGCACGTGCTTAAATGCTTGGATTGCAGCTAGAGTGCTCACAAGTTGCAGGATTGGGTCCCTACAGGCATGCATTCTGCATCAGAACAGCTTTCCTGCCCCCAAAACTGAATGTTCCGAGTGCATCGGGTTGGCATTAGTGGGGCCTATGTATGAAGTTGCACCCACAGAAATCAGGCCCGGCTTAGCCAATGTGCAGTTGCACAGGGCCCCCATCTCAGGTTTGGCAAAGGGGTGGTTGGGCCAAACTTGAGAGAATGGTGTTGCGACCTGGGGCATTGGCGCCCGCTACCGCTAGTGCAGGAAGTGACTCACAGACCTGCTGCTGGCATCATCACACAGGCCAGAGGTGGGAGCGAGCTAATCACACTGGCACCCTGCCCTTCCCCTGCGTCTCCTCCTTCCCTACCTCCAAACTTCCAAAGGTTTGGCTTGCCTTTTGGGAGATTTGGTGCAAGTGGGCGAGGTGTAGCAGGGGAGAGAGTTGATAGTCCCAAAGTCATCCACCCATATCCTCTCTTGGGGCTAACGGCAACCAGTCCTGCAAAGCCAATGGTTGGTCTTGACATCTCCAATAGTACGGTACAGTAAAACCTTAGGGTTACGAGCTGACCAGTCAACCACACACCTCATTTGGAACTGGAAGTACGCAATGAGGCAGAAAAAAAGGCAAAAAAGAGGCCAAAAAAAAAAAAACAAGAGAAAGTACAGTACTGTGTTAAACATAAACTATTTACAAATATAAAGGGAAAGCAGCATATTTCTTCTGCATAGCAAAGTTTCAAAGCTGTATTAAGTCAATGTTCAGCTGTAAACTTTTGAAAGAACAACGATAATGTTTTGTTCGGAGTTACAAAAATTTCAGAGTTAGCAACGACCTCCATTCCCGAGGTTCTACTGTACCTACATTCTGCTCCATTGTGTTGTAACTATTTATCCTCCATCTCTTCCTCTTGCAACGTGTACGTGGTTTTGACATTGAGGTGAGGAAGGATTGTCTAGCGGTTAGGGCACTAGCTGAGGACTTGGAAGACCCGTGTTCATGTCCCGGTTCTACCACAGATTCCCTTTATGACCTTGTACAGTCACTTAGCCACTGTGTGCCTCAGTTCCCCATCTGTAAAATGGGAATAGTACTGTGGGGGGCAGGTTGTGAGGATAAATATATTAGAGTGTGAGGTGCTGAGATACTGCAATAAAGGAGGCCAGATAAGTACCTAATATTAGGTTTTTAGCTTTGGCACAGTTTACCTGTCCAACACCTGTTGTTTCTGATGTGGCTGGCAGTATTCAGATGTTTAAAATACCTTTCTCTGAGCAGAGCAAGACCTTTTTTTTTTTCATAACACCATTCTCTCTACCTGGCCTTTTAATAGCTAGACACATATTGCGGCCACTCCCACCATCAGGGTGCCCCAGCGGATCTTGCCAGATAAAGACCTTACTTCAGCTTCCTTTAGAAAGGGAGACTGGCCTAGTGGTTATGGTGCTAGCCTGGGAAAGGAGTTCATTTCCCTACTGTGCCACCTGGGTTGAGGGGAGGGTTATACCACTGCTGGAAAGATCCAATGCTCAGCATCACAGCCTGTTGGTTGCTGAAGGATGCAGTTAAGTGGGACAATCAGAGTTTTGCTTCCCAAGCTGGTACCATCCCCATTTATTCTAATCATATCTAGCACTTTTCATCAGCAGAGCTCAAAGCGCTTCCCAAAGGAGTATCATTATCCCTTTTTACAATTGGGGAAACTGAGGCACAGAGAAGGGCAGTGACTTGCCCACAGGCAGAGCTGGGAATAGAACCCAGGTGTCTGGACTGCTAGTCCAGGGCTCCCTCAGGTAGGCCTCGCTGCCTCCCTTAGCAGGCTGGGATTCTCCAGACATTTCATTTGCTTTTGGACCTACCGGCTATAATGAGTCTGTTCTGCACGGACTCATGTTTGTTTGTTTCATTGAGACCATAAAGAGTGTCCACACACTGGCTCAGAGCACTCTGCCATGTACTGACAATGACAAAGTCAGAGGCAAGCTACAATCACTCACTCCTCCTACCAAGCAGCAGTTCTGAATACAAATCGCAACACCCCAGGCTCTGCTTTCACCTAATTCTCCTCAGAGGCTGGGTGGAGTGGAAGGATGATCCTTGGCTAGGATGCCTGCCTGGGACTTGGGCAACATGCATTCGGTTCCTTGTTCCACCCCAAACTCCCTCTGTGACCTTGGGCACATCAGTCTCTCTGGGCCCCAATTCCCATCTGTAAAATGGGGATAAAAGTGCTACCCAACCTCAGGTGCTCAGATACTACTGTAATGGGGACCACATAAGTGTCTAAGATAGTCAGAGAACAGGACCCTCTAGCAGGCCCTGAAAATTGGCAAATCCGAGCTATTTCAGATGGGGGTGGGAAGAGATTCCATTTCCCCACGTCCTTAGGAGGCCACCTCCTGATGCTTATATTGAGGGGGGATCAAGCATCGGGCATCTGCTGAGCAAACTCTCAGAAGGCCTTTCACTTGAATGTCTCTGGTGATTATTGCCCCATGTGCTGCTGCTTTCACGGGCTTCCTCTTGCTTGTCTGATGCAATTCAAAATGTTGGCTTTGTTCCCTCAGCTTCCTTCTCGCTCCGGGAAAGTAGAGTCACCCCGATATGCAGGTACTCTGCTTCCACAGTGAGGAGCACCATGTAGGTGGATGGTTCCCTCTTTCCTGTATGGAAATACATGGCTTAATGAGCACAGGAGAAAGCAGCCTCTGGACACCTTCTCCTGCGCTCCGGATCCCAGTCTTCAGTGTTCTGAAACTCGCCCTTGTGAGATGCTAATATATAAACCTCACACAGCTGGCCCGACCCCTTTGAGGAGCAGACTCTTCATCTGTGTAAGGCCAAATAGTCTTTAAGTGACTACAGTGCAGGCGCAGGAGTGACAATGAAATCCAGACAGCCCTTTTTCTAATGTAAATAGGGCCTGCGGAGCAGTCTGCTGCTAATACAAGACAAAATCCTGACCTCATTGACTTCAGTGGGCCCAGGGTTGCAGCCTCATGCTTTTTGCTCCAGCTCACGATGGTGCTAGCTTTGAGTGAGCTAAAAATAGTGGTGTAGCTGTGGTAGTGGTCAGGCAGCAGACTGGGCTAGCTGTCCTGAGTACAATCCCTCCCATCCAAGGTGATAGGTACATATTCAGGCAGCTAGCCCAACCCAGCTACACTGTTATTTTTGGTGCACTAGCTTATTCATAGATTCATAGGTTCTAGGACTGGAAGGGACCTCGAGAGGTCATCGAGTCCAGTCCCCTGCCCGCATGGCAGGACCAAATACTGTCTAGACCATCCCTGATAGACATTTATCTAACCTACTCTTAAATATCTCCAGAGACGGAGATTCCACAACCTCCCTAGGCAATTTGTTCCAGTGTTTAACCACCCTGACAGTTAGGAACTTTTTCCTAATGTCCAACCTAGACCTCCCTTGCTGCAGTTTAAACCCATTGTTTCTGGTTCTATCCTTAGAGGCTAAGGTGAACAAGTTCTCTCCCTCCTCCTTATGACACCCTTTTAGATACCTGAAAACTGCTATCATGTCCCCTCTCAGTCTTCTCTTCTCCAAACTAAACAAACCCAGTTCTTTCAGCCTTCCTTCATAGGTCATGTTCTCAAGACCTTTAATCATTCTTGTTGCTCTTCTTTGGACCCTTTCCAATTTCTCCACATCTTTTTTAAAATGCGGCGCCCAGAACTGGACACAATACTCCAGCTGAGGCCTAACCAGAGCAGAGTAGAGTGGAAGAATGACTTCTCGTGTCTTGCTCACAACACACCTGTTAATGCATCCCAGAATCATGTTTGCTTTTTTTGCAACAGCATCACACTGTTGACTCATATTTAGCTTGTGGTCCACTATAACCCCTAGATCCCTTTCTGCCGTACTCCTTCCTAGACAGTCTTTTCCCATTCTGTATGTGTGAAATTGATTTTTCCTTCCTAAGTGGAGCACTTTGCATTTGTCTTTGTTAAACTTCATCCTGTTTAACTCAGACCATTTCTCCAATTTGTCCAGATCATTTTGAATTATGACCCTGTCCTCCAAAGTAGTTGCAATCCCTCCCAGTTTGGTATCATCCGCAAACTTAATAAGCATACTTTCTATGCCAATATCTAAGTCGTTGATGAAGATATTGAACAGAGCCGGTCCCAAAACAGACCCCTGCGGAACCCCACTCGTTACGCCTTTCCAGCAGGATTGGGAACCATTAATAAGCTTGACCAAAGCTAGGACACTTTAGATCTACACCAGCTGCAGTGTAGAGGTTAAGCTGGCAGCTCGCCCCGCCCCGCCCCAACCTATTTTAATAAATATTAAACGTTGACTCTTCCGCCGTGAGTGAGCACTTGCCAGATCTTTGTTCTTTTTGGCCTGCCTCAATCTCTGAGATGAAGGCGTCTCTAAGGGAAGGATCTGATGCTCAAGTTTTCCAGTGACTCTGGGTTACCCTTGCAGGACTACGTGCGTACTGGGAGTTCGCTCCTGCAGGCCCTGAATTGATTGAACATGACGCGTAGAAGCGGGTGGGTTTGTGATTTACCGCTGCAGCTGTGATCTGCTGACAGAACGTTGCATCGTCCAACATTCTAGTCAGGCTAAAATCAAATTAAATTTTCCCGGCATGATATTTAAAAAAAAATAATATTAAAAAAGAAAAAAGCCCATGGAGTTCATCTTTTGGATGAAGTTACATTTATGTGGATGGAAATTAAAGGCTTTTCATAGAGAGATCTTTGGTGTAATTTGATGGAAGACTTTAATTATTTCAAAGTGCTTAAGAAAAGGAGCTTTTAAAAAGATTTCATTCTGGGGCACTCATAAAAATACATATCTGTCTCCATGAACCTTTTTGAGCAACATTTGGGCTGAAAGGGCTGCTGTCAGCTCAAAAAGGAGGCATTTGAAAATCCCATGCCCCCTCTCCTCCCCAGAGACCAATTTCCACTTGAGTGGCAGTAAGACTCCGAAGAGGAGAGCATGGAGGCAGGCGGAGGGGGTGGGAGAGGAGAGACAGAGCAAAGATTCCAATGCTGCCAAATTGTTTCCCTCACTAGCCAGCTAAGGGAGTTTTGGATGAAGAGCTCTGTGGGCTCTTCGGGCCGGGACAGCTAGTAGCTGTTGATTTTGTCTTTATTAGAGTCTCAGAGATGGTAGAGCCGGAGCCAGATGGAGAATTTCCTCCTAGCACCGCAGTCCCAGCAAAGCCAGTTGGGAGCTGTGAGTAAGGGGCTTAGCAGCAGTCTGGGTGCAAAGAGGAAAGGGAGAGTTTAGCATTCCAAGCACTTAGTGAAGAGCAACCCCAGGTTCAAATCCCCTCAGCAACAGTTCTGCCCTTCATATTTCTCAAAGAGGTGAATAGAAATCTATGCGGTACATTGTGCGGCTGCATCAAAGGGCACGAGACCGTAACGGTTGAAGTCACCTGTGCAGTGTTGAGGCAACTGGGCAAATTTTCAGGTGGTGGATATTGCTTGATTTACACCAGCTGTGGATGTGGCCCAAAAGATCCCAAGGCACTTGTTCTGAAGAACAGAAGTCTCTTCTGGTGTCCTGGGCCAAAACTTCCTTCCCACCTTCTGTAGTGCAACGCATCATATGCTGATTTGGCGGCTGCTCCCCACCCCAGAGGTGGCTGCATTTCATTGGGGCTGTGTGTGGTGTATAGTTTGCATAGCTCTTCGCGGTGTGAATGTCAAATATTTTTTCCAGTAAACCCCAGGATGGCTTGCCCTGCTCTGTCTTGCTCTGTGCTGCAACAGTTCGCTCTGTCCCTTCTGAGAGGGCGGATGGTCTGGTAGTGAGAGTGCTAGCTTGGGGTTAGGAAGACCTGACTTCAGTTCCCTGCTCTGCCCCAGACTTCCGTGTGTTTTTTGCCCAGATGCTTTGTCCCTCAGATAATAGCGTTGCCCTACTTCACAGTGCTGTTGTCAGAACAAATACATTATAGATCGTGAGGTGTCCAGATATGACTGTGATGGGGCTCATGTAAGTACCTAAAATAGATATCCACAACGTGGATCACAATGGGATCTGTCCCAGGGGCCAGCATTAAAATAGCAATGGAGAGGAGGTGCTTGTCTTTTCTTTCTCCTTGCAAGGCAGCAGAGGGAAGAGGGCGGGGTCCGGATGCCTAGTAGGAGGGGAAAGGGAATTCTGAACCACATGAAGGAGTCTGGGGCTTGTCTGCATGGTGAGTTAGCACGTGGCAAGCCAGCATTCTGCAGCATGCTAGCTTCCCGTGCACTAACTCGCCCTGTGCACTGTGCAGTACGTCAGAGCGCACTAGCATGGCCCGTTAGCACACTGTAGATCCACAGGACGGGTCGCTCACTACCTTGCCGGGTAGACAAGCCCCACGACAGTGGAGACTGCAAGCCCCACTACTTAATCAGCAGGGTAAGGTGGAGGAGTCTGGTCAGCTGCCTCCGCTTCTGATATCCTGTCATCCCGAGCGATCACTGCCAGACTGAACTCATGTAGCTTGCGCGTGAGACATCAGGACAAATGTCCACTCTGGCTATCCAGAGAAATTAACCCTCTTCCTAGGAGGCTCAAGTGATTGCGGAGTCTTGCTGTCTACTTGAGCAGAGAGAAGGAGAAGCCGCAACTTCAGGAGAAAGATTCATCTAATGGGGCACTGCGTTTGCTCGGCTTTTAACGAACGGCTTCCTGGGGTTGTCATCAGGCTTGGTACCATAGAGTGATAAGTCTGAGGATGTTTACAGGGCCAGAGTTAATCCAGCACCACATCATTAATAGGAAACTGCACACTGTTTACTCTGGGAGTATTCTTATTCTGCACTGTGGTGTCGGCGGTTTTATGCACCAGTCTTTTTTGCACCGATCGTTCATAGCTAAGTTTTCTCCCTAAGCCCCCACTCGAAAGAATCAACCTTCCTCCCAGACCCCATCCTCTGCACATTACATACCCACAGGGATGTGTGCATGTGCACACACACACATGTATCACGTTCAGAGTATAACGATCAATCATGAACAACGTGGTCCCAGCGGATGATTTTCAAATCTCTGTTTGAGATTCAGGTGTGTAACAGCTTTCTCAACAGGGCTGGCTCCAGGCACCGGTGTAGCAAGCAGGTGTCTGGGGCGGCCAATGAAGAGGGGGGCGGCATGTCCGGCCGTTCGGCGGCAATTCAGCGGCGGGGCCGTCACTCCCTCTCGGAGCAAAAGACCTGCCACCGAATTACCGCCGTAGAATGAAGCGGCAGAGCTGCCACCGATCGCGATCACGGCTTTTTTTTTTTTTCCTGCTTGGGGCGGCAAAAACGCTAGAGCCGGCCCTGCTTCCCAAAGCAAGAGCCTTCCCAGCTGGGGTGTCTCTCTGGTGAAGCAGCTGTCTCAGGGTACGTTTACACTGCAGCTGGGAGCATGCGTCCCATGGCGGGTGGAGAGATGGGCTAGCGCTGCTCAAGCTAGTGTGCTAAAAATAGCAATAAAGCCAGAGCGGCAGCATGACCCAGCCACCGGAATACAGGGGGGGCTGGAACCATGTGTATAGTGCGGGTGCTGAGAGCCATTGAACCAAACTGTAAACCCTGGATATGATGGAAACCACTTCCAGCCAGGGTGCAGCAGCACCCGTAATTCCAGCACCAACGCATACAAACCTGCCTGACGCCCCGGGTGGATACTGGGGTGACTAGCCCAAGCCGCTGCCTGGGCTATCCACAGCTCTGCTGTTGTTTCTCTCTCTACCCTGGCTGGGAAGCAGGCTCCCAACTGCTCTGCAGACATCTCCTAAGTGGAGACAGCTGAGCATTCAGTACAGGCGGCTTCCTAAGTAACATGTCCTCAGGGCAGGAGCCACTTGTGAACCAGGAAGGAGCTGAGGTTTTAATTCAGGGTCCTTTTAGCACAGAACAGACCTGCCCGCTTGCCCTGATTGTAAATCAGGCATCTCAACATTTCTGCTTCCCTCTTCAGTCAGCTCTTTTGGGATGTTTATTTAAACAGACTGAGGGGGCGGGGGGGACAGCTGCATTAGGGATTTAACTCTTAGTGAACCAGAAGGAGCGATCCGTTGTCATAAAGAACTGCTCTCCCGCAGCAAGAATGGGAGAGACAATGGCTTGAAGGTGACATGAATAACTGGTTTCATTCACTCTCAAAATCCACTCTGTGTCCCCTTCCCCCCCACCTTTTATACCCTGTTTTACCAAGCAAAGGCCATGTCACTTGTGTAAGGGAGCGATATGGGAAATGGAGTTTGCAGCTTTTCTTTGGGGTCTAGGAGTCTCTCTAGAGGCTGCCGTTTGACAGCTGGGAACACAAAATAAACTGGGCTGAAGAGTCATGGGCATCTGGGGTAGTCGGAGGCCTGCCGGGTTCGTAGCTGGTTTGAGATGAGTTGTGTAGAAACATAACTATACAGAGCTGCATCGTGCTGGAGCCCTTCTGAACTGGAGCGAATCCCACAGGCATCAGGGCTGGGGTAAGAAGGAAAAGCTCCTGGGTCAAAGAGTGGGTTAAAGGAAACTCAAATGGTGCCAGGAGGAGGTTCATGTGGTTAAGCTAACTGGACTGGGACTCGGATTCGATTCCCTGCTCTGCCACACACTGCCTCTCTGACCTTGGACATGTCTCTTAATCTATGTGAGCTTCAGTTCACCCCTCTGTAAAAGGGGGACACCCTCCCCTACCTCTGAGAGGTGTTGTGAGGATGTCCTCATGGATGTCTGTGAGGTGCTCGGGTACGACAGGGCTATGGAGGCTATGTACTTACCTGGGCAGGTAGATGGCGTTCCCCAAGGCTTAGAACGTTGAAATGGATTGGGATACCCAGTATCGGAAAGGGGCTAGGATTGGTTAACCAGGATAATCAATGCACACAGGTGGCATTTGCAGTAGGGTGAGTGACCCTGGGTTCACAGCTAGAAGATAGATTTTACAAGCACTCAGTGTGAACATAGTCCCGCTTCTGTGAAGTTAATTCATTTGGCTGAGACCAGCATTAAGCCAATACTGAGACCAATTGAAAATCCACCCCAGGATGGGGTCCTGCAGGGCTACCAGCTGGATTCAAGAGTCACGGAAGAGGAGAGGTGTTTCTGGGAGTAGTTCCAGAGCACTGCTAGGTTAGGGGTGTGGACAGCTGGTTACTTTTGGTCTCCTTTCATCCTCTCAGAATATATTTTCAGCCCAGGTGCTGAGTTGTTTCTGACCCTCTGTCCGGTTGTGGTGTTCCTGTATCAGCCTGGATGCTTCTTTTCTCATGGCAGCCAAGTGGTCCCACGCTGACCACTGAAGACTTAACTTCAGGGATAGGATCCACCTGAGTGTGATGGTCCTCTTTCTGTTTCTGTTGGGCTGTGTCTTGGAAAGGGAGTTTGACTTGAGTAAGGACTGAGTGAACACTGGATAAGGACTTAAGGATTTGGCACACGCTGACCCCCTACACTTGACAGCTGAAAGGGAAATGCGGCGTCCGTTTAAGTCAGTGGCAAAGCTCTTATTGGGATTTCACTGTGAGATTTTCAAAGCTTTAAAGTTTTGGGGAATAGGGTGTCCAACTCCCTTAGGAAGCTTTGAAAATCTCAGCCAGCCTTTACAACAAACAACCTCAAATCCCTTCTGAAAATATGGTTCACTCCTCACGACCCCCTGTAGGGAGGTAAGGGTTATTATCTCCATTTTGCAAATGGGGAAACTGAGGCAGAGACGGTAAGTGACTTGCTCAAAGCCACAGAGGGAGTTGGCCTCAGACTCAAGAACCTTAAGGGCGGCGGTCTCCCAATCCTGTGTTCTGACCAATTAATTATGCCGGCTCTAGAGCTGTCATTCAGTGCAGCGAGCAAAGCGAGGAAGAATAGTCTAGTGGTGAGGGTGCAAGCCATGGAAGTCCTGGGTTTGCTACCCTGCTCTGCCTCAGCTCCCCATCTGTATCTACCTCCTGGGGATGATGGCAGGGTAAACTCGTTAAAGATTATGAGGCATGCTGATAATGGTGCCAGATATGCACCTAAGATAGACTGTTCCCCACTCTCCTCTCCCCCCTGCCTCCCCGCCATGATCTTTCTTTACAAATCCCTATTCAAACGGCATGAAAGATCCCCGGCCCTTGGGCTGATCTCCTGCTACCATGACCCAGCTAGGAAGATTAGAGATTTTGGCAGAAAAGTTGCACAGTGGAATTTGTCTCTGTGGTGTTTGTTGTTGGCCCCAGGCTACCTGCACTCCCCCACCGCCCATGGCCGCTGAGCCTCTCAGGAGTTGGCCTTTTACTGTGAGCAAGGGAAACTGCCCGTTCTCTCCCACCCCCCTCAGGAGTGTGACATTTCATCTTAGCCACGCTGTAGCACCGTGCCTCTAATTGGATGCTGCTTGGCGTTCAACCGTTCATCAAACACGCATTTCTGGTTTGAAGTCTTGGTTGTAGCATAAGAGGCACAAAAAAGATTAAAAGCTTCACTCGTACAAATAAATCCCTTCTAAATGTAACATCAGGAACTTGGTTCGTGCTTTGGAGCTTCTTGGCTGGGAGATTGGGTGTTGTTTATTTATTATTGCTGCAGGCTTCTCTGTTGCTCCATAGATTGCATGAGTGCACAGTAACCCATGTACCTTCCTACTCTTGCATGCATTCGCTCTTAACTCCCATGCTTTCAAGTGCAGGTTCTCCCATGAGAGAGCATGTGGATTAGTGTGTATGTTTCTGTGCTCGCACATTTCATGTTTACACATTTGCTCTCTCGCGTACATTGCTACTGTTGCACGAGTGTGTGATATCTCGGACTTCCTTGTGCATGTCCCCTCTTGCATGCTTACACACCTGCTCTCTTATGTATGTTCTTATCCTTGCACACTAGCCCGCTCGCTCCACCTGCTCTCTTGAGCACATTCTTGCTCTTTCATGCTAACTGCCGTGCTCTCTCACAAGCATTATCCACGTGCTCTCTTGTGCATATTCTTAATCTGGCATGCTGCCCTCTTTCCTGTGCACTCTTGAATGTACTCTCCAACTCTCCTAGAAGTGCACACTTATACACAGAGAAATTCCTGCTGAAATACAACATACAAACCAGCCTAGCCCAGAGGTATCTTAGAGAGTGATTCTCAACTGGCCTGTTCCTTAACTCAGACAAAAGACTTGTTGAGCATCTCTTAAATGTATCAAGATAATCTTTGGGCAAGAGATGGAAGTTTAATCTATTTATTTCCCTTCCAGTTTTGCCAGATATGAAAAAAAGCCAACTCAGCCTTTTGGCCATAAACTGCCTCTCTTAGGTGGCCTTGGTAGAAGTCAGTCCACTTCTTTTTTGACTCTGCTAGAGATGTAAGTGAAATAAATAGATTAATCTTCCTTCTCTTGCCCAGAGAGCATTTTGATGTGTTTAAGAACGGTGTGGTTGGTTTTTTCGTTGTTGCTTTAAAAAAAAAAAAACGCCACTGGAATGTTCACAGATCTGATTCATACTGTAGAACGCACTTTATGCAAAGAGTGAACAAGCAAGGAGGAATTCTAACTACCAGTAAACAAGGCGTTTTGTTGTTTTTTTTTTTTTTTTTAAGAGCTGGACAAAATGTTTCCATCAAAATGATTTCCAGTGGAAAGTGACTTTTCAGTTAGATGAAAATTTGTAGGAAAAATATCCGTTTTTTTCAAAAAGTCATAGGCTTTTATTGAAAAATTGACACCCCTGAAATTGATCAATTGTCATTTTTTGTCAACCAAAATTGTTTTGTGTTTAAACTAAAAAAAAAATTCAGTTGCTTTAAACAAAACAAAACAAAACAAAAAAAGATAATTGGTGGCTAACAACAAACTTTTGGGGGGTTTTCAATAGAAACTTGGAAAAAGTTTGACAAAAACCAGAGGAAATGCATTACATTAAACATTTTCATGGGGGGAAAAGATCATTTCCTGAGCAGCTCTAGTGCTTTTGTGATTCTGTGGAATGCACTGTGCCAAGACGACACCATGGTAAGGGTTTTCTCAACCGATCTCTATGATCTACCATCACATTAAAGCTGAGGTCCTAGAAATGTCTGTCACCTTGTATGCCCCTATCATGCTCTAATGAGAGCTGCTCAAGTGAAATGAGTAAAAACCTGAGGCTCTCATTCCTCCCTTGCGTTGTGTGTTGTATCAGCTTGAACTGATATAAGTGGAAGTGATATCGATACACAGCTGCATACTGTAGGGAGAAACTTGGTGCATGGTTTGCACGTCTACATCCCTTTTTATCTCATGATCTCAAAGTGCTTTAGAGATATTACATGTCTTGGCTCCATATATGAAGTAAGCATTAGACCAGATTTATAGTTGGGGATACTCAGGCACTGCGTGATATAGCAATTCAGTATTAAAGAACGCTCCCTCTGGTATTACTGTTACCCGGTACTCCCCGGTGTGGTGTCAATAACCACGAGATCTCTCTGATAACCGTCTCTGGAGAGCAAGTGAGCAGGTGCGCTCGGACAGCCTGCCTCTGCTGGGAATAACACAGTGAAGGCAGGGAGCTGGGCACCCTGGAAATATCCCAGTCACCAGGGAGTGAGACACGGGTCTCCACCCAAAAAAGCAATGGCTGGGGAGCTGGAAGTCTGAGCTTGGCTGCCCTTGTTGGACCACTGAGGGGAAACATAGGTGCAGTTCCCCTGAACTGTGACAGTTTGTACAGCCCGTGCTGCAGCAGCTTCCTTGCTATTGTTACTGGAGCTAGCTAGATCAGAGCTAGCCCGGGTAGGTCTACACATGCTGCAGTCCTGCCTCTGAATTCAGTTTAGACATGGCCTGAGACTCTCAGCTCTTTGGGACTGGCTTTGTCTTTTGCTGTATGTCTGAACAGCACCTAGCGTGGTGGGACTCCAACCCGATTGGAGCCTCTAGGCACTACCATGAGACAATGAATTATTATTTCATACATTGCACTGATTAGGGCCTGGTCTGTATGAGGATTGGAAACCTCCGGGGAAAGCTGAATGAAAGGGGTGTTGATGAATCAGTAGGTGGTGTTCTTCCCTCCGAGTATGTAGCCGGTGCCTCAGAGTGGCACGAGGGGATGATGTGCTGTTGGAGGTGCAATCCCCTCTGAGTTGGTATAAAACCAGCACCTTGACTGCTTGTGGGCATTAAAGATTCCATGGCTCTTTTTGTAAGAGTGGGGTTGTTAGCTCTGGCTTAATTCCACTTCAGGTGATTTCGATTATGCTCACCTAATATTTCTTCTTATAGATTACACACACACACACACACCCCACAACACCCACACACACACCCTAGTGTAGCCGTACAGGTGCAGAATGTCTGCTGCAATAACGTCCGTAGGTTGCGTTGTTGAAGTGATGACCTGCAAAGTACTCCGGGTCCTCCGGCTAGATAATTGTGACACTAGGAAAGCACCAGCCTTGTTGACAGCTGGCAAGAGGATGTGTGAGGCCAGGGTGCTGAGGAGGGAGAAGATGGGGGAGTTATCCGGGGGTGTGGGGAGGGTTAGGCTTGACTGAAGAGGATTTTTAGAGTCAGACTTAACCAGAAGCTGTATCCAAGCTACGCTGCCATCAGCCTGGTAATTCTCATTATCAGCGTATTTAAAGCAGTTAAATATTTGAAGCAGTGTCAAGATTTTGCAGCTCTGTAAATCAGAGGAGCGGTGAGTGTGCAGGAAGCACCCACCCTTGTTCAGTGGTAGCTCAAGACCCTTCTCAGCTGGGACTGAATCTGCCTTCTTTCCTTTTATCTGCTGAGGTGCCTCCGGTGCGCCTGTCCCCCTCCACGACCCTCTAGTCTTCTCCTGGCCTTTTACTTGAAGGTGGCAGCTCAAAACCAACGTGTATCTGAAGTGGGAAGGGCTTCCTGGGCTCTTCATAGCACTTTGAGACCATGGGGCTTAAACTCTCATTGTTTGTTAATAAAGATAAATCCTGAGCAGTTCAAAAAATGATAAAATCCCAGGATTTTAGCCTTTTTTTTTTTTACATTAAAGGAGAAATTTTCACGTGGCCCAACCACAGGTGGAGAGTTACAGAGAAGAGTGATGGTGCCAGCACTGAGGGCAGGGCAAACTGGAGCAAGGAAGTGTTGTAAGGGCTAGATTGGCCCAGCTCATGATAAGGTGTGCCACTGCAAGGAGATACTGGAAGGAGCCGGGCCTCGGAGGCACAACCTGGGCTTCTTGGCTCTGCAGTGGCAGAGAGTAATTTGCGCTACTTCTTAAAGGCATGGGCAGGCAGTGGGGGCTAGTGAATAGCTCACTGACCTACGGCTCAGGAGACTTGTGTGACGGGATCCCCAGGGTGCAGCCTGGGACCATTGGACCGCTGTGTCCCCTTAACTCTCCAGCCTGGGCTGTCTTTCACAATGCCTTCCTAGTGACCAGCAGCAAACCCCTCCAGGTGCTGTGATCACTCAGCACAAGAGCATGTGGAGCCCCACACCCAGCTAGATTGTTCCCAGAGCCACTCATGAATCACACAGAGAAAGGCACCAGAGACAACCCCCCCAGCTCCCTGCCTTGTACCTCAGGAATATACTGTCTTGCACTGCTCAAGACGAGCAATGCAGATTTATTAATTGGTTCACCACTTCATTAATGGAAAGTGGATATACACCAAACTTTGCAAACCTGAGCAGATTTGCCACCCACTTCAGGCAAACTCACTGGTAAAGCTAAACAGTAAAGCACATTTATTGACTACAAAAGATAGATTTTAAGTGATAGGCAAAAAGTCAGAGTTAGTTACCAAAATAAAACATAAGCACGCAGTCTAAACTCTCAACCCTATTAGACTACGCAACAATTAGACTAAGCAGTTTTTCTCACCTCACTGGATATGGCGGTTCATAGCACACAGGTTTCACCTGTGAAACCTGGGCCAGTCCCCTCTGTTGGAGTCTTCAGTCTTCTTCAGAGTGTCCTTGTTGCTTGCAGTGTAGGTGGGTTAAGGAGGAAGGCCGTGCATGTGGCCACTGTCTGTTTTATACCCTCAGTCCATGTGCTTGGAGATGACGAGTCCAGGCACATCTGGTGGGCATTGCTGAGTCCCCAGGCAAGGATGAGCAATTCCCCTTGTGGGGCCTCATGCAGGTGAGTCATTGCATTGTAGCTCTCTGGCTGGACAATGGTTGCTGATGGGTTGTTTGACACCTGCCCGGGTATTGGCTACTTTCCTTGCTGTTGCCTCTGGGGAGCTAATACCTGGCTGATTCCCACAACTTACAGCATGTTTTAGTGACCACCATACAACACAATTCTCCTAACTTCATATGCATCAATGATATACATATATGGATAGAGAAATGGCTTTCAGCAGATCATAACCTTTCCCCTGATACCTTACAAGATGCGCTTTATGTGTAAGATCACAAACATATATATATATAACTGAGGAATATGAGGGTTACAGGGTACACCTCCTAGGTACGCAATGTCACAACCTGCATTCTGTTCCTGGTTCTGCCACTGGCCTGCTTGGGCAAGTCACTTGCCCTGTCTGTGCCTCAGTTTGCCCATTTGTAAAGTGGGGATAATGCTATGTTCTTTCCTTGTGAAATGCTTTTGAGATCTCCATATGATATCAGAGCTGGGCATTGTTGTTATTGCCGTGGGACAACTAATGTGCTATCGCTCTCTCTCTCTCAAATCCTAATGTAGACAAGGCATGGTAATTTTACTGCTCTGTGGCTAGGCAAGGTCAACCATGGGCCCTGGGGTGGGGGCAGGATCCAGTGTTGACCTCACCTAGCTATCTTGTGGTAAAACTTACAGGGAGTTTGTCTCTGCTAGGATTTTAAAGCGAGAAAACTCCCCTATGGGATGTACAGACAAAGCCTGTGTGGTGTGCAGCTTACTTCTGCCTCTGCCAATGTACTTTATATGGCCTTCATCAGCATCGGAGCCACATGGGCAACCAGCCACGCAGCAGGTGAGCAGAGCCATCTATCTAGGTAGTAGAGTCATAGTGTTCGAGGCCAGAAGGGACCACTGACCCCCTGTACATCACAGGCCGCCAACACCACCCAGCACCCGCACACAAAACCCAGCGACTGAAATTAGACCTACGTTTTACAGCCCACAGGGGACTTGACTATTATGTGCCACAGGCAGAGAATAGGAGAGACCGAGGTGCACCAGTGCCCAAGGTCCCTACAATGGCAGGGAGGTGATGAAGTGAGATGGACCCAGATAATCCTGGCAAGTGACCTATACCCACACACTGCGGAGGAAGGGGAACCCCCCTCAGAGTCCCTGCCAATCTGACCTGGGGGGAAATTCCTTCACGACCCCACCTGTGGTGATCAGTTAGACCCTGAGCATGTGAGCAAGAACCAGCCAGCCAAGCAATTGAGAAAGAAAGTGCTTGGTGCCACTCAGAGCCCTGGCCCATCCTGTCCAATGCCCCGTATCCATCCCTGGCCATCCCTGGTGCTTCAGAGGAAAGCAATAACATCCTCCCCGTGACCCTGAATATATTGCTAGATGGGGAATCCCTCTCTAACCACTGCAGGTGGCCAGCTGAAACCCTGAAGCATGAGCTGTTAGGAACATATTGATCTCATCACCACAGTATCTGAGCCATAGCTTCGACCACTCCTCCTCTTCTGGCTCTGCATGGGGGATACATCTCCAGTGCTCCTCTTGCAGCTACCGGGAAAATGCTGAGTGCCCCTGGTCTAGCTATCTCAGGTTACCTGGTCCCCATCACGGCATTTGAACACCTCACCACCTTGAGCATCTCATACCTCATGTTCGAACGCCCCTGTGCAGAGGCAGTTATACTGGCAAAAAGGGGGGTGATGTTTCCCCCCCCACACACTCCTAACCAACACAGCTAGGGGTGTGTGTGTGTGTGTGGGGGGTGGGTATGGAGGGGGGATGGGGAGATTAAAACAAACAAAACAACACTGTAGGGGAGGAGAAAAAATCCATTTCATGTTTCAGCCCAACAGGTGTTTATCTTTAATATCACCTTCCGCTGCATATTGTCTCCTCCAGTGCTGAGATGTGCTAACTGAATGCCCTTCCTGCAGCTATGTCTTCGTTGTGATGTGATAGAGAGAGAGGGAGAGAAAGGTGCTTTTATCCTGCTGACACCTGGGGAAGGAGATACCACCCACCTGTCTCTCACCTCAGATGAGTTAATTCCTGACAAGCCACAGTGCAAATACTGTGATGATAATGCAGGGAGAGGAACCACAGGGCGACTGTGTAGGTTGACAAAGGGGTAAAGTAGGATCTTCAGTGTGTTCCCTTCAAGATGCATTGTTGTCAAAATCTAAAAGGGGCTATGTTATTACAGAAACAGAGAAAATGCCAGCTTGGATCAGCAGAGTTCTCCATCCAGTTCAATACCAACTGCTTCAGAAAATGGGGTAAGAAGGCCTCCTTTATGGGATAACTTGCCTCTAGGGAATGTTCCTTCCTGACCCCCGTTGGGTAGATGTCAGTGTGTGCCATGAAGCATGAGGGTTGAGATCCCATTCAAAATTATTGGATTCTTGTAATCCTTACTTTTATAATTCTGCATATTCTTGTTAGTTGTATACATATCACATCCTTTTTTGAATCCTGCTAAGCTCTTGCTTCTGATGATATCTAGTAGCAATGAGTTCCACAGGTGACTCGTGTGTTTTATGTGGGTGTGGTGGGGGAGAATGTATTTCCTTGTATCAGTTTTAAGTTTCAGTTGCACTGAACATGTGTCTTTGGGTGGTTTGTAACTAGAGTCTCTTCCAAAAAATTTATATAAAACCAACCCCACACAATATATATAAAACCCACCCCACGCAATAAAACCCAGCTACGCCCAACTGTTGGAGTTTGATTCAGATCCTTTCCATCTTGTCAGTTTAATTTAAACCTGAACCTCTCCACAGATGAAGCTTTGCAAAGGGAAATCACTCACTGTGTCTGTCAAAAGAATGAAAAAGACCCAGTTAAGTTGTTTGCTGATTTTTCCGGACAATTTTTCAGAATTCCTCCTTGTTCTGCAGCTGTTGAATTTGTTATTTCAGCTGCGAAAGTCGCAGTAGCTTTGCTCGAACTGCATTTCCTCGCTGTGTGTCAGACTTCCTCTGGCGATGCACAGAGATCCAGCATCACCGCAGTCACGCCTGGGCTGGAGGTTGTCTCCCCAGGTGCATTGAGAAGATTAAAGCCATCTCCAAGTATCAGAGCTGCTGCTGGTTTTGAAGGGAGCCCGCAGACAGTGGGTGGGGGTTTTGTTTTCCAATAGGAGGAACAAAGGCTTTCATGGAGAAGGCACGCCTGGTTCCTGATGTCTACACTTAAACCACTACAGCGGTGCTGCTGTAATGCTTCAGTGCAGGTGGGGGGTTCTCCTGTTGGCGTAGCCCACCTCCCTGAGAGGTGCAGCAAGGTCCATGGGAGATTTCTGCTGTTGACCTAGTACTGTCTACAGGGGTTAGGTCAGCCTTGCAACATCTCTCAAGGTATAGATGTAAGTATGCCGATGTAAGTTCCTAGTGTAGACCAGAGCTGGGAGGCTGGGTGGACAAAAGCGTTGATGCAGGAGGTAAATTTCGTTTCCCGTCATGCTGAAGTGCACAGTTTTCAGGAGTGTCCTCTGCCCCACTGATAGAAGGAGCTGTGTGGAAGATGCACCTGCTTTTTCAGGGATATCTTTACCACCAGACAGAAGCAGTGGTAGAAAAGGCAAACATGCTTTCTATGGTTTAACAGTTTATTCTCCCTCTGGCTTTTGCTGTGAGGAGTAAGAAATTTCCTGCAGAAATCTCACTAAATCGGAAAGATGCTACAACATATACAGGGAAGTGTATTGGCTAGTACAATAAAAGAGAGCTAATTAAATATGTGTAAGTAGTTTCAGGAGCAGCTGCTAACTCTGAGAAGCGAATCTGATGTAAAAATGTCTAAACATCCCATCAGCACAGTTGCTCTTAATTTCATCCTCCTGAAGTTACATAACTGAAGCCCCAGATTTTCAAAGGTATCTAGGCATTGCTGCACTCAGTGTTGCAATGTCTAACTGATTTAGGAGCCTAACTCCCAGTTTGAAGAGGGTTTTAGGCACATAGGAACCAAAATCCCATAGTCAGTCAATGGGATTTAGATTCCTAAGGGCCTAAATCGCTTTTGAAAGAGATAAGGGCTCCTAAATTACTCAGGCATTGCAACTCTCTGTGCAGAAATGCCTAAATGCCTTTTAAACTCTGGGCCGAAGTGCTTACTGCAAAAACCACACTTCCTTCCTCTCCTGAGAGCAGCCAAAGATTTTAGATCATGTACTGATATAAGTGATTTATGAGACACATCTTCCACCTGACCTCTCTCTATCTGGCAGGGTCATATTCTTAAGGATGTTGGAGTATCATGACCTAAAACAATAGCAGATGCTCTGTGCTTCAAACAGCTATCTGCTTTCCAGGGTTCCTTATAGTCTTGGAATGTCTTCAGTGCTACAGATGAAAGCTTTTGCGAAGGAGATACATGTGGCTTCCCTGCGAACTTGCTGGCTGGGGGAAAGCCTCAGGACCATGGACAGAGACTCTAAAAAGGCCATCTGTCTCTTTCTAGGAAGCTTGCGGGTCATGTTCTCCATGGATAGAAGGATTAGTGCAGCCATTTCTTGTATGCATTCACTTTTCCTCGTCTTGCTCAATGGAGAAAAGAGGATCAGAACAATCCTAAAGGCGTTTTCCCCCCAATTGGCCATAGACAAGGGAATTTATTTCCCCCCTCATCTTTGCTGTGGAAGCATGTCTGCGGTATTAGGATGGATGCCCTCTTAGTAGGTGAGCATGTGGTTTGTTAACAAATGCCCCACCCCAGCCCTGAAGCCTTCTGCCAAGCAAACCTGCGTGGAAGGTGTATTTCATGGCATTAAAATGCAGATGTATGGGAACGACTGTAACAGCCTGGGGCCAAGCCAGCGTTGATGACAAGATGAGTCCCACCTGTGGGGAACCAGGTAATGCAGCTATTAAAAGGCAGCAAGGGTCTGCAGCGTGGTGTGGTGAAGAAAAGCTCCAGAATCAGAACACACTAATAGGTGGAGGAAGCCGGGCCAGAAGGCTGAGCTCCGGCCAGAGCAGACTGCCGGAGAAAGAGCCCTGGAGTTGGCTGCGGAGCCGGAGTGAAGTATGAACGGTCACGTCACAATGTCGGACTTTATGTTGAGGACGCATTGAGGATCGCTTGGATTTGTGACCAAGGACTTTAGTTGCTATTAAAACGGCCCCAGGAAGGGATGCTGGGAGCCATAACAGGAAAGAGATGGAGTGCTTGGAGGGGGCTAATAGGGACAGGGTGCTCCGTAACTGACTACACTGCTACAGAGAGAGAGACTTCACAGCAGCAAGGAAGTGAGCATTGTGGGAGAACGGGGAACTTTTCAGCTCAGGCAAAATGAACTTCCCAGGGCAGGGAAGTGAGGAGCAGCGCTTGCTACTTTTTTGTGTCTCAATGAAGCGAGCGCGCGAATTTTGAGCAGGGGAGGGAGGTGGGCTCGGAAGGCTGGGAGGAAAGGGCAGCTCTAACAATCTGCTGCAGACGCCTCGCAAGGCTCTTGTTTGCCTTCCTAAATGGCAGTGCGACACCCTGGTGCTGTCTGACTAAGAGAGAGGTTCTTGCTGCTTTTCTGTCTGCTCCTAACCTTCAGTTGCATGGATCTAGCCGTGGGGGGGGGGGGAGGGGGGGGGGGGGAGGAGTAAGGGTTCTTGTGTTGCTTTCTCTGGGCACGTCAAAGCATATGATCCAGATGGGGGATGTGTGTGCACAGTGTGTGGAGGAGGGGGGTGATTGCTCAGCGTCTGCCTTTTGGCAAACGCCAAGGTACCTTTCTCTCCCTGCCAGCTGTTCCACGCTAGCAATCAAAGCACTGGGAAGTTGTTCCTAGCTGTGGATAACGTTAGGTGACCACAGCATCCCTCTGTGCTCCATGTTCTAGGTAATTACAACCCTGCTGGTCTCGTAGCCAAGCACAGCACGTGCCATGCGTTTATCGTGTAGCTTTTAACTATGAACTCCAGGCTGGTGACGCTGAGGCAGCAGCTTCCCTGTGACTCCTGCATTCTGCCCTTTCACCAAACCCAGATGGCATTCGGCTGCAAGCCGTGGAGGTGGCCTGGAGGTCACCGCCGTATGGCCGATGATCTGACTCTCCCCCAGATCTCTGCTGCTGGTTATTCAATTAGCAAACACGCAGATCCAGAAGCCACCCCTGCACAGCCGCACTCTTGGGGAGATGGAAAATGAGATTGCCTACTGTTCGTTTATGATCCCGGGCAACTTTTTTCAAGATAGGGGGAATGATAAGCTAGTGGATAGGGCACTGGGCTGGGACTCAGGAGATCTAGGTTAGAGTCCCAGCTCTGGCACTGTCCTGCTGGTGACCACAGGCAAGTTGCTTCATCGCTCTATGCCTCAGTTTTCCCATCTGTAAAATGGGGATAATGAGACTGCCCTCCTTTCGTAAATCACTTTGCGAACTACTGATGGAAAGTGCTATATAAGAGCTAGGCATCCCCGCCAATTTCCAATATGGATACTTTATAACTGAATCCCCCCCCCCCCACCGCTTCGATTGGCTGTGACAACCTTCTTCATACCCTGCCCTCATCTAAGTGTCATTGGGCACCATTAACATACTGGTGTGTTCTTCCCCAGAGGTGACTGCATTTCTGTGGTGGATGAAAAGTGTTAGCTGTTGACTAGCTGGCACTTTGGATTGTTTGCCAAAATCCTTTAGTGAGTTCCCTTTGGGAATGAGAGAAATGTAAGCTGTTATTAAGGAGGGAAGGGTACAGAGATGGGGGCATTGTCATAGGCTAAGCAGCTCCATTTTGCTGCTTTCTCCATCAGGGGAGCTGGGCCAGCACCTTGATAGAGGGATTTGTTTTTTCACTTTTCATCGTGTTTTGCAACATGGCTGTTGTTGCATCCCTGACAAACCCGATTTGCTTCCACTTTAGAGCTCTTGATCCCTTACATTCCATTTAACAAACGCTGACAAGTCTGAAACATTCCCTGGGACTGAATCATGCAACAATGCCCTGCTGGTTCCTAGAGGTCTGCTTCCCAAATGCCACTGACAGCCGCCAATGTGAAGGCCGGGGAGGAAGATGAGACGCAGGCCATAGAAGAAGAGAGTGAGCGAGAGAAAGAGGATGGATGGGTGGCGGTGGGGGAGTTGGGTGGAAACTCAGGTGACACGTTAAAGATGACAGTGCAGTGAAGAAGCTTCCAATACTTCTGCTAGTTTCTGGTACAATATACCTTGTGATTGGTTGCTGTTTGGAATAAACAGGCAGCTGAAGTGTCAATGGCTGGGAGACTGCAAAAGATCTGTAGTGGGGGAACTAGCAATTGCCAAGTTTCTCTATTGCATCTCAGATAGAAAAGGTATTTAGAGTATCTCTCTCTCTCCCCTAGGCTGCGTTGGTCATACAGAGGGAGTGGGTGAGAAGGGAGGGATAGTTCAGTGGTTTGAGCATTGGCCTACTAAACCCAGGGTTGTGAGTTCAATCCTGGGGGGATCTGGGGCAAAATCAGTACTTGGTCCTGCTAGTGAATGCAGGGGGCTGGACTCAATGACCTTTCAGGGTCCCTTCCAGTTCTCTGAGAAAGGCATATCTCTCTATATAAAGGAAAATACCAGTCTGGCATCCTGTGCAGGGAATGAGGGGGTTGCTCAGAGCATCACTGCATCTGAATTGAGGAAGCAATGCAAGAAATCACAGGGCTTCTCAGATAGCTTTAGATCCAGTCCTGCAAGGTTCTGGATGCCCTCAGAGTCCATGAGAGTTACAGGTTCTCCTTGTTTCTCAGGATCTTGTTTTATTTTCATGCAGAATAGGTGTGAGAAACTGTGCCCGCGTGCGTGTCTGTAGTGGGGCGAGAGTGAGCCAGTTCCACATGTCTGGCTGTAATACCAATGTGAGTAAATTTGACTTGATCCTGCTGTTTTGTCAATAACCTGGAAAGTTTTGAAATAACGGCTTCAAAATGCTCAAATGATACGTTGTTCTGCAGTCTGATTCCACTGTTGCAAACACTTCTCAGGAACAGGTTTACCATACACGTAGCATTTTTAGAGCTCTCCGATCCCTGCTAGTGTTCTGCAGCGGTCACCAGAACAAAACAAAAAATCCTTAAGGCCGGATTTTCAGAAGGGGGGGCAGTGATTATAGGGGGCCCAGGGTTCTGGGAGACCAACATGAGGCACCTTAAAAGGGTCTGATTTTCAGAATGTGCTGGCCACCTGCCTTCTGCAAATCTCAGACCCTTTATAATGTTTCACACTGAATACCCAAACACTGAGGGTGTGGGCTTCAGTGATTTGGAGTTCCTTAAAGGGAGCTAGGTGCCTGAAAACCTTGCAGGATCTGGGGCTAAGTCTCTTCTGAAAATCCTGGCCCCAGTTTGCACATAGGAAGGTTTGAATGGAATGAGAGGAAGGATGGTCCAGTAGTTAGGGGCACTAGCCGGAGATCTGGCTCTGTCATTGAATTTCTATGAGACCCTGGGCAAGTCATTTTATCTCTTTTTGCCTCAGTTCCCTATCTTTAAAATGGGAACAATAACAAGGTGTGATATAAGGTATTATATTTCCCCACCTGCAATCTCTTATGTAATGCTTTTCATCATTAGATCTCAAAGTGCTTCATGATCTTTAATGTGTTTCTCCTCCCAGCTCCCCTGGGAGGTAGGGCAGGGATATTATCCTCATTTTACAGATGGGAAACTGAGTCAAGGAGCAGCTAAGGGACTTGCCCATGGTCACACAGGAAGTCTGTGGCGGAGCAGGAAATTGAGAGCTAGCATGGTAAGAATCAGCTCCGGGTATTATGAAATTACCAGCCAAAAGTTTTGTCTTTTCTCCCACAAAACTCTCCATGATTTCAAAGGCGGATTAAAAATTTTGCCTCTGTCCAGACTTCAGAATTTGGCCCCATGCAGTAGAGAAACCAGATGAGAGGAAATATATTTCCCAGTGGGTTGGAGGAGAGTCAAATGAATGACTGGATGGAATACTCAAAGTTAGTATTTTAAGGGCATTTTTGCCAATGGAAATAACATCATCAGTGCAAGGGACAGTAGTTTCACCTATAAGCTATAATCTCTCTATGGAGCTGTTAATGAGGCCTATGAAAAACACCTCTTCTCCAATGGTGGTGCCCGTTCAATTACTAGAATGAACCACTTCCTCTGACTGACCCCGGCTCCTCCTGCCAGCTCCTCCTGCATGGCTCCAGCAGTAAGTGATACTCAATAAGTCTGTGTCCGAGTGAGCCGTGATGCCCTCTAGTGGCTCTATGTGGAGAGTAGCTGTGAGACCTACTACTAGTGCAGGGGTAGGCAACCTATGGCACACGTGCCGAAGGCGGCACCCGAGCTGATTTTCAGTGGCACTCGCATTGCCCGGGTCCTGGCCACAGGTCCAGGGTTCTCTGCATTTTAATTTAATTTTAAATGAAGCTTCTTAAACATTTTAAAAACCTTATTTACTTTACATACAACAATAGTTTAGTTCTGTATTATAGACTTGTAGAAAGAGACCTTCTAAAAACATTAAAAGGTATCACTGGCAGGTGAAACCTTAAATTAGAGTGAATAAACGAAGACTCGGCACACCACTTCTGAAAGGTTGCCAACCCCTGTACTAGTGTTTACTGGAAGAGATGTCGTTTCATTGAAGTGACAAGAGATCAGAGTGTGTGGAGTGGAGGAACCAGGGTTCTTTATCCTAGTTTCCTCATGTTTGTGGCTAAGAGATGATACAGTAATTACGTCTGTCTGCAGCAGGTGGATTAATTGTAAGAGCACTGGCTGCTTTGCAAAATGTTGTGGGAAATAGTGATTGTTTTCCTTTTTTTCTATCGTTTTCTTTCCCTTTAAAGTTCTGTTTCTGCTGTGAATGTGGCGGGGCAGTTCTTAATGACCATTGGGAATGATCTGAGACATTAAAAAAATTTTTTTTTGTTTTGCACCATTGTTGCTGTATTTCCCCCCCCACCCCCCAGTTTTTGTTTCTTGCCAGGACGGCAGGTGAGAAGCACAGAATAGCAGGAGCAGGAGGAAGTGCCCTGCAAATGCTGTCCTGGGGCGAATATCCTGTCCCCTTCTCCATGACACAGAAGAGCTCTAAATGCAGCTCCGCTTCCTAGGGGTGGGCATGGTTTGGGGAGCTCACATATGACTCTGTTGGGGCTTCTCATGCAACCCCACCCAATGGATGGTCAGTAGTGGGACATGGATCGGCCATTAGTTACCCCACATGTGGTTGCTTAGAAGAGCAGTAGGGGCCACTGAACAGCTTCACTTCTGCTCAGGAGCCTGGATAGGGGAGCAGTCGTTCACCCCAGCCCCTGGGTGCTATGAAGGCTCCTAGCAAGGCTGGCTGCAGAGGGTGGGATTTAGCCACAGCAATGAAGTACCTAAAGGCCTCCGTTCAGCAGAGCATTTAATGCGTGTGCTTCGCTTTGAGCATGTGTTCAGCTCTCATTGACTTCCCTGGGGCTTAATCAAGTGCTTAAAGTTAAGTTTGGTACTCTGCTGGATCAGAGCTGAATTGTATCTCATCCAGGGTCCCCCTGCTGCAGTCTCAGAGTGGCCTAGAGACAGGTGTGACTGGGGGGTGAGTTGTGCGGGAAGGGAGTGAGATTTGCAGTGTCTCCTTAGGAGCTCTCTCACCCATGCGCCTATTAGCGCAGAGTTCTCAAATCACTACCGTTGGCTGGCCAGGTGGAGATTAGCTGAGAGTTTATGACAATCCCAGCTGGCTAGTTATTCGTACTGTGCTAGCTCCTAGAGTTTCTGTAATAGACAAGGGGGCCATTGAATTTAATGCTCATGCCAAGGTGCACAATCCTGGAACCACTATTCAGCCACACAACAGATGCTGCGTCGGAACGAGCAATGCACGCTTCCCCCACGCACCCTTGGCCAGGTGTGTCTGGACTTTGGTCCCCGTTTAAGGATGGGAGTTCATTACAGCCTCCGTGGCCCATTGAATTCTAGGTCGCTCTGCTGGGAGTGCCAGCAAGGGGGCCAGGTGGTTAGTGTCTTTTTCTTCCCACTGAGACCCACCAGCTGGTTTCTCTCAGGTCTCCAAGCTGCCATCAGATGGTAACAGCTTCCAGCCATTACCAAGCTGGGGTGGGTTTGACCTGGTGGCCTAAGGTAGATTAAAATCAGAGACCTGGGTGAATGTCTCCATGTCCCCTCAATCCTACAATTCCCGACCTGGTAGTGATGGGCTTGGAAATGTCTCCTGGAGGTCAATCCTCTGCTTAATCTCTGCAGTGGAAACAGCTTAACTCACCCATGAATTATCTGGCAGGGCTCAGCCCTGAGCAGTGCAGATGCTTTCTTAGATCTGCACCGAATTCAAAGCTGAAAGTCCCCCATCTCCACCCAGAGAGAAGGCAGGAAGCTTCTTGCTTGTGAGCGTGATCCTGCCATGCCCCGCCTGGGTGCGTGCATGCTGTCAGCTCAGCTGCAGTGAATGGGTTTTGCTGAAGCCCTCAAAGGAAGGTTCTTATAGAAGATCACTGCCACCTTGGTCCTATTTTCCTTCCTTGTCCCTCATTTGTCATTTCACACCACTCCAGCCCTCTGGCTGTCTGGCAGCTCCCTGGATCCCAGAGCTATGTGGCAGCAAAGGGTTCTGTTTCCCCTTCTGTCATGGTCTCACCTTCCTCTCACCTATGCAGTGTTTCCCCTCTCCTCCTCCAAGCAGTCCTTCTTGCCCTTCCCGTCATTAACGGTCTCTTCCCCATCGTTGCTCTTGTCCCGTTTAAACTGAAAGCTCTTCAGGGCTGGGGCCATGTCTGACCCCACAAGTGTAAAAGCACCATGTATATTTTTGGCTCTGTATGAATCTGTCTGATTGTGACAGATAACTAGCACATCAGGCTTAATGATAGAAGCACACTGCCCACCACCAGTTCAAGCAAAGGGCAGTGGAGTCACCAGAGCTTTGTTCCCAAACTAGGGCTTGGAGCAGTGGAGTGGTCATCGCTTGGCTAGGTCTGTTTTCTAGGTGACAGCTTTAAAAACATGTCCTCTGGCTGTGGTGATCTACAAGAGCCTTAGGCCGTCTCTCCTTGCTTCCATGATTGTGAGATTTTGCTCCACATTTCAGTGACCCTCGGAGAGATCTGTATCTTCAGATCTCTTCAAGGCATGATTAAAATAGGGGGCAAAAAAATCTCTCAATCCTGGAAGCAAGGAGACGCCCTCAGGCATAAGCGCTTGCTCTTGATTTTTATATAATATGCATTTTTCACAGGACTGGAAGGGACCTTCTTGGTCATCAAGTCCAGTCCCCTGCTATCACAGGCAACCCCATCATATAATCCCATTCACAAATTTGTCAAGCTCCATCTTCAAACTACTTAGGGTATTTGCCCCCACTACTCCTCCAGAAACTTACTCCTCTGGTGGCTAGAAACCTTCTGATTTATTGCTGGCCAATTTATACCCCTTTGTTCTTGTTTTCAAACACTGGCACATAAGTTAAGGTGCCTAGTCCTGTAGCTGGATGCTTGAATTGCTCCCAGGTACCAATATGGGCATTTAGGGGTCGAAGTGCCCGTTTATAGAATAATGTTTTGCTCTGTGTTTCCTCCACCACTCATCTTTTAATGGAGATACTGGGTTGGATTTTGGAGGTGGGAAGCTGGGCCTTGAACCTGGGTTGGGGAGTAGCAATCAGGGGCATGGCTGGTGGGACGGGGATGTGTAGTTAGTGGACCTGTCTCATTGTCATTCTTGTCCTGCTTCTGTCTGGTTGTGGGAGGCAAGAGGAACTGTCCCCTTCAATTGGGATGCTTTTTGCAAGCAATGTTGGTTCCACGGCTGGTGTCGTTAACAGCGCAACGTTCCCTCTTTGCAGAGTTATGTCATGCCCAGACCACCACAGGGCTCCATGAGGATTTATAGAAGATGCCCCGGGTCTTGGCGCCTCTGGTGCTCCTTCTGGTGTGGCTAATGAAGATCGCCGCCAGCCCCCACTCCCTGAGGATCGGTGAGTAAGAAACTTCCTGCACACGCTGGGTTTAATCACCCTTCCAAGGTGCTTGTTGCTGCCGATGCAAATACAAAGCCTGAGGCTGCTATCGCTCGCCCTTGTCTTACTCCACACATGGGCGCTTGGGAAAGTGAGGCTGATGTTTAAACCTGTGATTTAGTCACACAAACTCTCCATATCAAGCCAGCAGTCTAGTGAACCAGGCCCCTCTAACTGCCTAGATTTAGCTCTCTGCTAGGGATGGTGCTGTCACTACATGAGCATAAATCAAATGCAGCTTGTGGTGAGTATTCATGTTTGCATTGTTTTCATCAAGTTAATGCTACCCTATGGGGATCTTTTATATATAAATTTGTGGTGAAAGCCACCTGGGAAAGAGGCGCTATGGAATATAACTTGATTTTTTCCTTGGCTTTCATGCCGAATGCTCCTGTAAGCGCTGTACAAACAAACAACAAAAAGTCTTTCCACAGCAATATTTTTTTTTGTCCTCACATTGGGGAGAGTGAGAAATGTTGAACTCCAGTTGAATACAGTTTAGCAGCATTATAGAGCCGTTAATATCACCAAGACTCGTAATTCACAAGGGACCCACATTTATTCAGCCCTCCCTGTGTGTATTAAAAGGCATTTGGGAAGCAGGGACCATCGGTGTTTATTCACTGCCTGGGTGGGTTAGAGAAAAGAAATGAAGCCAGAAACTCCGGTAATGAAACTTGCCTTGTATTGACACTTCGCTCTGCTGTTAAGAAAGGAAACAGCTTTCCCCTCCTGCTGTCTCTGGAGCTGTGAGCTGCTTTTATTAACTCTTTGTAGCAGATAAGAGGCTAATCTATTTCCTTCCCAGTTTGTGATACACGCAGGTGACAGCTGGAATAAACCCATTTCTCCCCTTTGCTAGTAGAGCATGGCACAGTTGAGAAATACGGCAAGGGCTGATCATGCGCTGGCTGGGGTTGGGGTGAGGGATGTCTCCATTCCTGAGGTAACTGTACCTCTGATCCCTTCGTGGCCTCCTTGTGGGCATGCCAGACCTTAAGCTATCACCGTTTTGAGGGTGGAAATCATGTTCTTCTCTCCCCAGACTGGGGAGGATTTAGGTTGCAATTCCTCCTGTCCTTCTGACCACTTCAGCAAGTCTGAGTTTAGTTCAGTACTTGCCCTCCTGTCCGCTTCCAGGGGCTACGACAGGGATAACCAGTGACCAACCAGCCTTGAGAAAGCAAGAGACGTACTTAGAATAAAAGCATTACAGGAAAAAACATATCTTAAAAACAAAAACCTAGCTTATAGTCAGACCTGTCATCTGTCATTCCAGGTGTCACTCATCTTCGTCATGTTTCATAATCCTTCCAACTAGAGCTGGCTGGAAAATGGAAATCCCTTCCCGTGAAATGTACCACGTTTTAAAAAAAAATGCGTCCCAAACATGGACAAAAAGTCAAATCTGTGAAGCTTTCTGCAAGAAGGACTTTCAAGAAAAAAACCCTTTTTTGGGAGATCTGAAAGGCATTTTTCGGCTTCTCGCCTGCCTGCCAGGACTTGGACTTTGGAAATGAAATCAACAAGAGCTGTGGGAGGGGCAAAGAGTGCTCAGCCTGGCAGCCCTCCTGGGAAGCTTTTGTCAGTTTCACTTTTTGCCTGTGGAAAATTTCAGTTTTGCAAAAAGGACTTTTTCCACCTGGTATTCTGATGAATATTTTCCAACCAGCTCTACTTCAGAGCCTTCCTGCAGGGTCAGTCCCCCTTGGTCACAGCAGTCGCAGGGGTTCTTGGATCATTTCATTTCTTTGTTTGCTGGGCCTCTTGAACATGCTCAAAACCATGCCATGCAGTTTCCCCCAGAGGTCGGTACTTCTGCAGACTTGTTTACCTTGTAGGGATTTGCATTAATTACTCCCCAGTGAATTTAGTTACTTGTAATTCATTCATGCTTTAGGTGACTTCCTCCCACTCCATTGCTGGTCTTCTTTCAAGAAAGAAATTAACCCCTTCATACCCAGTGGGTAACAATACAGGGGAGGAGGGGAAACTGAGTCACATACATTCTTTTATTTAAAAAACAAATCAAAAGGTTCTGGGTATTTTATGTCTCCAGCATTTGTGGTTCACATGTGACAACCGCACTGCATCATCTCCGCTGATCGGGCCTCATTTCTTGCCTATTGGCAAATCCTCTGCCCGGCCCAAGTAACTGGGGAGGGCACTGGGGCTATTTTGTGTGGGCAGCAGGTGTAAAATGTTCTCTATGGACTGCAAAGGAAGGTTGTTGAAGCTGTAGCTCCACAAGAGTCTGCAGCATCTGTGTTTGCTGCATCTCCCTCTCCTTTTCCTGCACCTTTCTCCTGTCCGCTTATTCCTTCTCCAGATTGTCTGAAATATTCATCCTCTAGGCCTCTGCTCATGGTCCGATTGTGGCACTGGCTTGTGGGATCCTGCTGAACATGTCATCCCGAGTCCTCCTCTTTCTCCTCTTCCTCTGGCTCAGGCATTCCGCGGATGTGGAGGGGGAACCTCGCAAGGCCCTAGCGGCAGCCGCTGTGGATAAAACACCCCGAGGTTCCATTGTCAGTATAGTCACAACGGAAAGCGAAAGTTAAGGTTCAGAACTCTTTGTTCCCTTGCTCCCGTAAGGTTTTACACCAGACCTGCTTCTTGTCACTTCTGCTTTGGAGGGTTTGTGCACGGCGCCGTTCATGGCACCGGCCCTGGGGCATACGGCCTGCCAGGGGCGAGGGAAATGAGGAGGGAAACAGCTCAGCTGCGTGAAACTATGAGAATAGGGCAATGGCACGGAATCCTGGCACCCTTTTCCACCAATTGTGGTGATTTCAGCTGATATCTCACTCTTGAGGGTGACAAAGGCAGAGAGAGCGCAGCTGCTGCTGTTGTCCCAAAGCTGCCTGGGCCCGCGTGCTGCTAGTGTGTGTTCTGCAATGATGCCTGCTGAAGTTATCGCTGACTGGCATGAGAAAGTGTCTGACTGTGGAGGAAGAAATAAGGCAGCCATCCCTAGAGACCTTTGGGAGAGGATTGCAGAGTACCTCCAGGAAAGTGTCATTGAGATCTCACAGGAAGATTCAAGGGACATCCCCGTGCCCCTAAACAAACTGCTCATTATGTCCTCCTCCCCCTGCCTCACTCTACAGAGGAAAGAAAAGGAGATAGCAATGCTACCTCCCTTTGTTGTACCATTGCCTTTTCTAATATGAGTACATTAGTGAAAAGTCGATAGCCATGTCTTGTTAAGTTGGGGATGTAATGCGTTGCCCCCCTCCCCTCCAGGGGGTACCACCTGATGTACCGGGGCACCACAGAGCCCGCCGGTTCCCCTGTCTGGGTTCCCTTACACTGTCCTACTGAGCCAGGCCCTCAGGCCTCCTTCAGCAGACGTGCAGGTAGGGCCACACCCAGCTGCAGAAAGACACAGACCCTGAGATCAGCTCAGAGTGGGAAGACTCGGCTCGGGGATTGCCCAGTTCTCAAATGCACACCCCCTCTGGAGTGTAAACCCCAAATGGTCCTGTCTTGCGCTGCACAGAAAACAATACAGCGCAAGCTCATGACATTCACTCCCTCCCTCAATGGGGAGGAAGAGATGCACAGATTTTTGCCCCCCAGTTATGAATTGCACAAACTGGTTTAGAGGGGAAAAGGACAAGTTTCTTAACCACAAAGGATAGATTTTAAGTGATTATAAGGAATAGCAAACAGATCTAAGTAGATTACTGAGCAAATAAAGCAAACATGAAAACTAAGATTAATACACTAAAGAAACTGGCTACAAGTAGTAATTTCTCACCCTAAATGTTGTTTTAAGCAGGTTGCAGAGTTTCTTGAAGACAAATTGCTCTTGCTTGTAGCTTAGAACTCCAGGTATTCCTTTCACAGGCCAGACACCTTCTAGTCTGGGTCCAGTCCTTTCTTCCCCAGATCACTGTTTTCAGCAGTCATCTTGGGTGGGGATTCAGTGAAGAACCGACCCTGATTAACTCACTTCTCTGCCTTAAATAGGATTTACATATGGCGGGAATCCTTTGTTTCCCAGTTTAATCCCCACCCCATTTGTGGAAAAATGCTAGCAGTCCAAGATGGAGTCCAATACCAGGTGACATGATCACATGACCCTGCAGTGTCAAAGCAGCCATAAATCCTCAGGAAGGTGGGAGATTAGCATTGTCAAAGTCCTATTGTTCTCTCTAATGGCCCATCCACTAACCAGCCTGACTGACTGCATTTAGTCTGGTGGGCAAACACTTTTGAAATTGATACATAGACAATATTCCTAACTTTAGATACAAAAATGATACATGCATACAAATAGGATAATCATAGTCAGTATATCATAACCTTTCCAATACCTCACATGATCCATCTTGCATAAAACATATCTTAGTTATGCCATATTCATATCATAACAATCTCTCAATGAAGAATATGGGGCGCAGTGTCCCAGGGGGCACCATCAGTACATCATTATAATTGGAAACACATTTATATACTTATCCAAGGTTCCTTCCCTTGCAACGGGCTCACTCATACTTGACTGCCGAGACTGACTGGACTGTGGTGGAGTCTCAAACGGCATAGCTGGACCCTGCGGTCGCATGTCCCCTATCCTCCTCGCCTTCCTCCTCATCCTTGTCCTCACTCTTCATGGCAGGGTCTGCATCTTGGACTTCTTGGAGGTATCCCCCGTGGTCTGCGGGGTGATGATGGGGTCTCCGCCAAGTATGGCATGCAACTCTTTGTAAAAGCAGCAGTCTGCAATGCGCCACCGGATTGTCTGTTGGCCTCCCTGGCCTTCTGATATGGCCAGCCTCAGTTCATTGGCTTTTACATGGCACTGCTGCTGCTCCGCTGTCATACCCCTTCTCCTGCATCTCACGTGAAATATGCTTGTGGACTTCCACATTTCTACGACTGATCCATAGCTGTCCCCTGTCAGCTTGGCAGTTGCACACAACAGTGGAGAGCTGCTACGGCATTCAGGAAAAGGCTTTTCAAAATGCATGGGATTTTGAGGGGAAGTAAGGGCATCTAGTCGCCTTGGCCCCTGGGCAGTGGAGTTAACGACTGTGACCGGAGCAGTCAAGCATTGTGGGACAGCTGCTGGTGAGCTGTGAGGGTCAACATAGGTAACGCAGTGTCTACACTTGCACTGCATCAGTTTCTGTTCATCGACCAGGGCTCAGCGTCGCTCAGGGAGGTGGTGTTACTGTGTCACCACAACAGGCCACTTACGTCGGCAGGAGACCAAGTGAATTGTGGACACATGCACCACTAGGACGATGCAAGATGGCTTAAATCGACCTAACTTTGTAGAGCAGACCAGGCCTGAGTCTCAGCTTTGTAGACTCGAAAGGTAGTTCAGACAGGCTTTGATGATGCATCACAGCCTTTTGGATGCTTATCCAACTCCAACCCCCAGCATGTCTATGGTTGTATTTTTGGTCACTACCATGAACTAACAGCAGTATGGTTCAGCGGAGAGGCCCGTGGGAGTTAGGACTCCTGGGTTCTATTCCTGGCTCTGGCTGTCATCTGTTGTGAGCTTAGGCAAGTCATCTCAGGTCCCTTTACTTATTCAACCACTTGTGAAATGAGAGAGTTGATACTTGCCCTCGGAGTTATGAATCTCAACTTTGTGAGCCCTCAAGAATCCCTCCTGTTAAGTCATTAGTGGCTGGCAATGTATGTAGCAACATTGGTACTGACCCCTACCCTTTTCTAAGAATGGGAACTGGGCATCTGGATTCTTTAAGCAGCTTTGAAAATCTCAACCTGAGTTTCTAACATTGTATGAGGCCTTGAGTAAAATTTTCAAAACTTCCTAAAGGATTTAGGGCCGTAACTCCCATTTTCAAGGGAGACTTGGGCCCTTAGGAGCCCAAAGTCCCATTGAAAATCATTGGGATTTAAGGTCCTAAATCACTTAGGTGTTTCTGACAATTTCAACCCCTTGTCTATGCTGGGAAATTACATCGTCTTAGAAAACATGGTAGCTCTCTCCACCTGTTGTCTTTTGTTTAGATTGTGTGCTGTTCAGGACAGGGACTGTCTCTTTGTGTTTGCATAGCACCTAGCACAATAGGGCCCTGATCCATGATGGAGGGCCCTAGGCCTACTCTAATACAAATACAAAATGTGTGAGTAGTTATTAAGACAGTGTTAAATGCACTTAGTATGGTCATAAGAACAGCCAGACTGGGTCAGACCAATGGTCCAGGTAGCTCAGTATCCTGTCTGCCAACAGTGACTGGTGCCAGATGCTTCAGAGGGAATGAACAGAACAGGTCAATTAGTGAATGATCCATCCCCTGTCATCCAGTCCCAGCATCTGGCAGTCAGAGGCGTAGGGACACCCTGAGCACGGGGTTGGATCCCTGACCATCTTGGCTACTAGCCATGACAAGGAAAGTCATGATTAAGGGTATGTCTACACTGCACAGTTGTCGCCAAAACTTTTGTTTTTCATGAGTACTTTAAAAAGCCCCCCCGCGAAAGACAAAAGTTTTGCCGATGCAAGCAGCCGTGTGAATGTGGCTTTGTTGGCAGAAGCACTCTCCTGCCGACCAAGAGTATGCCGCTTGCGGGGCTGGAAGTATTTTGTCCCTAAAAGTGCCGACAAAATACTGCAAAATAGCGTTCATGCATGCTGACTTTTAGCAACAAGGCTGTGTCGACACAGCCTTGTTGCTAAAAGCTGCGGAGTGTAGACAAGCCCTAAAACTGTGTTGATGGCTTGTGGTTAACCTTCCTATCCATCTCATAAAACTACCAGCAGCTCACATGAGTTTTAAATGCACCTGTCTTTACCCACAGTCACTCTAAATAGCCTTGAACATCGTGTTAGACAAGGTGCTCACGCATTTTCTTATGTGATGCAATTTTCCAGCATAACTGAGGCCTTAATGGTCGATATCAAGGCAACTACAATAACGTCTGGCCGCGGATTGCTATTTCCGAGTGTAGACAAGGCCTTATTTTGCCTTGGGACCTAAAGGAACTGACTGAAGCTGGGTTAACACTCCAAGCAAGGAGCAAATGAGCTGTATGCACCAAGAGGAGGAGCGGTTGCTGGAAAACCTTTCCACTTATAAATATGAATTACATTTAAGAAAACAAAGCTCCCAGTGGGGCATTAACTCTTCTGAGCTCCTCTGGCTAGTTGTAATTAGCGCACTGCTTGCCCACTTATCACACCTATTCTGGGAACAACAGATTTAAGTGCCACCTATTCAGAAGGGAAAGGAACTAATTACACCTAGCCAGAGGGGAGCAGAGCGGAGAGGAGAACAGCTGAACTGGAAAAAAAAGTAGGTCAATAAAACACATATGTGATTAGCTGACTCCTGTATACCGGACTTGAACAGCAGTCTTGTTAAAGGATTAAAAATAATCCTTTTTTAAAATCAACCACAGGTAGGGCAATACTTGGAAAGCTGTGGACACCCCTGCACCGCATAACTTTGTGCCCAAGTGGACATGTGTGAGCAAAGCCATTATTATAAATAAGGCATCACTTTACATCCAGAGATCTCTAAGCGCCTTACGTTTGGATTGCAGTAGTGCCTCAAGGCCCCAGTTAGGGATCAGACCTCACTGTGCTATAGGCCCTGTACACAGACATCATCAAAAGGGCCGTCCTTGCCCTAAGGAACTTGCCGACAATGAGGTGACAGATGGAAACTGTTTGGTGTAATAACGAATAGCTATAGCATGTCCCCTGCCTAGCATCTTGTAGGCATCACAGCAGAGGTGAAGCTTAAAGAAAGTCCTGGAAGAGGATGTTCTTTTTACAGGAGTTCCTCCAGTGCATAAGAGACAGCATGGGATGTACCTTCATCTCCATTTTTCACAGGCAGAAGAAGTGAGGCACGGGGGGGTGTTGGGGGAGGTAATTTGATTGACATCAGACTGCAGATCAGAGGCAGGGTTAGGATTGGAACTCGTGACTCTCAGGGTACATCTATGCTACAGAAGCTGCAGCCGTGCCAGTATAGCACCATGGTGTAGATGCATCCTGCATCGACAGAAGGGTTTTTTGTGTCAGTGTGGGTAATCCACCTCTCCGCCAGGTGGTCGCTAGTCAACAGAAGAATTCTTTAGTCGTCGTTGTTCTTATATTTCATTCAAGGTTGTCCGATCACATTCTTAAAGGAAACTTTAGATTGGGGGAGAAGGAAAGGGGGGGGACCTAACATAACATAAATAAAATCCTTGCTGATGCATGTTCTACTACATTAGTGTGGCTGTGACATTGTAAATGTTTCATTGTTTTCCCCTGTAAAGAAACCCCAGTCAAGTCCATTAAGGTGAAATAGATTCATTGTTATTCTTCGTTTGTTACTGGAGTGTGGAGGAAGGTGCAGCAAAGTACAATATTCATTTGTTAGCTATTCCGTCTCTTAATTTTGTTTTTACAGTTCTTCTAGTAGAGTGATATTTTATTTATGCTCCCCGAGATATGCGCATAAATCCCTAAACCAGCCACAAATATGTCAGCCCTGTCAACAATTCATCTTCTGGAAATGCCCTTTGATTTCTTTTGACTTTCCCCCACAAATCCCCATCCCAGTGACTGACTGCCTCGGAAGAGTTGTTGTAGCCGTGTTGGTCCCAGAATATTGGAGACACAAGGAGGGCTAGGTAGCATCTTTCACTGGATCAACTTCTGTTGGTGAGAAAGACAAGCTTTCGAGATTCTTTGACCTGAAGAAGAGCTCAGTATAAGCTCGAGAACTTGTCTCTCTCACCAACAGAAGTTGGCCCAGTGAAAGATATTACTTCACCCACCTTGCCCGCCTGGAAAGAGAGCAGCTGATAAAAATGCCACTTCTCTTAGCCCTAGCCTTCAGGTCCTTGATGGGACTTCTAAAGATGCCAGTCTTCCCAGACAACCAGGATACAGTGGGCACTTCCAAGATAAAAAGGAGTCCAAGCCCTGTGGGGAAAAACCTACTGATGCTGTTCTGTCCATGACATCTGCCTGCTGAAAGAGGGCCTGCAGTGCCCATGTCAGTTGAGGTCTGTCATCTAACCCATTCTTGTCTAAATGAGCAGGCAAAATGTTTTGCCTTGTGCGGTTTCAGAACCGGTCTCTTTATTTGAGGCAGGGGGTCAGTTTTCTTTCCATTCACTAAATCCTGAAGTGATAACCAGGCAAAACTCCCTGTAGCAGCATATTGTCAATGTTTGCCTGAAACATCCCACCTTGTTAGCAGCTGATGATCCTTCTGGGAAAAGATTAGGTGGGTTCTGCTAACTCACTGAGTCGGGTGGCTCATTAACACCACCTGAATGCAGGGAAATGGGAGTGGCTCTCTGAGGACAGAGGGTCTAGAATGTGGGCTAAGCAGCTCTGAGGGAGGAACTCTGGGAGCAGTCAAGCATGAGGAGAAGCTTTGAGCTGAACTTCGTTACTTTGTTTTCCTTGTTAATAAAATCAAACCGCAGGGGTAAATTTTTTGAGTGGACTTCGTGTATAGAGCAGGCTGAGAAAAGTGCCCACTCTCACTCCCATTGAAAGCTAAGGGGTATGTTGCCTGAGTAGGGATCTCTGGATATGGGCCACCAAGAGAAGAGCTGAACCTAAGTAGCTTCTAAGCACCATTCTCACCTGACATTCTCCTCTGTAGTGAAGGGCAGGAACCAACTGTCCTACAGCAGGAGGGCAGATTTTAGCCAAAGCCCTGCTTTTCTGAAAACATCCAGACAGAGCAGTTAGGTTTTTAAGGTCCCATCAGAAAGATCTCCAGATGGTAACCTGTATGGTTCTTAATTAATCTGCCTAACTCAGCCCTGACAGCATTTGAACCACTGGTCTCTGGGAACTAGGGATCCCAAACAAATCTCGGAATGTCTTTTCTGCCTCCTCTTTGCTTACTCTACATTGATCTTGTCATTTTATTTCAATCTTAGTCATTCAAGTGAAATCAATAGAAGAGACCATCCATCCACCTTGCATACGCAACCTGCCGCATTGAGCCCATTTCAAAGGAACCCCAAATTTGCCCAGTACAGCTCTGCTCCAGATTCCTTGGAAGACCTTTCTATTATGCAACTGATATTTGTCAGTCACTTGAGTAATTGCGTAAGACAGGTTTCTCTGCATGACTTCCCCTCTCCACCCCATGCCTCCGTTCTTGGCTTCCTTAACTTCAGTACACCAGACAGCCTGTGAAATTCATTGCCCTGAAGGGTCACAGATCCAGATGCTGTGGCTGGATTTTCTAAAAGGCACTGGGATAATGTTATGACCCTTCATAACCGCTGTAGTCATGCAGGCTAAGAGAAGGGTAATCACATTTTGTGCTTTAGATTGTCAATTGTGTGTTGCAAAGGGGATTGTATAGCACTGCACAAATGGGCCAGGGCTTCACCTTCCTCTGATTCATCGGGCTGAGCCATCATCTTCCAGACACAGGACACTAAGCGTGATGGACGTATGGTGGTTCCCATGTTAAATACACTCAGCCATGGCTGGCAAGCCCAGTGAATCTTCTCAGATTTAAAACAATAATGGGCTGGCCTTTGACACCCTTACTCACCGTTGTGACTACTTGCAGAGTAAAGGAATATTCGGTGTGAACACTGAAATGACAGAGGAGATGCTGTCTTATTGTATATGTGGATCTGTCCCAGAGCGGTATGTCTGACGTTTGTGCTGGCAGAGTCTAGTTATCTAGTCTGGTCCCTTCCTCAGTGCTTGCTAGCTTTACTGCCGCTACAGCTGTAGTCAACGCTTGTTACTCTCGATAAGCAGACCTACCGTATCTGCTTTGCAGGCGATGGAGGCTGGCCAGGGCTGAGCACCTGGAAAGCAGGAAGAAAAGAGTTGGATTCGGTGAGACAAACGACCCCTTTGAGCCTTGTTTGTGCATCTGTGCTGGGTTTGTTCCCTCCCCTGCTTCCACTGGACTGAATTATCTGTACTGATCTCTTAGTGTCTGGTAATATCCGACAGGCATGTAAAACTGGCACTGACGGATCAATGTTGTATGGAGATTGGTGGCTTTTGCCCAGAAAGGCCCCAAGCTTTGTTCTGATTCATATGTGTGCATAAACTGTCTTGACGGTGAAATCACTGCCTGGCTGTGGGTGCTGATCAAGCCACACGGTTAGCAAGTTAGCACTAACCGTTATTTGTAGGCCAAGGTTTATGCTTCCGCTGAGCCTAGTAAAACTGTGGAATGACTGGATCCTGCAGCAGAATGCTACCGTGTGCTGCACTACATTGTGCTAGGTTTGAAATTTGCATGGGTCTTACTGTAGGTGCTAATGCAACAGGAGGAAGTGGAAAGTTTTACATTAAGGACAGGAGCGAGCCAGAGAATGGGGCCGATCACTTAAATGTCAGATCTCTTAAATGTATGCGTCCGCTACACCCACTGTAGGAATGACGAGAGAGAGAGAGACGTACAGCCACTAGAGAGAGAGAGAGAGAGACACACACACACACACACACACGCTTTCTGGGCCTGATTTATTGTCTTCTCCTGGATGTGCTGCAAGCCTGTGTCTGAGCCAGAGGTCAGGAAATGAGAGCAGTGCAACACTGATAAACTGCTCGTGACTGCCGCTTGAGCAGGGTTTTCAGTGTGTCTAGGGTTCAGCCATTTTTTAACATGTCTCTTTTCCTTAATAGCCTGAAAACCAGTCCTAGTAAAAGCTATCTTTGTCATTTCTTTCATTAGTTAAAAAAAAAAATCCTTGATGTGAATGAAATCAAAAGACGCCTACCTCCCTGGATACTCAAACAGCTGCCAAAATTCGTTCCAGATCCCAGCCATCATCGAAGCTAGAACATCCATGGAAAGCTCCCATGCAGCCTGAGCTGGGCTTCTGCACTAGTCTGTGTTATAAATAGCTCCTGTCCAGTCCTTTCCCTCGCCTCTGCCAGGAACGAGGCTCCGTATTGTGGATTTCACACACACTCTGTAGGGCTCGTCTTGGCTGCACAGGTAGCTGGAGTTATCCACACTCAAGTTAACACCTCCGGAGGTAGCCTGGCTCGGGTGAGCCATCACGTTGCAATACTCAGGCTACATCCCCACTGCCGTGTTACTAGCTCAAGCCTCAAGCTTTATCCCACCCGCTCCCCGACAGGCCAGCTAGTTTGAGTTTAAAGCACCACTGGAGCTGGGGTTTCTGGTGTGTGGACATGGGTCTGGTAAGGGGCACCCCTCAAGCTAACACTGCAGTGAAAAGCTGCCCGTAGCGTAAACAGCTTTATTGATATGCTAGCCACTTCTGAAGTGGGAAGGTGGCAACCAGTCGGCACCCTGCACAACACTGGGGATGAGGAGGGTGTGAAAAGTTTGGTCAATCGCTTTCTGTTATTGAAACTGCCGAGGGATCTTTAATGTTCACAGAATGTGAACAGAACCTGAGATTTTAAGGCTGCATCCAAAAGATGACGGGAAGTATGCACTAGTGGGACTCAGAAGAGAGGAGTTTCAGTTCTTGTCTTGGCCACAGACTCCCTGTGTGACCGTGTCAATCTCTTTGGCTTAAATTTGTCGGAGGTTTCTGAGTACTCGTGACAAGTTTAGTCAGTCCTTCACACAGGTGGGTGGTCTTTGATCTGGAGTTTCTAGGAGCAGATACGTAGTAGGCAATGGGGTTTTCTCCAGGGCCAGCTTCAAAAGGATGGACTCTGAGGTGGGTCATTTGTATTCCCCTCACCCCTCCTAGGAAATACACTTAACATGTATTGTCTCCAAAAGTCCATTGAAGTTCCTAATCCTTCCCAGAGATTGCATTAGTTAATCTGCTACACACAACAACACACCCACACAACCACAATTTGAATACCGTGGCTCCCCAAGGGATTAAACTTAATTCCACAAGGTTTGTCTAGGATATTGTCATATCCGCCACACAAGCGCTCGAGTTTTTACTGTAGTGTACTCATAATAAGTCTCTGTGGCAGTCTCAGGGCAATGCTGTTAAAGAGACACGTGTCACAAAGGTCTTTGCTGCGGGAAAATCACCTCTTTCTGGGGCTTGTATTTATTGGTTTTCTAGTGACTCAAACTAAAAACATCAGTGTTCAGAGTCCCGAAGCTGAATTCTTCCTTACGTGGTAGGACAAGCAAAACAGAATAACACACTAAGGGGACACCCGAGTTATACCCACAGCGCTGCCTGCACCAGCTGTTCCCAAGCACTTTCTCCTGTATCATCCTTCAGAGAGGTCAGCTGCTTTGAACTGCTTGATAAGTAATGATGTGCACCTGCTCTGACCTCAGCTGCCTCCTCTGAGCCAAGTTAGGGCAGGGGAAGGGGGCAGAAACTCCCTGTGAATGGGGGGAATGGAGGGGGTTAGGGGAGCTAGTGAGACTGGTGGACGGTGGGCAGCCGGCTTCAGGCTGTGAAGGGGCATCCTGGTAACTCCTACAGCAATTCCTCCGGCAGTTCCTGGGTGGCTGGTGTGCGGTTCCCCACCTCACCCTGCAGTGGATGGTTGATGCCCTGTGCACCAATGCCTGCCACCCAGATGCCAGTGCCCTGATCCTTTCCCCACCCCACCTTGGCAACTGGCACATATGCTGCTGCCTCTCCCCTGTGCTGGATGTCTCCGCTGGAACCCAGGGTAGCTAGAAGGCTGGGCTGGGCTGGGGAGTCCTGCCTGCCCCCGGCTGCTGGCCCGATCTCATGCACTATGGCAGCTGCTTCAGCCTGTCCACTGTGTCCTGCTCTTGTCGGGGTCAGCATAGCCAGGTCCTGCTCTCGCCTCTGTGACAGCGGTGGTGGCAGAAGATGATAGGACTGTAGAAGTATGCAGATAAATAGACATTACTTTCCCTCTGTGCCTCATTTTCCTCATCTGCATAATGGAGACGATTATCCACCCCCTATCTTTGTAAAGTGCTTTGCCTCTCCCAAAGAAAAGCACCGGAAGTACTAAATGTTGTTTATCTGCTTGTACAATGGAGCCAGTAGGTTGTGTGTACAGCTGGGCAAATACTGCAGAATATTTTCCCATTTTTAAATTTTAAAAGGATTCCTATTTAAAAATGTTCACGTCTCTGTTTGTGTTCACTCTCCATGAATATTCCAGCAATCGAGTTCCCTGGCAGGAATGTTAGAGGGGAGCAGTGACATTCAAGTGAAAACAGATGAATATTCACTGTGAGCAAATTTCTATTGGTTATCAGAAACGTTCACAACGCAGAGGTAACGTTCTGCCCATTGAGTCAGGGAACTGAAAAATACCATGTGACCTCCATGGCCAATCAAAACCACAGGGATTGCAATTATTTGCAGCAAACTTCTCATCAACTAGCCACAGATAAAGAATTATTTGCAGAAATTATTTGGCAAATGATGTCAGATAACTAATAAACATAAGGCAACTTGCAGAGAGGGATTTGCCAGCAAAAGAGGTGGAAAGTCATTGAATGATTGTTCATCCAGCTCTAATGTATTTCAGGCCAGATGGAATATGTAGATTAGTGTCTTGCAGGCTTGTGGCACGGAGAAGCCACTTATAACACTGAATGGTGCCACAGAGAGAGAGAGAGAGAGAGACTCATTAATTATGGCATGATGTCCTGATGTTGCATCGTTTCCCCCATTCTTGGTGCAGCGCTGTTTCAGGATGCCGGGCCATAGTTATTTGGTGGCTCCCCTGGGATTCCCACGTAATATATTTTCTTTCACTCTTGGCTGCTGGGAAAAGGGAATATTTCTCCTCTCCTTTCACTTTCTTGGCTGCCTGGAGGAATTCATGCAGCTCTGGTCTGTTTGCTTGGCAATCCCTCTTCATGGGGACCTGGCAGAGTAGGGGAAGTAGCTATCCAATTGATGGATTACACTGGAACTGTGTGTGGTTTGATTTTTGCTGATTTAGAACCCATTGGGGTTCACAGCAAATTCTCTTGTGTTTTCGGTTAGTAACAGAGGCTGAGATTTCCAAAGCCATCTAAGGGATTTGCATTCACAATTAATGGGAACTGGGCTCCCAAAACCCTCATATGGCTTCGGAAATCTTAGCTCAGATAAACAAGGCTTCACCAAAATGCATGTGAGCAAACGTCCCCGGGGAAGGATCCTCCCCAACCCATTGAGTCCAGCTGTCTGCGTTGACACGACATTGCTTCTTTGGAATGAAATAGGAGCACGAGACTGTCCCTCATAAATTTTACCCACAATAGGGATCTAACAGGCAGACTTCTAGCCTGTGGCTTGCAAATGAAATCAGAGCAATGTGCCCAAATCTGCCACTGAATCATACCAAAGCAGCTGCGCTGATATTGGCACAGAGCTCCGTTATCGACCTGAACATTGTGTGCGTGTGCATGGGACATGGGAGGGACAGAAAATCCACCATGGAAGTGAAACGTAGCCCAGCGGTAGCCTGTCTTGGGTCAGCCCTTGCCAGCCAGGGGCTCTGAGCTGGGAAAGGCTGCCGGGCGGAATGGTTAATTCTCCCAAGGACGCCGTTAATGAATTCCACTTGCATTTCCCGAAGCTGTGGGGGTTTGGAGAGACTAAATGGAATTTTATCTGAAAATGATGGCTGAATGTCAATGCCGCTGTCGAAGCCAATTTGGGAAACTGAATGCGCTAAAAGAATTAAGAATGCTAAATGGAAATAAGTCTACTTGGTTGAGATGAAATAGGGCTTAAATGAGTGAAATTATCAGTGGATTACCCTTGTTAGAACACTGCTTTATTTTAATAAACTGAGTTTTAATCTGCTGCAAGGATTCCTGGCGGAAAGGCACATCTTTTTGGGGGGTATGTGTGTGGTGCTGGTGGAAGAACTGGCGCCTCTCCAGAATAGGGGGACATGCTGACGGGTTGGTAATTATTCACCTGTGATGGTTTCACATTTCCATGAAGAGCCTGTTTGCTGCTTGAAAAGTGGCTTGCTCCCTGTTCCCAGCTCGCTCGCCTCTTTCGTTGGCAGAATGGAAGCACTCCAGAGTTGCTGCCACTTAGATAATGCGCATTATGGGGGAAATTCGCCCTGGTGCCAAGTGCCAATGCAGAGACTATGCATCATTCAAGCCGTCCTATGGCCAATAGAGTTAAGGTCCCATGTGATCATTGGAACAGAGAGATGCAAAGAAATGGAACCTCGTGCATTTAGAAGGCAAAAACAATAGGTTGAGATTTTATCCTAAAGATGTGGTTAATAATTATTAACAGGTACTAACTATCCTCTTCCGTTAGAGCAGATCTATTGCAGCAAAAGAATCAAAGTAGATGTTCTTGCCTAACTTAGCTGGCCGCCAGGGTAAACACAGATGTAACCTGTCATTCTGCCGGTGAGTCTGACCTGTCTGTTTTTATGATGGACTTGAAAAACATAACTGCTCCAGATGCTTCAGGAACCATGCCCTAAAGGCAGAGCCCAATCCTTGGTGCTATTAAACACCGTCATCTCCCAGAAGCAGAGGGAACTCCGCAAGCAGACTCTTAGAGTTGGGGTGCAATCCTGTGCATTGCAAGGTGCCCCAGATTCTCCTTGCAGAATTGGGCCCTAGATCAGTATTATGATTTGTATACGGTCACAACTAGAGGTCCCAACCAAGATCAGAGCCTCACAGTGCTTTCTGACCACACAGGCCTTGCCCCAAGGAGTTTAAAATCCAAGTCAACAAGGTGGACCAAGGGTGGGAGGGGAAACAGGCACAGAGAGATGAAGTGACTTGCCAATATCGCACAGTAGCACAGGAGCAGAGCTGAGGATAGAACCCGGTTAATTAGGGTCTCCATCCAGTGTCAACTAGACCACATTGCTTCTCTTGCAACAATTTCCCTGGCAGCCAGCCCAATGGGGGGTGAGTCGGGGACCCCCTCTAACATGGAGATGATCTAGGCAAGGTTGCCAGCCCTGAGTGGTGGGGCATGTGGACTGCATAGACAATCAGGTGATGGTCGTGAGTGGGGAAGGGTAAATAAATTGCTTTCCCAGCTTCTATCTGGAGGGGAATTCATTTCCTAGCAATAGGCTATCTTGTGTTTCAGCGCACGAGTCTCTCTTCATCTTCCCTGAGAGTCAGCTCCTGTGGGCATCTCTATAGAAGAGTTCATATTCTTGCCGTGGAAGACAGACAGAGACAGACAGACAGACAAACAATAAAGAGCAGATTCATTTTCTTATAGCTCCACAGCACCAGGTAGAATTGTGCTTTTCTCAAGAAAGCAGGAAAATGACTACCAATGAAGCAGCTAACAAACTAGAACTGGCTAGACTGGAAGCAAACAGAGGTAAACCCTCTAGCAAAAGGTACATTTACAAGTTGAAAAAAGAAAGATAAACCTAACACGCCTTGCCTGGCTGTTACTTACAAGTTTGAAATATGAGAGACTTGTTCAGAAGATTTGGAGAGCATGGATTGATGTCTGGTCCCTCTTAGTCCCAAGAGCGAACAACCCCCAAAACAAAGAGCACACACAAAAGCCTCCCCCCCCACCAAAATTTGAAAGTGTCTTATCCCCTTATTGGTCCTTTGGGTCAGGTGTCAGCCAGGTTACCTGAGCTTCTTAACCCTTTACAGGTAAAAGGATTTTGGAGTCTCTGGCCAGGAGGGATTTTATAGTATTGTACACAGGAGGGCTGTTACCCTTCCCTTTATAGTTATGACAGACCCCATAGCTCCTCCACTGAGATCATTCTCTTTGGCTTTCAAATGTGCCCATAAAATAATCTCCACAACCACCCAGCAACAGCATTTAAAAATAATTCTCAGTGCGAGAGGCACCATTTGGCCAAAAATGAATTTCCAAAGCAGGGATGGATGGGCATGATGGACTTATCTATGGTCCTTCTAGAGCCCCATTGCACTTGTGTGTAGAGCCTAGCTGTAGTTCCAGCAGTCAATGGAATCAATGGAAGGTAGGGGCCTACATACCTTTAAGGATCTGTGCTGAACATAATTTCTCTACTGATTGTCTAGTGGTCCATTGGTGTTCCAGGGGCAGGAGCACACCTCATGTATGGGGCTCAGTTGAGGCTCCTGGCACCAGACAGAGGCTGCAGTTATCTGGCCAAATGCTGGTGGCTGAGAAGGCATCATTACTTCACAGGCCCAGGAGCAAGCGTGATGCCTGCGGACACAGGAGATCAATGCACTTAGCACTGGGCCCTGCTGTATCTCTAAAAGAGGGGCCGTTTGTCCAGCTACAAACTCATGGATAGGATGGGGCATGCAATCCTCGGCAGCATTTGATGCTGCTGGAAGTGCTAGGAGCTGCCAACCTTGTGCTCAGGGCATTGCATTAGAGCTGGAAAAGAAGGGGAAGGGAAGGGCTCTCTGCTCCCATACACGCTCAGTTTGCCTGTGCTGGAATAGCCATAAATCGACCACTATTGAAGAGTTCTGTTGAACTCGTTAGCTGTGATCTGTGAACGTCGCACTTGCCTGGCAGCTCCCTCCCAGTTTCACGTCAGACCCATGCGGAAGTGCAGGCTGCGATGAGAACCCAGGCTCTGACCCCAGGTGTCCTCCCAATGGAGCTGGCAAGGTTTGCAAACGTTTTGCTGAGCCCACTTGGTAACGAAGCCGGAGTGCCGGCAATGTGACCTTGTTTGTGGGGTTCCAGGTTCCATTTCAAATATCCGTTCCCTCTCCCTCCCCTGGGATCTGAATCGGCTGACTTGAGTAGAAGGAATTCTTCTATTGCTTGATCTTGTTGCTTAAAGTGATTTATAACCTGCAGCTACCTGCAGAGGTGTGGGGGGGGGGGAAGCGCACATGTTACAGTCATTCTGTTCCCCAGCATGCTTCCATTGGCATCCAGTCTGCACTAAAGCCACTTCTGAAAAATGTCATTTCACAATCGCAACATGGGCCTGCTCCTTCTCACCTCTGTGATCTCCTCACAGATTTGTTATGCAAACTACTTTCACCCGCCCAGCGCCGTCCCTTCTCCGAATGAAAACAGTCGGGGAAAGGTTATTTTGTCATCTGGCTCCTGCATTTTAAAGCAGATTGTACCATAGCCCCTGTCCCCAGGATGCTTTGGCAGTAGCAGACTTCTGGCATTTAATTTCAGTTATGTTCTATTAACTTCAATTGCACGTGGGGTTTTTGGCATGATTGTTTCTTCTAGGGGACTGGTGCAATTGGGTGGAAGTGCTGTTTTTATCCATGTAGGTAAATAGCATGCGCTTGGTCACAAAAGAAAACAGCTGTGCGGGAAGCTGTTGTATTGCAAGAGCTTGCAACATCTGTGCAATGTCATGCTGCGTCCACATTTGACAGCCATCCCAGGTGTTCTGCGGGCCGGCTTGTGCTGGTTCATTGCAGTGCCTGGCAGATAGTCTGTCAGGATCGACCGAAATGGTGCAATCTACAGTGGTTTCTCCCAAAGCCAGGAATGTTACAACTCCACCAGGCCCCCAAACACAGTCCCACAATGACCCCAGCAACAGTGTTGGGTGACGCTATGGGATAGGTACCGCCGATGTCGCAGAATGGACTGGGGTTGTCAGCTGTGGTGTGTCTGACCCACCAGAACGGTTCTGTTAGAAACAATCATAGTTGCAAGGGCAAAGGAGACAAGCAGTTAGGGCTGGCTGGAAGACAAGAATTCTGTTTTGTGAAAAAAAAAATTGAGGGTTCAAAATTTCATTGGAATGAAACTGAAATTTTTCAGAAAAAGTAACGAAAAAGAGAGACCAGTAGCCCGGTTGTTGGGGGCAGTCATCTGGGATGTGCCTGAATCAGGGGCTTGAAACTGGGCCTCTCTCATGGTTATGGCACTCACTGGGCAACTGTCTGTTCCATGAATGCACCCAGCATGCCCTGGTCTGAGACTGGGTAACCCGCAGTGCTCTTCTGTCTTTGTTGGCCTGAAGATCTCCACGCATTGGTGTTCGTGCAAAGCACTTTCATTCCAGGGGCTGCATTTGGAGAGCCTGTTTCACTCGTGTGGATAAATCCTATGCAGTATTGCATCAGTAATGAGCAAAGCAGTAGGCAGGCAGAATTGAAGGAAAGATCTTTATTGAGTATGTGGAGCGGTCAGTGTTACATGCGGAGGCTCTAGGGCAGGGGTAGTCAATGATTTCTTTGTCCAGGTCCACATTTCTTGGTCAAAGATCAAGATCCAGACTCCAGAGAAAATAATTTAAAAAATAACAATAATGAGTAAATAAAATGATTTCGAGGTCTGTTCAAAAGCATCTGGTGGTCCGGATTTGGCCCACGATCCGCCTATTGATTACCCCTGCTCTAGGGTTTGATGTGCAAGCAGTTTGGCTGGATCTTGGTGGTGAGGGGGTTAACATCATTTCTTTAAGGTAGGAAGCACTCTCCCAAGGTGATTGTCTCAGCTCCCTTATGTGGAGAGTATAGTGGATTTTCTGGTAGGGCTAATCTAAGTAACCCCGGAAAGAATCCTGATGGCATGAATGGATGGCATCACTATAGATGCAACTGGGGATAGGAGAAGGACCGTGCGCATGAGAGCTGAGGAGGGGAAATGAAGAGCCGATGGTGCGACCTGTGCTGGATGGGTCACAGAAGGTGTAGTCTCTGCTCTGAGGCGCCTATACCAAGCATAGAACGTTCTGGGAGCCCCAGTGGAACGTTCTGCCTTGGAACATTTCCTTGCAGTCATGATGGCTAGCAGCATTTTTGCATGGATGTGGCTTAATGCCTTGAGGGGTGAGTTGGAAGAGGGAATTTGAAACAAGGGATATTTCCAGGTGAAAAGGGAATAATAATGTTATGCATGTTAAGTTCCCACTTTAGCTAGCCACTCCCTGAAAATAAATAGAAGAATTACAGGGGGAATACTAAATAAGGATTATAATCTCTTTGGTTATAATCTCTTTGCTCTGTGTTCGTACAGCATCTAGCACATCTGGGTCCTGGTCCAGGACTGGGGCTGCTAGGTGCTGCTGCAGTAAAAATAATAAATAATAAATGAAGTGTCACCAAAACAAAAAAAGATGTTGCTCACAAGATTTAAAGGGGATGTAGGATCCTCCCACTCTTTTTTTTTAAGTAGATGTGTGTGTAATATAATATTACTTTAATCCACTTACACCCTTCATAGACAGGGCTTATTCTTCTCATGAGTGAAATGCAGTCACCTCTTGGGCAGACCATAGGAGCTTCTTAACAGTGCACTATGGCTCTAAACCCTGCTTTAGGACCTGAAGTGAAGAATCCCTTATCCAGCTGAAACTATGTGGGAAATTCACAGCAAGAGCCCTTGCCATGGTTTCTCTCCTGCTTTGAGCAGGGGGTTGGACTAGATACCTCCTGAGGTCCCTTCCAACCCTGATATTCTATGATTCTAAATAGTAGCATTAGAATCTTATGAAAAGTGCCATGGGATCTTTAATAGCCTCCGAGTGGTCAGGTCCATGGTTTTACATTGCACTTGAAAACGCTTTCAGTAGAACAGCACTTCCTGGTGCCCGATGGAGAGCACCTCCTGTTGGAGCCACCCGGTCTGTGTTTCTGCTTCCAGCTGACGTGCAGAGCGACAGAACATGGACTCATCAGTCTCTGCCCATTACTATATAAAACGCCATTCACAGGTGATACAAAATGAATCATAAACTCATAGGCGCAGTGGATCAAAGGCCAGTCAACAGCGAAGCAAACTTAAACAATAATCCTGCCTGTTATTTAGCTTTCTACCTCTGCTGGCTAGCGAGAGGGAGGAAAAAACGGCTCAGAAAAATGAGGTGAGACATTTGGTGCTAGCTAAAGAACCTACACGCTTCAGTGGCTCAGCTAACCCCAGAACCCGCTTGAGAACACACCGTTTCATTCTGGTTTAAGGGATATTTACAGATCGAGCTATGAGCCACCCCAGTCTCACGCCTGCGTTGGAATGATAAGAGTCTCGACCTGAACCAAGAAAGCACGAAAGAAAAATACATGTATGGGGCTTGTTCTTAGCTGCCACACTTTGTTTTATAAAAGGAAATAAAATGAAGTCAAGAGAATAAAATTTGGCACGAGCGTCTGTCCTGCTGAAGTGCCTGAAGCTGACACGATGGATGGAGTCGTTACAGGCGCCTGTGTAAATGCAGACCCTTTTTTCCTTATAACATATCTCATTTGCTCAATAGCCCATAATGGCCCCCAAGGAGCCATTACTGTTTATCAAGTCAGAGCTTCTTTTGCTGCTTAGCAGACTGTAGAATTGATGGCCCATCGTGACTATTTTGGGTCAGACTAGGTGCTTTTGCTAGAAACACGGCAGAGCAGGAGCTATCAAACCTGTCATACTAAGGTCACTTGGAGAATTGTTTTTAGACCTGTGAGTGGGAGAAATCCATGTGACGTTCGAGAGGCAGCATGGACTAATGGGTAGGACGCTGGACTGACAGGAAACCTGGGTTCTAGTCTTGATTCTGCCACTGGCTTCCCATGTGAACGTCCCGTCCCCTCTGTTTTCTTCTCCCGGGCTTTGTCCACCTTGTCTATTTGGATTGTAAGTGGCAGGGGCTCTTTCTCACTGCGTGTTTGTACAATGCCTGAGCCCTGAGCTCCGCTTGTGCCTCTAGGTGTTGTTATAATAAAAATAATAGCAATAGGCTGAAAAATGAGTGACGGGCTACCCTGGAAAAGGTTCTGCAGTTGGGCAAAGCTGCGTGGAAGGGCATCCAGAACTGAGTCTTACCTCTCCTGCTGTACACATGCAGCCATTTCCTGGGTAAAGCGCGGGGTTTTTTTTAACAGCTAAAGACAGAGCAGGAAGGGGAGGGAAGAATATTGTTGCCCCTTTTCAACCTAAAAGGTTAGTCAAATTTTGGGGTCCTGAGGATGATCCAGTGGGAAGTAGAAATCGATGGAGTCTGGTATTTTGTGTCATGCTGTCTTGTTTATTTGCAAGGACCGTACAAAGTCCTGCTCATCTTGAATGCAGGAGGAACCAAGAACAGAAGGGGCAGTTTCTTAGCTTTCAGACCCACCCCTCTTTAGTGAATGCCAGGCCCAAAAGCGCTCTCTAGCTTTTTCCAGGATCACGCTGTGCTTACCAGCTGCTGCTTGGCTGCCTTCCTTTTTGCCTCGGCCTCTCTGTTCATGTCTGTTCTCAGTTTGCGTGTGTTCTGCCCGTGCACACACGTGCCCACGCATGCACACAACTCAGCAAACCTCTCCTGCCCACTCTGTCCTGGGCAGGTACACAACCCCCTTTTGTCTTCGGTGGGGGACTTCTGATGAACTCATTCTGACTGTTACAACAGCTGAGGAATCTCAAAGTCGTTTCTGATCCAAGCAGTCCCCAGTACCTCTCAGCATAACAGTCCTGTGGGCAGGGCGGGTGCAAGGATGTTTCGCACCCTAGGCGAAACTTCCACCTTGTGCCGCGCCACCCCACTCGAGACCTGTGGCAGTTCTCCTCCCCCCGGCCCGGGGAGCCGTGCAGCAGCTCCCCAGCCCCAGCTCATCTCTGCTCTGCCTCCTCCCCGAGCACGCCATCGCTGCTCCACTTCTCCCGCCTCTCAGCTTGCAGCGCCAATCAGCTGTTTGGTGCCGCAAGCCTGGGAGGGAGAGAAGCAGAACGGGGCAGCGTGCTCAGGGGAGGAGGCGGAGCAGAGGTGAGCTGGGGCGGGGAGTTCCCCTGCGTGCTGCGCCCCCCCCCTTACTTGCTGCAGGCGGCCCTCCCCGCAACCCCCCTGCCCCAGCCCCCTCCACCTAAATGCCGGCGGCGACCGGGGCGGCCGAAGATCCGGCCACCGCAGTTGCCGCCGAAGGACCCGAAATTCCACCCCCCCAAATGCCAGCGCCCTAGGCAACCACCTAGGTCGCCAAATGGGTTGCACCGGCCCTGCCTGTGGGTATGTCTACACAACAAGCGCAAGAGGAGCACAGCTGCAGGTATGCTGCTGTCGCATTGTGGTGTAGACACGTGCCACTGTGATAGAAGGGTTTTTCCATCGCTGTAGTGAACGCACTCCCCTGGAGAGGCAATAGCTAGATGGACGAAGAATTCTTCTATTGGCCTAGCAGTATCTACACCGGGGCTTAGGTTGGCTTAACTATGTCTCGGGGGGTGTGTGTGAATTTTTCACACCTCTGAAGGATGAAGCTAGGTTGACCTGAGTTTTAGGTGTAGACCAGGCCTGTCACTGCTTGGAACGGCAGGAGGAACTCCAAGTAAGCAGAATGCAATGACCAGAGTTGGAATTTGTCCACAACACCAGGTTTAATGTCCCCGATCCCTTTCAAAAAGCACCAGGGGATCTTTTAATGGCCCCATGTGGCCAGGAACCTTGGTTTAAATGTACTGGCTCTACTCCCCTCCTCACCTCAGCTGCAAGCTGGAAGAAATCCAGCGTTATTTATGCTGAAAAGGTAGAATCAATTGTCTGTGCTGAGCTGTCCAAGAAGCAGTCCAGGGTGCAAAGGAAGCTGTGTAGCAGCGTTACTGTTTGCCCTCTTTCTTTAAAACTAACCTGCTCATGGATTCGGGAGGCTTCGGTGTCCTTTACTTGATTTGCTAGCATTGATCTACACCAATTTCCAGGGTTAAAGCTGAGTGGTGCTAGTAGTTATCATTCCTAGCTTTCATCAGTAGATCTCAAAGCACTTTACACAGGGGTTTGATATTATTATCCCCATTTTATAGATGGGGATAGCTGAGGCACAGGGAGGGAAAGTGACTTGCCCAAGGTCACACAACAGATCAGTGGCAGAGCCAGGAATAGAATCCAAGTCTTCTGAGTCCCAGTCCTGTGCTCTACCCAGCAGGCCACGCTGCCTCTCCAATACCTCTCTACTACTTGATTTTCCCCACTCTTCCTGAAAGCAAAATTTGGCCCTGTGCGTGTTGGGGATTGGACGTTTGGAGTTTTGATTGTCCATAGAATGTGTATCCATATATACCTTGCCTGGCTTTCCCATGGACAATCTCTATCCCTACAATGTTGATTTGTATATGCTGATTGGCAGTGGGAAGCTCATGGTCTATTGGATGTTGACAATACCTTTTGAGAGAGACAAGGTGGTCGAGGCAATATCTTTTATTGAACCAACTTCTGTTGGTGGAGGAGACAAGCTTTCGAGCTGCACAGATCTCTTCTTCAGAACAGAAGTTGATCCAGGAAAAGATATTACCTCACCCACCTTGTCTCTCTTGTATCCCGGGAGCAACCCATCTACAACAATATGGCAAAAAAAAAAAAAAAATCTTGGTCTTTCAGGTCAGACAGTTGATGTCCAACTGGTATGGTCAAGTAGATTTTTTTCCGGAGAAGGGAGCCTGTTTCTTGGGAGGCAGCATCGTCTGGTGGATAGAGCACTGAACTGGAAGTTGGAAGACTTGGGTTCTCCTCCTGGCTGTTGCTGAATTACTTTGTAACTCTGGGCAAGTCCCTGTAGGGAAACTGAAGCACAGGGAGGTTAATCTTGTAAAATGCTCTGCCACCTACTGATGGAAAGAACAAAGTGTTTGTTTATTTGCTTTGTGCATCCTGACTGAGTATGAGTTTCCTTCGAAAAGCGAGAAAGGGGACCAACGGGTGTTTAGCAAAGGGGCTTCTCTGCCGGTTCCCACACAGCATTCCCTTTGTTTTGGTGAAACTGGATGTTCTCAAATGTACTGATGAGGCTGGAGCAATAATTCTTAAATCGACGCCGTGGGGGTGGAAAGGTACATCAGGAGAAGCACCTAGATGGTCTGTAGCTTTGAGATGAGCATGCCGGTTGCTCAGTTTAGTGACTGGCACCCAGTTATAGATTTAGGCCCTGATTTAGCAAAACAATCATGGGCTTAACTTTGAGCATGCAAGTAATTCCATCCCTGTTCAGCCAAGCATTTTAAGCACCCAGTGAGTTGAATGGGACTGTGATGGGGCGTTGACCCCACACTGGCCTCTAAGAGGTTAATAGAGTCCTAGGGAGGTGGTGCAGGAGACATCCAATTAGAGAGGGTCTGAGAGGAGCATCCAATCAGGGCCTGTCAGGCCCATATAAGAAGCGTTACAGGGCAGAGCAGGGTCAGTTACTCCCTGAGCTCGAGGAGGGAGGCCCGGGTGCCTGGCAAGCGGAAGGAAGCTAGCACCCTGCACAGAGCAGGGTTGCTAGCAGGGACCGGGGGAGTTAGAGAGAGCTCCTGGCCATCTGCTGGGATTTGCAGGTTGAGGCCCTGAGGCCAGGGCGTGCTGGTGCTGGGTCTGCAAGGAAGTGGCCGGACAATTGGCAGCAGTTGCCAGTGGGGAAGTGGCTGGACAGTTGAACTGCAGCACTCGCCCCCAGAAGGGGGGAGCACAGATCGTGGCACGGCCAAAGGGATGTGCCATGAGGACGACATTGCAGTCCTTGGAGTGACATGGGTCTGGGAGCAGAAGTGATGGTGGGCAAGGCACTGGCAGGAGAGGGTGTACTGACCTGCGGAGCTAGTCCCCAAAGCGACCAGCAGGGGGCACCAGCGTAGTGAGTGGAGCCCCGTTACAGGACTTAAGCTTGTGGTTTGCTGAGTCGGGGCTCTGCACTCCAAAATGGTCCCTCAGCTAGAGCCTGTTCTTGCTTGGCCCTGTGAGGACACTCAGCGTCTCGCAGGACTGGGCCCCAGTGTCCAATTAAACTAGGGTGATATGCCCAGCACAGCAGCATCCCGTTCCCAGCAGCGCTTGCCCTTGGTCCTTAATCACACTCTCTTTAGTCGAGGCCCAGTGCATTGATTCATGAAGCTCCCCATGGCCGGAGGCCTTTTGTGTCCTTCAGGATTTATAGCACCAAATCCGGCACTTGACATTTTCTAGGTAACACAGGGAAGCCGAGCAGCAGCCCCTCTGTACCTTTCTGTCTGTCTGGGGGAATGTGGTAGGGACTGGACTGAGGAGCCGAAGAGGCGATGGAAAGAGTGGGGGGGAGGTGTCTTTAGAAGTTGGAACAGTCATTCCTGAGCTCTGCCTGTCCCTGTCCCCACGGGTGCCTGCTGGAACAGAACATCCAGTCACAGGGCCCCTCTCCGATCACGCAGCCCTGTGCAGACCCCATCAAAACCACGGCTTTAAATGTCAGACGCTTCAGATTGGATTTTGTAACCACCGAAAAGGCCAGCGACTCAACTTTGATATTACCTCTCAACGCAGGCAGGGAGGTGGGAGGTCAAGGAAATCTGCATTTAGCTCTCAGGCACAGTCCCCTCCCTTCTCTCCTGCCAGGTGCTTGGTGGCAAATAAATATTTTGCTCACCACTCATTGGAGGTGGCACCCAACCAGATGCTCGCTTGCTTGGAATGACAGTAGATTTATTTTGTTGTCCATTTATCGCTTATTATTTCCCCTCTTCCGTACCTTCCATCTCCCCCTGCCCTAATAACTGTTTACTATCCATTGGGGCATACATTCTCTTCTGATTAAGTGCCATTTAGCTGTTGCCTGCTTGCTCGTTTAGTTTTATAGACACATTCACACAGGTGCAGAGAGAGGGTAATGAGAATGGCAACAGCCTGGTTAGATTGGATTTTAATAAAGTTTCCAGCTAAGCTAGATCATAACCATTCAGAGCAGTGGCATAGCTATGGTGTGTGTGTGTGTGTGTGTGTGTCTGTGTGTGTATATATATAACTTTTGACCCGATAATGCAACAGACAATGGAGCCACTAGGATGATCCGAGCTAGACTCTTCCACTGTCATTTTGGACCATAAGGGACAGGGGCCGCTCTGCATCACTCTGAGCCGAAGTGTCTCTAGGGGAACAAGTGATTTCCCAGCTCTTGGCAGCTGCTAATTAGTTGTAGATGATGAGATAATTTATAAAAATTAGGAGCGATTTTCTTCTTTGTGATAATATCGCTCGGCAATAAAACTGCTCTTTTAAAGGGCAACTTTTGTGTAATGTAGCGATCACTGCTAAAAATACATACATATATATATATGAGAGAGAGAGAGAGGGAACGCACGCACACACACACAGAGGTATTTCAGCAGTTCACTTGAACCATAAGAATGAATTCAAATTGAAATTCAAATTTCAGTGTCACTTAGAGCGCTGATTGGAAGAAATGTTTGATCAAGTCACCTTGGTGACAGGACAATGGGAAAACAGTCTGCCATTAGTCTGTGGAAGGCGTTTTAACACCAAGAAGGTGGCTGCATTAACTGGGGTTCTCTGCAGTGAAGTTTAGGGTTGTCTTCACTACCAACGTTAAAGCGTGGCTGGGTAGTTGCGGCACCAGCTGTAAAAAAAACCACCCCGCGAGGGGACTAGCTACCCCGCGGCTCCCAGTGCTGGTGCACTGTCTACACTTTACAGTGCTGAAACTTGCATCGTTCAGGGGGGTGTTTTTTCAAGTTTCAGCGCTGTAAAGTGCCAGTGTAGACAAGGCCTTAGCAAAAAAGAGGCTGCTTTTTTTTCTCTCTCTTTCCCTTCCCCCAGGAGTGACAGTGACTGTTTACAAATGTGTATCCTGGCGCAGGACAGCAGTCATTCACAGGTGACAACTTGGGGAGGGGTAAGAGCCATGTTTTGTCTCCTGTGCAGTGTGCCTGGGGGAAAGGGAATAGCTAAGAGAAAGGAAGAGCTGGCAGTGAATAGCTGGGAAGTGAGCGAGGGGTCTAGCACCATGCACTTCATGCCAAATGATCAGTGTGGCCTGATTTAGTGAGCGACTTGACACTCCAAAGTGTGGGGAATCTAGGGAGTGGACGGCTCAGTGGCGTGTGTCAGTGCAAGTGACAGAGAATAGGCTCTGGGGGGAGGAAAATTGGGTTATGGCTGATGTGGGTGAATGTGGTGGAGCAGAAAATGTGTGCGGCGCAAAAGGGAGGGACTGAGTAATGGTGATGGAGAATGAATGAGAGAGGGAGGCTGGTCCTAGCCTAGAGCTTAGGAGACCTGGGTTTAAGTCCCTGTTCTGCCACAGAATTCCTGTGTGACACCGGACAAGTCACCTGTCTTTCTGTGGCTCGGTTTCCCTGGGAATAGGGACGATAGCACTGCCCTGCCTCCCCGGGGCACTCGTATAAAGACACGAAAGGTTGAGAAGTGCTCAGATACTACAGGGAAGGGGACCCGGTGAGTACTTTTGATAGGCTGTGTAAGGAGGGGAGCACTGAGGCCGAATGGATAATGGTAGGCTAGAGCCTGGGAGATTGGTACGGTGACGGGGAAAGGCTGGTGGAGTTGGGAAGGTGGGCGAGTGAGTAATGGGAGAGATGGCTCTTGGGTAGTATGGGGGTGGGGCAGAGTGGGGCCTGGGTAATCTGATGGGGGGGTGCAGGTGAGGCTGAGTGGGCTATACGGAGGGAACCGGGGATCATTGGGCAAGCTGAGATGGACAACAAATGCTAAGCGAATATAGGCTTGTTGTAGCATCTGTCCAATAGTAGCATGTCAGGAGGCTGAGATTGTGCAGTTGTGGCTTTGAAGCTGTTCAGAAGCGGTTGTAACTTTTCCTTCCAAACTCATTGCTATTTCAAGGAGAAAGGGCCACACATGGATGGGCATGTCAGGACTCCTCCTGGGTGTGGAGATGGAGACAGAGCGCTGTGGTTTCCCCTCCAAGCTACCTGAATGCATGCAGCACAGCCTTGTGCCGCAGAATCATCGATGTCTCTCTGAGCGCTCTGGGAGTTCCAGGAGTCGTCCGCCCCTTTAGGGCGTGTAGGGGTGAGCCAGATCCCAAAGGTAATGAGTTTATTCATGGAGTGTCAGGAGGGACCTGAGAAATGAATGGCAGTGCAGCATTCGCCTGGAAGGAAGGCATTCATTAGGCTGAGAAATGAACATTCTGCAGACTCAGGGGGCCTCCAATACTCCATCAGGTTTCTAATGATTTTGTCAGAATGTTAATCCCTGGGGTGAGCGGCAGCATTGCGATATCAGCAAACAAATGACGCTTCCGCACAGATAACCCAATATGGAGTCGCCCACGAGAGCGGAACACAATTCATCTGTTTCTAATGGGGCCCTAGTCAGGGCTGATTTACACCAGTCTACGGAAGGAAGAGGGTACCCAGGATACATCCCTGACAGCCGGGTGTGTAATAGTGAAGTAGCGTGTGTCCACAAAAGCTGCGAGAGTGCGTTGCCTAATTTTATGATGTGTTTGTATTACAGTAAGGCTTAAAGGCCTCTGACTGAGATCAGGGCCCCATTGTGCTAGAGGTTGTGCAAACATCTATAACAAGAGAGGGTCTCTGCCCCCAAAGAGCTTACAGTTTAAATAGAGAAGAAAAAGCAAAGAGGGGAGGGAAAATAATGGCACCAAGAAGGGAAGTGACTTGCCAGAGGTCGTATAGGAGAACTATAAACAGAACCCAGATCTCCTGAGTCCCTGTCTAGTGCACTATCCACTAAGTCCACACTACCTCCTGAATAGCAAGTGTGCATGAATGGGTGTCCAGGACCCCACAGCAGTGAAAACATATGAATAGTAGTGACGAGGGAAGGCATATGCACAGATTACAGGCTCAAGAGGATATGTGAATCGTAGCAGATGTCTGTGAATTGGTGAGTAACAAAGCAGGGGGGCTGCGTGTGGCTGATGTTGCGTGGGTTTGAATGGATGTGGTATATTGCAAGGCTGTTGGGATAGTGATTGTGTGCACTTGGGCATAGAATACCACAGTACGAATACAGGTATATGGTAATGAACAGGCACGTGAATGAAAGCACATGTCTGTTACAGAGTGAATGAGTTTGCATAAAATACTGCAGTGTGACAATGCATGTCTAAACATTTACACGGTGCCGATCAGTACCTGTCCACAGCAGCGAAGGTGTACATAGCGAAGATGTACAAGCCGGGTATGGAGCACTCACGTGTATGGGGGTGACGGAATACAGCAGTGCTGGTGCATAGGTGTGATAATGAGTAGCATGCGTGTATGGTGTGTACATCCCAGCAGTGAGTCTGCGTTAGGTGCATGTGGGGGAACTGACCTGAATGGAGCAGGGAAGCTGTGGAATTCAGCTACAGCCAGAGGAGCAGCTGCACCGTGCTCAGGAAACAGAAGCTGATGCACTCAGACGTGAACCAGATGCCAATGTTTGCTCTGGGAGTAGCAGGGATGGCCAAGACACTCCATAGCAGGAGTGTGTGTGCGCGCGCGCGTGCAAATGGAAATCGAGTACTGGGTACAGCTGTGAAGTGGCGCAACAAGTGCATGACCCCGGGATAGGGCCCATGAGTGAGGTGACTACTAGGCGACAGGGCTGGAGAGGATTTCCCAGGTCTCCTCCTTTTGTCCTTTTCTCTGCCCTATAAACATCTGGTTTTATCTCGTTCAGTGGTTCCCAGGGAGGTCAGGCTCTCAAGATGACTGCTCCAGGTCTTCCCCGGCCTTCCCCAAGAGTATTTTTGGATCGTTGCCCTCCACTTACCAGTCAATTGTGCACACCCTATACTGCATGGGAGCTCCAAACCCAGCCGTCACCAGAGCAGCCCAAACAGCTGTAAGGGTTGGAGCAGTGTAACGGAATGGGAGAGGATATTCACTGAAGCTAATAAGTGACAAAGTTCTGCCAGACCTTAGCAGGCTAGGTTATATTTTATCCTTGAACGCCAGCTGCAACGGAGCCTCCATGACCCCTCCAGGCCATTGATTCCATTCATGACCTCGCGGCAAAGCATTTCAGGTGGGATTTTCCAAAGCTCCCAGTGCTGGAAGCTCTGCTCCATCGGACTCAATCCCAGTTTCAGTGGGAGCAGAGTTAGCCTCATCCTGGTCTCCTTTCCCAATGTCTTTAGTTTAAACTCGCTGTAATTTTGGACCATTTCTCCTTTTAACACCATCCTTCGCCACCTTAAATAATTTTCCCTCTTTTATGCAGCTCCCTCTCACGTATTTATGGTAGAAATAACATGCCCCCTCACCTTCAGTTAGCATTTCTGTAAGCTCTATATATTATGTCCCTTTTATGTCCCTTTAACCTCTCTTTATAGAGCATGACTTTTAATTCATTTAGTCATTTTTATTGTCGTCCTTTGGATTCCTTCTGATTTTCTCTCTTTCTTTGCAATGAGGAGTCCAAAACAGTACATAGTGCTGCGAAAGTAGCCGTATTCAGAATTCTAGACACGCCCATTCTCACCTGTGATCTCTCTTTGAAGCTTTGTTTTTCTAACCAGCAATCTCCTGTTAGTACCACCTACAGCTACATCACCTCGGGCTCTCATCTTGTCTGATTTCAGCACGGTCAGGCAGGGACCTTGGATGGGAGAACTCCAAGGCACACCGAAGAGTTCCCAAGGAAGCAGTTATGCATGAAGAGTTGATCAACCCTGGTCTGTGATGGAACCAATGCCCCAGCATGATGTAAAGAGGTGCTGCAGTTCCTGTGTGTTGCGGGTCACCCTCTCTGCCTGATGCACAGAGGATAGGAGTCTGTTACAGCCCTGGCTAGTGGCAGCTCATGCGTTTCTTTTTGGAGGGTCCTTGATTCATCCCTGCTGTGCATGCCAAGATGGGGTCCATCACACTATGCTGCTGGAAATGTCAACCCTTGGATGAGGTATAAAACAGAGGCCTTACCACTTGTGATGAAAAGAGACCGTGATAGGACTTGGGAATGCGATAGCCGCAGTGTTCCAAATTGGGTAAACGCATTCTGTCCATGGACATATTTCCCATAGACTTTTAGTTGCAAATGGATTTCTTCCTCATGTCCTGCCCTAAACGCTGTGTACTTCTGCTGAGCATTGCTAAACAGCTGATGCATTATATTCCAAAAATGGATGAGGCGATACTTGTATGTAGTCGGCATAACCGATTGTAAAGCACGTTAGGATCTTTTGGGGAGGAATCATGCTGTAGAAATAGCTTGCAAGTCTATTTCTAAATACAAGCAGGTCCCACTGAACCATGTCCCTTTAAAAAAAAAAATAAAAGTAGGCATGCGGAAGGCCAGCTCTTTAGCTGGTGTAAATCAGCACATCTCTATTGAAGTTAGAGCTTCGGGATTGCAGTTTGTAAGTGTGCTGAAGTTGTCATTGATGTACAGGAAACATATGGAAAGACCTAGTGCTGGTCTCCCTGATCAGAGGGAGACCCGAGCCTTCTTAGTTGCTCCTTATGGACCTTAACAACACTGTACATGGACACAGGGTCAGACAACTATCTACACACAGCCATTGGTGTCCATGGAGCTACACCCGTTTACCCCGCTTGAGGATCTGGCCATAATGTCTCATTTCTGTTTATTCTTTTCTGCATTTATAAGCCCTCATGTTCAACATCATTGTTTGGATGGGAAGAACTGTCATCCCCTTCCCCATCCCAAGACCCCCGCCAGACAATGTCTGCAGTGGTGATACAATACTGAGCCGAACTCAGACCCCAAGTGGAATTTATCCTGAAAACCTCTGTCAGGTTCTGTGGTAAAATCCAGGCCAGCGAGGAGTTGTCACTGGCTGTCCTGTAATCCTGGGTGCCTCACAATGCTTTACTGTTGTAACCCCCAACCTGGGCCACTCACCACCAGCCTACCAGCATTCAGGTGACACCTTGATTGTGTGTGTGCACTAGAGAGTCCTGGTTCAGCAGCTCTGACCTCGGCAGCCTGTCTTCAGACCCTTTCTGTCTTCCACCAGCCTTGGTTACCACTTGCAAGGTGACCCCAGTGCACTCCCAAGCCCGATTTTCCCCCAAACTCCATGTTCTGCAGTACCCAGCCCTCTCCTGGGCAGTTCAGAGAAATCATATGATTTGTTCCTCTAAAGACACAAACACACATCACAGCTGATGAACTTAACTAGGGCAAATACACCTTTCCCTTTAAACACAGCCCAGAGTTGGTTTATCCTAAAATAAAACAAATGTCTCACCAATAGGACATAGGTTAAGTGATGCTAAGTAATAGGAATAATGTTAGAAAGGGTTACAAGCAAATAAAAGTGAAAACACACGTCTAAATGTCTAAAAGTTAATTTAGGAAGATACAAGGTTTTCCCCCCAAATGGTTCCTCTCACTCGTCGTCCTTCTTCCCGGCCATGGCTGACCATGGCTCACTTTCTTTCCCTCAATCAGGACCTTCCACAAAAGCACAAGGGGCTGGTTTCCCTTGTCTTCCTACATGAAAGATCTTTGCCTAAGCAGGTTTCTCACCTATATTCAGTTGCAGAGACTTTAAACCACATCCCCCTCCCCCTTTGGTGGAAGAACCCAGATTTCTCAGCTTGCAAGGTCTCTGTTCCCTTGAATCTGTCTAGTGATGGGTGCTAAGCAGCTTCTGTCCTTGCTTATATTTCCCAAAATTCAATGACCTTGCTTCAGGAGGCAAGAAAGCCTCCTGTGTTCTTCCCTTCCTGTGGGCTCCCCATTTCCCTGTATGTAAATGGGGCTTCCATTGTTTTGATTCTACCGTGCTTAATTTACAAAGGAGACCGGGAAATAGATCCCCCTATCTTCACAGGAACTGTTCCTTCCTCCGTTTGGCCACACACTTTAAAGCATAATCTCCATGAGAGTACATCATTCCTCCTGTAGCGTTAATCCAGACATTTCACGATGATATGAATTGCCAGTCTGTCATTAGCTTTCAGAAGAGACCTAACTCGATACACTTTTACAATGCAGCAATGCAGGAAACAATCAGTTGGTTGCTTATCCCTTGAGGTTCAGCCCCCTGTCTTTATAGACCAGTAAATTTTTGCCGTGTATTCTTTAATAAGTAAAATCTGGAGCAAGCTTTTCTCTCCTGCTGGGTGTGCACACCATGCTCTCCTCTCCCCGACTTGTTAGAGGGAGGGTTGCCTCCACCCCTTGTTAGCTTGATGGGTCTGGTTATTATCTATATGTAAATTGAGGTAAACACACATTCCTTTGTTTAGGATAGACCTGTTTAACAACTTCCCCTGATGTACCTGGTTGACACACTTTAGTCGGAATTCCAGCATGTATTCATAACTCTGAATACCCACTGCACACATAACATCGCACAAGAATATTAATGATCAGCGAGTTTTCAAATGATACCGCCCAAGGCATACTTGATACAAAGATTATTCCAGCAGTGAGTAGGGTGTGAATAGAGGGGTGCTTCGTGCCCAAACCTCTTGCCAGTTTTACGGCGGGCCCTTTATTGTCATCCCTAAGCAGAAGGAGCTCATTAGTGTTGTGGGATGTGTGTGTGTGAAGATGTGCAGTAGGGGTGTGTGTGCGTGCATGGTAGGGAGATGTATATTTCTAAGCACAGAGAGGCTGCGAGCTGACCCGGCTCCTTTCTGAGCTTTCCAAGATGAGTGAAGAGACAGTTTTATTGAGCTTGGACTCAGCAGACTCGCATTTCTCTCCATTTATTCCCCCCCGCCCCGAATACCCTTCACAGAGCCTGTTTGCGGCCCCCAGTGACGCCCCATCACAGCGTGGCAGGCTTGGCATGTCTGCTCAGTGTTACGCAGGGAGCTGCTACCATGCAGGTCCAGGTTTCTCACCGCTTTCCAGCAAGGCCCCGGGAGGCCAGGCTGCTGCATTTTGCCATGCCGCTTTGCAAGGTGAGAATTTCCACGTGGCCTGCCAGTGAGCGAGACCCGCTCCGTCCTCTCATTAGGAGGGTTTCTGTGGCAGGGCCAAGCTGCCGACTTCTCATTTCTGAGGGCACTCGTGACGGAGATTGTCAGAACGTTCATTTCTGTATGGCAGTAGGAGGTCAGGCTGCTATCCCTGGGTCCCAGCTGTGGTTAGGCTAGAAAGAGAGGGAGTGTGAAGCTATGATGATAAGGAGCTAGGCTGTGTCTTGTTTGCAAATCCGTTCATAAAGAAAAGCTCAATACAATAGGCTGAGACTGAATCAAAGACCTGACAACTTTATTACATGTAGAAAATGCATCCTCCTTAGCCATCTTTATATAATGATCTACTCTGCAGTGTTGATGGGGTCTGGCAGATGGCTCTGGGTAGCTAGCTGTCCACTAATGGGTCTGTGTGCAGTGTTGTTAAGGGTATTAGGAGTAACAAAGAAAAGTTTGGACTCTAATCAATTTAAGCCATCACTGGGTCTTCTATATGGGCTCCCTGCTGGTAACTGACAACTTCAGCACTGCAGTCCAAGAGATCCTATTGGAGCTACGAAGCCCTTGTCTGCTGGGCTGTTTGCAATGCAAAAGAATATGCAGTCTTGTAATCAGGGCTACTGCAGAGAGTCTGCAGCTTCAGGACTGCTGCTTGGAGTCAGGCTGTAAATGACAATGCGGCTAACATGATCTAATTGGCTATTAAAAGAGATAGCAGCCCCAGAGATGCTGAGGGCCAATTAACCCTGAGAGCTGCGAGAGTGACACTATATCTCTGCGCAGTGATGTGTTCATGTGTCTTTCGTGCGTGGATATAGAAAGGGGCAGTGAGGTCCTGACCAGAACCCTTTTGAATTTGCATGGGGTATTTTGGTCACGCAGCCAGTTAAGTGATCCCTTGCTTTTGTAGCTAGATGGAAACTGGATTAATAACTGGATAGGGTGGGCACAGCCAGAAACAGCTTAATGAAGCCAATTGGGGATGGTTTAGTGCCCTCAGTAGTGAGTCAGTATGAAACAGCGACGAATCAGCGTAGCATGTTTTTGGTGTGTGTAGCTGGGAGGGAAGGAGGCGTGGTGTGGGTGCAGAAGGCTGGTGCTAATGGATGTGCTAATGAAACACACTGGTGCTGGGGAGCCCACGCTGGTGCACAGTTGTGAGCTAAATTGGGTGTACAATTGCCCACTGTGGCTATGGAAAGATGGTGTAAGGTGGTGTCCCACGTATAGACAAGAGTGAGCGGTCTCGGGCTCGCCATAGTGAGAGCACAGAATGATGGTTCTGCCTTGTGTACAAGTGAGTCAGCGAGTTGCATGGCTATGGGTGAACAGAGTAATATTTCCACTGGAGCAAAACTTTGTCCTAGTCCGTGAAAGCCAGATGGTTTGAAGGATAGACAGGCCGGAGTAGCAGAGTCTCTAAAGCCTGGAGCTCATTCAGATCAATCGGAGACTCTGATGGGCTTTGGGTCAGGCCCAGTCTGAATCTGAACATCCTCAGTGTTGAGGGGCACTAGGAATCCACCTTCCCATTTGGGCCTGTCGCTAGTTTGCATAAACAAAATGCTGCTACTACTTTGCACTGATGTCATCTTCTGCCAAGAGGAGAGGGAGGTATTTAACATTGCAAAGCAAGCCGGCTACTTTCTTAAATCTTCTTCTGCCAGGCATCATACTGACCAAGAGCAGGACCAGATACCTTTGAAATGAGTTTGCATAGTAAGATCTGCTCCCAAAGGAAAAGGTGCTCTCCCAGTTTGCCTAGATTCCTGCAATCTCTGCGTAATGTTGTTTGCATTGCCGACTGAGTCGTGAGCTTCAAGTTGGAGTTTGCTGGCGCTTGTCGATCTCAGACCCTTTGTTGCATTAGCCTTGGTTATTTTTCCCCCCTTAAATTGATTTCATTACCTCTGATTTCCCCGGCTTTGCTGGTCTGATCTCTCCCGGGTGCATAGCCAAGGGGTTCAGTCTGAGATGCCGCATGATGGATTTGATAATGGAATGCGGCTCGCAAGTTCAGGAAGAGGAAGAGTGGAGATAATCGTTGGTGTTGAACAGAAGGGGTGGAGGCCATGCCAATAGGGAAGCCAAGGCTGCCGGGGGTCTGGCCCACATTAATGCATATGTGGCTCAGCACAGTGAAGTAGGAGAAATGCATGATGGATTCACTGCTAGGACTATTGTACACACTTCAGTGTGCCACAGGTAGATGTATTAGCACAAAGCTAGGGTGACCAGACAGCAAATGTGAAAAATCGGGACAGGGGGTGGGGGGTAATAGGAGCCTATATAAGAAAAAGACCCAAAAATTGGGACTGTCCCTATAAAATCGGGACATCTGGTCACCCTACACAAAGCAGAAGGCATGGTGCCCCCCTGAGCAGTGTGAGATGGTATATTCCTGGGGTAGTGTGTTGAGAGTTGGGGGGGAATTGGGCTGGTGCCTTTGTGTGATTCATGAGTGGCTCTGGGAACAATCTAGCTGGGTGTGGGGCTCCACATGCTGTTGTGCTGAGTGATCACAGCACCTGGAGGGGTTTGCTGCTGGTCACTAGCAAGGTGTTGTGAGAGACAGCCCAGGCTGGAGGTGTTGTGAGAGACAGCCCAGGGGGCACAGCGGTCTAACAGTCCCAGGCTGCACCCCGGGGATCCCATCACACCCTTCACGGGCAACAATATATGCTCTCCCTAGGCTCGCAGTTTCCAAGTGCTTTTGAATTACAAACGTGGTAATAAATAACACTGGTCTACGATTTTTGAGAAGTCGTCTGCTTCAGAGATAAAATGTGCTATTTATTATGTATTTTGATGTGCTGAATTCAAATATGACCATTAAAACAACTGATTGGCTACTGTTTCTAAGATATTTAAGTTTTTACATTTTATGTCTATGTATATTGTGTAGATAGTAGAGTTTTAATCATAAATTGTAAACCTAGGTCTTTTCATGTGTTTATGGTTGCTTTACATGATCATATTTCACCTGTCCTGTTTATATAACACTTTAAAAATCAGCAAAAGGGTTATATAAATAAAATGTATTATGAAACAAAAGGCAAAAAACTATTCTGTACATAGTTTAGTCCTATTCAGTGTCTACTCGGCGCTTCTTGGCTTGTCGCTTGTATTCATTAAATGGAGCATCTCTTGTCACTGTCCAGCAATAGTCTGCAAGCATTGATGGGCTCCATTTGCCCTGATAGCGTTTCTCCATTGTTGCAATGTCCTGGTGAAATCGCTTGCCGTGCTCGTCGCTCACTGCTCCGCAGTTCGGTGGAAAAAAATCTAGATGAGAGTGCAAAAAATGTATCTTTAGTGACATGTTGCAACCAAGGCTTTTGTATGCCTCGAGGAGGTTTTCCACCAACAACCTGTAGTTGTCTGCCTTGTTGTTTCCGAGAAAATTTATTGCCACTAACTGGAAGGCTTTCCATGCCGTCTTTTCCTTGCCACGCAGTGCATGGTCAAATGCATCATCTCGAAGAAGTTCATGAATCTGAGGACCAACAAAGACACCTTCCTTTATCTTAGCTTCACTTAACCTTGGAAATTTTCCACGGAGGTACTTGAAAGCTGCTTGTGTTTTGTCAATGACCTTAACAAAGTTCTTCATCAGACCCAGCTTGATGTGTAAGGGTGGTAACAAAATCTTCCTTGATTCAACAAGTGGTGGATGCTGAACGCTTTTCCTCCCCGGCTCCAATGACTGTCAGAGTGGCCAATCTTTCTTGATGTAGTGGGAATCTCTTGCACAACTATCCCATTCGCAGAGAAAACAGCAGTACTTTGTGTATCCAGTCTGCAGACCAAGCAAGAGAGCAACAACCTTCAAATCGCCACAAAACTGCCACTGATGTTGGTCATAGTTTATGCACCTCAAAAGTTGTTTCATGTTGTCATAGGTTTCCTTCATATGGACTTGCATGACCAACTGGAATTGATGGCAAAACATTGCCATTATGCAGTAAAACAGCTTTAAGACTCGTCTTTGATGAATCAATTAACAGTCTCCACTCATCTGGATCATGAACAATGTTGAGGGCTGCCATCACACCATCTATGTTGTTGCAGGCTACAAGATCACCTTCCATGAAGAAGAATGGGACAAGATCCTTTTGACAGTCACGGAACATGGAAACCCTAACATCACCTGCCAGGAGATTCCACTGCTGTAGTCTGGAGCCCAACAGCTCTGCCTTACTCTTGGGTAGTTCCAAATCCCTGACAAGGTCATTCAGTTCACCTTGTGTTAGGAGGTGTGGTTCAGAGGAGGTGGATGGGAGAAAATGTGGGTCCTGTGACATTGATGGTTCAGGACCAGAAGTTTCATCCTCTTCCTCGTCTGACTCAAGTGAGAATGATTCTGGTGCATCAGGAACCAGCAGTCCTTCTCCATGGGGTTCTAGGCGTATAGCTGATGGAATGTTTGGATAATGCACAGTCCACTTTTTCTTCTTTGACACACCTTTCCCAACTGGAGGCACCATGCAGAAGTAACAATTGCTGGTATGATCTGTTGTCTCTCTCCAAATCATTGGCACTGCAAAAGGCATAGATTTCCTTTTCCTGTTCAACCACTGGCGAAGATTTGTTGCACAAGTGTTGCAGCATATGTGTGGGGCCCACCTCTTGTCCTGATCTCCAATTTTGCAGCCAAAATAAAGGTGATAGGCTTTCTTAACCATAGTGGTTATACGGCACTTTTGTGATGCAAAAGTCACTTCACTACAAACATAGCAGAAGTTATCTGCACTGTTCACACAAGTACGAGGCATCTCTGCTCACTTTGGCTAAACAGAAATGTGTCCCTTTGCAAAATCAAACATTAACAAATAAGAGAGCACGACACTGTATGATTTCTAGAGCTGATATAGAGGAATTTGTTCAGCAGAGTGATGTAAGCTTCGTTAGGATTGCATCCTCCATGACTTCTAGGAATAACATGATGCATGACGCAATACCATGTTCAGATTGCATCATTCACTGTTTTGCCTAAAAAGCAAGTACTGTCCAAACCCAGTCATAGATTTATTCATAGATCCAGTCAAAGATGTATTTTAGTATTTCTGGTTTAAATTGAGATCCCTTCCCTTTATAACTCACTTATCCTCCGCCATTCCCAAGTCAAGGGTTGTATATACTGACCCAATAGCATATCTTGAAAACTAGAGCCAATCAACAATTTTAAGCATCATTTTCGTTCTCAGTGACCCAGAATTAGTAACGTTTGACTACATTTATTTCAGAAGCATTTTGGCTGTCGAGCTGTGTAATAATCGAGATGAACCCGAGTTACCAAATGTAGAGTCATCCTGGAGTTTCAACACCCACGTACCAAGTTCAGGAGTGTTGGGATTCTGGGTTCCAACCCAGCCATTTGTAGAGAGAGGCCCTAACAGTGAAATTCTGGATAATGGTTCATCCTTCCCCCTGCTACCTTCCATAGTTCAGGGGCTGGGGTGGGTGTGAGATTCCGGTCTGGGCCTATCTCTAATTTATAACACATCCTGCTTCTGTGATCTTCACCAAAGGATCTCAGAGCATTCTATTCTATTCTATTCTGTGTAGGTTCTGATCCTGTGTTCGTCACTGAGTACTTTCCAGTCGTCTGTTAAGCAGCGTGCCTATACATCTATCACATGGTGTTTGTTCTTCCATCCTCTCCCCAGAGAGAGAAGCATGTGCGGTGGAGTGTCATGGTTTGGTAGTGTGTGTTTTGTTTTGTTTTAAGATACATATACCTACTGCGCTGTGTTTATATTAAAAAAGGCAAGATCAAAGAAATGCATCTTGGTCTTGGAGCAGAAGGGGGTGAGGTTTGCTATGGCCCTTAGTTCTTGGGGGAGCCCAATCTGCAGTCTCGGGTCACTCCCAAGAATGCCCTAAATTAGTGGTTCCCAAACTGGGGTTCGCAAAATGTTACAGGGGGTTCTCTGGAAAAAAATTCCTAATGGTGGACAGAGCTGTCCCTAGGGACCCCAGGCGTCATGGGGCCAGCAGTCTGGAGCCCCTAGACTTCCAAGAGCTAAGCAGATGAAAGCAAGCATATCTATCACACTGAGGAGATTTAAACTTCAAGACTCCTTATAAGAAATGGAAAGGGAGGTGGATATGTTTTGCTGTTTTTAAAATCAAATAGGCAGCTAGTATTGTTTTTAAAATTATTATTAAGAACAAGTTTAAGCTTTGTTGTAACGTGCATTGTTTTCCTGGACTGCTCAAGATGGGAATGTGTAGGAGGAACTCTTTGAGTTGGCTTCTTAAATACCTTCATGCTGTTTCACATCTGATACTACTCCTTGATGAAACATAGGAGTCTTGTCTCATAACAGGCTTATTCAAAGTGATACAAGCTACGAAAGTGAGATCTTGGAAGAATGTTGCCATTTTCATAATGTAATAAAAATGCTGTAATGGTAAATAATAATTAATAATAAATAGTGCGTAATAAGCATGTCACAAAAACAAATTTTATATTTCCAAGATCATGGCTTTTATAATTGATACTCAGGTAAAGGAGAAAATCCCTGGAAATATTCATTTTTTAGGAGGGGGTTCGCGAGACTTGACATTTTAGTGAAAGGGGGTCACAGGTTGTTAAAGATTGGGAACCACTGCTCTAAAGATATTAAACCGCCCCCTTGAGGTAGGTAAAGATTGTCGTCGTCATTATGGGTAACCTGACTAGTTCAAGGTCCCACAGCTAGTCAATGGCACTCGAACCCACTGCTCCTTGCTCCCAGTATTATGTTCTAACCACTGAGCTGCACGTTCCTTCTCCTCGGCTGCCCTTTGTCAAATGTGCCGCACCTCACGTGCTCAAACCCCATATCAGATGGAAAGGTAGGAGTGGGGGGAGCCGGGCTCCGTACTGGCAGTCGACCACACTAAAAAAGGGCTGTCGCATCTCTAACTAGAAATAGACATAAAAGGCCATTGAGATGTCTGAGCAACTTAGCAGAGGGATGGAGAAAAGACATCAGGGCCCATGGGAGTGGCTGCTAGGTCATCTGACAATTTGAATCAACGCAACAAACAAATGAAATCCCCATGCAGTGGGGCCACACTCTAAAGTGCCATAAGTCTGCTACCATCACTCTGAGCCACAGGCAGTGACTTTACGGACGTCAGGATGCATTTTGTAGGACACTTGCGGTGAATTGCCGGGACAACATGTATTGTCTGGATGCTGCACGTACCGAACAAGACTCAGCCATGCAGTGTGCTTAGCGGGACTGACTGGCCCTGGGGATTGGAAACGGGATATTATGGGAACCTGCTGTCACAAGCTGGCTGGTTTGGATCTAGCCTAGATCGGCAGTGAGTTACAGTCACTGGCACTTGGCGACCGATGTGAACTGAGCTGGTAGGTCTCGCTCTGCTTCCCGACAAAGGTCCTTGTCACTAAGCCACTTCCACCCGTGTACTAATTGGCCCAGTTGTTGTCAGTCTCAGCAGAGATGCTCTGGCCTGAACTCCCCCTCACCTGTACAGGTGCTCCATTGAAGGGAGGATTGAGGTAGATCAGTAGCTTGTTGCATGTGGGAAGCGTCTACTCCTGCTGCCCCTGTTATGCGGATTGATTGAGGGCTTCTGTCCCTGTGGCTAGCAGTCTGGTACCTTTCATCAGCGCTGAATTGCCTTTAAAAACTGGACTGACATGAAGGCTTTTCCACACATGTATAACCCCCTGTCCCCATTTACAGAATGTTCCTAATGCATTGCGGGACCGAGGACACACACATCCTACTACAAATATCAGCTTGGGAAAGCAAATACAGAAGTTCAAAGGAATCTGGCTGAGATTTTCACCTAGGTAGCAAATAAATTGGCTAGTGCAGCTTTTTCTTCCCTAAATTGGCGGTGCCTGGACCGGGGCCAGCTTTTTTTCTTTCTTTCTCTGGGAGACACCCACAGCTCCTTTGGGGAAGTCTTTGAAAGCCTCTGGAGGACAAGATAGCTTGTGGCTGCAGGAAGCCACAGGACCTTCCAAAGGTTAATTGCATCTGGTTAACGTTCTGCTGGAAACTGGTGGTTTTTGGAGGAAAATTTCTCTTAAAATTAAATCCCCTACACTGCCAGTGGGGGAAATCAGGACCCTCTTCACCATTCAGACGACTGTGTGGCGGTTTATAACAAAGCACAGGCCCAACACATACACCTCCTCCCCGCCCCGTGTACCATAGAGTGTTATTAGTTGCAGCTGTATCTGTCAAGCACGTGTTTCAGATTTCTGTTTAAACTAAACGGCAGTGCTCAAAAACTGCACAGATCTCTTGGAGAAAATGAGATCTTCGCAGGGTGTCCTTATTGACCCCAGAATGCTGCTTTCAAAGGGATGCTGCAGGTGCTGTTTTTATGTAGCAAAATACTTAGGGCTGGTCTACACATGGTTTTTAGACAGTTTAGAAACAACTATAGTTAAACGAGCACGGCCTCCTAGAGTGGCTACAGTTAGAGTGGTAGCAGTGTGTCTTTATTGATCTTATTCCCATATGAGGTGGGTTTTTTTGTTTTTTTGATGAAAAACTGAAATAACATTGGTTTTCTGCAAAAATGTGCAGTTTTTGATTTTTTAAATGTTTTCAAATACCAAACATTTTTCAGAAAAGTAAAAAAAAAAAAAAAAAAAATCACAATTTTTTTTTTTTTTTGAAAACCCAGAAAATTTTGACCAACGTGAACATTTTTCCATGCAAATTGTTTTGCTTTGGTTGAAAAGACAAAAAACATTTTTTTAAATGAAAATATTTCAAGCAGCTCTTCCTGGGAGGGCTTGGGGGCTGGAATCTAAAGGATGGTGAAGCACTGGAATGGGTTACCTAGGGAGGTGATGGAATCTCCATTCTTAGAGGTTTTTAAGGCCCGGCTTGACAAAGCCCTGGCTGGGATGATTTAGTTGGTGTTGGTCCTACTGTGAGCAGGGGGTTGGACTAGATGACCTCCTGAGATCTCTTCCAACCCTAATATTCTATGATTTTATGAATCCATATTGACTCCTGCGTACTACTTGGATTTGGCCACTCTCATATCATGTGCTGTGATTCCCAGAAAGCTACAGAATGACTTGATGTGCCAGGACACACAGGTTATGACGTACTATAAAGCAATACACCATGAAATTGTAGACCCATCAGCCTAACTTCAATACCTGGAAAGATACTGGAACAAATCATTAAGCAATCAGTTTGTAAGTACCTAGAGGATAAGAGGGTTAAAAGGAATTGCCAGCATGGATGTGTCAAGAACAAATCACTCCATATCAACCTAATTTCCTTCTTTGACAGGGTTACGGGCCTAGCAGATAAGGGGAAACTGTAGACATAATATATATTGATTTTAGTAAGGCCTTTGACACGGTTCCACGTGACATTCTCATAGGTAAAGTAGGGGAATGTGGTCTAGATGAAGTTACTAAAATGTGCATGCGCAACTGGTTGAAAGACTACAAAGAGTAGTTATCAATGGTTTGCTGTTAAATTGGATGAGCATATCTACCGGGTCCCATGGGAATATGTCCTGGTTCTTGTACTATTCAGTATTTTCATTAACACTTGAATAATGGAGTGGAGAGTATGCTTATAAAATTTGAAGACCACACCATGCTGGGAGGGGTTGCAAGCACTTTGCAGGACGGGATTAGAATTCAAAATGACCTTGGCAAATTTAGAGAATTAGTCTGAAATCAACAAGATGAAATTCAATGAAGACAAGCGCAGAAATCAAATGCACAACTACAAAATGGAGAATGACTGGCTAGGTGGAAGCACTGCTGTAAAGAAACTGGAGGTTATAGTGGATCACAAATTGAATATCCGTCAACAATGTGATGCAGTTGTGCAAAAGGCTAATATCATTCTGGGGTGTATTAACAGGAGCGTTGTGTGTAAGACATGGGAGGTCATTGTCCCGCTCTGCTTGGCGCTGGTGCAGCCTCAGCTGGAGTACTGGGTCAATTCCGGGTGCTGCACTTTAGGAAATATGTGCACAAACAGAAAAAAGAGTCCAGAGAAGCAACTATGAGCCAGGATGGACAGGGATGGTGTCCCTAGCCTCTGTTTGCCAGAAGCTGGGAATGAGTGACAGGTGGTTGGATCACTTGATGATTACCTGTTCTATTCATTCCCCAGACAGGATACTGGGCTAGATGGACCTTTGCTCTGACCCAGTATGGCCGTTCTTATGTTTAACAAAACAATAAAAGGATTAGAAAACCTGACCTGTGAGGAAAGGTTAAAAAAATGGGCATGTTTACTTTTGAAAAAAGAAGACTCAGGGGGGATCTGATTAACAGTCTTCAAATATGTTAAGGGCTGTCACAAAGATCAGTGATCAAGTATTCTCCATATCCACTGAAATTAGAGAAAGAAGTCATCGGCTTAATTTGCAGTAAGGGAGATTTAGGATAGATATTAGGGAAATCTTTCTAACTATAAGGATAGTTAAGCATTAGAATAGGCTTCCAAGAGAGGCTGTGCCACTGGAGATTTTTAAGAACATGTTAGACAGACACCTGTCAGGGATGGTCTAGGTATTCTTAGTCCTGCCTCAGCATTAGGGTCTGGACTAGATGACCTCTTGAGGTCCTCTCCAGTCATACATTTCTATGATTCCATGATTCTATAGCACCTTTCCATGGGTTTGGTCAAAAAGCCAAGGCAAATTGGGCTTCTGGTTTTCCTTCTCTAAGGAGGACGTGAAGATCTTCTAGGGTGAGTGATTAAGGGAGAATCAAGTTCTTGTTTTATTTATTGTCACTTTAGGACTTGGTGAAAGGATCTGGATTGTTGGCCCTGGAGACGGACATTTTGTTTATTGACTGGATAGGTACAGCAAAAGCAAGCTCCTACAGTACAAACTCCTCCACCAACCTCTCTCAGTAGTGTCCTGGAGGTACCATCTTCTAAGAGGTGGGAGCTCTGTCTCTGGACTTGTTCAGTTCTTGGTCTCCACTGAAACTACCGATAAGAGGGCCCCATTGTATGTGTGGTGAGGGGGGTTGTGTTCTGTGATGGAGCCATCCTCTCCCACCTCAAAATAGGATAAAAACCCAGACACTGATTATATGTGGGCCCATAAACGTTTGTCAGCTGATCATGACCATGTACCCCTGGGTGGTACTTCAAACCAGTGGCCTAGAGGTGAAAGAGTCTATGTCCTGAACCGCATCCACAGTTCTTCCTAATTTGCTTTACAGTGGGAGGAGGTGGAGAGCCGGCACAGGGCTCCCGGGTCAGACTTCAGCTCCCGCTGTCTGACATGAATCTGTGTAGAAAGACTTCCCAGTATTCCTCCAATACATTCACAGAAGTAGCCCCCAGCCTCAGAACCCATCAGGCGCTCCTTGTTTCCTGCAGGTAGCTACATGTAGTTCAGTGCTGTGTTATCCATCCTGAGTGTCTCCAGGAGACCAGCGCTGACTGGAGCCAAGCAGAGAAGTGATAGCCAGTGCTGAGAAATGAGCCGCCCGACGCCATCTGACCAGGAAATGGATTCCAGGAGGCCACGGATACAAACGGGCCATTCCTGAAGCCACTGGGGGAGAGGGAGGGCTGTCCCACGTTCTTCTGCAGCACAGATAATGCGTCTCTTGGGTTGCGGATGATGATAAAGATGGGGTGAAGGGAGGAAGCTGAATGGTGGTCCTGGTGGGTTGGCAGGTATTGTATAGGAGCTACAACTGCTGCAATTATTCGTGGCCCCGCAGCTCTGATGTGAAAGGGTTTAGAATGCGCTGTCAATAAATAAAAGAAGAACTGTCTCTGATGTTCAGATAAGATTCGGCAGCCTGAAATCTAAATAGAGTGGGTCTTGCTTTAAAATATATAATTCTTCAAACCGATTGTGCAGTTAATTGGCTACCAGTGAAAGGCAATGGACTGAAACTCTGTACTCAATAGAGAAGATACAGCAAAGACATCAGGGCAAGCTTCCCTAACCTGGCCTGCCAGTGACACCTCTGGCCTTAAGATAGCCTCCTGCAGGGCTGAGAGGGGTCTGCAGTCTCTGTGGCCCATTCGTTATGATACTTTGCTCTTACAGAGCACCTTGTGCCTGCAATGTGTTGTACAAACATCCGCTAAGGGCTTGTCTACACAAGGAAACTGTCCAGAGTAGCTATTCTGGAATAACTCCCCATGCGGACACTCTTATTCTGGAACAGCTATAGCACTTTAAATTCATACCCAACCTTATTCTGGGACAATTTCCCCATGTAGACGTGCCTGAATTCAGTCCTTGGCCTCTCTTGTGTGGCTGCCAATGTGGGGCACTCATCTGGGGGTGGAGGTAGTGGCAACGTTGTCATGTGGCTACTTTTCCAGGGGCTGGGCTAAGACTCATTTCACACAGGTCTTCTGGGTCACTGCTCTCTTTTTGGGGGCTACTTTTTTCACTGTGCTAGGTCTAAGCAGCAAACCTGTGATCGGTGGGTTTTGGCAGTTGCTCTCCTACGGATCCTACGCACAGAGTCCTGCACAAAGGCCGGTTCTGGTCCCTAATTCCGCAGCTGTGAACTCGCTCCAGCTTTCATTCATGAACACGTATATATGTAGGAGGGTGGATTGAGACAAAGCAGAGTTGAATGGGGGTCTAATAAACTGCCCTTTCTTATATAATAACAAGGATCCATGGAGCTACTTGTAGCTTTTATAGGGGAAGCAATGATGGAGTCCATCTTGCTTCTCCCTGCATTTTTCCCCAATTGGGGGATAGGAAGGATGGTCTAGTGGGTAGGGCATAGGACAGGAACTCGGGAGGCCTGGGTTAAATTCCCAGCTCAGCTGCACACTTCCTGTATGACTTAGGGCTTGTCTACATGGTGTGAATCTACTGGGCACCAGCTTGCCATGCAGTAACGTCCTGCGTGAGCCTTGCTACAGCGCAGTGAACGTGGCCTAAACCACACTCCGGGACTTCCCCTGTGCTGTTTCAGGGCCCGCATGGGGTATTGCTGAGCAGCAAGATGGTGTGCTGTGGGTTCACACTCTGGCTTGCAGTGCATTAACTCGCCAGGCAGATAAGCCCTCAGTTTGCCCTGTGCCTCCCTTTCCCAGCTGTAAAATGGGGCTAATACTTCCCTGCCTTGTGAGGATAAATGCCATTCCTGGGTGTGAGGTGCTCAGATACTATGGTGGTGTGAGGCCAGATGAGTAACTAGATATAGAGAGGATGGGAGGACGCTTTATCCTTCTAATGGGGGAGGCGTTTGACATCCGAGCGAGAGAGACTCCTTGTGCCTTGTCTCCTAGGGGCTCTCTCTCCAGCCTGGGCAGGCCAGCATTTCCAGTCCAGTGGCTCTGGCTAGACGCCAGCCCTCTCTGCCTTTGGCAGCCCACAGGTTAAGAGTGTGCCATGGGAACCCGTGAGTGCAGAGCTGAGTCCCGGAGGCTGCCGACGCTCTGATTAATACTGCAGCAGGGCTTGTTGTGCTGGAGAAGAGCCTTTCCTCTGGAGACATTAAATATTAATAGCAGCAATAGAGAGACGGATAAACAAGAACAAGTTATAAAATGTTCATTCGGAGGGCATCAATGTTAACGCTGACAAATGCGCGGTGGACCTCTTCCCCACAACCCCCCCTCGCTGACTCATGGGGAAGTTTCGCTCCTCCTGTCCTGGCCCCTGCCAGAGACCAAGCGGTGCAGGCAGGCAGGGTCCAGGGAGGGACTCTGCTCCGGGCGGCGGTGGGGCAGGTCGCTGCGCTGCCATTGACTGGCCGTGCCGCTCCGGGCACCCCAGGGCTGGGGGGGCAGAGCTGGAGGCTGGAGCCCTCGGCCTGCCGGCTGAGGAGCAAGTGAAGGAGGGGGCGGGTTTGGTGGTGGGGAGAAGCCCGGGAAAGGGGCCGGAGAAGAGAGGATTCCAGCTGCGGCCAGCTAGGGGAATGGTGCCCCAAACTTTTGGGTGCCCTACGCAGCTGTGTATGCCTAAGGACAGCCCTGCCCGAGGCTGACATCTGTGGTTCTCGCTCTCTCTCCCTGCCTGGGTATACGTGTCTTGTCCAGGAGCCAGTTCTACGGTCTGCCTGCCTAATATATTTTGCAGTTAACCGAAGCGTTACCTTCAAAATTCAGGCAGAAACACTTGGGCTTTGATCTTGTCAGATCTTCAAATGCTCAAGGAGAGTGGGCCTGGTTAGGAGAACAATGCAGTGCTGCAGTAAATTGTGCTGGTGGTTCAACAGGTGATGCTCTTCCCTCTGAGATGGTGCATAACCGCTGCTCCAGAATGGCCTGGGGTATGTTGTGCTGATGGCAGTTGTGGGAAGCCAATAGGGGGCATTCTTCTCTCGGAGTTAGTATTGAACCTCTGTCCTAGAAGGGTATTGTTGTATTGCCTGCTTATTCAAAAATCATGAGATTCGCTTAAAAATCGTGAGTTTTTTTAAGATAAATTTTTGATCTTTTTATTTGCTGTTTAGTGGTGGAGCCTTTAAGGCTCATATTGTCAATCACATTTTACTTTAAAAAAAAATGAAAGCTGAACTTCTTGCACAATCACATGACTGCAGGAGCTGGCGCTTTAAGAGAAACACCAATTATTTGCAGTTAAAAGCACGAAAGTTGGTGAGGAAGAGATTGGTGGCTCCTTAGAAAACCTGATTTTCAGATGAGAAGCAAAAAGTCTACATCCTTTTTTGTTTGTTTTGTTAACAAGAGAAAGGATTACTGACCAAAGTCAGACTGGAATAATTACATTTTCCATGTACAAAATCCTTCTATAATTTGTAATGAACTCCTTTCCAGAGGACCAGCTACAATCTTTCACATGAGAAGTGGCTACATTTTGATGAGTTGAGTGTCCCTCGGTTCCAGAGTTTGTGTAGAAATGGACCCTGGCTGCAAAATTCAGAGCTGGCATTTTGCTTCCAAGCATTGTTGAGACAGGAGTCAAATGCAGAACATCTGGCTCTGGTTTGGGGCTTTTGAACCCACGGAGTTCAGAGTTATTTGAACCTTTGGGCCTGTCAGTAAAGTGCTTTAGAGGATCTCGAGGATGAAAGGAATTTTATAATGTTGTTCAAATACCTTTCTGCTGTGCTAAGGTTGAAGTGAACAATCCACCGTCTGGGAAGCAAACGGTGATACTTTAGCTGCAGTAGCACCACTTGGGTAAATGACACTTTGATGTAACTCTGAAAACTCAGTGAAGCAGAACAGCGATGCTGCCCAGCTGTTTGGAATGCAAAGCAAAAATAAAATAATAATAATTAATTAAAAAAAAGCGCCAACCACTGCTGCATAGGGAAAATAGTGTTACAATGAGCATTGCACTGCAAACTGAAGCTGACCAGCGGGATTTAAAATTCCCTTCTTAATAACACATTCTTGTGGCAAGGAGGAGCATATTGGGAATCCAAAGGTTTAATGCAAAAATAACAGCAACAATAACTAGTTTAAAAAGTTGCTCCATATGTTCAGCGGAGATTTATATCAGGTGTTGTTAATGACCGCGGGACAAAAATATATCGATATTTATTTCATGATCACATTTCATATTAAGGTTACATTTGTAGATAGTGTCTAAAGGGTTAATAAACGCTGAATTGAAGATGTTATGCTTTTGCGAGCAGGGACCATCTTTTTGTTCTCTGTCTGTACAGCGCCTAGCACAATGGGGCCCTGGCCCGTGACGAGGGTGCCTAGGCACTGCTGCAATACAAATTAAGCATGTTACAGACACGCGTAGGGAGTGTTATAGATGGTTAATGGTTTAAGCACATCAGTAATAGTTGGTTAGGAGCTATGGCTATGAGTAACCTGTCGGTCGCTCTACTAGTTGATTAGCTAGTCTATGAATCATTTACTCATCATTTATTACCCTTTTGTATGCTATTTACAGATGTATATTAACATCTAACTCTAAAATGAGGTGCAGTGGCTGAAAGGTTAAGGCCCTCAGGGCCGGCTCTATGCACCAGCAAAGCAAGCAGGTGCTTGGGGCGGCACATTTGTAGGGGCGGCATTCGGGCCGTGTGTCTGTGTGTTTGGAGGCCAGCCCTGTGGGCGCTCACCCAGGTAGACCCTGTCCCGGCTCCCAAGCTGACGCCGAAGTCCAGGTGGAAGAGCCGCAGCGGGTGGTCAAAGCTGGCCCTGAGACTGGGGTCCAGCAGCAGCAGCGTGTCGTGTGCGGGGGGGCACCCTGGGGCTGCTGTGGTGCGTGCTGCCGGCCACGGCTGAGCCATCCGGCAGTCTCCGACACGTGGAGCGTGGGACACTTGGGCTGGGGGCCGCCTGCAAGTGCTGCAGGGCGGCCACCCCCCAGCACCGCAGCCGGGACTGGGCGAAGCGGCCCGAGCCACCCAGGAGCTGCAGCAGGGTGGCCAGGAGCAGCCGCTCCCTCTAAGGCTGCCCTGCCCCAGCTCCTCAGCCCCGTGCCGTGGCGGTCCCTCCGGCTCTGCCCTCCCAATTCCCGTCCAGTCCTGGAGGCAGGAGTCCCGGCTGGAGGGACCCTGGTCTGAGGCACGGCCCGGGAGCCCCGCTGCTTACCCCGACCCTGCTAGCACCAGACCGGCTGGAGGTGAGGGGGGAGCGGGCTGAGTCAGGGCCCCCCATGGGCGCCGGGAAGGAGTTGGGTGGATGCAGCCTCCACCCCTGCTAGTGTCATGAGTGGGATGCTGATGACCCGCCCTGGGAGTGAGTTACCAGTGACCCAGGGCTGGGGTGGGAGGGGGTGAGAGCCCAGGGCTGGGGCAATGGTGGGGGAGGGCACTGGTGAACTGGTGGGGGGCAAAGGGGGGAACCCAGAGCTGGGGTGGCAGGGGGTGCGGGTGTGGGGGGAAGAGCCCAGGACTGGGGCAGCAGCGGGGTGCGCAGGGGGGGCAGCCAAAAATTTCTTTGCTTGGGGCGGCAAAAAACCTAGAGCCGGCCCTGAAGGCCCTCAACTAGTGTCTTGAAGCTTGTGGGTTCGAGTCGCTCTCGATCTCATGATGAAAGACCCCCCTCCAGTGCACACAGCTGTAAAATGGGTACCTGATCCATAGGACAGTCAAAAGTGGAGGGAAGTGATGCTGTCTGTATCATTCCCCAGTGTACCATTGGCTATGCAACTGACGTGACTTAACTGTGTCAGCCTGATGAGCCATTGGCTTGGGGGAACTTGGATTTTTCCACTGTTATGTGGCTTTATTTATCCAGAAATAGCAATTTACAAACATCAGTGGGCTAAGCAGTCAAGCAGTAGTGTTCCCACTTCACAGAAGGATGCATTGCCACACAGAGGTGGTGAGTTGCAGGATCACACACACAACATTTACGCCCTGATCATGCAGACACTAATGCAACTGCCTAATTTTACTCTTGCAAGTAACTCTATGAGGTTACTCACATGAGTAAAGAGTTATGCACATGTTTAACTGCATTTGCAGAATTGGGGCCTTATGTAGCATCTTCATGCATAGACCTGACCTTGTGTGTCACTTAAGCAGTGAGTATCTTTGGCTGGCTTTCCGCGTGGGGGTGTACTGGGAATCTATACCCATATTTTACAGTATGGGGAAAGTGAGGCGGAGACTCAATGATTCTGCCAGGGAAGTGCACAGACTGCTGGACTTGCAGCGAGACAGTGGCAGATGTAGGAATAGCTATTTCTTGCAGATTCTCAACCCTCGGTGAGGGCAGTTAACCATTGGAACAAGCTACGAAGAGTAGTGATGGATTTTCCATGTCTTGATGTCTTCAGCTCAAGACTGGGATGCCTTTCTGGATGAGATGCTATAGACAAGCACAAGCTCTTGTGATGAGTACAGGTGTACTTGGTGACATTCTGTGCCACACAGGAGGTGGGAGAACACGTTCTGTTGGGCCATTCTTGTCCTAAAAACCACAAATCTCTGCACCTGGGAGAGATGACCCTTAAACCAGGGGGGAGCAAGCCTCCATTTCTTTATGGCTATCTGAGGGTCCCCAAAACGTTTTTCTCTCTCAATCAAAGGTCATGGTATGAAAACTGTTGACAACCACTGATCTATCTAATCTAATATACTTATAATTCACCAATCATGAGGGAAAGTTTGGAGCAGAACCAGGAGTGGTCTCCCAGTCCACTGCTAGACGCATGCCTTCCTGCTTCAACTGTTCTCATCCTGTTCCTGGTTTCTGGCTGCTCCTGTAGAATTGACCAGTTTGCTGGAACCCTGTATTATGGGTGATAACAGGAATGTTTTAAGGGATTGTATAGCATCCTTAGGAAATCGCCCTCTTCAGTTATATTTATGTTATTACTCCATTGTCCTACGAGGATTAGAGATTGTACAAAGTCTTTGCCATCTTTCATGGTGAGAGCTCTTCACCGTAGTTTGTCTTAACGTGATTTGTGGCCATGGCACTTTAAAAGGTCATTGAGACTGGTGCAGCAATCACTTGAAGTAACTGAAGGATATTGTTGGGAAGGCTGCAGGAGAATACAATTGGATCTTGGTTGAAACATGCTGCCCTGTATTTGTTGTTACCTCTGATGCCAGTAGAAACATCTGGAGGTTGCTTAGTCACAGTACCTTGCTCTCACTCCCTTGAGAGAAGGCCTATCCTCGGTTGAACTAAGCGCCAAATCACATCAGTAAGACTTACTCGTCCCCAGACCTGGCATCTCAAGAGGGGGATAATGTATAAATCAAAGTGTTTGGGCTGCAGGCTACAGCTCAGTTTGCATCCGTCAGGGTGAGGCATTGTCATTGCCTCTCCTTGCAGTGCATCTTTTGGTGGCGTGGCTGAGCAGAGACGGGCAGCATCGCAGCCATCGGACAAAGGATATTGGAAGGTGGCAGGCTTTAGAATTTCAGCAGAGCAGGGTCAGAGGGAGAGAGATGGGACTCTTTCTGGAGTGAGCCTTTTCCAAGGCCTTGTCCAGTCAGAAAAGATGCACCGATTTAACTACATTGATTTGAAACCAATGTAACCGTTGCTTTAATTGGTTCAGTTTGTGTTGGTAAGTTATTGTTGTTCATTTGTACTACAGTAAACGACAAGTCATTAACTGAGACCCTGCTATGCAAGGTGCTGTACAGACAAATAACCATAAGACAGTCCTGTCCAGAGGACCTTGCGATCTGAGTATCAGACAACAAAATAAGCTAAATTGATTTAAGCAAGGGTTTAGTGGGTGTAAGGGAGTCTACACGAGGGGTTACACCACCTTATCTAGATCAATTTAAAATCAATGTAACCGATAGGCCTTGCCTGCATAAGCAAAAGTTGTAAGTGTTGTAGCATAGAACTGGGAGTCAGCGTTCCTGGTCTCTCTTCCAGAATCTCCTATTGACTGGTTGGGTTTCCTTGCATTACCTGTCTTAACATGTCTGTGCCTTAGTCTACCCATCTATGAAATGGGGAGCAGTGTTGTCCTGATTACAGGGCAAACTGCACTTTGGAGCCTTCCTTCCCCTGTGAGCCCATTCACTCCGGGGCTGGTTAAAGCCAACATCTTTGAAACAAAGCATGATTTATTCAGTCCCCAAAGCAGGCAAAGCAAAGAGTAAAAACAATAGAAGGCCTTGGGTCTTACTTACACCTTAATCTTTCTTTGACAGCTTTTGTAAATTCCCTTCAGCCCAGCTAACCCCCATCTCCGGCTGGGAGAAGCAGACTTCTCCTGCTCACAACTTGGTGTCCCTGTCAATGTGTGTCTCTGCCAGCCTGTCAGGTCTCACTGAAACTCCCTGGGCAATCTCTGGCCAGCCACTCCATTCCCAGCCCTTTCTATGTCCAGGGTCCTCTAATGTTTAGGATCCTTCTTTTGACCCTAGACTTAGTCTTGGGAAGATTGAACCATTTTCAGCCTGCCTGGAGCCATATTGGGGGTATTTCCCCAATAAAAAGGTTTTCTTTTGTTTCCTGCAGGACTGTGTCATTGTTTTACCTTTCCGGCTTATAGGGTGACCAGATGTCCTGATTTTATAGGGACAGTCCCAATTTTTGGGTCTTTTTCTTATCTAGGCTCCTATTACCCCCCACCCCCTGTCCCGATTTTTCACACTTGCTGTTTGGTCATCCTACCTGCTTAGTTCCTTTAACAACCTCTGCTGACCTAATTCCATAGCAGGTAATAGACACACAGAGGCATGCACCCTATTAATAATATATAATACAGATATTTCCCAGTTTGTCACCGGAGTTATGGGGCTTAAGTTTATTTCGTGTTTGGAAAAAAACATCTCGAGATCCTTTGATGAAAGGGCAAAATATATTAACAAACCTGTGATCTGCATAGCTGTCCCTCATGGGGACTGAGCCCTTGGCCAGGGCCAGGGCTCAGATCCTCTTCTTCCAACAGTACAGGCCTTTGTTAGTCACTAGCAGTAGTAGGCTTGTGACACACTGTGGAGCAGATCTGATCTCAGGCAGCAGAGGGCAGTGGTACATACCAATATACACACACGTGCGCACCCCCACACCAGCCATTTCTTTACAGAAGTGGCCCTCACCCGTTTACCATACCAGAACTCCCTTCCCAACTAGCTTAGATCACCCTCCTATTTAGCACTCCGGGTAGGACAGGATGGCCACGACCCCTGACATCTATCTACAACCTCTCGCAGACGGGTTGTGACTGTAGGAATGAGAACCCTGCTTTTTTAGTGTGGTGAGATGCAGCCAAAACACATACAGGCTTTTTACAGAGGAAGACCGGGAAGAGAAACAACTGGATAGTTGCATGCTACCCACTCCAGCTCTCACGAGTCAAGAGAGAATGCACTGCGGGGTTTGAACTGCACGAGCAATCAGTTCAGCAGAAAACAGAGTTCCCACTGGTAGTGCATTGAGACCAACCACATCCCCTAGCATAGGCCGTTTCTGGTCCAGTCACACAATATCTCTTCTTGCAGCAAACAGCCTCACTTTCTTTCCCTGCCGAGAGAAGAGAAGCAACAAAACGGTTGAATAAAAGGAGCGTGCCATTTGTATTGACGTTTTGTGGCCCCAGGGACTCAGTGGAGAGAGGCTACTGAGAGAGCAGAGAAGAAATGGCCCAGGATGAGAATTTTTATACTGAGTTAATTGGCAGAGAAATTAGATCTGAGACCAAAAACTCAAACTTTTTGGGTGAGCGATCTATATTTGAGTCAGCTGCACCAGGAGAAAGCTAAGGCAGCAAACCTGTATTTTACTCTGTGTGCGCGTGTGCGCACACCCACCTGTATCTGTGTGTCTCTCTCATGGGCAAGGTTGGGAGGATTCCATCAGTCAATAAAACAAGCTTTAAAAATTATTGTCTGAGTCTTCACTGTAAACATGAAAGCATCAACACTAGTCATGCCCAGAATCTGAAATATCGCATTATCGTTTGTCTTAGTTATTGCAAAATATAACTTGTCAGTGAGTGTTGTTGAAAGGATCATAAAGTTTGTGTGAGAAGAGTTGAAACAAGAAAGAGAAGGTGGCCGGGGTGGGGCGGAGACGGGGGAGAGGGGAGGGGAACAAGTGGCTGCAAAGCTGGGCATGCAGGAGAGACATTTCAGTTTGCTGCATCTCTGATCCTTTCCGTTCTTGATCTGGTTCAGAGTCTTCCACTGGATTGCACTGGTTTGCAGATGTTCCATGCTGGGATGTGATGCTGTTAGGTCTTCCAGGCTAGGCTGAATCAGTCTCTGGCTCCGAATCATTTAAACATGGAACTAGTCCATGGCTTTGTTCCAAAATATTTTGTTTTTAAATGGACTTTAAAAAAAAATGTTCCTGGACATTTTTGGTTTATTTTACAATTCTCCAGTTTTCTAATAGCCAAAAACAAAACAAAACAATTTTTTTCATTAATTCTGTAAAAAAATTTCCCTCAAGCTCCCCCCAACCATTTTTATTTCTAAAACCTTAGCAGAAAACACTTGCTGTTTTCCAGCCAGTTGTATTGAAAAATATTGATGGGTTGATTCAAGAAGGATGGTCCAGTGGCTAGGGTGCTAGCCTGGGCCTTGGGAAACCCAGTGTTGAATTCCCTGCTCTACCACAGACTTCCTGTGTGACCCTGGGCAAGTCTGTCTGTCTGCCTCAGTTCCTATCTGTAAAATGGGGATGTTGCACTGCCCAACCTCACAGGGGTGCTGTGAGGATAAACACATTAAGGACTGTGACAGCTGCTTCAGAGGAAGGTACAAGAAACACTGTATTAGGCACTTATGGGATAAACTGCCCCCATGGACAATCCTGTTGGCTTATTGTCGTTCTCTATAGCTTTTTATCATGTCCTCGTCTCTGTAATATCTGAGCACCTTCCAGGGGTGCATGAACTAACAGCTGTCATGTGCACCCTGTATCAGAAGGGTGAATGTGCTGGTGGCCATAGGGTGGGGTTTTCTATCCAGAGTGTGTCCTTGGCTTTATTACAGCGGAGTCGCCAAGCGCCAGTTTCACTGCAGCTGAATGTCCCTCATTCCGACGCTCATTGTAGTGTGGGTGGGCTAATCGTGCTCTGCATGGAGCGGGCGGAAAGAGGAACAGGTTTTCAATGAGAATTTCGGAGAGCTGGAGCGAGCAGCTGGGGTTCCAGTGGGCACGGGACCAGTAAGCAGCATCAATATGTCGCCTGCAAATGGACTGCTGATTATGCAAAAGCCCAGAACATATGGAGGAGCGGTTGAGTATTATCCAGCAGCAAAATATAAAAATGAAAATGTGTGGCATGCCATCAGGGAACAGTGGCTCTAGTGTTGCTCACAGCCATGCCTCGTGCTGTGCTAGCGTTAGGTCTTGAAAGCCAAGCAGCCCCTCCAAGGCGGTACTGACCCCCATGCTGCAGCCGGGCACTAAGAACTGCTCAGCTGCAGGGGGCAATGAGGGGGACTCAGCAATAGTGTTCTGCATTCCGAGTCAGGGCTGACCCCAGCATGGTGTTTGGGGACATTTCTGGTTTAGGAGGTCCCCTGTTGCCGATGAGATGCCACGCTGAGGCCTTGACTGAGCGTTAAAGCTCCTGCTACATTTTTGGTGAGATGGGGGGATGAACTATGGTGTACTGGCTAGATTCCAGCACTTGGGTGAATAGGCTCTGCTACATTTTCCCTGTTTAGTTGCATGCTGTATATCTCTTCGTAGCCTAAATTGATGTAAACATGAAGTGCTTCTATTTCATCCCGTAGCTGGCTGCGTGTCCCTAGCAGCGGAAGTGATCCTTCCGTATAATTTAAGGACCACATTCTGCCTTGACTTACGCTTTGTGTATGGAGTTATGGGGCATGTAAATAGGGATGCAATTTGATCCTGGGTTTGTAAAGCTCTTTAGGATTCCTTGGGGGTGAAAACCCCTCTGCAATTGTAAAGTACAGTTATTCTTGCATGGCTGGTAACTATTGCTTTTTGCATTTGCACATCTCAACCTGCCTTCTAGTGGAAAGATCAGGGTCTGGCTTAAGCGCTCCATGCTGATGCAGTGCAGGAGGAGACTTCAGATAAAAGAGATGCTTTCAGAAGGAGGAAGGATTATTTTGTGCTGAAGGAATAGGCCTGGGAGACAAAAGATCTGGGTTCTATTCCCAGCTTTGTGACTGATTCTGTGTGACTTTGCAGATGTCATATAACTATTCTGGGCCTCAGTTTCCTAATCTATAAAATGGGGACAACAGTACCTGCCTCCCTCAGAAGTAGGGAGTTGTCATGAGGCTTCATTCATTGTGGGTTGTGATTCTTGACTAAGCAGCCCCAGAGAAGGAAAATGTGTAATGTGGTACAATAAATCCCCTTTATGGATCCATCCCATTCCTTCTGTTGTTGCAATGGATTGTGTGGGAAATTCTGAATGGAATTAAAGGTTGGCAGATTTTTTTTATTATTATTTTAAGTACCTGTCTAGATACAACACCTGCTGCCAGGGATGGAAGAGCGGAGGCCATTTATTTTCTGTTTCCTCATAAAAAATGAGACAATAAAAGAGACTTTCGTTGATGTTACTCATATCATAGCCTTGGATAGTCGCATGCTGTGCCTTGGCGTTGTGTAACATATATTTTTCCCTTCAGCCGTGGGTTTCGAAGGATGATGGCTTCTGGGAGTGCAGGTAGCACCGAGGCAATAGAAAGAATAATGCAGGGCTTGTTTTTGAAATAATGGGCACTCACCAAGTGCAATTCACCTCTAGGCAGAGAACCAGCACAAAGCATGCACATCATTTAAGTCCCATGCATGATTTTAGTGAGATTTGGGTGATGCACAGACCTTCTGCCCAAGGATGAATTTTGCCTAATAGCGGAATGCTCAGGAAGGATCAAGACACTGTTTGGTAATCGTAGAAATTAGACAAAGAAGGCTTAAAGGGTGATTGTTTCCATCCCACTGTGGCCCATCCGGGGTCCATCCCCACAGTGTCTTGTCCAGTTTTAAATAGCTCGGGTGATGAGACTTCCACCTAAATTCTTGCCAAAAAATGCCTTATTCGGGGCACTGAAGCTACTTGTAAATTCATGCTGAATTTGACCAGCCATTGGCCAAAAAAAAGGGGGAAGGGAGTTTCTGAAAGTCAGAGGGTTTCATTTTGAAGCAAAACATTTCGACTTTTTGTTTCAAAAAGGCATTTTGTTCAGGAGTTTAGCTAATTAAAAGGAAATAACCAAAACAAATGGGCGGAGATCACCTGGAAATGACCCCAAACGGATTGAAAAAGCCAATCTTTTTTTTTTTTTTATTTAGGTAAGAAAAAAATTGTTTGAGTTCAAACAGAACAGAATGTTATGGTTCATGGGCTGAACTGAAAAGTCAATGATTTGCTCAGCCCTACCCACGCAAGCCTCTCTTTAAAAAACTGGTCATCAACCTGCTGGTCTGTAGGGAAGCCAGTGAGGATTTTGCCATTGACTTCAATGCAAATCCAGCAGACCCAAAGGGTGGTGGGAGGGGAGAAAAGGACATTCACCCCTGTGTGAAGGGACAGCATATAACCATAGAAATGCTTAAATCTCACATTACCCTTACATCATGTATAGGTTTGAGGCTGCCTTTCTGCAAAGGGCTGAATTGTGTCCTAACAGAGGAGTGCATTTAAAGGACTAATTTCTTATCTTAATTGCTGTTGGTGCTGCAAAGGTCAGAATCTGGCCCGAGGTCCAGTATGAGCAGTCGGTGCACTCAAGGTTACCATTAGAAGCATTTCCTTTGTCATAGTTCTGGCAAATTAAGCTCTGCCAATGCAGCCAGACTGTGGCGATCAATAAACAATGAATTTTTGTTTGGCTCTCGCTTAATACGAATTGCTTTTTTGCGAAGTCTTGTGTTGTTCCTCTTGGGCCTGTGGCAAATAAATATAGATTTTATCCCCCCTTGCTGCGTTCTGTTATGGGAATCTCTTCATTAGATAACAAGGGGAATAAGAAACATGGATGCTTTTTTGTGTTTGCTTTTAAATTAATCTTATCAAATCAAATAGAGCCAATATAATTTTCCATAGATTCTAGATAACTGGGTTATGCAGGAAGCCTTGATCCTGACTGGGGGCCTCAGGGGGCTGCTATGATACAAAGCACTTTGAGAATGGCTAGGCAGCTGGTGTATACTCGGACTGATGCTTATTACACTAATCATAATAGTCGCCCTGCTACCCTGAGCTTCCCCCTGTCTGTATCCACCAGTTATTTGCTGTTGAATAGAGACAGGATGGCCCACTGGTTAGGGCATTAGCCTAGGATTTGGAAGACCTGGGTTAAATTACCTTCTCTGCCACAGACTTCCTGTGTGACCCTGGGCAAGTCACTTCGCCTCTCTGTGCCTCAGTTCCACATCTGTACAATGGGGCTAATAGCACTGCCCGACCGCCCTAAACTCTGTGCCTCAGTTTACCCATCTATAATGATGTATCCTTACCTCAGGGCGCCATGGAGAGGATTCAGTAGTTAGTGTGTGTGAAGAGCTGTGAGATCCCCTGGGGAAAAGGTGCTAAAGAAGCACCCACTGATTGTGTTATTGGTGGTGGTTGTCAGCGGGGATTTTTCTTTAATGCTACTGCACTGGCTTGGAGCTGATGCTGCCCTGGCCACAGGCTTGCTCTGTGGCCTGCCTGCAGGGAGCAGTGGTGTGAACAGAGTAGCTGCAGAGAGGCCTTCCCCCCACCCCTGTGCTGGGAAGTTCAGCTATGGGACCATGTGGAATAGTAGGGTGACCAGATAGCAAATGTGAAAAATCGGGACGGGAGGTGGGGGGTAATAGGAGCCTATATAAGAAAAAGACCTAAAAATCGGGACTGTCCCTATAAAATCGGGACATCTGGTCACCCTATGGAATAGGCTAGAACAGAAGGAAATGCTGGGGACAAACTGCTGCGGGAGCCATGATTAAGTGATGGCTGCTATCTTGGCTGACACACCAGGGACTGAACTGGGGACGCCCCCAGTGCTAAAAGCAGGAGCTGCTTCAGCTAAAGCTGAATACCTGGGACTGGAACTGACTCAGACTCTTTGTGGATCCGCACAGAGGAGGACCTGGAATACACACACTCACCAGTGGGTTACACTTAGGTGACTGGAATCCTGTGGTAGGGCCAGATCCTAAACCCATTGAATCACAGACGCGTAGGGCTGAAAGGGATCCCAAGAAGTCACAAAGTCCAGTCCCCTGCTATCCCACAACCTATTCCAGAGTTTCCTTATGTAGTTGGAAAGTTTTTCCTAATATCGAACCGAAATCTCCTTGGCTGCAGATTAAGCCCATTACTTCTTGTCCTACCTTCAGTGGAGATGGAGAACAATTGATCACCGTTCTCTTTATACCAGCCCTTAACATATTGGAAGACTGTTCTCAGCCTCCCCTCCCCCTCTCAGTCTTCTTTTCTCAAGACTAAACGTGCCCAGGTTTTTTAACCGTTCCTCATAGGTTGAGTTTTCTAAACCTTTTGCTGTTTTTGTTGCTCTCCTCTGGGCTCTCTCCAATTTATCCACATCTTCCCTACAGCGTGGTGCCCAGACTGGACACAGTGCTCCAGCTGAGGTCTCATCAGTGCTGATTAGAGCAGAACAATGACCTCCCATGTTTTACATATGACATTCCGGTTAATACCTCCCAAAACGATATTTGCTTTTTCCCCACAACCGTTCACAACGTTGTTGGCTCATATTCAATTTGTGGTCCACTATAACCCCTAGATCCTTTTCAGCTGTACGACACCCCTACCACCCTAGCCAGTTATTGCCCGTTTTGTAGTTTGCATTTGATTTTTTCCTTCCTAAGCTAAGTACTTTGCACTTACCTTTATTGGATTTCTTTCTTGTTGATTTCAAACCAATTCTCCCATTCGTCAGGGTTGTTTTGAATTCTAATCCTGCCCTTCAAAGTGCTTTCAGCCCCTCCCAGCTTGGTGTCATCTGCAGATTTTATAAGCATACTTTCCACTCCATTATCCAAATCACTAATGAAAATATTGAACAGTATCAGACCCAGGACTGACCCCTGCGGGACCCACTAGATACGCTCTCCCAATTTGACAGCTAACCATTGATAACCACTCTTTGGTGTATGGTCTTTCAACCCCTTGTGTACCCACCTTACAGTAATTTCATCAAGGCTACATCTCCCTAGTCGGCTTAGGAGAATGCCATGTGGGAATATGTCAGAAGCCTTACTAAAATCCAGATATATCACGTCTTCTGCTTCCCCCCATCCACTAGGCCAGTAACCCTGTCAAAGCGGGAATCTTTTTACACCAATAGTAATCATGTCTCTGTTATCTTGTGCTCCCCCTCATCGGTGGCATCCAGCGGTTGTGTCTCATCATATACTCGGATTGTAAGCTCCTTGGGGCAGGAGCTGTCAGTGGGAGTCTTTCCAATGACTCCAATGAGCTCTGGATTAGTCCCCTGGGGGAGAACTGTTGAGAAATCCTAGCCCCCTTCAAGTGCATGGCAAAACTCCCTTTGATCTCAATGGGGCCAGGATTTTGCTTAGTGTCTGGGAAGCCATGCAAAGGCGGTGCAGAGGGGCAGCTATCGTATTTCCAGTCTTTGGGGTGCAATAGCTGGCTCAGAATGTGCCCCGACCAATGCTAGACGCCCATCTAAACACTGCTTGCTCTGCTCCTGCTTATCACCTTTAGAGAGAAGTTCCCTGCAATATCAGACGGAAGCTTTCCAGCGCATGTGACAGAGGCTGCCCTCCATCCGTGGGGAGGAAGGTGGTGGGTTTTAAGTAAGCACTATATATTCAGGGCTAAAATTAAGTACATGCAGGAAATGAAATGGCAGAAGGTGCTTCTGCACAGTGGGGAAGCGATTTCCATGGGTGCTGCTGCAGAAGCTTGGCCCTGTCATAGCACAAGAGAATCTGAGACTCCGTGGAGGAACTGCCAGCAACACAAATGTAACAGAGGGAGAGAGAGATCAAAAACAAACAAACAAGGAAACCCGTTGAAGATGCTCCTGCATTGGCCCTTTCAGACCCAGCTCCACCTGACAGGGCATCATAAAATTTCCAAGCGGCTGGATTCATGCCCAGATCACACCATAGATTATCACCACAAAGACTACAAACATAAGAACGGCCATATTGGGTCAGACCAATGGTCCATCTGTCCCAGTATCCTGTCTTCTGACAGTGGCTGAGGCCAGATGCTTCAGAGGCAGTGAACAGAACTGAGCAATTATCGAGTGATCTGTGTTCGGTCATCCAATCCTAGCTTCCTGCAGTCAGAGGTTTAGGGACACCACAAGCATGGGGTTACATACCTGATCATCTTGGCTAATAGCCACTGATGGACCTATTCTTCATGAACTTATCTAATCCTTTTTCAAACGCAGTTATACTTGTGGCCTTCACGACATCTCCTGGCAACGAGTTTCACAAGCTAACTGTGTGTTGTGTGAAGAAGTACTCCCGTTTGTTTGTGTTAAACTTTCTGCCTATTAATTTCATTGAGTAACCCCTGGTTCTTGTGTTATGTGTATATGACTCAAAGTGTGTATGATTTCACTTTCTCCATCCCAGTCATGATTTTATAGACCTCTATCATATTCCCTCCTTAGTCATCTCTTTTCCGAGCTGAACAGTCCCAGTCTCCTTAATCTTTCGTCATATGGGGAAGATGTTCCATACCCCCTAATCATTTTTCTTTTGCCCTTCTCTGTACTTTTTCCAACTCTAATATATCTTTTTTGAGATAGGATGACCAGAACTGCACAGAGTATTCAAGGAGTGGGTGTACCATGGATTTATATACTGGCATTATGAAATTTTCTGTCTTGTGATTTATCCCTTTCCCAATGGGTCTTAACATGCTGTTCACTTTTTTGACTGCTGCTGCACATTGAGCAGCTGTTTTCAGAGAACTATCCACAATGACTCCAAGATCTCATTCTTGAGTGGTAACAACTAATTTAGACCCCACTGTTTCGTATGTATAGTTGGGATTATGTTTTCCGGTGTGTATTGCTTTGCACATATCACCATTGAATTTCATCTGCCATTTTCTTGCCCAGTCACCCCGTTTTGGGAGATCCCTTTGTAACTCTTCGCTGTCAGCTTTAGACTTCACTATCTTGAGTAATTTTGTATTGTCTGCAAACTTTGCCAGCTTACCTCTTGACCCCTTTTTCCAGAGGAGAGTTGCCTTCTGCTCTGCTGAAAGGCTGTTGGATGGCATTGACAAGTGGATTTACTGCAGCAATGAGCAAACCTTGGGATTTTAAGGTTCAGAATTTCCTCCAGCAGAGCAGCTGATGCTGCTGTAGGGTTGCATAAGACAACAGGGTTTTAATGGAGGTATGGCCCTAACTCCAGTTATTATTCCAGTGTGTTCACTCAGCAGCTGTCAGGTCGGACATTAAGGAAAGAGGCAAAATCTTCTTTCAACAGGGTGTCAGGTTCTGGGTCCGTGCATATGAATGTAGAGCTATTCTGCTGACTCACTTTGGTAGGCAGACCAGGTGAGTCCTATTAGCTCCATGCCAGGAGTGTGGAAAGGGTTGAGTTTTTCTTCTCTGGGGTATTGTGAGCTAAGGACAGTGAGACACAGATTCTGCAGGGGAGCACTTTAGGAGCAGACCAGCTTAGAAGAAAGCTTAGGGTAAGATTTCATGTTTTTGGTCTCAGTAAATTAACAATAAGTGCAAATCACAGGAAAAGGGGGAAGTTTGGACCAGATCCTCTGTGTTATGTTGTATTTGTGTGGTGTTTTACGAGTGAACCTGGATTATTAACTCTTCCATTTATTCAGGTCTACAGTAAAATTTTAAAGTCCAATGACAAACCAGTCTTATGATCTAATAGATTTGGATCTGAGAGCATCAGTGTTACAGAATCAACCTCCAGTGTGATGCAGGAGAGGAATAGATTCGATACGTGCTGATAAATTGCCTTGTTGGCAATACAAGGTTTTATAATATCTCTTCATAACATAGTAGTTAGCGATGGGCCCAAAATGCAAAATTCAGATTCAGATTTGAAATTCCACAGCCTTTGAGCATGTTTTGCTTCTGACCCATCTCTGGAAGGAACCATTATGACCATCCAGTCTGATCTCTTGGGTAGCACAGGCCATATAATTGCTCCCAGTAATTTCTGCATCAAGCCTATAATTTCTGATTGTGCTACTAATATTAATGTTTCCCTGTCAAAGAGATACAGTAGGGAAGGAGAGGAGGTTCTCCTAGTCAAACACAAGCAATATGAAGGAAGAGGAATGAAATGTTTCCTACTTCAAATATTTATAGGTGGGATTTTCTGATACAGGTAGCATTGGTCTAGCTGCTCCCATTGAAGGTAATGGTAAACTTCAGTGGGAGAAGATGTAAGCCAATACTCAGCCTTCTGAACATCCCTTCCTCCATTTATAAAGCCACTTCCAATGTGACGCATCCTGGATACTCTGAAAATGTTATCCAGGCAGCATCACTGAAATGCAGCCATCTCTGGGGTGGAGGAAGATAACTAACTGGAGGAGGGGAAATTTTGGCCAAGGACTCTTGGACAAAGGTCCTTCGTTCTCCTTCCCAAACACCCAGACATGCACTCAAAATCTCCCGTGGATGCTTTAATGTCCAAACGGAACCTCAGTTGGTAAGATCTCGGAATGACCCAAAGATATAAATTGCACAGAACTCAGTGTATCTTCCCTAGAAGAGTGAAGGGCTGAGTTTCACCGGCTGGGATTTGAACCTGTGGCTTCCAGGGAAGGAGAATGGTGTATGTTCCCGTGCAGTCTGACAGATAGAGGTTTGTCGGTATGAGCAAAAGGGCTTGTGGTTCCTCATACATTTTTTTCCGTCCCTACCTATTTCCCCCCTTATATAGAGAGATCATTTTATTAAAAGTTTGGAAATGTAGAAAAGCAATTTGTCTTATCTTGAAAATGAGTTAATGCGACAGTTTAGGAAAATGGGGAAATAGACCTGGAGGATGGAGAAAGACAAACCCAGCCAGTTTGCTCTCCCCTGCATGCAATTCCCCAGTAAGTGCGATTCTAGTTCTTTCCATTTGAATCTTTCTCTGCTGAAGTAAAAAATCGAAATCTAAAAGCATGTTCTTTGCTCCCCTCCCCACTGATCTCAAAACCGTCAAGTGTAAGAAGAAAAGGAACAATAAATTGCGTTATATAATTCCAGACAGTAGAACCCTGTAATTACCCTCTCAGACAGGCGGCTCTTTCCATCTGCTACCTAGCTGTGCTGGTTCTGGATTGCCTCAATAAGAAAGGTAAATCAAGGCAACAAAGAGTCAGAAGAGAGATGAATCAAGTCTCATAAAGAGATATTCTGCCTGTTACCTGTTCAGTAAAATTAGAGTAAGTTTTTAGAATTTTCCAAGATTCTCCCCTCCCCTCTTTCTTTTTAATAACAATGGTCTTTATCTTGCATTTTTCAGCCATAGATCTCAGAGTGCTTTTTTCATGTATGTTGTTTAATGTGTGTGTTGTGATAGAATCTAGAGGCCTGGCTTCGTTGGGTTAGGTGCTGCATAGATAGAGAGTGACAGACAGCGTTTATAGTCTAAATAGACAAGATGGACGAAGAGTGAAGGAAAGAAGAGTGATTAGTCCCATAGCGGTGATGGGAAGCCGAGACACTGAGGGTGTGGTTATAGTGCAGTCAGAGGTGTGATTGCAGCATGCATAGACATATCTGCACTAGCTTCAATTTAGCTTGGGTTGGGTACCAGTAGCAGTTCAGCTAGCCGCCTGTGTATGTACCCAGGCTCACTGGAGGCCTTGTACTTGGTGGCCCGCCCATGCTGTGGCCTGAGTGCTGTTGGCACCCGAGCTAACCAGATTAAAGCTAGCCCAAGTCCGCCTACACGTTCTGCAGCCACACTGCTGATTGCAGTGTAGACATACCGAGAAGGACTAAGTGACTTACCCAGGGTCACACAGGGAGTCTGTGGTGGAACAGGGAATAATCCCAGATCCTCTAGGTCTCAGCTCACAAGTACGCTCTTCCTCTCTTTACAAAGATCAATATTATCCCTGTGTTACAGATGGGAAAACTGAGGCACAGAGCGACTAAGTGACGACCAAGGTTCACTCCGCGAGCCAGTTGCAGAATTGAGACTGGAATCTAAGAGTTCAGATACCCTGTCCCCTTTAAACAATGCTGCTTCCCAGCTTTGGAGAACAAAGGGCAGCCCAGTTCCTTGGAGAGATGAGGTGCCGTGTTCTTCCCCTGGCTGGGCTCCGAAAGTGTGAGAGTCGGTTAAACTGAGGCTCAAGTTGCAGAGTCCGCCTCTCTGGATTATTCTTTTGTTAGGATCAGCAGGAAACTCTGATTCTTCTGTCCCTGCTCTGGGATCTGGCCCAGGAAGTCCATGTTCAGCCCCCTTTTTTTTTTAAATAAAGAGGGATCACTGCCCACTTTATTCCAAAGTCCTCAGAGCATTAAACCTCCCCAAATGAGATTTGCTCCATAATTCTGTTCTCCTTAACAAAGTTTAAGGGACAGCGTTTCAAGGTAAATGAACGAGGTTGTGCTTTATTCAGAGGCAGCTCCTTCTGCCCCCTGACTCCTGCCTCACAGCAAAGGAATGTAAACAAGGTGCTTGGCTATTCTTAACTGCAGGGGCTGGGCTTCTGGCAAGGGCCCATGTGGCAGTTCTCCCCACGCTCCCAAGTCCGCCCACCATCTGGCTGCCCTCCCGTCATACTCTTTCCCTTGCAAAAAGAGCACTGGGTAGTCTTGGCAACCATTAGTCGCACTGGAGGGAGAGGGGGGTCATTAGAGGGAATTTGGCATTGGATGAGGATCACAGAATTGGGTGTGACATGTTAAAGACACATAGGGCTACATCCTCTAGTGCGTTAAATCTGCTTTGTACCGCTCAGGTGGAACACAGCAAACTCAAAGAAAGCTTAGCCAGTCACAGGAAGTCTCCTCCCCCATATGTAGGAATCTTGGTTGGCACAGAGCCGCTGCAGTGGCATCCCCCCAGCCCCCACCCCCAGTGCAGCCAGGGAAAACGAGACCTTGATGAGGCATCCCTATGCTAGAATGACCTTAGTCTCCCTCAAGGCATTAGTAACTGACGTAAAATAGAGCAGCCCCGAGGCTGCTCAAATTTAGGATAGGTACCTGCCTAGCTGCTGGATGCTCCCAGGATTGCGGGGCAGGGAGATAAAAGCTCGGTCACAGCTCAGGCTGTGGGGGTCTTTAGAAAATAACATAAGAACATAAGAAAGGCCATACCGGGTCAGACCAAAGGTCCATCTAACCCAGTATCCTGTCTACCGACAGTGGCCAATGTCAGGTGCCCCAGAGGGAGTGTACCAACAGGCAATGATCAAGTGATCTCTCTCCTGCCATCCATCTCCACCCTCTGACAAACAGAGGCTAGGGACACCATTCCTTACCCATCCTGGCTAATAGCCATTAATGGACTTAACCACCATGAATTTATCCAGTTCTCTTTTAAACTCTGTTATAGTCCTAACCTTCACAACCTCCTCAGGTAAGGAGTTCCACAAGTTGACTGTGTGCTGCGTGAAGAAGAACTTCCTTGTATTTGTTTTAAACCTGCTGCCTATTAATTTCATTTGGTGACCCCTAGTTCTTGTATTATGGGAATAAGTAAATAACTTTTCCTTATCCACTTTCTCCACATCGCTCATGATTTTATATACCTCTATCATATCCCGCCTTAGTCTCCTCTTTTCCAAGCTGAAGAGTCCTAGCCTCTTTAATCTCTCCTCATATGGGACCCGTTCCAAACCCCTAATCATTTTAGTTGCCCTTTTCTGAACCTTTTCTACTGCCAGTATATCTTTTTTTAGATGAGGAGACCACATCTGTAATTATTTCATGGAGTCCATGCCCCTGCAAATGCACCATTGCTTGAGAGATATAGAACTGTTACTAGCCTTTGTTTTATGGAGTTTGATCCCATTCCTTTAGGCCAGTCACTTCAGTGGGAGTTGATCAGGCCCATCTGAAGTGCCCCGAATGAATAGTTGGCTTTCCAGGTGCAGAGATAAGCCCCACCCTTTCCTCTTGGTGCCAGAGGGTAGTTCTGTGCCTAGAAGATCTATTAGGCACTTCTCTCACTGCAAAGGTGTTTTGTGTCACTCTGGTCCCCTTTTATACTTGAGAAGAGTCGCTACCAATAAATGGCAATTGTGTGAATGGGGCAGCAGTGTTTATTCCATCAATGCCAGGCAGACAATGAACCCAGCCTTGCCCAGATGGCACCGGCGGCACTCCAAACAGTTAAACGCTGCTGTTGCCACTGAAACTGGCCCAAACATGCATAGTGACAGTGGTAATTACAGTGTCTCCAGTGACCATCTGGACACACAAACTGATTTTCAATGTAGATAATAAAACATCCTCTGCATCTTCAACATTAGTGTTCTATGTGTACACTAATTGATTTAATTGGGACCCAAAATACCAAGCAAATAGGCATCAGCAACCTTTTCAGTCCAGGTATTCTATTTATTCCCTGCCAAGTCAGAGAATCTGGTGATCCTTGTAAAATGGAACGACAGGAGGGTCTGGTCTGATGTTGAGTTTGTTGCAGAGGCAGGGTTCTTTATAGGCCCTTATGAGCCAAGATCTTTGCATGAGAAATGAGGAGTAGTCCATGAATGGAGGGTGTGATGTCTTTTGCAAGCTGCCTTCACCAGTATGTACTGTGGGTTTCTTAGGATATATCTACACTGTGGCTGGCCTGTGTCGGCTGACTCAGACTTGTGGGGCTCCGGCTCCGGGGCTGTTTAATTGCAGTATAGACGATCGGGCTCAGGGACCCTGCAAGTCCGGGCCCATATATCTACCCCGCAATTAAACAGTCACATAGCCCATGTCTGAGTCAGCTGGCACGGGCCAGCCATGGGTGTTTAACGCAGTATGGGCTAGCCAGAGAGGAGTGGTCTGGTACAAGTGCCTGAGCCTTAACACAGTGGAGTTTTCTTAATTCATTCTTGCAATTTGTCTTTGTAATGTAATCAGAAAAAATGACAGCATGCATTGTGGGGAAAAGTCCCAATTTTCCACACACATCTCTGGACTACAAAGCAGACACTGGACTTGCAGCCCTAGAAGGAGGGAGAGTTATCACAGAGCTTGTTGTCTCTCTTAGAATCAGGTGGGCAGATGGATGGATGGCAGGACAAAATTCTACTGCTGCTTGGAATAAAATGGTGCATGCGTGGTAACAGGGAGGTGCGGGACTGGATTCTTCTTAGACGATAGGTTGAGCAAAAATGTCGTCATTTCATTCCAGCCCTCTTTACAAATCCAAAAATCCTATTTTTCATATTGGGGTGAATCATTATTATTATTATTGTGTTACAGTAGCATCTAGGAGCCCTAGTTATGGAGGGAGACCCCTCCGAGCCAGGTACTGTACAAACACTGAACAAAGGGGTCCCTGCACCCCAACAGTTTCCAGTCAGAGAGCTGAAGAGGAATCCTGTGTTGTTCAAAAGCTTCTCTCTTCCACTGGTGGAAGGTGGGCCAGTAAAAGATGTTTCCTCTCCCACGGGGTTTCTCTCCAGTTTAATGTGACACTTTTGCAGGTCTTGGAGGAGTCCACCGATTTTGCTTGTTTGCATATGAAAATCTTCATGATTTTGATGCTACCCGATTTTAGGTACATTTCCAAGCCTTCAGGGTTTTTCACACCCAAAATGAACTACTTTTCAAATGACCTTTTTCATGCAAAAACAACCCATTCGGCAAAGTTGCCCACCTAAGGGATGAGCAAAAAGTCACTCCTAGTAGAAGTGATGCTAGTGGTCATACTCAACTGTACTGCAAGCCAGTTTTGGATGTTCTGAAGTGGTTGCTTAGCAGAGGGTGTTGCCCATGCAAGAATGTTGTTAATGCAGGTTTCACTACACTAAGTATGTTTCAATGTATAACATGTGTGATATGTGTTCCCGAGGCTAATTGATGGCTTTAACGCCCCCACACAACCTGCTCCCACCCTCCCATAAAAATGCTTTTTATTTGTAAGTTGGAAAGGTATCAGGGCTCATTTGGCACCAATTTGCTTTCCCTGGTTGGTCTCATTGATTCAGACTCCTCATTAGATGTTTAATCAGGAACATGACAAACACAGTCAAGCGCTTTTGGGATAGGCGAGCTGAGTTTTGAGGGAGCGGGGTAGCTTAGAGGAGACCCCTGCAGAAAGCCAAAGAGTGGACCTGGCATGTTTGTAGCCAGGAACATATAGTTAAGATTCTGAAGAGCAAGGATGGGAAGATATCATCTCTGCTTCTAATCCAAGAATCGCTAATGGTATCCGTTCCGCTGTCAGAGCAGCAGGAGCTGGGGAGAAGATTACAAATCAGTGATTCATCCTACTAAAGAACCCACAATGGCAAAAAGCCACCTGCTTCCTGCAGGCTGCCTGCTTTCCCGGCCGGGGTGGCGGGGGGGGGGGGGGAGGCAATTGAAGCCCAGAATGTCCTCATCAGAGAGCTAATTCCTGGCTGTAGCGTGGGAGAGCCGAGTGGCTTAATGGGAGACAGCCACAGGAGCGATGATCTCCACCTGTGTGGAGAAACACGTGCTAAGGCTGTCAGCCCTTGAATTCAAAGCTTTAACATGTTTGTGTGTGAACCCCCAGGATAATGATGGCAGTACTTTGTAGGATCTCAGTGTGGGTGGGTGGGGAGTGGTTAAGTATTTTTATCCGTAATTGACAGGTGCACAGAGAAACGACTCGATTTACCCAAGTTCAGAGACAGAGTAGGCAGTAGAACCCAGAAACCTGGCTCCTAGTCCCCTGCTCCAACCATTAGCCCATTCTGCTTAAAGCAACTTTGTCACCTGACATGATCCCTTCAATTTATCCACCTGGTTTAAATGTTTCTGTGTGAGAGAGAGCATAATAGATGTGCCTAGAGGCCTCATTGTACTAGGCACCATGCAAACATACTGTTAGAGATTATGACTGACCCAAAGCACTTACAGTCTAAATAGAAAACAAAAAAAGACAAAAGGTCTAAGAAAGGAATCACTGTCCCTGTTTTACAGCTAGGGAATTGAGGAACAGAGCGATTAAGTCCACAGGACGTCTGTGGCCAAGGCGGGGTGTGTGTGATAGAAATTCTGTAGGAATGCAAGAGAATTAGAGAATCTGTGGGTTGTCTTCCTACAATATATGTGTGGACAGCATCTAGCACAGGGGTAGGCAACCTATGGCACGCGTGCTGAAGGCGGCATGCGAGCTGATTTTCAGTGGAACTCATTGCCCGGGTCCTGGCCACCAGTCCGGGGGACTCTGCATTTTAATTTAATTTTAAATGAAGCTTCTTAAACATTTTAAAAACCTTATTAACTTTACGTACAACAATAGTTTAGTTACATATTATAGACTTATAGAAAGAGACCTTCTAAAAATGTTAGAATGTATTACTGGCACGCGAAACCTTAAATCAGAGTGAATAAATGAAGACTCGGCACACCACTTCTGAAAGGTTGCCGACCCCTGATTCTAGCATGTTGTGGGTACTGCACAGGCATCTCCAAAGCAGTAAGTGTTTGGAGACCGGGTGGGGAGATCCTGGAGGAAATTATCTGTGAAGGAGACATGGGCATTCCCTAGTGACCACACATGAGGGAGCAGTACAGAAACTAGAATTGATGGTTCGACCCAAGAGAAAGGGGGCTGCCGCACTTGGAGAAAAGGTCCAGACTCCATTGTGTCCTCCCTCTGCTGAGATGCCCAGAAGCTTTATGAACCTAATGCCTCGTCCTCTGTGGCACTTACTGACAGCTCACTTCTAAACGAGATGCTGTGATTTGACAGGAAATGTGGTCTCAGTCCAGCTTCCAGTGGGCTGGTGTCCACCTAAAGTATTGCAGAGGGCCTTGGTAGGCCCCTTTCATTGTCAGCCTCGGCAAGGAATCCCAGATTTGACTGATCCAATCTCTTCAGGTCTAGTGCCCTCTTCAGGTCTGGGCTCAGACACATGGGCAGGGAGCAGAGTAGCAGGACGGGCTTGCCCGGCCACTGCTCCCGCTGGGTGGATCAGAAGAGGAGTTCAGCCTCCCGGATGATGATTTGTCATCTTTCCCTAGCACAAAATACACTTAAAAGCAACTATCTGAACAATTCCGATTGGTAATGTGCTGCTTTTCACATCAGGCACTTGCTGGAAACCTACTACTAATTTGTATGGGCACCTCCTGCCTTTTTGCACAGGTCCTGGATGCCTGTTCAGATGTAAGCGTCTGTTGCCATTTCACATTAGTTCCCTGCTGCCTGTTTTCTTTGGACGATGACCATTGATGCACATTGGATACAGCTGTTGGCCGGATGGTTTGTGCCGACAGTCGGTTCACAATTAGTGGATGCTACTTTGTTTCAAGGTGGCTTCCTGCTGTCATTTTGTAACAATAACACCTTGTATAGAGCCTTCCATCTGAGGATCATGTGGCACTTAACAAACATTAATTAAGCCTTTCAATCCCTCAGTGAAATAGGGAACGAGTTATACAATGGGTAAATTGAGGCACAGATTGCTTAAATGACTTTCCCAATGCAGCTAATCAATGACAGAGCTGGGGATAGAATCCAGAGGTCCTGTCTGCCAGTCCCCCACTGCCAGTTTAAGATGGATGCCTCATTCGTACCCACTCTCCCAAAATTAAATGACGTGCACGTTTGGAAAGCGCTCAAAGGTACTGGCCTTCCCTGAGGTTTGATTGCCAACAGTAGGCAGTTTATGTAACGGTAGTAAACAGAGCTTATTTAGAGCTAAATTGCCCTACACTGAACCCAGGTTTAAAACAAAACAAAACCCAAAGCTCTGGATATTTTACTTTGCTCTACATCTAGCTGGCGGCCTGACGCTGAGATGAACCAGTTCTTTCATTGGGATCAGGGAAGGTACATCTGCACTGATCACTAGAAACTGCTAGGAATAGAAGGGGCCAAATTCTGCTCTCATTTGCACTGGTGGAAATTTGGAGTGACTCCGTTGAAATCAGTGGTGTTACAACAGTGCCTGGCAAGATCAGAATCAGGGTGACTGTTTCTACTGGAAAACAGTCAGAATACAGGATGAATTTCACCTCTGTTCAGGGGCCCAGCCCAAGGCCTATGTACAAAGTTAGTCCCACTTAAGACCTATGTTGAGGGTGTACGCGGTGCGTAGATCTGGCCTTCTGCACAGGGGTGAATTCCCCCAGAGGGAAGCTGTTGGCACAAGTATAAGAACATATTGATGCATCCAGGATAACAGCTAATGAGACGCAAAGTTGCTGAAGAGCCGATGGATCAATAAGTGCCTTCGTAAACATGCCTCAGAGGTCCTGGGCCTCGTTGATCAAAAAGCAATAAGAGATGCACGTTCTCCAAAAGCAAACCGGCCCTTGATCTGGTGTGGCTGCAGGCAGCGTGGTGGCATGTCCTTACCGGTAAGATCTTGACTCTCGCCTTAAAACCTTGTTGAGTGTCCAGCTAGGAGATAGCTCAGCCCTTCCTGCACTCAACCCTCTCCTTAAGCAAATGCCTAAGTGAAGGGATGGACCCTCCATCTAAAAGTGAGTAGACTCAGTGTCTGCTTTATCGGCTATGGTGTTCCGTGTGTTCTTGAGCCCTGGAATTTTCCTCCGGTCTCACTTAGGAAATCACTGAAAGGTTTTATTTATTCCTCCCACCCCGACCCCTATGTGGAAAGGCTTCCTGGAGAGGAGAGAGTCATTTGACTAGCAAGATATGAAGTTTACCTAACCAGCCTAAGGGCAGAGGCTTCTTTCAGCTGATTCACACTGGGAGACTTTTAAAGGCTTCCTCTAACACTTTCAATATTTGGATTAGGCGTGTGATGCTGAAAGGAGAGGCACAGGTTGTTCAATCCAAAGGTAGGTGGGAAAATCCTTACCCTTTGGGAAGGAAGAGAAAATAGGTCAGTCGAGATGTCACCAACGTCCAAAAGATATAGCCCCAGTGGGACCCAGGTCTCCTCCCAGAGGATGTCAAAGAAGGTAGAGAAAGGTCCATGCTGGCATAGAGAGCCCTCACACGATGAGGTGTGGGGGCTCAGTTACCTACTACAACACTGCTACAACACCTCAAGTAGAGCTGGTCAAAAAATTTCTGATGGAACTTTTTTCCGTTGTAAATGCCATTTTGTCAAATGTTTTGCAGAAACTTGTCTGTTTTCACACAAAAAACGTGTTGGGTTCAAGGGGAGAGAAATAGTCTCACCACCCCAGAACAGTGTTTTAAAATTACAAGCGATCCCTTTAACTTTTAAGGGGTCCTGCTTGCAGGTGAGGGGGTTCTGTAGGGAAGAGTGCGATCAGCTGCCAATCTGCAAAAGAGCCAGTGTTGAGTGAGGTGGGGTGAGTTGTGCCTCTGGTCAAGGAGCAGCCTGCTTTGTCTCACTCTGTATTTGGTTCGTTGTACGTTAGATTCTGGAGTTTTAGAAATATAGTAGTGTTACGTTGCAACCTTTCAGGAAAAGTATTTGGTTTTGTTTCTAACTCTGGTTGTGTATGCTGTGACCACAATAGCTAGGGCACTCACTTGGGCCCCTGCTCTGCCTGATTTGGAGTAGGGACCGGAACCTAGATCTCCCTAGTGGGTTATTGGCTTTTCTGAGGTGGGTTGGTGTCTCTCATCATTTTGTTTTTGTTTTTTGCAAAACATTTCGACAGGTCTCGTTTTCATTCCTCATCAGAACAAAAACAAATATCAAAACCTTGACATTTTTCATGAAATAGAATTGTTGTTTTTTGGCCAAGCCCAACGTCAAGCCATGCATGGCCCTGTCTACACTATGCTCAAAAAAGAGCTTGTAAGCACAAAGGGTCATGGTTGGCGCCAACGGTAGTTTATGTCCACTTGCCGCGTGGTTAATAGTCACTATGACAACTAAGGGTTTTGTCCTTGCTAGAAGCTGAGGTTTGCAGATTGTTGTCCTCCTATAACTGGCTTAGCACACTGGTCTGGTGAGTTTGCAGTGTAGATGGGACTACCTATTGGTCTGGTTGTAACTGACGTGGCCAGTCCTTGTATCTGTACAGTAAGACATTGCAGAATACATTGCCCTGTGTGCTCTGGCATTTTATCCCTTACCATGGCAAAATGGTCCAGTGTTTAGGACACTAGCCTGCGACTCAGAGGACTCAGGTTCAGTTCCCTGCTCCTCCACGGACTTACTGTGTGATCTTGAGACGATCAGTCTCTCCACCCAGTTCCCCATCTGTAAAATGGGTACAATCGCCTAACTCAAAGGGTGTTGTGAAGATACGCACATTAAGCATTGCGAGGTACTCAGGCACTACACCAATGCAGGCCACATAAGTACCTTAGATAGTGAGCCAGGTTTTCCCAGAACTCACTGACACGTGATGGTCTTGTGAAAGGAGCAGCTGTACGGGTACAGCTCACCCAGGTTTGCTGTAACCATGTCAGATAACTGGTGGTTGTGCTTGTAGGAAGAAGACGCTGTGCACTGGAGGCGAAATTCACTCCATGATGAGAGCCAGCAGGTAGTCTGAGCTCTACTTAAGTGAATTTCGCCCTATGATTATTATAAGATAACATCTCTAAGCAGAGGCTTCCCAGGTCTCTTGCCCCCCACCCCCATTACACAGAGCATGGCAACACTGATTTCACAACTCCCACTCGTGTGTTTCCCATTTGTGGGTGCTTTTTTAATTAACAGCAAACAGCCTGGAAAAGACCAGAAGCGCTCCTTCCCTGTCTGGCAGGAACACCGCGTTGGCTGATGAGCCAGGAGGTAAAGAGCTCCCACTATGCAGGAAAGGAGGCAGGGCGGGGAGACTTGGAGGTGGGGAGGAGAATAGTAGGCAAGAAATGGTGGAATAAATGACATTTGTTTAAAGACACATTAGACGATTAATGATGGGAGTTAAAGTGTAAAAGCAACAGGGCCTAAGTGTAATATTAATGGATTCCATTTTCTTTGCCATCTCCTGCAGGAACCCTTTGGAAGTGCAAAGGGAAAAAAAATCACTTTACAGTAATAACTGTTATTTATATAACAGAACAGTACTGGATATATCAAAATGTGAGGTTTCAAGGTAATAACTGGACCCTCGCAATCATCATTATCCACTTAAAAGGCAATTTCTCGGATGGCAAATGGATGAAAGGAAACTGCCCCAATTCCGCAGCCAGTCGTAAACAAGGTTTATTATTTTTATTATTATTATTCAGTTCCCAATCTGATAAGATTGGAAAAGAATGGAGAGAAAAAAAAAAAGAAAAGGAAGAAAGAATAGAGAAGGACGAAAAAGGAGCTGATAACATTCCTAGGAGCCTTTGCTGAGGAAGTCTGATGAGGTCAATAGTGACTCCTGGCCCAATCCTGCTCCCTCTGAAGTCAGAACTCCCATTGCCTTTTGTGGTGCCCTTATTTCGCTCCCTGGGGAGTCTATGAATAACAAAAAAGGTGGAATTACAACAGCAGCTTCCAATCTCCGTGGGTTGCTCTTCTTCCATCTCCTAGAATGCACAACTCTTGGGGCTGAATCTATGCCAGTGATTCTCAACCTATTTACCATTGTGGGCCGCATATGCAGCTCTCTCTGTTTTATATGGGCCACATCCACATAATATATATACTGCCCATATGGCCCTGAGGATGTCACATGGGCCGCAGCTGTGTGCTGATTGGGCCTCAAGCAGCCCGCGCGCTGCGGGTTGAGAAACTCTGATCTATACCATGTGACTTAATCCTACTGCACCACTAATATCTATTAGCTTATAGTCAAGATGGATGGTTTGTAAGTGTGTCCCAAAGGTGGAAATCTGTTTGCATAAAGCACTCCACAAATATTTGATTAATACTTTCTCAGGAATCGGGATAGAATTGCAAATGGTTCACCAGTGTATGGGCGGGGGGGAACAGGACTAGAAAATGTATTGTAATTGATCCACAACAAATAATTTGATCTGCTCTAAATAACAGTTGAGTTTGTAAACAGGCCTTGAAGTAACAGGTCTGACAGATCAGTTTAAATAAGCTTTGGTCTCCCCTAGGTAGGTTATTCAGCTGGTGGCAACTACAGGGTGGAAACACCGAGAGCTGCGTAAAACCTCTAGACTAGGGAGAAGCTGGGAAATCAGAAAGAGAAGGGAGCACCTGTCATTTATAAGCTATTTTTGTTATTTGTAAGGCCTTGATTCAGGAAGGCACTTAAGCATGTACCTAAGCCCATCTCTCTTCGGAACAGCACAGCTTTAAGTCACCCACTGACTTCATGTGCTGACGTGCTGCCCCGAGCAGGACTGTACTTCCCGGTCAGAACGGTGGGGACGTCTACGCTGCAGCTGGATGTGTCATTGCCAGCTTGGGTAGACATACAGGCGCTGGCTTTGGTTGAGCTAGTGCACTAAACATAGCTGTGTAGCTAGTGTGCTGCAGGTGGCAGCCGAGGCTAGCCGCCTGAGTACGAACGTCTGAGACCCTAGAGAGAGTTGTTGGGTGGGTAGCCCGCGCTGTTGTGGCTCCACTGGTATTTTTACTGTGCAAGCTCAATTGAAGCTATACAGTTTGCTGAGCTGGAGATGACACCCCCAGCTGCAGTGTAGATGAACCCTATATGTGAACGCAAGGAAAGAAGGGGTGCTGCTGGGTCAGAATATTTATAGTGCCATCTATTGACCTCCTGGAGGGTAAGGTTCAGAGTCTCCACTTACGCAGACGTCGGAAGGATGATAGGGCACTACATTTTTCCAGGCCATTTTTGGTGGCTGGAGCAATCGAAGGAGCTGAATCAGTAAGTGCAGCTGGTGTTAGCCCACTGGTCTTAAAGCCTTTATCAGTGTCGCTTTCGATGCCTTCATAGCTATTGGAACAGCCTCGCAAGGGGAGCAGTGGAGGCAAAAGACATATCTGGCTTCAAGACTGAGCTTGATAAGTTTATGGAAGGGATGGTATGATGGGATAGCCTAATTTGGGCAATTAATTGATCTTTGATTATTAGCGGTAAATATGCCCAATGGCCTGTAATGGGACACTAGATAGGATGGGATCTGAGTTACTACAGAGAATTCTTTCCTGGGTGCTGGCTGGTGAGTCTTGCCCACATGCTCAGGGTTTAGCTGATCGCCGTATTTGGGGTCGGGAAGGAATTTTCCTCCAGGGCAGATTGGCAGAAGCCCTGTGGGTTTTTCGCCTTCCTCTGCAGCATGGGGCACGGGTCACTCGCTGGAGGATTCTCTGCACCTTGAAGTCTTTAAACCACTAGGTTGAGGACTTCAATAGCTCAGACATAGGTGAGGGGTTTGTTACAGGAGTGGGTGGGTGAGATTTTGTGGCCTGCGTTGTGCAGGAGATCAGACTAGAAGATCATAATGGTCCCTTCTGACCTTAAAGTCTATGAGTCTGTGATTGAAAGCTGGGTGAAATACAGCGTCAACAGCTGCCAGCAAACCGAGCTTTTTGTCCGACAGCCTCAAGAGCAATCCCCCAATGAGAGGCCTGTGCCACCTACCGGAATACAAGCGGAGCCAGATTCTTCTCCCGGCTTTCGAAGATTCCCTTTTCGTTTGTGCTCAGGCTCGCAAACACTGAGTGTCTGTGGCTGCCGTATGGGTTCTCATTAAGGTGGGCAAAAGCAAGCGGATTTAACTATCTGAACCACAACTTTATTTCACTAATCAACTCAAATGCTGGCTTTTTTATAACATAAACCGCAGCCTTTGGATAACGCTATTGTTTAAGCTTATCATTGTGAACCTGATCCGGTTCCTCGATGGATTAACGTAACTAATTCAATATCCTCTCTAAGAAGCATCATCATAAACTACAGGGGATGTAATTCACTTATGAGAACCTCCACTCAATTTCTGCTTTACAAGACAAGTCTGACTGGTTTTGTTATTTCTCATTCATGAACTGGAGTAGGTGTCAGTTCCAGTCTAATCCCACCATTCTGTTCCATCTTACAGCCCGGTTATTTTCTGGTACCTCCCTCGCGCTTAATTCTTGAGTTGTTCAGTCTCCTGAGTTATGTTTCTTTGTGTTTCTTTCATCTTCTTCACTAACACTTTCCACTGTGGTTTTTAATTTACTTTATACAATTGATTTTTCCTGCCTCTTGGGTTCTTTTCCATTTTTCCCCTGTTTCTGTTCATCATCTTTAAATATCTTTCTTTCTCCTTTCCCCCTTTTTTCTCCCAGATAGATCCAGCAGAATCAATATGAAGTGCCCACCCAAGCGGTCAGCAAAAATTGTTTGTGTGGCAAAGTGAAAAACATTGTACTGGAAACCTCAGGGTAGTCTTAAGAAGGACGTTTGCCAGTGGTTAGAGCACGAGCTTGTAACATGGGAGATCTGGGTTCAGATCCCTGCTCTGTGTGATCTTAGGTAAGTCACTTAGTCTCTCTGGGCCTCAGTTTCCCATCTGGACAAGGGGGATAAGAGCACTGCATTGCCTCATAGGGATATCACAAGGACAAAAACATTAAAGCGTTTGAGTTACTCAGATATCACAATGATGGGGACTATTTCTCCTACGGGCATTCAGCGCCAAAAAAATTAAAAATTCTGCGCACAATATTTTAAAATTCTGCAAGTTTTATTTGTCAATAAATAAAAGCAGAGGCTCCAGCATGGCAGTGGGGAGCACAGGCCACTGGCTGCACGAAGGTGGGTGATCACCCTGCAGCCCACTCTCCAACTTCCAGAACACGGACTCAGCGGTGAGGCTGCACCCGACTCTGACAGCACAAGGCCTGGGCCTGCCCCAGAAACACCCCGGGGCCCTGCCTCTCTGCACCAGGCACACCAGGTGTGGGGAAGGCAGGCTCATCCAGGCAAGATCCAAGTGTGGAGGGGCTCAGTGTGGAGGGATCCAGGTGTGGGGTGAGAGGGTTCTGTGTGGGACAATCTGGATGCAGGCAGATCACTGTCACTGGGGGAGTCTACTTGTGGGGGGATCTGGATGCACAGAGGCTCGTTGGGGGGGGAGGGTAGGTTCCAGGTGCAGGGGCAATGGAACTTTGCAGGAGCTTCCAGGTGAAGGTGGTTGGGGCTCAGCGGAGGGGTCTGTGTGTGGGGATCTCAGCGGGGGGAGAGTTTGGGTGCTGGAAGAGTGGGGCATGGTGGGGTGGGGGTCTGGATGCAGCTAGTTGGAGGTCAGTGGTGTGGGGGGCTGGCTGTGGAGGCTTGGGGTGGTGCAGGGGTTGAGGCATCAGGGTGAGGGTTGAGTGCAGGGAGCTCAGTGGCGGTGGTCTGGGTGCAGGAGTGGGGGTCTGGAGGCAGGGTGTGGATACAGGGGGGCTCCAGATGCAGGGGTTGAGGTTCAGTGGGGTGGGGTTTGGGCATGGAGGGCTAGGGAGTTTCTGGATGTACAGGGTGAGGCTTGGCGGGGGTGTCTGGGTATGGGAGATGGGGGTTGGGTGGATGTGGAGCAGCTCCCTGTACAGTGACCCCTCCCCACACAGCTGAGGAGCAATGTGGGGAGGAAGCAGGGGCGGATGCTGAGCTTCCTGTAGCTGGAGGAAGGTTTCTGGGGGTGGGTGTGACACAGCCCCAGCCACTTCTTGCAGGGGAAGAGGAAGTCCTGTCCTCTCCTGCCTCCAGCTCATCGAAGACTAACAGCTGATCCTGGCTTAGGGTAAGAGTCACTAGCGGGGGTGTCCCCAGTCCTACAGTGATTTTCCTCTCCACTGGCTGCTCTGGGGCCTGAAACGATGAACCTGCTCTGCTAGGGAGTGGTGTGTGACTGCTTTTGCAGCTTGCCTTTGCTTCCCTGTCAGAAAGTCATTTTTCTGTGGGGGAAGCAAAGAAATCTGCGGGGGACATGAATTCTGCGCACACGCAGTGGTGCAGAATTCTCCCAGGAGTAAACCATATAGGAGCCTAAGATGTGTTGTGATGTCTTGTGGTTAAGACTCAGGATTGGGTATCGGGAGATTTGGGATCTAATCTCAGCCATGTGATCTTGAGTGAGTCATTTAGGCTCAAATTGTCAGAAGTGACCATGTGTTTCAGGTACCCAACTGAGACACTTAGGGCCTGATTTCTGAGAACAGCTGAGCACCAGAGGCTTCCCTTGACTTCAGCTGGCGTAGCAGGTAGTCAGCCCCCTTGCAACTGGCCAGAGATGGCTCAAGTTAGGTGTCTACTCTTGACAATTTTAGCCTAAACCTTGATGTGCTTAGTTAACCCATCTCTAAAACAGAGATAATGCTATTGGCCACTGTCAGAAGAGAGGATACTGAGCTAGATGGACCATTGGTCTGACCCAATATGGCCGTTCTTATGTTCTCACGAGGTTGTTGTGAGACTTCATGTATTGACTGTAAACTGCAGTGAGATCCTTGGATGGAAGGCACTGTGTAACATTGCCACGTATTGTAAAGAGGACAGGCGGGTGCCTGCTAGAAGGGATTATTAGCGCAGTCTTCTCTGCCTGCCTGTCCGACCATCTCCAGATGATGTATAATTGGGTGCACGTATTCTCTCTCACACATGCTTGTTACCCCTTTTTGTTTTTCACTGCACTTCCCATGCATTGTGTATTCTCAAAGCTGCAGAGAGTCTCAATTTCCCTAGGCACTGTAGAAGACGTATAGACCAATTAGAAGTGTCCCTGGACCAGTGCACAAATAAGAGTGTGCATGCATATTACCGCTGTGGATCCCAAACTGAGACAATGGTGGTAACATGAGGGCAGCAGCTCTACAGAGTGAGCTCAGAGCAGTCTTCCTGTGGCTGAAAGGGGCTAAAAAGAAATGGAACACGTGCTAATCTGGGGTCAAATGGAAGCTGCGCTTTGCATCCCTTGCATCCGTTTGCAAAAGTAACAGAGAGCTTAATTCTCCCCCATTAATGCAGGGTCAACTCTCTCTGTAAGCAGCAAACGGACGCAGAAACTTTTGCAACTTTTGGGAGCACTTTTGCAACTAAGAGGGTTGCCAGGGAATGAAACCATTTTAAAAGGGTCCAGAGGAAAGGATTCCTGACTTGTTTCACCTGTGGGAGCAGAGAAGAGTTAGCAAAAACTCAATTAACGCCACGCACCAGAGAGAAGGGAGGAAGGTGTTAAAATAATCTATTAAATTCCTGGGGGCTAGGTAAAAGGGAAAGGATGCACAGACTGAGAGAAATTGTATCTGAAAGGTTTCCACCACCGGTGGAGCAACTCTTTAGCATCGCATTTTGATGTAGCTCAGCGGGGAACGTTGTTTTTCCGATGGCAAAGCAAAGAGATGAAAGCAATCCAGAGGTACATCAGCCAGCGCTCTGGACTCACTGTTCCAAATTCAATAAAGCACCTTTGTGCAGTTTAATTAATATGTGATGCGGGTGAGGTGAGCGGTGGGTTACCTGCCACCTCTTCTCTCGTGTTCTTCTGCTCCCCTTCCCTGTCCTGAAATAAACTCCCTCATTGTCATTCTTCCCTGCTTTCATAATCACCTCCTACTCTTAAAACTCCCTCTCTTTTCTCTTGCACCAAGCAACCTCTGCCTAGACATTTGAACGGCGCTCAGCCGCCTGGCATCTGTGCATTCGACTCTCTCCCTAAAACACCTGTGTCCTGGAGGCTTTCCTATTGCAATCCATCAAAGTCATCTTCACCACTTAGAGACTGGGCTGTTTCTGAAGTGCATTGCCTGTGTCTGAATTAAACCATAAATTCCTTAGTGCAGGGGCTGATTCTTTATCCGTGTTCAGTATGGTGCTGTGCAAGCACATTATCCGTGCATTCTGTCCCTTGCTCTACTGCTGACTCTCCGGGTGACCTTGGATAGGTCATAGAGTCATAGATTCCTAGGCCAGAAGGGACCATTGTGGTCCTTTAGTCTGACCTCCTGTATAACACAGGCCGGAGAACTGCTCCAAAATAATTCCCAGAGCAGAGCTTTTAGAACAACTTCCAATCCTGATTTTAAAAGTGTCGGTGATGGAGAATCTACTGGGAGCCTTGGTAAATTGTTTCAGTGATTACTTACTCTGACTCTTAACATGTTATGCCTTATTTCCCGTTGGAATTGGTCTCACTTCAACTTTCAGCCTTTGGATCGTGTTCTACCTTTCTCTGCTAGATTAGAGAGCCCAATATTAAATGTTTGTTCCCCATATAGGTACTTATAGATTGTAATCAAGTCACCCCTTAACCTCTTTGTTAAACTAAATAGATCAAGCTCCTTGAGTCTTTCACAATATGTCATGTTTTCTAATCCTTAAATCATTCTTGTGGATCTTCTCAGAACCTTCTCCAACGGCCTTCTTGAACTGTGGGCACCAGAACCAAACACAGTATTCCAGCAGTGATTGCACCAGTGCCAAATACAAAGGCAAAATAACCTCTTGACTCCTACTCAAAATTACCCTCTTCATACATTCCAGGATTATATTAGCTATCTGGGCGACAACGTCACACTGGGAGCTCATGTTCTGCTGATTATCCACCGTGACCCCCAAATCTGTTTCAGTCCCTCATCCTGTAAGTATGGCCAACATTCTTTGTTCCCAGAAGTGTATGTTTACATTTAGCCGTATTAGAACACATATTGTTTGCTTGTGCCAGTTTACCAAGTGATCTAGATTGCTCTGAATCATTGACCAGTTTAGGTGTCATCTGTAAATGTTATCACTTCACCTCCCTGTGCCTCCGTTTTGCCATCTGTAAAATTGGGCTAATAAAGCTCATCGCCCCCCCCCCCCCCCTTTGGAAAGCACTTTAAGGTTTGTGGGTGGAAGGTGCTTCAGAAGTATTAAGTAATAGTGGTAGTGTTGTTAATAACCAAAGAGGAACGATGGTCTTGTCAGTAAGACGCTGGACGGGGGATGAGGAGACTTCTTTGGTTCAATTACTGGCTCTGCCATACACATCCTTTGTGATCTTGGGCAAATCACTTAGCCTCCTTGTGCCTCAGTTTCCCCCTCTGTGATACGGAGATGATAATCCTTTCACACATCCCTTATCTGCTTACTTCAGGACAGGGACCGTCTTTAACTGTGCATATGTACAGCACCTAGCACACTGAGGCCCCGATCTCTGCTGGGTCCTCCAGCTGTTACGACTAGCTGGTGAATATCCATAAGCTCTCCCCATTGGAGGAAGCATGAAACCTTTCCTATTCTTTTCCCCTTCTCACCTTGATATTGCAGTTGTGTCTGAGGCTATTTGCTCTCCTCATAAATGCAATTAATCAATTAGCTGTGGCAAGCTTGGTAATATGAGCCTAGCACCTCTGCACACCGGTCTCTCAATTCAAGCCGGGCAGCCTCTGCAATGCGTTGGTGACTGCCAACCTGAAACAATTCAGCAAGGATGCTGTTTAGTAATGTTCAAGTCCCAATGTCCCTCAAAGGAGGGAAGCAAGTGTTGAAGAAAGAGTAAAATGACTGTACAGGCCAGATGCAGAGCTCTTGCAGGACATGCTAAAAAGGATATGGGCCCCACTCCCTTCTTTCTTAAGGGCTGATCCAAAACCCATTGAAGTAAATGGAAAGACACCCGTTGATGCTGGATCAGGCCCCTAATCCCTTAAATCTTGAAGGAAGGTTGGCTCAATCTGGGAGAGTTACAGCAGTGTCAATGTTAGAAGCATTGATCTTGTCACAACACTTAGTTCCAAAGCATTTCACAGACTTACCCTCATACAGGGATCACTTCACCCGTAAAATGCAGCCTCCTCTGGGGTGAAACACTATAGCCGTTCAGGAATGTTCTATGCCATTTCAGGAAAGGTAGTGGAGATAGCCAGTTGGAACTAAGTTGGGGAGGCGGGGCGGGGGAGAGAGATAGAGAGGCCAAAATGCAGTTATCTTAGATTTAAACCAGGGCATATACATTTATATCTCCTGCCTTTGATGGGGATAGGGTGACCAGATATCCAGATTTTATAGGGACAGTCCCGATTTTTGGGTCTTTTTCTTATATAGGCTGCTATTACCCCCTTCCTCCCCATCCCCGTCCCGATTTTTCACATTTCACATCTGGTCACTCTATGTGGGGAGGTGCTGTGGGCTCTTTAAGTGAGCATGTGTGATTAGGGTCTTGGTTATAAGACTTAACTGAAAACTGCACCCTTCAGCAGCACAGGTCCCTCTACCGAGTTGTTCACTAGCACCACTACTTGGAGAAATCCGGACGCTCCTTGGGAGATGGACTGAACAGCCTGAATTTGCTTAGTTAGTGTAATCTGAGCAGTCTGTGAGGTGAGGTGTCCTGGATGCGGGAAGGTCACTTTGGGCACTGACGTGGTCTCTCTCTCTGCATCGCCTTGCTGCGGGGGGTCTCTCTGCAAAACCCAGCTGCTGCTGGCTGTCTATCGAATGCAGAATCCAACCGCTGAAACACACAACGGGCCTCTCTCGTCCATCATTGCTGCTATAAACCCTGGCAGGCTACAAACCCTGGCTTGTCTTTACAAGACCTAGAATCTTTAAATATTATTTCTCGCTTCCTTGGTTTTTGTCTGGCAAGGGCGTGGGAGTTTGTTTGGCTATATCTCCCCCCACCCCATGTTCAAATTCTCCACTGACTTAATTAAGCTCTTGCTTGTCTCCTGGTCTTGCCTAGTTGGCTCGTTTCATCAGGGTTTTTAGTGCTATCCTTGTAACAACCGCAGCTGCTGGTGGTCACCTGAGACCATGAAACGGGCAGGAAAACCTCCTCTTAAAGCCCAGCTCAACTCGACAGTATTGAAACAAAAGATCCTGGGGAAAGAATTCCAGCTACAAAGACCTCAAGACTTTGAAGACAGGGGGAAAGGAGGAGGCAGGTTCTGGATTTGAATTTCCTAGTTGGTTCCTCTATCGATGATGGACTGAAGCAACCCTACAGAGTTGAACAGTCTCCTGCGTCCACGCTGCGCTTTGGAGCAGCAGAAGATACCAACACATGGAGCCATGATTTCCTTCTTATCTGTAATGAAAGCTAGAGATGAGCCACGCTGACTCAGATCAAATGACCACCCAGTTCTCCCACCCTAGAACTTCGCCCATTTTGGGGGGGAACCGTTCTGAAATCCTCTGTATGTCCGGGGTCTGGTTTCCTTCCTGCAGGATGCAAGTCTGTTGATTTCACTCCTATCCTGCAGTGGGAAGCATGGGGCCCCTTCATTCTATCTCCTGCCATTTCTGCCCAGGACCTAAGGGGCTGGTGATTTGTAAGGTTTTCAGCCCGGTTTTGCTGTTGTCTTGTTCATCCCCTCGCAGGGGCACTTCGGCTGAGGAAAGGTTTCAGTCTCCGAATCTCATTTTTGTGTGGCAGTGTTTGCAAGTCACCTGAGGTGGAGTCAGAGGAAGGAACGAGGAACGTGGGTTCATTGTGAACGGCTTTGGTCTCTAACTATCAAACGGCTGCTCCGCAAACCCCTCCTCTGCGACTTTTACAACTTGAAGGATCTCATGGCACCTTTCTGATGCTGTCTCGGAGGCTGCCATCGGGATGGATGACGTCTCTGACCAGCAGTTACCAGCAAGGTAGATGGCAGGGTCTAAACTGGATCCTTCCAGATGCGGAGTCATGGTACTATCCAGTCTCGGACTGCTTGGAATAGATGGAGGGGACCTCCTTGTCTGATTTCATGGCCTGTTCTGCTCACGATCAGGGTGCCTTGGATAGTGTCTTCCCCTCACAGCCCCAGCAGCATATTCCTTGCCCTAATATGCCTCCTATATATCCGCGCACCGTCCTACGCTCACAAGCATCCAGGGGAGATTGAGGTATTTACTTATCCTTATCCCAACACTTCTGCCTTAATTTTGGACTGCTCCCCACATGTCTCTGGGGCCTACACAGGCTTTCCCAGTTCCCGGCCACATGGTTTTTGAAACCAAATTGGAGCTTTGCCATAGTGTGACAGTATTTGCATCTGGGGTGGGACATTGTCTTCCTTGACATCGGTGGGTTTTGCCATTGACTTCAGTGGAGCCAAGATTTCACGTCTGGTGTCTACAAGAGACAGAATACTCTGAGCCAATGTTTCTGTTTCTCAGACTCATCTCTGGTTCCAACAGACTGTTGCTGTTTATGGTAGAGCAGCCAGCTGACCTCCTTTGTCCCCAAGAATCTGTATTCTGCAAGGCAGAAGATCTCTCTCGGAAGCCCAGGACCTTGTCTCATTAGAGTGTTTGTTCCCACCCGTGAAGCAAAGGGAGGGGGAGCGAGTGAGGAAGGGACAAGACCCATCTTCCAGGCACCTGCTCTCAGAATGACAGCCTGAATGTTTTTCTGTTTTGACTGTGAAAGGGTTTTTTGTTGGTGGTGGTTGTTCTGCGGGACCAGGCAAGGCTGAATGGGGCTGATCCAGCTTCTCTCGAGTGCTATTGAAAAGTTCACCCTTGAGCAAATCAAACCAACCACTCGTAGGTACAGTGGCCCATGAATGTCTTGCCTCGGTGGCAGGCGGTTAGGGCTTCCAGGGAAGAGATACCACTCCTCTCCATGCAACAAGAGCTGCTTTACCTGAGATTACAGCATGCATCCACCCATGCAAAGGAGGAAATAGCATCCAGTAACCTGGCAACGTTCTTCCTCAGATGCATCAGATGGACCATGTTTACCTAGGCACAAAGATTAGACTTTCCCATGGTTGTCTGGTAGACAAGTGGCATTTGAGTATTAACATACCCCACCCATAGAGCATCCTTCGCAGGCCCACCAGGGACATAGGACAGAGCTGGAACCCATTGTTTGCCATCCTAGGCAATTTTGGGCAGCTGTTGCATAACTATTTTTTTTATTGTTTAATGCACACAAAGCAATTATTAAGAAAGAGAAAAGAGATGCTGCATTTCAAGCAGTGGCAACACAAAGCCCTGTGCCGTCTTATCGTTTCTCCCCACCTCTCCCTCATTCTCTCTCTTCTGAATTCACTCTCTCTGGATCTCCTAAATGAGAGGGAAGCTCCATTTAAATGCAGATTTCGGATGTTGGCCGAAAGCAATAAATAGCCCTCTGCTATGCTGATCTGATGAACGCTATCAAGTCTCTTTTTGAAGGAGAGAGTCTGAAGCTTAGGTATCTTTTTTTTTTTTCTCAATGAGATTCTTTTTCCTTCTGGAGTAACAGCAGATTGTTATTTTTTCCCCTAACCAGCGGTTCAGAGACTAAAATGGAAACACAAACGCACCTGTTTCTCCACTGGAGTTCTACTTGACAGACCTGTAATGAGGGAGTTTGCAAATTCCTCACAGTTTACTGAATTGACAGCCTGAAGGGCTGATATTGTAACCAACAGAGGGGAAATTCACAAAATAAGCAAACCTTGCTACCATCTTTAACCTAACCAAAAAATTGGAATTACCTCTTTATCTGAACAATTTTAGGTTACAAAACCGATTAAATTGTGAGCAGGTAAAATCAGGTGGTAATAGCAGCACAGCAGGCCTATGATCTGTCCACGAAGTGCAGAGAAGAATAGGAAAGAGATGTGGGAGGACTTGAGGATGAGTCTCATTGCAGAGGCATTTTCCATGGCAGAGAATTGCTGCTGGTGTGTCGGAATGCGGCCCTTGGCGTTTCAAAGGGGACAGCACGTTTCTGAGAATTGGAACAGCCCAGGATGCTTAAATTGGCTCCCATGCTAAAGAGCTAGCTGCAGTAAATCGCATGCTTTTGAATCATTTGTCAGGGCAGGATTAAAAACCCAGGATTCTGAGTTCAGCTTAAGTGCTAACGCGCATCTGGATTGAACCTAGCTCTTCTGCATTATTTGGGTTGAACTCCCAATACAACTTCAGTTTTGAGCGTACAAATCGTCTTTGGAACATACAAGGGGTTAGAAGTATATTTAGGACATAAATACAAAAAATATGAAATACCTATTAGATGTATGGGTGATATGCACCTTGAAAATACCTTGGGTAAATGGACCTCTTGACCCCAGGGCACTGGACTTTAGGAAGTGAAGTCCTTTCCTCAAGCTCATGTTTCCATAACATTGCGTATTCAAGACCCTAACTTGGAAATAACAGTTGCTTTTGATTGATTGTCGGCTGTCAGTATAGCCCCAATGGTACGAAAGCCATTTTAAGAGATTTAACGGCACTTAATAAACTTAACTGGGAAAGGTCAACAAACAGTGTTGTTGCAGCAGTATATAAACCTTCCAGTACCATCTGTTCCTTGTTGTTGTTGTAAAAATGCCGCTTCATTAGATCTTGGATCATGAATGTGATATGTAATAAACATGCAATAGTCTCATCTGTTTGCTTATGTTACAGTCCTGTTCACAGAGTAAAAGCACAAGGGGAGTGGATGGTTCAGGGGAATAGAATGCAGAGCTTTTAGCCTCTTGGGCACCGGTTGAATGTAAGGCAGCAGGAGATGAAATTAATTGCTGGCTGAAAATTGGCTGGTGGTCTTTATAGGGTGAGTTGGTCAGTCTCAGCGCAGCTCCAAGCGGACAGCTCTCCATGTCGCGAAAACAACCCAGACTGTTGGAATTAACTGATCCTTGTGTTGGCAGGATCAGCAGAATGGACAAGAGTTGACCGAATCAGGGAGAATGAACACTTCTCTTGTTCCTAGAGGAGTTTCTTCAAGGGTAGGGGAGAGAAGTTGGAGGAGGGTGGCGCTCTTGCACCTGAGCTGTGGTTAGTGTGAAAACGCTACAGTAAAAACTCTCACATTCTGAGTGTTTTCAGTTTCCCTCCGTTTAAAACGAATCCTATGTGTGTTTGTGGGATCAGGGCCTTATACACCGGAATAATCACCCAAGGGCTGTAGAAGAAGCCACCATCTCTTGGGAGATTGCTAGAAACACTAGAAAACAGGCTGTAGAAACACTCTTTGTTAGGGACAGCCAGCATCAGAGATTTGCAGCAGTTTACATTCAACTCTTAATATAGACATGTTTGGTGGACACCTCCCCTCCCAATCACTATCCTGTATCATTTCCATGACAATTAGAGCGATCGTTCACGTGGAAAGGTATATTAAGAAAGTACTGACTGTATTTTTAGCTGCTGTTCTAATGCAGTTTAACAGCTGGATAAAAGGAGGTGTCGTCAGCCTCATATGATCAGCCATCTCTCTAACGACCAGGTGAACTAATAGATGAAGTGTTTATGGCCCAACTTGCAAGACTTCACTCATTTGGGGGCCCTATTTAAGATTAGAGATGGTTGAAAATTTACTGTTGAAAAACTTTTTCAAGAGAAAATGTGTTTTGGGGGGGGGTGGGGGGGGTGCTGGAAATTTCTGCCAAACTTTTTTTTTAATTGATTTTTTTTTTTTGCAAGGGGGGGAATTGTTGTGCCTGGGGGGGAAATGAAAACCAAAAATATGTTTTTGGCAGCTGAAATGTGAACATTGATAGCCTAAACCCAACAGTTTTATAGATTTCAGATGACATTTTTCAGTTTTTGGCAAATCTTGGGTTTTTTTATACAAACCTGAAAACTTTTTAGGAAAAGTTTAAATTAAAACTTTATCCATCTGCAAAATTTCCCACAAAAACCAAAAATGTTCCCTGACCAGCTCTGCTTGAGATACTTTGGGGCTTATTTTTGGAAGCACTGAGCATCTACAGCTCCTATTGACTCCAATAGAAATGGGTGCTGCTCAGTGGCTCTGAAATCCCAAATGGTTTTAAGTCAAGTCCACACACCAGTGGCCACTTCTGAAAGTTGCCCATGATTCTATGACAGAAAAGCCCTGAAAGTTCTAAGGAGGAGACATTTATTATGACTGGGAGAGAAGCAGTGAAGCCATTCCGTGGCTAATGAAGTTCAAAGCATTGCTGTACATTTTTTCAGGATTAAGATTTACTTGATACATCTCTCCATATTTTATAGACGGGACTAGATGAAAGTGAATTTAAATAAGGACTTTAGTCTGCACTTAATGATGCTGCGATTAGACTAGATTTGGCAATGTGTCCCCAGACATAAAGTTTTAAAATCAACCTTTTAAAATATTAAATGAATCTTTTGGTCTGCTAGATGGAATGATAAATAAAGCTCAGTTCATCCTCATTACCCAGTCAGATTCATGGGCTGGTTTAATATCTGGTAAAAATTTACTAGTCACACAGTAAGCATGGGATGCGCAAAAACTAAAGACATAAAATGACAAGCCCTGCAGGGAATTAGGAATCTGCCACCTATATTTGAAGGAATTGGCTACTTTGTATAGGTGCCTCTTCTGCCTTCTTGATGGAATCAGAACTGCTTAGCTGACTGTCCTAGTACCTTTAGCTCAAGGAGCTAAGGTCTTGTGCTTTTGGAAAAAGAGGAACGGAGTTCTTTCCCCACTGCTGCAATGAAGTTCTAAGTGGAGCATAAGTATAGTGACTGCTGTCAAGTGAGATGATCCAAATTCTTTCCTTGTTACCAACCTGAAGTTCCAGGAAACTAGAATGTTCGGTATACCGTTCCAGGTGAAGTCCTAGATGACCGACCACGTTTGCTGCAGCATCATAGACCACTATCTACTTTGGTTGCTAGGTTTAGTCGTGATGTGCTGAGAGTTATTGCAGTAAGTAGAATTGGAATTGATTTGACTCCTTAAACAGAGAGGCAATTCTGCCTACCAGCTTTAAAAATATGGGGGATCCCATGCTGCTGGTGACTGGGGAGATTCATAGATTCATAGACTGGAAGGGACCTCGAGAGGTCATCGAGTCCAGTCCCCTGCCCGCATGGCAGGACCAAATACTGTCTAGACCATCCCTGATAGACATTTATCTAACCTACTCTTAAATATCTCCAGAGATGGAGATTCCACAACCTCCCTAGGCAATTTAGTCCAGTGTTTAACCACCCTGACAGTTAGGAACTTTTTCCTAATGAGATAATGAGCTGTGATACACCTTTACCTTGATATAACGTGACCCGATATAACACGAGTTCGGATATAACGCGGTAAAGCAGTGCTCCGGGGGGGCCGGGCTGCACACTCCGGTGGATCAAACCCAAGTTCGATATAACGCAGTTTCGTCTATAACACGGTAAGATTTTTTGGCTCCCGAGGATAGCGTTATATCGAGGTAGAGGTGTATTTATTCCCATCTACCCTAGATCTAGTGGGATGATGGAATCTAGGAGGTACCTGGTACCCATTCTCTATTCCTATCTCAGAGGGAGATAAGAGATGCTGTCAGTCTGTGCAGACTGGGGTCCTAGGAAGGCGCTTATGTTCCCTGTGTTTAAGGCTGCCTTTGACTTTCTGCAGTTTGCTGTGTGCCGGTGGGCCATTTTCTTTCCTCTCACACACGTGTTCTCAATGCAAGCTGTAAAGTTCAGGTGCATTCAGATCGAGAGTTTATGGAGCAAGCCACAAAGTTCAGATCCTAGATTCCGAAGTCTTTGGGTCTGGAGGTACAGTGGTTGATTTGGGCCTTCTCTATGCTGTAGTGATGGAAGAAGGGGAGTGAAAGGAATCCAAGAAAAAGTAAGTTGACAGTTAGCTTCTGAGGGTGTTTTCCCTCACACACACATCAGCTTTTATAACACTGCTCTACAGCCAAAATGCTTCTGAAATAAATGTAGTCAAACTTTACTAATTCTGGGTCACTGAGAATGAAAATGATGCTTAAAATTGTTGATTGGCTCTAGTTTTCAAGATATGCTATTGGGTCAGTATATACAACCCTTGACTTGGGAATGGCGGAGGATAAGTGAGTTATAAAGGGAAGGGATCTCAATTTAAACCAGAAATGACTAAAATACATCTTTGACTGGATCTATGAATAAATCTATGACTGGGTTTGGACAGTACTTGCTTTTTAGGCAAAACAGTGAATGATGCAATCTGAACATGGTATTGAGTCATACATGATATGAATTGCATCATGTTATTCCTAGAAGTCATGGATGATGCAATCCTAACGAAGCTTACATCACTCTGCTGAACAAATTGCCCTATATTAGCTCTAGAAATCATACAGTGTCGTGCTCTCTTATTTGTCAGTGTTTGATTTTGCAAAGGGACACATTTCTGTTTAGCCAAACTGAGCAGAGATGCCTCGTACTTGTGTGATCAGTGCAGATAACTTCCGCTATGTTTGTGGTGAAGTGACTTTTGCATCAGAAAAGCGCCGTATAACCACTATGGTTAAGAAAGCCTATCACCTTTATTTTGGCTGCAAAATTGGAGATCAGGACAAGAGGTGGGCCCCACACATATGCTGCAACACTTGTGCAACAAATCTTCGCCAGTGGTTGAACAGAAAAAGGAAATCTATGCCTTTTGCAGTGCCAATGATTTGGAGAGCGCCAACAGATCATCCCAGCAATTGTTACTTCTGCATGGTGCCTCCAGTTGGGAAAGGTGTGTCAAAGAAGAAAAAGTGGACTGTGCATTATCCAAACATTCCATCAGCTATACGCCCAGCACCCCACGGAGAAGGACTGCCGGTTCCTGATGCACCAGAATCATTCTCACTTGAGTCAGACGAGGAAGAGGATGAAACTTCTGGTCCTGAACCATCAATGTCACAGGACCCACATTTTCTCCCATCCTCCTCCCCTGAACCACACCTCATAACACAAGGTGAACTGAATGACATTGTCAGGGATTTGGAACTACCCAAGAGTAAGGCAGAGCTGTTGGGCTCCAGACTACAGCAGTGGAATCTCCTGGCAGGTGCCTATTGCTGGACAGTGACAAGAGATGCTCCATTTAATGAATACAAGAGACAAGCCAAGAAGCGCCGAGTAGACACTGAATAGGACTAAACTATGTACATAATAGTTTTTTTGCCTTTTGTTTCATAATAAATTTTATTTATATAACCCTTTTGCTGATTTTTAAAGTGTTACATAAACAGGACAGGTGAAATATTATCATGTAAAGCAACCATAAACACAGGAAAAGACCTAGGTTTACAATTTATGATTAAAACTCTACTATCTACACAATATACATAGACATAAAATGTAAAATCTTAAATATCTTAGAAACAGTAGCCAATCAGTTGTTTTAATTGTCATATTTGAATTCAGCACATCAAAATACATAATAAATAGCACATTTTATCTCTGAAGCAGACGACGTCTCAAAAATTGTAGACCAGTGTAATTTAAAATACCCATTATTAACTTTCAAAAATCCTGCAGTCAGAGTTCCTGGTCTTAGAAGAAAGTGCAACCTCCTCCAGTTGCATCGTGAGATCAAGTTTGTACATGCTTTGCAGATAACGATGGTGCTTGTATGTAAGCAGAGCTGAAGAGCTGGTGTTGCCTGAAGGACTGGGAATGCTCGCCAAGACATCTGTGCAGAGAGACCCATCTTACAAGAATAGCTTCCATGTGTTTCCTTATCGGAAGCTGGCTGGATTTAACACCCTGAAAACTGGAGCAAAATGGGAAGAGGAGGTCCCTTAGTGGATCTATCTATACCCCTGCCCCCACCCATCTGTCTTCCATCTGTCCCCATACACACCCATCTGTCTGTCTCACTGATACAGATTCCCATCGTATCCAAATACCTATAGTATGGACAATACAAAGTGAAGACCCCAATGCTGCATCTACTCAATGAACTGATTTAATTTCTAACCAGTCTCTGTAATGTTCTCTCTCTTTCGCATGCACTCCTGGTACAAACTATAACATGGCCAGGCAAATTTCTTGGGTGACCTAAAAAAATAAACAAATGGAAATGACTGGAAATCTCAATGTCACGTCTCTTTTCTACTCTGCTCCTTGTCCCTTAAGCTAAGTGCTGGCCCCAAATGACTGACGGCTTTACAGCTGCCATTGCAAAGTCTGACTTGTCTTCCACTAGCCCGTGTCATATAGAAGCCCAGCTGCCAAGCCGACACTTGAGCACGACATGTTGTTTTATAGTAAACGCCAGACGGGAGGGGAAGTGGAAGGAGTGGGGGGGGGGAGAAAACCTTGTAGTGCAAAGATGATTCTGCTTGTCAGCTGCCCAAACGCTCCAGAAACACATCCTTAATAGCCCCGACGATGCGGCCGCTTTGCTTGTTTTAAAATCACAACAAGCTTTCGCTGCGGGTGAAATGTGCCAGATTGGAGCGTTGCTCATTAGCGGCGACCAGATAGCTGCGAACTTTATTTATTTATTTGTTTGTTTATTTCTCACCAGCTTGCCCGGTGCAGCACTGGCTGGCATTCTGGGGCTCTTGCACTGAGCTGGGGAGACACCTGAGTAACTGCTCTCCGTCCATCGGCGGGCCTCTCCTTTCACTCCAGTGGAAGTTCTGCATGCGTCTCTGTGGGGAGAATTCTCATGCGAATTATCCCTGAATGGAGGGGAAGAAAGTGGCTTGCATGTCCTGAAGCTGGAGCTGTGTGAAATGAAACCCCAAATCTCAGTGGCCTGGTTGGGGTTTCATGATAAACTCTCAGCATAGGCCAGGTTGGTCTAAACGTTTCCTTGGGTTCCCAAGCCTTTGGAATGAACCGGAGTTACAGCGGTATGGGTCCAGCAGGTTGTGGTTGTGAGGGCTAGGTGGGATGGGGTACAGCTGAGGAACACAGGAGTGCCGGCATTGTGCCTTCCATAGATTGAATTGCATGAAGAGGAGCTCAAAAGCTGTGTATGCGAAACCCTGTAGAAAAAATGCTCCGTGCAAGCAGCTATCCCCTGCATGGGTCTCTCTACGCCCAAGGCAACCATAATGTGATCCTTATGTGCTTATCCCAGAATCATGTCTAGTTCTCAGCCTCTCAACCTGAAACATCTGGCTAATAGGACATCAGGAGGAAACTTTCCCTGGGGGCAGGTTATTCCATAACTGCCCACCACACGATTTTTGCACCTTCCCTTGAAGCAGTTGGTGTAGACCACTGCAGACAGAAGAGTGGGCTAAATGGACCACGGGTCCGATCCAGCATTACAGTTCCTATGACAGAAATGCCATCACCTGGCTCAAATGGCAACTCCTTGGGATGACTTTGGGATCTTTTGGTCCCAGCTGGGAGTTTCTCTTTTTGTCCAGCCCAATGGTTTTCAACCTTTTTTTCATTTGCGGACCCCTAAAAATTCTTGAACGGAGATGAGGACCCCTTTAGAAATCCTAGACATGGACCCCCAGGGATCTGCAGACCACAGGTTGAAAACCGCTGGCCCTAGCCAACATTCTCCTTTAACTTCCCATATGCCTTCTGCATGTATATTCTCTTGTTTTCCCCCTCCGCTGTTAGAGCAGCACTGTGCTTCAGGTTACAGCCAATTTGCTTTATTTCATCTGTCAGTTCTTTCTCCCAAAAAAAGCTTCTGCAGCAAAGTGATGCATTTCAAAGCTCTAACGAGGCCCCCAATTGCTGTAGCTAGTATTTTGTGTGTGTGAGTGTGTGTGAGAGCGAGAGAGAGATTTACACCCACATAACTCTGTTTTGGTGGCTGTGATGCTGTTGTAAAACCAGTGTGAGGGAGATAAGCATCGGGCCCATTTGTATTCACACACCGAAAAAAAATGCTCTCTCCCCAGCTAAGATTTAATAGCTAAGCCCTGCAACAAGCTCTGTTATTAACAAGACTCAGCAAACCATACTGCAGAAATTTTACTAACACACTGTGAAGTATTTAGATTAATGCCACTAAACTCCAATCTATTTTTACCTTCTAGAAACAAACAAACAAAAAGTGCACGATGATATCTCCCCCCGCGTAGGACGGATTTGAATAGGCAGATGGTTTTACACTGCGCCTTGATGGACAGCAAATTTGGGCCCAGGAGATAAGATCAAGAATCAAGTGCCTTCTGTTGAAAAATATTTCTCCCATCACTCCCACCGGGGCCCACTCGCTTCCGGAAATATCCAGACTGTGAAAACTGATTTGCTGGTGTTAGTGCAGCACAGAGACTTTGTTAAATGAATGAACAAAGACCATTGTGTGTGTATGTGAGAGAGAGAGAGAGTCATAAATCGCATTAAATCGTAATTGTTCTGGTCATTCATACAAATCTTGGATCTGTCCATGGATCCAAGTATACAACACACGACTGTATGCTTTGTACTAGGGTGGCACTTAGGACTCTCAATCAAGGATGAGGGTCCTACTGTGCTAGGCGCTGCACAGACAAGTAACAAAGCTCGGCTTTGGAGAGCTCACAATGTACGTGTGAGACCAGACGAAACAGACGGAGAGGGTGAGGGTGGGTGAGGTGACGGTAAAACAAACAGAGCTTAGCGGAAATGCGCGTAGCTCACCATATGCCTACCCAGTGCCTGATGATAACACAAGACTTTAGCGGGACTGTGCCTGGGCGCAGGTTTCAGTTTGCCCGGATCCAGCTGCAAGATCAGGGCCTTATTTATTGATATAATTATCTAGCTAGTTCATGCCCTCATACAAGTATTGAAAACCAGCTTTGCAAACTGGCCAGTAAAATTTGCCAGGAAAGTCGGGCTCTTCGCTTTCTGCCATGCTGCCCGCCACAGTGGAATGGTTAGGTTCTGCTCTGTACCGATTTCCGTTTCTGAGTTGCTGACCTTTCGCCTTGTTTCCTAGCCGCCATTTTGGATGACCCGATGGAGTGCAGCAGAGGGGAGAGGCTGTCCATTACTCTAGCGAAGAATCGTATTAACCGTGCACCAGAGCGAGCGGGGAAAGCCAAAGTGGAAGTGGACATTTTTGAGCTGCTGAGAGACAGCGAATATGAGACAGCTGAAACCAGTACGTACATCGCAGTGTCACCGTTCCTTTCTTTGCCTGTGCGTCTCCAAGTGCCTCTCTCTACAGCGGCATTGTAGGTGACCAGTGGGCGGGATCTGCAGAAGTTTCCTACTGAGTGTGATGCCCACATTGGCAAATAGTCTAATTATAATCCAGTGGAGCCGTTCACTGTAGTAAGCGCTACTCTGTCATGAGCACTGGAAAGATCAAAACTCCATATTCAGACACTGAATGGTTCTCTAGCTTTGATAGTGTCTTAGGGTACGTCCAGACTACCCGCCGTATTGGTGGGTAGCAATCGATTTATCGGGGATCGATATATCGTGTCTCGTTAAGACACGATATATCGATCCCCGAACACGCGCCCCGTCGACTCCGGAACTCCACCGGAGCGAGCAGCGGTAGCGGAGTCAACGGGGGAGCCACGGCCGTCGATCCCGCGCTGTGAGGACCCAAGATAAATCAATCTAAGATACTTCAACTTCAGCTATGCTATTCACATAGCTGAAGTTGCATATCTTAGATCGATTCCCCTCCCCCCAGTGTAAACCAGCCCTTAAAGGCACAGGTTTGTCACAGCTCCCCAAGTGAAGTAGGGTATAGGAACAGGGTATTCTTCCTTTTTAAAAGTTTTGTGTGCCCTCTAGTGGTGCTCACAAGCTATTTAAAGGGGTATTACCCTTTTCTCAGACACCACATCATCATGCCGCTAAAGTTTACTGGCCGGCCACATTGCTACATATATGAGGGTATGTCTACACATACTGCACTGCAGTGGTACTGCTACAGCATGTCTGGTAAAGACGCTCTATGCCGATGGGAGAGACCTCTCCCGTCGGCATAATAAAACCACCTCTGCGAACTGAAGAAGCTGTTCCGGGACATAGTGCTGCGCACAAGAGCGCTAATGTCGGTGTGACTTACGTCGCTCAGTTTATTCACACCCCTGAGCAACATACGTGATGCTAACATAGGCTGTAGTGTAGACGTAGCCTGAAATTCACACGAGTACAAAATTTCCACTGCAGAGCTGTCTAACGGCAGATCTACACTAGAAAATTAGATTGACCCAGCTACGTTGCTCAGGAGGGTGAAAAATCCACACCCCTGAAGGACGTAGTTAAGCCCACCTAGCTCCCCACTGCAGTTCTAGGTGGCTGGACCTAGCTACAGCCTCTCGGGAGGGTGGATTCACTACAGCGATGGGTGGTCGTAATGAGCATCTACACTGAAGCTGTGCCGCTGTAGCATTTTAAGTGTAGACATAATCTACTTAAAGCATGTCTAGGCTTGGAAAAGAAATAGGGTTTTACAACGTGTTAGCTAACATTTCTCACACTGACATCTTCTTAAATTCCACTTAGTGCTTGGTGTCAGCAAAGCCAAACATGGTAGCTGGTCCAGTATCTTAAGACACCACTGTATTTGTTTACACTAGGTGCTAAGTAATTTTTTTAGACTGGTATGTTGTCTGTTAAAACTCTTGACTGTTTTCCTAGAGGAAATTTACGCCCTATATTGCTGTCAGTTTCCCTAATATAGATTAATCTGTAGTCTACATGTGCCCTTAAGGTTTGTGGCTTTAGATATCAGCTTTTCACATCCACATCCATGACTTAAAAGCTGGCTTTATTTTTATTTATTTTTTAACACTGAAGAGTGTTAATAAGTCAGATGTCACCTAAGTCCTTTGGTTAGTTGTAGTCTTCCCATCTCCTCCCAGCCCTGCCAAAATTCCCCAAACCTATAGTGACTGCCCCTTACAGAAACATGCATGGCTGGAAGAGACATCAAGAAGTCATCTAGTCTAGTGCAAACTTCAATAATGAGGCAGAATTATGTATACCTAAACCATCCCTGACAGGTGTTTGTCTAACTGTTCTTAAAAACCTCCAATGATGGGGATGCCACAACCTCCCGAGGTAACCTGTACAGTGCTTAATTATCCTTAGAGATAGACAGATTTTCCTAATATCTAACCTAAATCTCCCTTGCTGCAAACTAAGCCAATTACTTTATGTCCAACTCTCAGTGGACATGGAGAAGAATTGATCACCGTCCTCGTTATAAAACAACCTTCCCTCCCACACCCTCCCCCCAGTCTTCTCTTTTCTAGCATAGTATAGCAAGGCTGTAATTCTCCTCTACCAGCTGGTTTTAAAAGCCCATAGAAAATATGTGAAATTATATAGAGACACAAGATGGGTGAGGTAATATCTTTTATTAGACCAACTTCTGTTGGTGAGAGAGACAAGTTTTCGAGCTACGCAGAGCTCTGCTTCAGATCTTTGTCAGCTCAAAAGTTTGTCTCTTTCACCAGCAGAAGTTGATCCAATAAAAGATATTCTCACCCACCTTGTCTCTCTAGTATCCTGGGACCCACATGGCTACAACAACACTGCAAACATTAAACGATGTAGGTTTTTAGAGCAATTTCTATGCAACCCTATTCAATGACTATAGAACCCTATTGGTTTCATCTCTGTTTAGTTCTGTAGGGCTTTCCCTTAAGGGTGAGATGTAGGATGTTAAAAGTGGGCATTGGCTGGACATCTTCAGTAACTACTTTTCATAACCTTCGGCCTTGATTCCTGCATGGTATGGAGACCCCTCCATCGCCATATGGTTCAGTGGGAGTTCTGATGCTCATCACTGCACGTGTGACGTCAAGCATCTGCTCCTTGATTCCCCAAACAGGCATCTATGATGTTCATGCAGCCATTTCTCTGCATTGGATAAATACCATACAGGTCAGGAAATACTTGCATTTCCATCGATACATCTGAGCCCATCACCCATGAGACAGGTAGGCTAAAAACTTCAGGGCATGCTTACATTACAGCTGCTACAGTGGCACAGCTAAGGCACTGCAGCAACATTGCTGTAGTGTCATAGACGCTTCCTACATCCACAGAAGGGCTTTTTCCATCTATGCAGTTAATCCACCCCCTCAAGGTGCATGGAAGAATTCTTCTGTTGACCTAGTCACATCCACACTCGGGGTTAGGTCAACCCAAGTACAGTACTCAGTGTGACATTTTTCACAGACCTGGGCAACAGAGCTAGGTCAATCTAATTTTTAAGCATAGACCCGGCCTCGCATATGGCATCTCAGAGACTGTTTAAAGCATTAATCCTCTGCCTCTGCCTGTTGATCACTTTAGGATCCCGCATGTAATCCTTTCTGGTCCTCATGTCTGATTAGTGCCAGGCTCATTCTGTTTTATTCCCCCCATCCCAAGGCAGAGCTAGTAAGTAGAGCATCAGTCATGGGAGAACTTCCTAACTTGCTTCATAGTGAGCAGAGAGAAGAGGAGCACTGAGCAAACAGCCCTGGCTGTGTGGGCGTTACCAGGGTCCATTTCCCATTTGCACTCCTGGGGAAGTGTGTCCCACTCCAGAATACAGCCCATGTCCTTCCAGCAGCCCTTAGTAGGAGAGGAAATGAGAACGGTGCATTGTTTCCCTTGATTGTTCGTTTTGCGCACTTATTGTGTCACCTCTTTGAATTACATGGTAGCATTTTCTGTTCCCCTTTTCTTTAACACAAACCTCCTCTGTGTATCACTATTTGTGTTGTTTAACCTCTGCCAGAAAACGAGCAGGGTTTGCAAGGTGGCCAGATTTAACGTGGTAAAAATCTTGCAGCTGATTTCCCTCTCCCTTACACCAGTGTACATTTAACAATAGCTGGTTGGAAGTTTTCTGACTGGAACATTTTTCTGTTGGAAATGCCGGTTCGCCAAAAGTGAAATGTTTTGCGGAAACATGTCGATTTTGACAACATTTCGTTTTGGAACAAAAAGCTAGAATGGAGCATCCTGATGAGGTGACAATGTTCCATTTCAGCCTTTTCAGAGAAAAATGCTTTGAATTCCTATTTTGCAATGACTTGTCTTTTCATTTTTTTTTAGATTCTGAAACATATAGTGTAATATAAAAGAAAAAAGTGAAATCAGAAAAATATGTTTCAGTTTTATTTCATTTAACCCTAAATTATTGTTGTTCAGAATTTTGTTTCTCAGGAAATTTCAAATTTTTTTTGTTTTTGTTCTTTTCAGTCAATTAAAAAAAAATATTTTTAAAATAGTGGAATTTCCCGCAAAACAGGAAATCCGGTTCCTGCACACCTCTGTGATTAATGTCAAGAAAGTTATTCATGATCTGCATGAATGTTAGACGAGAACCAGGCCCTTTAGAGTTAAGGATTGCCTGGCTTTTTGAATACCTGACTTCTCAGCTTTAACATGATGCTAATGCTGTCATTGCATTTAATATTAATAAAAGTAGCTTAGATGTTTTAACCTATCACAGCAAAATTTTTGTACTCCTCTTTAATATTGTTCTCAGATTTCACGCTTTTTGAATTGCTCCAAAACATCACAGCTAATATATGTAGCTGACTGATTCTAGGAATGTTGCTATTGCAGCCGAAAAATGACATTTTGTATCACAGATGATTAAAAGTTTGAGAGAAGAAAGGCTTTTGTGGGTTTCTTTACATTTTATTTTAAAACTATTTTTCTTCTTCTTCTTTTTTTTTATGTTGAGTGAGGTATTTTAATGCATGTGGCTACAAATATGCCATTCCTAGAACGGATAGAAAATGAACAGGTCTTAATCAAATTCATGCATGGTTTGCCACTGCCGCTTTATATCTAAAGGGAAGCAAATGTATCAACTTGTTCTTGTAAGGAAAGCATCTGTAAATTACTATGGTTTGAAGTAAGCCTGCAGTAAAAGGGTTATGGATGGGGCAGTTTTGTCATTACAGGCAAAGCCTGCTTTTCTCAGTGTGTTTGACTTTTCAAATCTCTCTTCAGAGATCCAAAATGGGCTGTTTAATCACATCTTTATCTAAACCACCTTCTCTTGAGGTCCAGGAAGGGACTGTTTTTCTACTGATCAATCTGTCTCCTGTGATCTAACGCATCTTCTATGAACCTTCCTTCTGCTAATCCAAACACCTAGAGGCTGTTCAGCCACTACCATGACCAACTGGGGGATTTCTGGCTTTAATGTACACACGAAAATAATATTTCTATGTGCTTAGCTGATGCTTCCATAGTCGTAGCCACATCATATTGTGCTGTGAACCCATCAGATTTCACAAGCTAAGCAGGGTTGGGCCAGGTCAGTAATAAGATGTGGGAATACGTAGGATGCTGCAGGAAATAGTGTTGGCAATTTCAGTAAGTGATGGTCTCACTCGGAGTTAGCGCCCTAGTATTCCACTGGGGTCACTGCATTGCTGGAAGTGTCGTCTTTCAGAAGAGAAACAAGGCTTAGCCATTTGTGGTCAGTAAAGATCCCACAATGCTTTTCACAAGAGCTCAGATGTTAGACCCCTGCCAAATTCCGGCTGGGGTAATTGCATTTGTAACCCCCTTGTGTAGTTTCATTTGGATTCAAGATTCTTCTTTGCTTCCTGTCCCAAATCGTTGTGAAGGGTTGCTATGTGTTGCCTAATAGCTGCAAAGGTCTTCACCTGAGGTACATGCACTTACTGATGCGTGAAGTGTTTTCGATAGAGGCAGAGTTTATGTATGAATATACAAAGTGCTTGGAGATCCTTAGAAATGAAAGCCACTATCTTTATTAATTAGCTGTATGTATCTAATCTGAATTCTGTTAGGTTTTTAATTTACAGAAATCGTTCCTTGCTCATTTAAAATGTCTCTTGCAGTTGTCTGAACATGCACACCCATGCTCGTTTCCTAGCTTTCGTATAAAGGTCCTGCTTCATTAGGGCCTGATTCAGGAAAGCACATAAACACCTGTGTCACAGAGTGAGATAGGTCTGTATCAAATGATATTGTGCAGTGTGCATTAAATGCATATCTAAACTTGTCTGAGGGCAACCTATTGAAATGCATTCCAGATAGGTGCCTTACCTGGGAAAAGGGATTGGCACTTAGTTGAAGGACTATCACAGGGAAGCCATCAAGGTGGGAATCTGGGGCCATCAACTTTGAATGACTCTCCACCGCGGCTTACTCCTGTGGAACAATGTTTTTTCTACACTTGGGCCTGCAGGTGGGGCCAGCATGACTGGGGGTGGGGGGCTGGAGCATCCCAGTGAAGCACACAGAGGAGAGACAGAGGTCTGGCTAAGAACTGGGTGCTGCTCTGTGAGGGAGGGACTCCGCCTTGCCTGAACCTCTTGCAAACCTTGGACTCACACAAAGTGGTGAGATCAACTCAGGTGAAGGGGCCTCTCAGGACATCAGCTTTGTTTCCAAGATCTTTAACTCTTGAGTGCTTGAAGAGTTAGGTGTGTGTGGTTAAGAAATCCCTCGCTAACTCTGTGGTCCTTGCTTTCCTGCCATGCTGTCTCCAAAGCGGCTAACCTAGAAGCCTGGAGTGGCCAAAAGTTAGCAAGGAAGCGGAGCAGAGATCCCAGCTCAAGAGCAAAGGACTGAAAGGTGTGAGGTAGGAGTATGAGAGTTGGCTTCTGGAAGAAGTTGGGAGCTTTCTCATCTGGAAACTGACTAAAGAAGAAAGTCAGGGGGAGAGACAGCCTGAAAATGGAGTTCGCTGGTGAATTGCTCTGGGCTGACCAGAATGGACAGTGCTTGAACTTTTATGTCTCTGTGTTAACCTACAGACATCCAGTGCTGAATTCCACTTGATTATTAAACCCTATTGTTTTGAGAACCACTGTTTGAGTGTCACTGCAAGTATTGGGGGAGGTGCATTAGTCCTGGAGAGTGTACAAGTCTCTAAGCAGGACAGGCTGAGCTGTCTGATGGCATGAAGTAGGAGGGTTGAATTCCCAGAGGTTCAGTCTCTGGAGGCAGTGAGGCTTATTCTGAAGGAAGAGTGGGACTCCTTGGGGACCTGGCACATCGAAGGGTTTCCTCCAAGAGACTGTTCCAAAGCTGGGGGCGGGGGCATAGCACTGGTAACACAGGTGAAGATTGGTCCAGATCTTGGACTGTCAGCAGACTTATAGCAATTCATACCATCTGAGAATCTGGCCTGGAGAGTCTAGTGTCTAAACAATATCCATCAGTTGAAGTTCCAAGTCTTCTATGCCAGTGACTGTGCTAGCATCTGTGGTTCTCTGGGTCCATTTTCGTCAGTCCAGTTACACCAGGGATGAACGTAGCATTATGTGGACAATTCTGCATCCTCAAGAGGGCTGGTCTCTGAGCACACATAGACCGGAGTATGTAGTAGACTTAGGAGTCTAGACATGAGCTACCTGCTGCCGTTTGTCTTCATGGGTGAAGTACCCTGAGATAGGAAGACTGTTCGGGTTACAAGAGGCGCTCTCCTTACATGGTCTAATCCTCGGCCTCAGGCATCTCCACTTTGTTGCAGTGTTTTTTCTCTAATTCCGTAGTATGTTTTCACCCTGAGAGTGGTAAGCTGCCTGTTTTTCCTCTGACAATCGTTGCAACTCAGTTGCTATGACTACTTAACCTATTCTCCCAGTCTCTTTGTTCTTGGCTACCTGAGAGACAAAGGGAAAGGGCTCGCCAAACTTTCTCCTGCATGCATGACAAAAATCCCCCCTAGGACTTTTGACTTATTCAAAGGCCCACAAATAGGAGAGGGAGCCCACATCTTCTTCCTAGATGCTGGCAGACGCCTGATACTCTGCAGAATAGCTGAACGGTCCCAGCTGTCACCAGGGACTGATGAATGTTTCTAAAACAGAATGCACAGTTTGCAAATTGCTAATAATCTAATTCAAAAAGGGCTATTCAAGAGGTATAAGTGTCTGCAAATTTCTAAGCACAGAGAAGCAAGTGCCAGGTCCATGTGAAGTTTCTGGAGAAAAACATCCAGTAGTGAGTACACTAGACTGAACTGAGAGAACAAAACCAAGAGGAGATGTTAACATGGCATTTACGCTTCCAATAAGAACTTAGAAATCTTACTATGCATCCTGGGGACCGGAGGACTTGGTGGTTGAATATTGAGCCTTTCATCTCCAGGTTGTCTGCACAAACCCAGTCCAGGTCATTTGTGCCCACCTACTGGATGTTTGGTGTCCCACATGAAATGAATTTGATTGCTCTCAGTCACTTCCCCCTGGTCAAAAAACAACAACCCTCCATTACATCCTGGTATTTTGCGGCAGAATGGCCAGCCATTGAGTTGCTGGCTTACAGGTGGTTCATTCAAATCAACATCGAGGCAAATAGAAGGAGATGTATGTGGGAAGCTTGTACAGTACTTTCTTGTGTTGTATTGCGGACCGAGGCTTTCAGTGGTATTCATTTGCCATGTTTTACCAGTGCTAAATTGACACTGTTTTTTTAAAACCAAGAGAAGGATGATGGTGTGATTAAATTTCCCCAGTTCACCTGGTATTATTTTATCCTGGTTTTCTAAGGTGTGGATGTGTGTTTTTTTGTTTTGTTTTTGTTTTGTTTTGTTTTGCCAATTTTAGGATTGCACTTTTTAGGAGCGATCTAATTTTTCATTTTTAGGATGTAAATTTCAGATAGGCTGGGATGATGTCCTGACTGACTTTGCAATGCACAAGGGTTTTTTTCACCCAAGGAACTCAGAGCTCTTTACAAACATGAGTTAAGCAAATCCTATAATCTCCTTGTTAGAGTAAGCGTCATCCCTATTTTACAGATGAACAGAGAGGTAACGTGACTTGCCTGAACTCACAGACAGGGATCCTGAGGCGAGATTGGATCACTGTGATCATCTAGTCTGACCTCCTGTATAACACAGATCATCTGGACTTTTCTGAATTAATTTCCTGTTTGAACTAGAGCAATTTTTTTTTAGAAAAATATCCAACCTTGATTTTAAATGGCCAGTGATAGAAAATCCACCATTACCCTTGGTTACTTGTTCCAATGGTAATTACCCTTACAGTTTAAACTGTGCATCTAATTTCTAGCCTGAATTTCTCCAGCTTTAAGTTCCAGCCATTGGATCTTCTTATATCTTTTCTGCTAGACTGAAAAGTCCTTTATTATCAGAGTTTTGTTCCCCAGGGAGGTACTTATCAACTGTGATCAAGTCACCCCTTACCCGTCTCTTTGTTAAGCTAAATCGATTGAGTCTATCACAATAAAGCGTGTGGTCCAATCCTTTAATCATTCTCATGGCTCTTCTCTGAATCTTCTCCAATTTATCAACATTCTTCTTGAACGGTGGACTCCGGAACTGGAGACAGTATTCCAGCAGTGGTCACACCAGTGTCAAAGACAGAGGTAATATAACCTCTCTTCTCCTATTCGATAGTCTCCTGTTTATACATCCAAGGATCCCATTGGACCATTGGCCACAGTGTCGCACTGGCAGCTCCTGTTCAGCTGGTTATTCACCAGGATCCCCAAATCTTTTTCACGATCACTGTTTCCCATCATATAAGTCTGGCTTGTATTCTTTATTCCTAGATGCATACATTTACATTTGATTATGTGAAATGTTTGCTTGTGCCCAGCTTAACAAATGATTGTGAGGTTAAGAATTGACTCAATGGAGTACAGATAATTCAGAGTTGTTGTTTTTTATGTACCGTCTCCAAAAGGAAACAAACACAAACCTGGGAGGAGCAATGTTGTTGCATCAACCAATAAATGACACATAAGTAAGCCTGCAGTCATACCACTTTCAGTTCTTACAACCCAAGCACGGACAGGCCAGCCCAGTACATGGACGGAGTCCTTAGAGGAACTTCTAAGGAGTCGCAGGAAGGAGAGTGGCAATTTATTAGGGAGCAGACTGAACTTTTGTGGTGTTAGGGGCACTATGGTTTGGAGATGCAAAGAATTAAATGGCTCCTAGAACTGACATCCTAGCCACTTGCACTGTTTCATAAAAGTAGGGAGCCAAATTCCAATACAGGCATTGCCCCATGTCCTAATTAATCCTTACTGCAGGTTCATTGAAACGTTCTTCATTTCCCGACTTCAGTCTACATAGAGTTGTTCTGCACTGGTAAACAACTGCTGCTGTCAGTGCAGTGATGTCTAGTTTTGATATGTGACCAATTCATCAGCAGGGCTTAGCGTAGAACCAGGAGTCCTGGCTCCCCGCTTCCTTCTCTAACCACTAAATTATCTACTTTGTAGATTTTAAAACCGGAAGGGACCATTATGATCCTCTAGTCTGACCTCCTGCATAACATTCACCTACTGATTCCTGCATTGAGTCCAATAGCTTGTCGAATGAGAGCGTATCTTCTTTTGGAAGACATCTAATCTGGATTTAAAGACTTTAAGTAAGGGAGAATACACTGTATCCCTTGGCAAGGCAGTGCCAATGATTAATTACCCTCACTGTTTAAAAAAAAAAAACATTGCGCCACGTTGAATATTTCTAGCTTCAATTTCCGGCCACTGAATCTTGACTAAATTTCACAACTGTTATGAAAGAGTCATACCCCAAGACAGACAAGCCACTTGATATCTAAGAGACCATAACTCAGATGCGTGACCTGTTTTTTTAATCAGGAAGTTCACAAATATTTGGTTCTGAAAACGTTGACAAGATGATCCTGTAGGGAAAGCAAATGAGTCTGGTGAACCAATTGGTATCCTCTTTCCTTGGAAGAAACTCACATTTGCGCTAGTGGAGCAAATACAACTTTGTATTTGTTCACAGGGCTTCTTTGGTCTGGTTGGGGAAGAGGTGGGAGAGTGGTGGTATTCAATCAACCACAGTTTTTCAGTTAGCCTGGGCCTGTGATATCTTTCAGAACAACTGCTCACCCACATTAAATTCAGAATATGCTTCAAGGGGTCTTTGGAGCTCAGAAATGACGAAGCTGCTGGTTTCAGTCTATGGAGGCTTTACTCATACAAATTACTCCAGAGGAACAGCCCTAGATGGGTTGGTAGGGTTTGAATTCCACCATGGAGGTGACACCAATTGGACGGTCTTTGGAACCCTATCTAGCTCAGTCATGCTACGACTGAAAGCACAAAAGGTTCCTGTTTAACCCAGGAGGAGGCTTAGGGGAAGAGAATTCAGCTTTCTGAGTTTTTCAGGGTCTTGTTAATGTTCTATCAAACTGGTGGCATGGATCCAGAGTGCTCACTGCCACTGAGCAGAACACATAGTAAAAACAAACCAAGTACAATAATTAAATTCATATTATTGTTCAGTTCTTCAGAGGATGAGCTAGCAAATTTGTGCCTGTTTGGCTTCTGCCGATGTTGCTTTAACCAGGGTAATGTCCTCCTTTTAGTATCTTCCATAAAATTCAATGAAAGATGTCCTGCAGCAATGGGGGTCTGGTCTGAAAAGAGAAATGTCCTGGTTGTGGGGCAAAGGGATGAGGCTCTGGCTGGGGTTGGAGGAGAGTGTGGTGGGATAACAGGAAAGCGGGGTTATTGAGGGGGGTTCCATGGGATTGGGGTGGAGGGTTTGTTGTGAGCTTTGGACAGGAAACACATGGTGGTGATATGGGCTTTGGGTGGTGGGGATTTCACAAGGTTTGGGATGCTGCATGGTCTGGCGTATAGGGCAGTGGGACTGTGGCACTCCAGGGAACAGGAGATGTGTTGTGGGTCAGGAACTTGACCCCTTAGGAACTACGAGGAACAGGGTGGCAATGACTCCATGAAGTTCTGGGTACAAAGGCAGTGGGTTCTGTATAGTGTGGGGGCATGGATGAATTTATACTCAGCCCCTGTGGATGGGGAAGAAGATACAGTAGGCATTGATACTTACTGAGAATCTGGGATAACCCCCTATTGATTAACATATTTCCTTTCCTGCTCTCTAATTCTCCGTGGTGATCCCAGTGTGCCAGATTCTTCCGAAAGGGGTGGTAGCCGTCCTGGGACCTTCATCGAGTCCAGCCTCAAGCTCTATTATCAGCAACATCTGCGGGGAGAAAGAGGTGAGTGAAATCCCATGGGTGGGAATATCTCGAGGCTGTCTGAGAGGCTGACTGAGCTGCCTTGCAGGGCCCCCATAGCCCGAGGGTGGCATTGCATGTCCACAGGGCATTGGGCTGCTAGGTCGTACTGGAGGGGCATGAAATTCGGTCTGTCTGGGACAGGGAGGAAGCCCACTGTTGGGGAGCGAAGGGATGCAGAATAGTTCCCCTGGCCTCTTTTTCCCATTCTAGCACAATCTCGTGTCCACTGCAAATTCTCTTCCTAACACATATGACTCAGGGCAGTGTAGGCTTTGCTGGAGACCCTCAGGCAGAGTTCTACCCCGCACCTTCTCTGTCGGGCTCTGGATGGAGTGGGTACTTTGCTGTCTCTGCTGAATGTTACCTGAATGCCCTGCGACGCAGCATCTCCCCTCTGATTTATTAACTGCAAATGAGATGATTATTCGCCTCCCTAGTTCCGATCCCATTAGACTTTCTGCCTTAGAGCTGCGAGTGCCTCCTCTGCAGAACCAGCAGGGAAGGTGTCCTGCTGCTGAGTCACTTTCTCCTTCACAGGGTCCCAGCTGGCGTCTTCTGCTTTTCTGTCACTCTCTTCCCCCACAGATGTCAGCCAAGGTCTTCCTGCTGTTCCTCCACCCATTTCTGCTTCCAGCTTCTCCTCACTGTTGCTCTCCTTCTTCTTCCTCTCCAGGGTCTGGCTTCTGCTTTTCTTCCACCAGTCCTAGGAAGACCTCTTGCTGCTTTCCTGTCCGTCGCCCCGCCATGCACACACAGACCCCAATGTGGGTCTAACTACTGCTATGTCAGTTTCTTTCTGCCCAGCAGGGCACTTACACAGCCTTGCATCACCCTAGTATCGGAGCACCTCACAATCACTAGTGGACTCGATCCTCGCAACGCCCCGGCGAGGCAGGGAAGTGCTGTTATCTGCATTTTACACCTGGGGAATTGAGACACAGGACAGGTGAAGCGACTTGTCCCAGGTAGCCCTGTGATGTCTGTGGCAGAGCTGACACTTGAATCCAGATCTCCTGAGTTCCAGTCCAGTGCTTTATCCACTAGGCCCTCCTTCCTCAAACCATCTGTGGGCTGCAGCAAGGTGTACCTGAACTTATAATTTAGTGCGTGGGTCCCATCTGTCCTATTCCCTTCTCTTAACTCCTTGTTCTTCCTCCTCTCTCATATCACATCTCCTTCTGCTTCTCCGCCCGTCTCACCCCATCTCCCACTTTCTCCTGCACTACCCGTTCCTCCAGCTTCTCTAGCAAAAGCCCTGAACTGCCTCATCAGTTACAGTCGCAAAAGCCAGCACTTGCTTGGCCAACATAACTCAGCACAGACGCTCCCAGCAGTCGTTAGTTTGTGTATGACTCTCCTGGAAGATTGCACTCCCTTTCTGTTTGGCGATGTTTCTTCAATACAAACCTTTTTAATCTACACCCAGATTATGTCTCTGATTTAATATTTTATAAACCCTCAGCTGCCGGCGTACACTGATCCGTCTGCTCCGGGGAAAAGAAATTGAGTTCTCTTCTTATAGTTCATCCCTTCATAGCCTGATAACATCTCTCAGCCATTTACTGGACTCTGTCTCTGGTGCCTCCACAGTGTAGGAGCGTCTGAAATGGAACACGGTAAATAGCTTGTATTTGCAAATGAATTGCGTTGCTTTATTTCCCTAGAATCAGAGGCATTAGAGCTGGATGAGATCTGCTAGACCCAATTCCCTCTGCTACCGCAGGATTGTCCGCCCAAGTACCTTTTCTAATTGCTTGATCCATTGCAGGGTTAACTGCCTCAAGCATCCACCACTTCCCAGGCAAAGACCAATCTGCCGTAACAGATCATCAGTGTTTTTCCTGATATTCATCTGAACTCTATGCCTCTCTGATCTCAGCCAGTTGTTTCTAGCTAGACTCCCCATGTTCCACCCTAAGCAATTCTCTTCCTCTTTTTAGAGGTGGTCCTGAATCAAAACTGGGGTTCTTGGAAGTTCAGATCCAGTCTTATCTGTCTGGTTATTGAACCTAATCCTCTCTGCTGTCATTTACACTGGTATGAATCAGGAATGACTCGTCGTTATTTGTTTTACAGTAGCACCTAGTGGCCTCAGCCAAGATCAGGGCCCCATTGTGCCAGGTGCTAAGGACAGTAGTAAGACAGCCTCCGTCCCGAAAAGCTTACAGTCTAACCAGGCAAGGCAGGCAAACGAAGTGCTCTTGTACCGATGGGGAGCGGTTGCACGCAGAGGTGAAGTGATTTGCCTGAGGGGGACACAAGGCATCTGTGGCAGAGCAGATAGATCTCCTGAGTCACAGTCCAGTGCTTTAACCTAAAGACTGTCGTGTTGAAGTCACTGGCGGTACGCTGGCGTAAAGCCACCTGAAAGGAGACAAGAATTAGACCTCCTGTCTCTGTCTTGGGCTGACCCAAAGCCATGGATTGGAGCAACCCGCAGCTTTGTGACTTGGGCCCACCTCTTTGGGGATCGCACCCTGCAGACGTTTGTGGCGGGTTCTAGTGTACACCTCTGTCTGCGGATCGCTCTCCTCATTAACCGTCATTCCCATGAGCCTCAGACTCCATCTGGCTTCAGAGAATGATCAACAAGCCCAGGCTGTAGATGTCCCGTCTACATTAGTTAAAGGAATCTGCCTGTGGCATACAGTCTGCTTCTCTCGCTGTTAATGGAGCCCAGGCTGAGGGCTGCGGAGCGAGATCAAGGCAGATAGCAGCTTATTACTCTTTAACTTTCCTATTACTAACAAAACAGCTTACGCCTCCAATAAAAGCCGCCATCGCAGCCCACTAACAGCCTTCCCCAGGAGGAGACGGATCAGAGGCGTGGGGTGATAGCTTCTGGAAGTGCCGCTAATGGAAGCAAAGAGGACTTGACACTGCTCTAATGAAGCAGAACCAGATGTTCCCCTTTTTCTATTCTGTTTCTTCCAAATAATCCATGCTGTTAAAAAACAAACAAACAAATCCTTTCTCTGTCCCGCTGACCCTCATCCTTGCTGGTCTCCCATCGCTCCCGTTCCATGGGCTCCTTGGCCCCACGTTGTCCGTATTCCCTGGCATGCAGCGTCTCAGTGCTGCCTCCACTCCCGTTTATGAATGGCAAATGAAATATTATCAGGACTCGTAGCTCAGATCCCTTTGGATTAGCCCGTTACTTCTCCGCAGATCAAACAGTGCCAAGCTTTAGACTGCTGTGTCTGTTTCTCCTTCTCCCGAGATTCACCAGCATGGGCTCATCTTGTTCTTCTTTCAGTCTCTCCGAAAGGTTTCAGCGAGGCTCTGACTGCTAGACTTTCTTCAAGGGTCTCAGCCCGGGACTCCCTGGTCCATTTCTTCCCATCACTCCAAGTCAGACGCTTCTTGTTGCTGTGACTTTCTCCTTCTCAGGATCCACAAGAGCAAAATCACATTTAGGATTCCATCCACGGGCACTGACTTTTATTTTTACCCCGGGGTGCTCCACCCCGCTCTGCCCCAAGACCCCACCCCACCCCACTCCGTCCCTTCCCCTGAGGTCCCACCCTCGCTCCGCCTCTTCCCACTCCTGCTCCACCCCCTCCTCTGAGGCTCCGCCCTCACTCCACCTCTTCCCACCCCTGCTCAAACCCCTCTCCCAAAGCCCTCGCCACTCGCTGCTCTCCGCCCTCTCCCAAGCGCCTCCCGCAGCCGCCAAACAGTTGATCAGGAGAGCCGCCGATCAGCTGTGGCTGGTAGGTGCTGAGCTCCCACTATTTTTTTCCCATGGGTGCTCCAGCCCCGGAGCACCCATGGAGTTGGCGCCTATGCTTCCATCCATTGTCTCCTCCATTCAGTAGAATATTCTGCGCAGTTTTACTGGGATGTCTTTTCTCTCGCCTGCTTCCCACGTGGCACTGGATTGACTGGTTTTTTACTGGAGAAATGCATCTTCTCCAATTGACCTTTCTCTCTTTCTTTTGGTATCTTCTGTTCTTTCTCATTTTTCCAGGTCCCTCATTTCAAAGTTGCCCCAGAGGAATTCCTCAAGTTCCAGTTCCAGCGATTCACCACCTTGAACCTCCACCCCAGCAACACCGACATCAGCGTGGCCGTAGCTGGGATCCTGAACTTCTTTAACTGCACCACTGCCTGCCTCATCTGTGCCAAAGCGGAATGTAAGTCGCCCCAGTTCGTGTGAACCTCCTGCTGCTCCTGCTTGTTTCTCATTATATCCCCTTCTCACATCCATTACCTCTCCCTGCTGTGTAAAAATGTCTCTAGGGTCCAGCCCTGGGTGGTGAAATCCCACTGGCAAGGCTAGTGTTGATTGCTGGAGGCCTGGGCTTTTCTCTGATTATAGGGGCCTAAAATAATCCATTTTACTAATGACGGGATCTGTCCTGTCCGGGGCAAGAGGGGAACTTGCTGAAATCAGAGGCGAGTGAGAGGCCTACAGCTGGGGTCCACACCTAGAACCAAGTCCAGACATTTCCAGCAGCAGTTTATGAGAGATGGGGGTTGGGGGGAAGGACGTTGGCTGCCTTTTGGTTTCATAGCGAGCGTTTTACCTGATGGATGGGTTTCCATAATGGAAAAAGCCTGAGGTCAGTTCCGGATAAAGCACCGTTTGGAAATGCGTCTTTCTGAGACTTGTGTGCAGTCTGTGACCTAAACCGAGTGCATGCTGGATTTCGCTAATGTCCAGCCCATTCTGTGCAATCCTGGATGCTGACTTACTCACTTGTGCATGATTCTGACGCCAGGCATGCCCCAGTAACTGCACAGCTGTATGCCTGCCTGATAACTTCTACACACATTAGGCCTCTCTCCTCTGCTGGTTTTGTGCTCCAGTGTAACTCCATTGACATCCTGGGCTTCACTCCTGTTTAGGATGGAGTCAGCGAGAAGGGAATTGGGCCCTGTGTGTTTTGAAGTTAGTGTGCGGGCACGTAGATCTGGTGGTTACAGACATGTGCGTCTCTGAGCATGAGTGCAGGCTTATAAATCTGACTTTTTGTACAATATGGATGGGGCCACACTAGACCTCTGGGTCCGAACACCCCCCCACAAACCATGGGGAAGTTCAGATCCAAACTCTGCAGCTCTAGCTCATCTCTAATGCACACACCACCCCTTTATATGCATGCACTGTCCTTTCCCTGCCATGCCCTCACATGCTTGTGTCTTTCCAGGTAATATCATTAAGATTGCAGCTAAGCTCACCAGACCTCGGGACATGACATGGTTAAGGGTTCTCATTAGCACGTGGTATTTTCTTTTCAAAGTGGTAGCTGGATGCATTAGGGCTGAAGTGTTCCAGTACAAAGGAGCCTGCTGTAGGGGGTGGTGAAGAGGTGCATTGCCCTAGTGGGAGCTGCAGGAGGCACTGTGCATCAGCACAAAGCCTCGGGGAGAAGCCTAGTGCCAGCAGAATCTAAGCTAGCAGCCTGGATCTGTCCTTGCATTCAGGAGAGCAATAGGACTTCCATTCTGACCAGCTCCGGCATGGATGCAAGAAGGGTCCTTGCACCCTCTTCCCAAATTGTGCACCCGCTGAGGGCCAGATCCTCAGGTGGTGTAAATCAGCAAAATCCCCATTGACTCCAATTTACTCCAGCTGAGGATCTGGCCCAAGGTGTGCAGCGACACTGCATTGATGTTACTGCTTCAGCCTTAACTCTGGTATTTTTTTACTCTGTTTTTTCCTGATGTATCTTTAACATTGCCATGAACCCATTTTTCATATCATCTTTTTTATATCTCATGTGGAGCTTTTCCTTATCTCCCCCTGGCGACACACGGTGCGATGCCCACTCGCTCGGGAACAGACAGACCCATAACCAGGCGTCTGACTGCATCTGCCCATCCACAAGCCGACACACTCAGGTGCCTCCCACTTAATTCAGTCCCTGGTTAATTTGATCCTTCATTTAACTGGATCGAAGAATCTCAGGAACCAAATGGCTTGTGTTAAATAATTCAACGTCCACCCTTAATTGAATCAATCTGGATAGCTTTAATCAGGGACTGCTGGATAACTCAATTGCTGGCTCCAGGAAGTTACCCCATAGGGCTAGTGTGACATTTAGCCACAAGGTCTGAATAGGAGGAGCCCTGTCACAGGCCAGAGGAGTCCTGGAGAGAAGGTGCCTCATGCAGCTACAACTCCCCCATCCTGCTCTTTGCACTAGCCATTATGCTGGCACAGAGGACAGGAATGGACCATCGTCCTGCTCTGTGGGGGGGAGCAGAAGCCAGCATCCCAAGCACAGAAACTGCTATTGGCCACTGTCCTTGAGCAAGAGCATGGGAGGGGAGGGCTTTTTGCATACCCCTTTCTAGCCAAGCCAGGACCGCACACAATCTGGCCATTGCTTGATAAGGACATTCCATTTTGAGGGACGACACTGTTTGTTTTGGTGCGATAGCTAGAAACTCCTGCCCAAGGAGCAGAGAGTCTGAGCTGTTTGGTTTAATGCTGGACTGTGTGACAGGACTCCTGGGTTCTATTCCTAGTCTTGCTACCGACTCACGCTGCGACCTCGGAAAAGTCTCGTCTGTGGGCTAGTTGTCACCTATGCTGGAGTGAACAGAAAGTAACTCTCTCTTGCAGTCCATGGAGTTACGCTGGTGCAAAACCAGTGCACTCGGGAGCAGACTCCGGTCCCGTGACTCTGTTTCCCCATCTCAGAGAGGTTGCGAAGGATCATTCGCCCTAACCGGGAAGGCGCTGCGTGTTTTTAGAAAACCCGCAGCAAATAGGACACAACTCCAGCTCCGATCTGTTGTGGGCGGAGATCGCTGTTGCTATCACAATCCCAACCATGTGTTGTGCAAGCTGTGATCTGCACCCTGGCAGTGAGAGGGAAAACAAGGCAAGCTGCTTAATTCAGTCCAAGAACCAGGGGTGAATCAAAGCAAAGGAGCAGGCTCTATGCCTGAGGCCACACGGACGCCTACCAGTGGGTGCCCATTTCGTATCTGTGCCTGCATAATGGCTGGTGCAAACGGCTCACCCTCGGGGAGCGCACTGGGAAGACTGCCTGCAGGTGGCATCTTCCCAGTGGTCCTCTGGGGCCGAGGCATCCCAGTGCCATCATCCTCTGCTCAGGTCAGGGCTTGTAACTGAATACTACAGTTTAGGGAATGAACTGCCTGCATGGATACATGTGCGTGCACAGATCCTGCTTTCTCCAATAGCCCTTGATCACAGAGACGGGGAAACACTGTTATCACCATTGTCTAATGGGGAAAGTGAGTCAGTGCGGCTCAGGACTCTGGAGTAGAGCTGGGTGAATATATTTCAACTAATAGCTTTTTCATCGGAAAAAAAAAATTTCAGGTCCCCAAACCTATTTTTCAACTCCGAGCTGAATTTAGCAAAAGGTTGAGTTGAACAAAGAATAGTTTTAAAGTGGAAACGTTTTGTTTCGACCATTTTGTTTCAAATCGACATTTGGCCAATTAAAAGTAAAGGGGGGCGGGGGACGTGTGAAAGAATAGTTGACTTGAAACAACTCCCCCACCCCCAAATCATTTGGAATCAACTTAAAACAATTGTTTTTCAAGTTTTTATTTAAACAACAATTTACAAGGGGTGGGGCAGGGGAGGGGAGAAGGCTTTCCATTCTAATTGACCGGAATTTTTTCGGCTTGGTAGTTTCAGGCCCCAGACTGAAAACTCCATTATTCACTGTCGTATTCCTGAGTCCCACTCACCTGCTCTAGCCACTAGAGCAGCGATACTCAGACTGTGGTTCGTGAGCCGCAAGTGGCTCTTTAATGTGTGTCCTTGCAGCACATGATGTTAAAACATTGTGTGATTTAATTATTAACCAACTGGGAGGCTTTTACTGTGTTATTAGCAACTTGTAGTTAATAAAATAATAATACTATATATAAAAACTCAATTTTTTCCCCCTCTCGTACTCTTTAAATAGGAATATCTGGTACTATAGTAAATGAAACAATGAATTCACCCTACTGTGGCTCTTGTGGGTAATGTTGATCACTAATTTGGCTCCTGAACCACTGAGGTCTCAGTATCACTGCTCTACATACATGAAGCTGCCTTTAAGTCCCCAGACACAAGCTGAGTGGGTACCATGCTTGGTTTGGGAAACATTCCAGCTTTGCCGCTCCCAGATGAGCCTCAGTGAATGGTGCAGACTGTGTCCACATCTGCTCATGCCTCTCCACGCTTGGTGGTCCTCATTTATGCTCTTCAAAGTTGCCGGGAGGGGTCTACAAGTCCTTGCTCATGTCTGGCCTGTAAAACAGCCTTCTGAAGTGTCAGTCTGTCTGCGGCAGGTGGTCCGCTTTCTCGTGTCACTAGAACAAAAAGGGAATCTCTTCAGATAACAGAATCTTCCCTCCCCACGCCGAGAGGCGGGGACGACGGGGCTATGGGCAGGATATAACGTGCTGGGAATGATAATTCCCTCGAGCCAGAGGAGAGGAAATCAGCTGTCTCCACCGAGCCTCCTCACCCCCCTCGTGGTGCCTGATCTGGTTTAGAAACTGGCCCGCAGGGCTGTGCCTTCTGACCCAGAGAGTCTCCACCGCTGTCTGCCTGCAGTGGTGGACTAGAGTAGGACTCGGGAAAGGCTAGGGTAGGGCGAGCGCTAGTGGAGGGCGGCGGGGTGGTGGGGGAGGGATAAAAATGGAAAAACTAATCAAGAGAGATGAAATGAGGGTCTGATGTGACTTGCGGTTCCATTTAGCGGCTGCGTTAGGGGATGCTTTCCAATCTGCCTCATTAATGCATGGCTGAGACACACGGCCTGCAGAATTAAGGAGCAGGATCTAATTTTATTTTGCGGGGCTGAAATTAGACGCACACTAGAAAATTCCAGCGTGTCCTGCTGGCTTTGCTTTCTCTACCGGGGAATTTCTGCAGATTGTGGGGGGCAGAGCCTGGTTTAAATTGACCTCGCTCCCTTGGCTCCACTCCCCACCCGTGGGCTGCCCAGCAGCGTATGGGATGGAGAAATAGCAAATGACTCCCCCTAAGGCATTCCCGGGGGAGGGCAGCTCGGGAGGTGCTGCCCCATGTTGTGGACAGATTGTAAGTGCACAATCCAGCTGCCTGTGCGAGAGACTCCTATTCCGCAACGCTTTGCATAGAGCGTCTGCAACCGATGCCAGCCCCAGTGTTTGAGCTGGAGGAGGGGCCCCTGCCTCCTCCGCCTCCATATGTGTTAGTTCACCTGGAACACGGAGCTGAGAACTGCAACGTGAGCTCTGCGCCCACCTGCCAGGAGTCCTGCTACCTCCCCACTGTCATCGCTTAAGATGGAGCCCGAGCGTGACTGTGTGCCATGCAGGAGGCTCCCCTGAGTAACATCTCCACAGCCGGCCTTCCACATCTTTAACCAGCTTGCAATAAGGCAGGCGTCCTCCTCCCCCTCCCCCAGGACTTGCAGTCCTGCTGTATTTGGTATTGATCTGGGCAGATGCATCCTGAGCGAGGCTAATGCGTTCCTGAAGTCCACAGCGAGGGAGAGCGAAAGTCATTTGATTTAGTCTGATGTGCAGCTCAGGCCTGTCTCTCTGCAGACAGGAGAAGCTGGCTTTAACCCTTCATGCACCAGCATCCTGCACCATGAAGTCCTTATTATGGGTTATCATAGCGCATTGAGGCCCCGGCTGAAATTGGGACCTTGTTGTGCTAGGTACTGTGCAAAGACCACGTGAGAGACAGGCCTTGCCCCAAGGAGTTCGCAGGCGAGAGAGAGTGAGAAACTGAGGCACAGAGCAGTGAAATGACTCACTCTAGGCTACCCAGCAAGTCAGCAGCCGTGCTGGGAGTAGACACCAGTGCCCTTTCTGCCAACCCGCACTGCCTCCCGACTTGGCTTGATTAGCCTTGCCACTGAAGCCAGCAGGGAGGGGAGTCAGTAGAATTCTCATAACCTACAGCCGCTCCTTGCAGGAAGAGTTTAAATGTTTCCTGGTGTTCTTGGTGTTGCTCTGTAGATGCCGAGTGACTGTTATTCTGTAAACACCCAGGGGCCTCCTATGAGAGTCCCCCTGCTATGCTACTGGGGGGAAATGTTGTTCAGTTACTGGGCTAGGAATCGGGAGATGGGGGTTCTAGTCCTGTGTGATGATGGCTAAGTTATTTCCCCTCTCTGGGCATCAGTTTCCCCATCTGCCACATGGGGCTAATGACACTGACCTACGGCAGAGGGGAGTCGTGGGGCCAAATCCAGTCATTGAGACGGTGGATTGTCTTGTTGTTAAGGCACCGGCGTGAGACTCAGAAGGCCTGGGTTCAATTCCTGGCTCCATGTGTGACCTTGGACAAGAATCTCTCTGGGCCTCACTTTCCCCCACCTGTAAAATGGGGGTGATAAAACTTCCTTTGTCCTGCCTGCACTGCACATCTCTCTGGGCAGGGGGTGGTCTCTGGCTGTAACGTTGTATGATTCCAACCACCAGGGGGCCACAATCTCAGTTAAAGCCTCCTGTCACTACTGCAATGCTAATGATCCTAAAGCAAACATGAATTATTTTGTAACGCCTTCCAAAGAAATAACACCCCCAGTAGTCTTGGGATTATCCTCCCATGACTCCGTGCCCGCTCTTGCGATTTTAAGTGTTGGGGCATCAGTTAATGAGACAGAGGTCTCCTCACCACCAGGCCTCGGGTTTAAAATCAGCTCAGGTTGGTAGCAGCAGCTTGGGAACTTGCATTGTCCTCCTCATTGTCCTTTTCTTAACCAAGAGAAATGCATAATTGCCGTGAAACTGGGCCACTTTTAGAAAGACAAAGGAAACACAAAAGCCTCCTTTTCTGAGGGCTTAATGGAATCGTGGTGAGTGAAGGTGCTTCTCAGATCTTTCTCGTGTGAGCGCCGGTTCGGAGTTTGCCTAACTAATAGCCGAGTAGTTGTACTTACACCCTTTCCCCCAACCTGTGTCTGACTTGTTTATAGATTGTACATTCTCTGGGGCAGGGATCATCTACTTCTCTGTGCCGGTACAATGAGACCCTATTCTTGGCTGGCCTTTAGGCACGACTGGAATAAACGTGATTAATAATAACCGACTGTTATTGCTGGAAGCGTCTGCTCCTTGGTAGGAAAGGAGATTGCAGGTGTGGCGGAAATGAAACTGTGCAGAGACCTGGCACAAAGCTTAGACAACACTTAGATCCCACTTAAACCCATAAAATAACACTCAGGTGGCGTATATGGCCTCTTAGAATTTCACCCTCCATGAAGAAATAGACTAGGAAGTTAATTTCATCCCAGAGAAATCCTGCTGACTGCAGTTGCTTTAGTCCCCAGCTGAGTTCCTCCTGGATTAAGGAGGAAAGGCAGGGGGCACCACATGGTAAAGCGCTCAGTGCACGCACACTGGTTTGCTGAAAAACCTCTCCGTGAATGAGACTCCACTCATGTAGGCTTCATCTCTTTAATGCATCGCTTTGTTGCCTTTTGTGAAGAGTTGGGCGTTCTTGAGAGCAGCACTCTCCCTCTTGATTGCCTTGCATCGTACCGCAGTGTACTGCTTCCCCAGCCCTTGACTTTCTGGGTGAATAAACGGTTGAGTGCAGTCAAAATGACGTTTAGTTGAAGAGTTGAGTGCTGGGCTCGAAACACAGGCACGGTGAGGGTACATCTACACTGCAAACAAAAAAACAACCCCGTGGCAGCAAGAGTCAGAGCCGGGTCAAGGGACTCGGGGCCACGGGGCTCATGTTACAGTGCCAAAAATATTAGTGTAGACGTTCCCACTTGGGCTGGAGTTCAAGCTCGGAAACCAAGCGAGAGAGGTCAGCCTCAGGGCCTGAGCGTCAGCCCGAGGGGGAATGTCTATACGGCTATTTTTAGTCCCGTAGCGTGAGCCCCGGTCAGTTGAGCCAGGCTCAGAGACTCGGTGCCACTGGTTTATTTATTTATTACAGGGTAGACTTACCCCGAGTGCCCCTCTGACAGCCAGGGCACTGGCCCTAAACTCTGGGTTTGGGATCTGTTCTTTGTTTGCTTCCTTTGGAAGGATGCTGGTAGTTAACTAGTCCAGTTTCCATTTGTTTAATTCCTCCTTTGAAAAAAGCTAACCAACCAAATTCCTCCCTTCCCAGCCCAGTCTAGGGCTGGATGCTATATAATCTTTCATCATGCCAGGAATTTTACTGGCTTCATTGCATACATAAGGGTTTGCCGAATCAGGGCTTTGGATTGTAAGGTATTTGGGCTAGGGACATGCTTGTTGTTGTTATTTATACAATAGAAATGCCAAAAAGCACAGAGGCAGAGTGAGATAACCACTGCCCCAAAGAACTTATAGTGTGCATCAGGGATACTCAGACTGATGAGGTTCAACAAGGACAAGTGCAGAGTCCTGCACTTAGGACGGAAGAATCCCATGCACTGCTACAGACTAGGGACCGAGTGGCTAGGCAGCAGTTCTGCAGAAAAGGACCTAGGGGTTACAGTGGATGAGAAGCTGGATATGAGTCAACAGTGTGCCCTTGTCGCCAAGAAGGCTAATGGCATTTTGGGTTGTATAAGTAGGGGCATTGCCAGCAGATCGAGGGATGTGATCATTCCCCTCTATTTGGGTGTATAAAGAATGACCTTCAGAAAGGCCCTGTGTCAAGATGATCTTCCCTCTGAGAGAGGGCTGCAGGCTGTTCCGTCAGATGACCACAGAGAGTTACAAATTGCTCCATCTCGTCCCCTCCCCTGCTGGTCACAGGAGAGACCCTTGGACATAGACTTGGCTTCTTTGCTTTGCAGCATGTTGCTACACCATTTGTCCGACCAGGTTTGCAAAAGATGGGTTCCTATGGAAGAGGATAGCTGTTGTCATGGGTGGGGTACTCTTGATTCAAAAGGTCTGTTTGTGTTTCTTTTATTTGAAGGCCTTTTAAACCTAGAGAAGTTGCTTCGTCAGTTCCTTATCTCGAAGGACACCCTCTCGGTCCGGATGCTGGATGACAGCCGGGACCCTACCCCACTCCTAAAAGAAATCAGAGACGACAAAACTGGCACCATCATTGTCCATGCGAATGCCTCCATGTCCCACATCATCCTCCAGAAGGTAGGCAGCTGTGAAATTACAGCTTCATAAACCGCCTTGCTTCCACCAAATGATCCTTCTGCATGTGCGTTGTACGGTTCCGGAGCTTAAAAATTCCTACAGTGCGGTCGAAAATTAGCTACGCTCCAGGGAGATTTCCACTGATTGATGCTGAGGTCCTGGGGATAACAGTTTTCTCACTGCCTCCGGGATTCTGGCTGTAGAACAAATAGATTAAATACTCTGAGTGCATGCCCCAGAGGTGTCTGGCTTGGCGTCCAAGATGCCAAACTCTTACTGCTCCTATTGACTTCGAGCAAGAGCAGCTCAGTGCTTTTGAAAATCAGTCTGCCGGCAGTGTGGACTCTCTTTTCTGAGCACATCTCTGTTGTGTTTCTCTGTCTGGTTATTTTTACCAGATTGTGTTTGTTTATTTTATTGTCTCCCGTACAGTTGTTGTGTTTGTTTAGTGCAGTTCTCCAGCGCCTCTGTGGAATGAGAGGCTTTTTAGCCAATTATCAAATGAAATAAATATACGTTCTGGCTCCCTAGATTCATCTCTCAGTAGACCAATGGGGCTAGACGAGGGATTCCTGACAGTGTAGAAGGTGTGGTAGTCAATCATCTGAGTCTACGAAACCGAATCCAAAGCCCATTGGAGCCAGTGGGGCTCTCCGTTGGTTTCAGTGAGATTTGGATCAGGGCCATGATGCTGTGTGTCATCTTCACTGCAAGAACAGAATGCATGTTTTCTAGGCCTGATATATTAGGCTAGTGGTGGTCCTATACAACTGTCAGTCCCACTGGCTGTACAACTACAAGCTAGTTTCCATGAAGAATCTTGTCCACAAGGAAACCGTGTGCCATGGTCCCAACCTACCAGAGTTGGAGAGACTTTGTATGACAGCCGCCATCTTGGCTGACTCATCAGGGATTGACGTGGGGACCTCCAGAGCTAAAACCACAAGCTGCTACACTTGAGCTAAAGGACCCATGCTCCCACGCCGCGGCTGTAACAGACTCAGATGTGCTGTCAATCAGCAGAGTGGGGCACCTGTAGGTCATGTTCTCCAGTGAGTTATGTTTCCAGCTAGACAGGAAATGGTTTTCCCATCCCAGGAAAATTTCTGCGATTTTGGGAAACGTCCCCATCCTGAATCAGGATGAAAAGTCGAAGTCTCAAAAATGTTTGTGGACCAAAATGTGGAGAAAAAATTAGATTGGGTCAGTCACGACATTTTGTTTTGATTTTGACCTTTTAATTATTTATTATTTATTATTTATTAGATTCCTTCCCCCCCCCAATTCACTTAAATTTCAAAACGATATGTCGTTTCGAACTGAAAAATGGAATTTTTCATTTTAAAAATGAGGAAACGAGACTTTTTGAAACTTTCCCCAAAACGGGAGCTTCATCGAAGCCAACCCTTTCCCACTGAACATTTCGGTTTCCACAAATCGGTCTTTTCCAAACGAAAAATGTTAAATTGAAAAATTCCTGACCAGCTCTGGCGCCCTTTGCTTTACTACTGTGGTGAAAAGAATATGAATGTTGCCTTGGGGATGCAAAGAAACAGTGGCAGAATTTCAATTGTAGATAGCTACTCTTGGGACATGAGGCATGACGGCTGATGAGCGTCCATTCAAAATGTTCCCCTTGCTAATCTTTGCTGGTACAGATGTCAGACTTCAGTCCAGAGACTGACATTAGACTAAGGCTTCTAATAGAGTCTGTATTGTCGCAAGTGACACTAGCTGTATCTCTCATCAATCCATTCCGGTGTCGTTTTAATTGCACATGTAAAGGCAACATTCTAGTTTTCACTGAGGAACAACTTTCCTTTTTTGATGTTTGTTATTTCACTAACCCCTCTGAAGCTTCTTATGTGCGGGAAATCAAAGACGAGGGTTCAGGTTGGGGTGGATTTGTATTTATTTATATATTTCGTCTCTGAGTTAATAAAGGATTTGAATGAGCTCTCTCACTATTGAGGGCTATCCCCTCAGCCTGTTGCCATAGTAATTTTCCACAGCTACAGAGCACAGTTGCTTTTTAGACACACTCTCTCTCCCTTCCCGTCTCTGGGGGATTCTCAGGCCGTGACCGATGAAGATGTCAAAGATTGAGAAGATTTTGCAGCAATTCAATAACATTTAATGCAGTCGCCCTGTGCAGAGGATTCCAAAGAGGAAGGGAAGTGAACAATGCTCTTATGATTTATGAACTTCTTGCTATTGGTGAAACTGGAAACTGTATACTGGGAGAGCAAGCAGAACAATGAGTGAAGATAATGATTATAAAACAGTTTCCTCCTTTGGGCTCAATCCAAACAGAAAGACTGACATTAATTGTAAAAGACTTTGGATCAAACCCTGTATTACCAGCCCTTCTCTTGCTCTCTGCTACCTTTGGACAATGAGGCAGAAGCTACAACTTCTCATATCTTCCCTTCCCCCTATGGTCTAGAGACACATGGTTGCTTCTTATATAGCCGGCCTGCCCCAGCTTTGCCAATAGGTATGTTAAATGGATGAGATCAATGGAGGAAAGGAGACCGCTTGTTGCTTTCTTTGATTTTCTTCCCTTGAAATAACACTTGCTGATTTCAGAGTAGGTCACAGGGAGAGCAGACATTGCTGCTCTCTCTAGATATGAAAACTGTGTTGTGCAGCGGTCAGAAGATGAGAGGCACTGTGGTCTGGTGGTGGGAGGCAGTGGTCAGAGCACGTTGCCTGATGATCTGGAGGATCTCGTTTTCTCTCTGCCACTGACTTGCTGTGTGTTCTTGGGCAAGTTATGTTCTCATGGTCTCCCTTTCCCCATCTGTAAAAAACAGATGATAGCGCTGTCCTATTGATCTGTGTCACAGAGGTGTCTGTGCAGATTAGCTGCTTAGTGTCTGTAAAGCACTTCCTAGTTCTTGGGATGGGATTTTTAAAGCACTCAACCTTTGCCAAATTCTGCTCCCACTGAAGTCAATGGTATGTCAATGTCGGGGGAGTAGAGGTAGTCCAGAGTGTTTTGAGGCTCTTATCCTAACACGTTGTGCATAAGTCCTAAGTGGTGTTAATATTAAAGTTCCACTGATTTCCCCTCCCCGCCCCCGTCTTTTTGTACTTCATTTTCCGGCTTTCAGGTTATCAGCAAAGAGTCCCAGCAAATAGCTACCAGGCTACAAAATCTCCTTTTCATTTTCCCTGCAGAGGATGCATCACGCCAGCCGTTCGTGCATCAGTGGAGGCTGTAGATTTGTTATGTTCATAAAGATCAATAAAAATGATAAGACGGTTAGAAAACATGACCTGCAAGGAAAGGTTGAAAGAACTGGGCATGTTTCGTTTAGAGAAGAGAAGGCTGCAGGGGGACATCATAATGGTCTTCAAATATGTCAAGGGCTGTTATAAAGAGGATGGTGATTACTTGTTCTCCAGGTCCACTGAGAGTAGGACCAGATGTAATCAGCATGATCTGCAGCAAGGAAGATTTAGATTAGATGGTAGGAAAAACATTCTAATTCTAAGGGTAGTTAAGCTCTGGAATAGGTTTCCCAAGGAGGTTGTGGATCTCCGTCACTGGAGGTTTTTAAGTACACATGAGACAAATACATGTCATGAAGGGTGTTAGGTATACTTAATCCTGCTTTAGCACAGGGGGGGACACTAGATGCTCTCTTGAGGTCCCTTCCAGCCCTACTTTGCTATGTTTCTTTAATCACAGGCATCTGACTGAGAAAGGGGAGTGGGAAAAGCAGTGAGGACTCCTCCATGGTGAAGGCAGGATATTTGCGGGGAGCAGCATTGTCTGCCTTGCTTTGAATCTTTACCTACTGCTGGTTAATCAGGCCAGGAGCTCCACCTCGTCTATATCTGTTTCATCCCCCCACTTTCTGACACCAACAGCCTCCAGCTGGGGGGGCAGAGAAAAGACGGGAAGTGGAGGAGCTCCCCCAAAATCATTCGGGATGATTTGCACATTGCAAATTTAAGCATATTCAATGGTTGGATCATTACACGGCAAAACAAACAGTGGATTTAATTGAAACTGGAAGAGGAGTGAAACTGGCAGGTGTGCCAAGCCACCTGATACAAGAGGATGAAAATTGCCACGCAGAATTACTTTTCAGCAGTGTCTCTTTACTTTCCCCAATAATACCTCTCTGTGTATTCCTTCCTTTACAGATTGTCTGTGCACACAAATTTTACTGCTTTAACTCTACCGATATAGCTAACCTCATGCAATCCCACCTAGTGTGGATACAGTAATGCCAGTATAAAGATTTTATTCCATACTGGTATAAGACACCCTTTATACAGGTATAACTGTGTCTACACTAGGGGTTGTACCTGTAGAAATATATTGATTTTTTTTTTTTAAAACTCACCTCCCTAACCAACATACTTACACCTGTACCAAATGTGTGTGTAGAGACCATTAGAATTGAATCTTGTAAAGACCACACTCTGGGTTTGATCTTCAGCACGTCATCTGGCAAGCGGGGACTGTTAAAACCATTGTTACGAGTAATTTATGCAAATAGCCCTGTTTCGATTGTTATGTCTTCCTTCCCGGCTCCCTTTGTCTTTATTCACCTGTGATGAATTGTCTAAATCCTGGATTAGAGCTAGGTGTAGGGATGAATCCTCTGTCCTTCATTATGCACGAGGTTGAATTAGATGGTCATAATGATCTGGGATTTTAAAAAATCAATGAATCGTTGGGTTATTTGTTGGTACAGTGGGGCCAGTTTGGGTCCATAGGCACTACCGAAATTGAACTAAGTAATAATTCATAATAACTTGCAGCTTCCATTAACTTCAGTGGGAGCTGCGATGGCTTAGCACTTCTGAAAAAGCAGATCCCCATCTTTACTTTAATAGGCCAAACTATGCTTCTGGGTGCTACCCTTTATGGCTTTTAAAAGGACAGCAGAGTCCTTCATGTAAAGTGATAGATATGAAAAGCAAATCTGATACAGGCTCCCCCAGTACTGCTGCTGAGATGGAAGATTGTCACTCTCTAGCCTAATCTCCTTTCCTCTCCTTCACAGGCAGCTGAACTGGGAATGGCGTCAGCCTATTACACGTATATCTTCACTAACCTGGTAAGACGTTTTCTCAGCTCCTCTCCCCTGCATGTAGAGTCACGTTAATGGCAGCAGATCTGCTCTGTCTTGGTGGTGTTTGGTGGAACCACAAGTTCAGGGGAGTGGAGGAGGATTTCTAAAGTTGGGGAGATCTAGGATCCCTCCAGGAACCCAAACTTCAGATGACAACAAGACCTCACTCTGACACGTGTGTGCTGAAAAAGGCTTAATCCACCAGTGGCACCGATTCTGTAGAATGGGAAACAGACACAAACACTAAGGGGGTTCTCATACTCCATACCCTGAGACGTATCCCTCTTTAGAACCGGTAACAGAGACACTTGATCTCCTGATGGGGAAAGCTGGGCTCTAACCACAAGACTAACCTTCCTCCCCTGGATGAGCTGGGATAAAGAGGTGTTAGGGATAGATAAAAGCATCATTTATAATGTAGGCCTTACTCGAAGGATCTGATCCAAAACCTGAGAAGACAATGGGAGTCTTTGCACTCATTTCAATGGGCTTTCGATGAGATTCTAAGCGACTGATCCTGCAACACCTACTTACCCAGTGTGACTACTTGCATGAACAAGGACTGCTTGTGTGAGTAAAGGCCGCAAGCTTTCAACGCAGCCACAGGCTTTGGTAGCATAAACCAAGAGCTGAAAGTGAAGCCATCCCTTAAAGAAACTTTCCACTGGCCCCTCTGTGATTCTCAAGGATGGAACTTAAATTCTAAAAAAAAGATGGCAAATCTTAAAAAAAAAAAAAAAAAAAAAAAAACACACACACACCAAACCAACCATGTTTTCCTGGGGTGGAAATACTCTGTAACAAAGTGGGTTGGCGTCTCAGCTGGTGGAAATCAGCGCAGATCCGTATAGCCATGAAAGCTTGGGCGAAAGGGGAGCAGGCTGTTGCAATAGCCAGAGAGAGGGCTGCAGAATCGCACCCAGAGAGGGATATGAGACATATGTCTATGTGTCACAAGGGGGAGTGACTGTGTGCATTAGGGGGAGAGGGAGACGGAGTGCATGTGTGAGACAAGGAGAAGGGGACTGTGTGAAGGCAGCAAGTGGCGGGGGTATATTTTGTAACGTGGCTGATTGGATTTAACTTTACAGCTCCTGTTATCACTAATAGGCATCATGTGGCTAGATTCCCATGCACTATGCTGAACAAGAGGCAGTGGGCTTAAGTAGAAGCAGGGGGGAAGCCAGGCTCTACCGTCCAGCGGGTCTTGAAAACAAGCCGCCAAGCAGGGTGGGGGATAGCTCAGATGAGCCCAGACACCTATCAAGTAGGGATGGTTTAGGGATAATGAAATCTATCCTGCCTTGATGCAGGGGGATGGACCAGATGATTAACTGGAGGTGCCTTCCAGCCCATATGATTCTCTGATTCTATAATTTCTATGAATATTTATGCCTGGGTGCACGCGTGCCAGGAAAGCCGAGAGCTGAAGCGTGCTGTGTGTCTATGTATTTGGGTGGGAGACAGACGGAAACAGATGGAGCCAAGTGTGTAGGAAGGGTGATCCAAACGTAGGAGAGGGAGAACGAAACGGATGGGTGACAACACTGAGAGCAAGGCGGGGAATGGTGTGAAGAGCTGGAGTGTGAAAGGAGGCGTCAGAAAGAGAAAAATTTCACACACAGTCTCCCTCCCTGTGCTAATATCATTCCAGTTCATGCTCAGAGTCCACTCCATCGTTCCTAACCGTGGTCAATACCATTCCCCAGTGGACTAGTCCATTTGGTCCTAGTCCTAATTAATTCAATATAAATGATTGGCAACTGCGTGAGGAGTAAAGAAACCCTACTAGAGGTCAGCTGGTAACATAAATCTTGAGCGCAGAGCCCAAGCTTCTAGGATCCTCAAATGTCAGGTTACTTTGTATTCAGGTGGTGGTGGTTTCATATTGTGATTTCTAGTCCAAGGGTTCCTTCTTCCAGTGAGCATTCTTTTATGTACCATCACACCAAGATGACTCGAAGAAGATCAGGTGCTGTACATACACGCAGTGAGAGATAGTCCCGGCTCATGACGGTTCCTCTTAGTCACTAATCCAAACAAGTTGATGTAATTGTGCCCCCGTCCCAAGAATTACCATTCCTATTGGTCTCCAATCCCAACAATGGCTGTTTTAATTGTTTCTCAAACCCAACCACTATCAGTCCCCCCACCCCAATTGGTTCTTAGGCCTGAGTATCAATATGGCTGGCTCTTAATCCCAGTCAGTATCATTTGGTTCCTGGTCCCTACTGACTACCATTGTACTTGGCTTCCCATGCCAATTGGTATCAGCACATCTGGTTCCCAAGCTCTGGGATTGTCACTTAGTCTGTTATCAATACTGGGTGTAAAGTACCAACTCTGTAAGAGGGGGGCCCTCTACTTCTCCTATAAGCCCCATCTAATGGGTAAGGAGCAGGAGGTGTTGTGAGACAGTCATCAGTCTAGATAGGATTGCGAGGCAGAGGAGGCCTCTGTTGGGCGGCTCCTATATCAAGACTGAGAGTTGCCTGAGCCTCAAGACCCCACCAAAAATTGGGTTGGGTTGTGTGTGCAGGTATCATCTCCGTGTGGTCTGTCATTTCAAGTAATCTGTGTCCCAGGAAGCCAGGGGATGGCGAATGTGAAAAAGAACTACCTGCTTGTGTTCCAATCACAGAATGGCCAAGAGGCTCACCCATTGCCACAAGTTGGCCTGGATGCTAAATGTAGTTGGACTGTGGGTTGTCTGGCAATCCTACAGACTGCCAGGATGGAGCAAATCAGCCCTACTGTGCCCTCACTGCAGGAGGGTAACAGGCTGATTAATTCTTAATCCCAGCAAATCCAGCTGGCTTCAGAGGACTGAGGTCCAGAGTTAGTTCTCAGTTGTAGGGAACCCAAGCCAGAATGAAGAAGACCAGGGAAACCCCTCACCCAGTTTAGCTGATTCCATTCATTCCCCATCCTCATGAGTTAACTGTTCAGGCCATTGTGAAATCTATTCAATTCTAGACTGGATGGTTCCAAAAGCTAATACTGTTCCAATGCTGTACTGAGTGACTCAAATTTCCTAGTAGATCTGGTTCTCCCACACGACTAATATGCAACTAGGTTAAACATAAACTCATCCTCACTAGTTCTAACAGAGACTGTGTTGCCAAATAGTTAGAGCACAAGCCTGGGTTTCTACTCTTAGCTCTTTCAGTGACTTTGTGTGTGATCTTGGGCATGTGTCTTCAACAGCTCTGTGCCTCAGTTTCCCCATCTCTAGATGGGGAGAATAATTCCTGCCTCACAGGGTGTGTTGTGAGGCTTAATTTATTAGTGTTCTCAAAGCACCATGAGGTTCCCTGAGAGAAAGTGCAATATATTATTACCAGATCTATTGTTATGAATGTCAACTACACCCCAAAATTGTGTGTGTTAAACCGTTCTTGATGTAAGCCCTGCTGTGTGCTATGGGCTGTGGTAATATTCAGTAGAGATGGGCCTAAATCCAACCCCCCATATCATCGCCACCAGGTGTATCTGTCTCATTCACTTATCACATCCTGTGACTTGTAGGCCATAAACTCTCTTGGGCTGAGATTGTTGACTTTGTTACTTCTAGCATAGCTGGGCCCTGAGGCTTGATTGGGGCTTGTAGACGTTACCATAATACAAATAATAAATGATCTGTGTCCGTACAGCACCTAGCACCATGGGGTCCTGATCTGTGACTGGAGTTCCTGTGGGCTACCACAATACAAAAAATGAATAACACCTCGGAATTTGCATGAGGGGCAGTTCAGGTTTTGGCTCTTGATCCGGATCTGAAGTTTGCAACCGAAGCCGGTTTCTCTAACCCAGTTTAGAGCGATAGGTTAGAAAGAAGAGGATCCTAGAGCCATTCGCTCTTTCTTGAAATCAATCAAGAAGAGTATCTATTTACTCCAGTTTCTTTATCCACTTTGTTAAAAAGCCCAGCTCTTCATAGAGCTGACTGGGTTTTTTGACAGGGATCATTAAGAAGAAGGGTGATGCTGGGCGAAACCTGGGCAGATGGAAGAGATATTTAAGGAAATTAGTAATATTTAAATGGGGACGGGAGATGGAAGCGAGCAATTTAAACTAATAAATCTGGAGGGATTATCAAGCTGCTAATGAACCTACTGAGGTTTGCAACGACTGCCTAATAGAAAAGATAAAATCACTGCTCTCTGCTCTCTGGGAGAGCAGGCGGAAAGACGGTTTAAATGGAGGAAGAACCTGCCAAACGAGGGACTGCCGGTATGTGTAGTTAAAGGCACAGATATGAAACTAATGGGAGCTGGGGAAAATAATCGGACCTGAGAGAAAGGACGGGGGGTGGGGAGGTTGGAGGCTGAGTTATGCACAGGCAGGAGGAACTGGAGGGCGTATCTCCGGGCATTAAGCTCATTATAGCCATTACAGCAAGTGTTTCCTGAACAATGGGCAGTTAGGCATCTCTATATTATTTCTTTTCTCCTCTGGGGCACCGGATGGAGGCAGGTTGCTGGGACTTGATGGCTTTCACACGGAGCGGCTAGATTGGGGAGGCTGGCTGCTACATATAATGATCAGTGATTCACAGAGCTTAAACTCTATTAATTAGTCAATTCAGCAGGGAGGAAGCTTGGCACGTGAAAGCAGATGCCAACCTCCGGCAGAGGGATCTCCCAGCCCTTTGTGCATATAGGCTGAGGGCTAGATGCAAGGGCTCTGAAGTGAATACCTATAGAATAACTTATGGGTACCTGTGAATTCATTATTGGCTTTCCCCAGCCAACCAGGGGGCAGACATCTTGTCATCGTGAGGAGTTTGGCCACGTTTTCCCCATGCTCGGCCCGGAATCAGAATAAATCTAATGAAAGAGAGTTTATTTGTAGCACTTTTCATCCACAGATCTCCAAGGAGGGTGTTGTCATCCATGCTTTCCAGATGGGGAAACTGAGGCACGCTGAGAGGAAGTTACCCAAGGTTCCACAGCAGCTCAGTGTTAGTGCTGGGAATGGAACCCAGGTCTCTATTGATTCCTGGTCCCATTCCTGTCTTTTTGAACCACACTCCCCCACCCATCCCACCCCAGCCTGGGGGGAAATTTTAAATTGTTTGTGGCTACCTTGTCAAAGGGGGGTGGGGGCTTAAAAATCATCATCTGGGCTGGCCCATGAACATTAAGGCTCTCAGGAAGCACTCTTTTTTGTAAGTAGAAGTCCTCTCCAGTAGCGTTGTCCAGATTACCCTCTCCCTTCACTAGCTTATGAGGTGTTATACACCGCTAGGATTTTCACCATCCACCCAGAGGTGGCTGCATTTCAGTGGTGCTCTGTGCGTATGTACAAATTTGCCAAGCCCTTTGATTTCTTCCGGGATGAAAAGTGACCGTGTAAATGTAAAAAAGGAGAAAAAACAGGGAGTAGAGACAGAGCCCTGTGCTGGACTCTTTGGCAGCTTCACATAGTCCTGGGAGTGGTCCCAACAGCAACGGCATCTCAGACACACACACACACACACCCTTTGGCTTCCCTCTTGTAGCTAGTTGCTGTTGACCCAATAGCAGGTGCTGACGCCATTCTCTTACCTGGTTGCGCTGGCTGGCTGGGGATAAAATTCCATTCCTTTCCCCCTGTCACTCCCCACCCATGTGTTCCAGGAGTAGAAAGTAAGCAAGCACATAGCACCTATTTCTCTGTGTGCATCCAGACCCCTGTAGGTCTTGCAGGGGCATATAGGGGAGGGGGGCCTTACTCCTTCCTGAGTGCTTCTGTGGATATTCTGGCCAAGTCCCAGTCTAGTCCATAGCGACTAAAACTCCTAATTAAAAAAATTTGTTTGGCAGAGAAACTTGACTTGATAACCATTGGGGGGGAGGGAATGCAGACATGTTGGCATTTGATTTATAATAATAATAAGGACGATGCGTAGCTAGAGCATTGCAGATAAGCTACTGTGAATTGCAAGGAAATAATTGCATGTCCTAGCCCTAGAAATATTTGAAACCACCAGAGCAGATCACGAGAGGCTTTGGATGTCTTCAAAACCCTGTGATGGAATTAATTCCTTGTAGCTCATTAATTCCATGTAGCTTGTTGTTGTTGTTTTGGCCTTTAAAAAAAAAATAGATGGACCTGAGGCTGGATTTAAATTTCAAAACATTTATCAGGGAGATTAGATGGAAATAATTGAAACTATTAAAATTACTAGTACAAGAGGGAAGGTGTGAAAGAATTTTAGTAGCGCCTGGAGTCAAACAGTATATTCTTTGTATGTTGTTTTGTTCTCTGACAGTATTGTGTCGTGTTGCTGTGCCCTGATAACTGCTGCTTTGTTCCATTGTCAGAGCTGGCGTAAATCTGGGGGGGGGGGGGGAGGGTTCAGTGAAGGGAAAAGATTCTTCTATATAAAGAGTGAGATTTTCAAAGCTGCCTAATTGGTTTGGATGCCCAGTTAGAAATTAATGGGAATCTAGTGTCTAAATCCCCTAGACAGCTTCAAAACATGTCAGCTTTAGTTTGTAAATCACTTTACCTCCACTTATGTTTATCTCATGCCTGCCTCCTGAAGGCTCCTAAAGCGGTATAGTGAATTAGGGTACTGGCCTGGGAGTGAAGAGACTAGATTTTTATTCCTGATTCTGCCACTGACCTGCTATGTGATGTTGGGCAAGTTATTTCACCTCTCACTGCCTCTGTTTCCCCTCCCACTCTTTGTCCGTCATGTCTATTTAGGCTGTAAACTCCTTCGGATGAATCTTACTATGCATTTGTCTGGTGCCTTGCATCATGGGGCCCTGATCTTAGCTGGGGCAACTTAGCTCTACTGTGATACAAATAATAAAAAAGATGATGGGCCTGAACCAAACTGATATAAACATCCTTCCAAATTTGAATTTTGCAGAGGCAATCTCTACTTTGTGTCTTTGGGTGGAGTTCATTCTGGTGCAAAGGGTCCAGACAAGGCCCTTTATACTATTTAAACTTTTCCCTATGTTAGGGGTGTAAATGGCGTGGAGGGTCTTGGGTAGGCACTCTGCCCTGGGTGAATTTCGCCCATTGGGATTAAGAATGACAACTCAGTTAAAATACAAGTGGCCCAAAGCATCACTTAGAATTCATCGGAACTTGAGGATTGCCATATCCAACCACACCATTGGTGCCTCCAATCCAGTCTCCAAGGAGAGTGTAAGAAAGCTTCTCGTGGGCAATTATAGGAGAGTTGGCCTGTGGAGGAAGCTCTCTGTACCCCTTGCTGGTACAATAAATCTGATCTTAACTTTGGTGAGGTTTGAGACGTATTTAACTTGTTTCCCCCAATATGTTTAATTTGGCAGTGGCCTCACAACTTCCCATTCCCTGTCCAAAGGAGAAATGTTGGAGTGCCGTCGGAGTGAGAGACTTCTCTCCAGACTTGGGGCCTGATGGAAAGATCCTGGTTGGGAATTTCCAGGCTGATTCAGAGATTTAGACACACAACTCCCATTCATTTTAATGGGGGGTGTCTAAATCCCCTAATGACTTTGAAAAACCTCCGTCCCTCTTCTCCTATTTCCAGTCCCAGTTCTACAGACACAAAAGGACCTAATTCATCCCAGGTGCAACTCCATTACATTCAGTGGAGTTGCACCAGGGACTTGCTTTTGGTCTCGAGGGGTCTGGAGTGTTTGGATGAATTTGGGAGAAGGATTGGAAGTTTTGGATGCTGTTCTGCTTAGAAATTCTGGAACTTTTGAGATCCACCTGTCAATAAAGGTAATGACCCCAAGAAACCCTACTTTGGAAGGTCATTCAGACTACACCTCCCAGAATGCTCAAATGACCCAATATGTCTGAATGAACCCACAGGAAAAAAAAAGCAAAAATTCGTCATTCAAATGACTTTCTTCTGCCAGGAAAATTGATTTTTTACTTGTGGTTTATTATACCATTATTGACTCAGTCAATATATTGTAAGCGAACTGAGCCATTCAAAAAAGCCATAATGCATTTAGCATAATCCTGTACACTTTAGTGACCAAATAAATATGTTTTTAGAGCAACTTAGAAATGATTAACAAGCTCAGCAGTTCAGCATTTATGGATCCTGAAGGCAACAAAATCCACAGAGGGGAGAGCATCAGATTCCAAAGGCAGGTCTTCTCCTGGTGTTACACCTAACATAGGAGAGGACTAACATGCTTTCATTGGGAAAGGCGCCCCAGATTTAGGAAGAACTAACTATCTTAAGAGACAAAAGCTGTGCAAAATTCAAGCGTCCCATTCATAAAATCAACCCGTAGCCACACACAAAAGGCCGGTGTAATTACATTGATGTCCGGTGTGTCCATTTGTTCATTTTCATAGATTGTGGAGTGAGGTGTAGTGGGGCGACTGCCCCACTCCATGAGAAAAAGGGCTGGAACAGGCTGGAGAGACTGCGCAGACCTGCAACCAATCAGCAAGAGCCTGTGGGGAGCCAATCAGGGCCAAGAAAGAGGCAGCCAATCAGGGTCAGGCTGAGCCCTATATAAAGGCTGCAGCAAAGAAAAGAGGGCAGTCTCTCCCTGACTAGCAAGGGAGGAGGACTGACTCCTGAGTTGAGGTAGCACCTTGGACAGAGCAATGCTGGGCAGGCTCAGGGGAGCAGAGGAGAGCTCCGGCCCGTTACCTGCCAGGCTGCGGCCCCTGCTAAAAAGGGTCAAGAAGGTACAAGGGCCAAAGGGGAAGTGGCCCAGTGAAGATAGGCAGACAAGGGGAGAGAAGGAGGGCAGAGAGAGGCTGCTGCTAGAAGGTCCCTGGGTAGGGACCCAGAGTAGTGGGCAGGCCTGGGTCCCCGTCTCCCCTGACACTGCACCTGGGTGCAGAGGAGCGTGGCTGATATAGACTGCAACTTGCCCCTGAGGTGCGGGGCTAGACTTTGGGTTGTGGTTGGCCACTGAGTCAGGGGAAAGCTGAAGGACTGCCATTACCTCCCCCGCCCCAGAAGGGGGTGAGAATGGAGTAGTGGGCAGTGTCCTGAAGAGGACACCGTGGTCCAGAGAGTGACACGTGTCCCGGTGGTGGAGACAAACAGCAGAGCAGACAACGGGTGAGACACCACCTCAGAGGGTGCTCCAGAGCTGGACAGAGCTAATTCCCAGAGCAACCAGCAGGAGGTGTCACCGTGGTGAGCACGCCCTGCTACAGAGGGGCATAGAATCACAGAAACATAGGGCTGGAAGGGACCTCAAGAAGTAATCAAGTCCATCCCCTTGCACTAAAATGGGAATACTAATAATGGAAATTTCCCCACTTCATTAACTTTAGCTGGTGTAAATCATCATTGAAGTCAATAGAGGTATTCCAGTTTACACTAGCTGAGGATCTGGTCCCGTGTTGGTAAAGTACCTTCAGATCCTTGCATAAAAACTTATTCAAAGTATAAATTGTTAGACCAAATCCCCGAGGTCCTTACTCGGGTTTTACTTGGGCAAAACTGCTATTGAGATCAATGGGAGTTTTGCCTCAGTGAAGATGGAGTAAGGAATTCAGGATCTGAGCCATTATTAAAAACCCTTCCAGCCCCCCCACTCCTTCCCCCACAAACAGAAAGACAAAAGAAAGAGGCCAATATGTTCTAGTCCCACAGGGCAAATCCCCAGCTGAAGGAAATCAGCCTAGTGCCACTGAAGTCAATGAGCCAGATCCGAAGCTGGGGTAAATCAGAGTGGTTCCACTGAAGGCATTGGAATTTGGCTAATTTATGCCTTTTGGGGATCTGTCCCATAATTAGGGCCCTACCAAATTCATGCTCCATATTGGTCAATTTCACAGTCTAGGATTTTAAAAATAGTAAATTTCATGATTTCAGCTATTTAAATCTCAAATGGCATGGTGTTCTAATTGTAGGGGTCCTGATCCAAAAAGGGGTTGGGGTGGGGGGGGGGTGGTTACGGTACTGCTCCCCTTACTTCTGTGCTGCTGCTCACGGCGGCACTGCCTTCAGAGCTGGGCAGTGGGGGAGCGGCGGCTGCTGTCCGGGAGCCCAGTGCTGAAGGCAGAGCCGCTGCCAGCAGCAGCGTTGAAGTAAGGATGGCATGGTATGGTATTGTCACCCTTACTTCTGCGCTGCTACCCGCAGAGCTGGGCCCTCAGTCAGGAGCCGCCACTCTCCAGCCACCCAGCTCTACAGGCAGCAGTGCAGAAGTAAGGGTGGCAATACCGTGACCCCCCTAAAATAGCCTTGTGACCCTCCCTGCAACTCCCTTATGGGTCAGGACCCCCAATGTGAGAAACGCTGGTCTCCCCCGTGAAATCTGTATAGTATATGGTAAAAGCACACAAAAGAGCAGATTTCGTGGGGGACACGTTTTTCAAGGCCGTGAACTTGGTAATCTAATCTCAGACCCAGGCAGCAGCAGCATTTGAGGACCATTTGGAGGCTACTAATCAGCAAATCTGGAAATCCAGTGAAGCCCTTACAGTAATCAACAGGGGAAGATATCCGCGTGTGTCAAGGTCTCAGTGTCACTGCGGTCAAAAAGAGCAAAGCCTAGCAATTCTTCCCAGGGTGGGAGGCGACCCCGTTGCTTTGCTTCCCCGGGTGACCTGGTTTCTTAAAAGCATGATAAGAATCTCGCAAAGGAGCGAGATTCTGTGCACGCAAAGGGGACGCAGAACAATATTGCCAGCCAAATTGATAGAAGTGGAAGGCACTCAATAGCTGACACAGAGAAACTAACAATAGCAAATTGTCCTTCTCGACATTAAGAGATAAGCAATTACCAGAAGCCAATCACTGATGTGAGATCAGCAGTGTGACAATGCAGATAAATCCCAAGGCTTCTGAGCCTTGAGTTTCAAATACGTGTACCTATCATCGGGTTATTACAATAGCAATAATACTCTTGCCTAATGCCTTTCGACCAAGGCTCTTGGATCTCTTTGTAAATATTAATTAAGTTTCTTGACTCCCCTGTGAGCTAGGTGAAATTGGGCAACAGAGAGAGTAGAGGTGATTTGATCAAGGTCACGCAGCCCAGGCTGGGAACGGAACCCAGGTGTCCTGACTCCTGGTCAGCCCACCTAAGCACTGCTCACCGCTCCCTCTCACTGTTAGTGATAACCCATTGTATGTGGAACTTGTGGCGAGGCGGGATGCATAGCTTATACAGGAATTGGTCGAAGAAAAATCCCAAGACCGTGATCAACCTTGATCCGTGTTACACTGAGGCAGTGTGTGTAGTGGCTAGAGAAGACCTGAAATTGACTCTCTTGCTCCATCCTTGGCTCTGCCGTTGGGAACATGCACAAGTCATTGAGGGCCAGAACCCCAAAGGTATTTAGGCTCCTACCTTCCACTGATTTCTATGGAAGGTAGGAGCCTAAATCCCATTGAGGCTCTGGACCTTAGGCTCCGATTCAGTAAAGCATTTACGCACGTGTTTTACTGGTGATTGAACAGACCCATTTCCAATCAGGTTTGGGGCGAAGCAAGGATTCTCCTCGGTCTTAGCCTTTTGGATTTATTCTTCACTGCGATGCTAGAGGAAGCCCTCCATGGTTCTTCAAACGGCATCTTTCTACGCTTTCGCACTATCTAGCTCTTTAATCTCTCTAAACGACATGCGAAGAGCAAGGTGATTGAAGTGTTGATCCAGGAACTGCTCTCCACCCATGACTGTGCCTCGTGGAACACTCTGAAACAGCACTACAAGATTTCACAAACCGCTTTGCTATGGCGGCTCATCAGATGAATGAAAATTGAGGCTATGTATCATCCAGTTCCTCAGCGACTTTACGAAGATCCAGCAACACGCTTGGAAGATACCATGCTTAAAGCCATTAAACCGTTCACTTACCTCTGCAGCATGTTAACTAATGAAGCGACAAGCAAGTCACGAAGTGGATGCGTGAATTCAGAAAGCCAGCACCGCACATGATCTGGAAGCAACACGGAATATGTCAACAGACAAAAATCCAAGGGTATAATGCTGTTGTCCTCACAACATTGCTCTACGGGTGTGAAAGATGGACCATTTATCAATGGCACATTAAAAAGCTTGACAGTTTCCATTAGAGACCCTATGATAACTGCTGGGTATCAAATGGAAGGAGCGGGTGTCCAACATAGAAGTCTTGGCAAAAGCTGGTTCAGTTGGAATTGAGGCTCAGTTGATTTGTGTCCAACTGAGAGGGACGGGTAATGTCATTCATATGCCTGAGACTCATCTAGAAAAATAAATTCTATATTCAAAATTAAGATCTGGCAACTGTAAGCATGGAGGGCAGATGGAACTTTTCAGAGATGCTCTGAAACAAAATCTGCACAAGACAAGTATTTCTGAGTTGACCTTCGAGTCTGATCACATGGCATGGCATCACGCCATAAGGGTAGGTGTCCATGTCTTTAAGAACCCCTTGGGCAGCTGGCAGCAGACCGCCAGGCATAGAAACAAAGTGCAGCTCACTTAAATCAAGCAGGGAAATGGCTCTGTGGTCAGTGCAATAAATATTGTTCTTCCCAAATTGCTCTCTGGAGCCATGCGAAGACCCATTAGTACAAGCTGTGATTGTCAACGGGTCCTTGGCATCGCAGTGACTAGTGTTATTAATTGAGTCTCATTGATTTTAGTGGGATTTAAGTATTTGTTTGTGTGGTCCACTTTTGAGAGTTCCCCCTCTTTGCCATGCCGCAGAGGATATGCATTGTTACGCTGCCCAGCTATAGAGCCGGGCTCCTTAGCTTACGCTTTTATCTCTGGAGGCCCCCAGTGCAAGCCCTGGCCATCACACTTTAGGCTAAGTACCTGCTCTAAGAGCATTGCTGAACAGCAATGGATTATGATCTTAGGCCGCATTCCTGCCACCACTGAAGTCAACGGGAGTTTTTCCATTATTTCAACTGAAGCAGGATCGGCTCCTTAGCAACTCTGTGCCTCGATTTCCTCATCTGTAAAGCGGTCATAATACCACCACTACCCGTTAGGGGCGAGTGCGGAGCTTAGCAAATTAACAACGTGCTTTGAGAGGCTACGCTGAAAGAGACAATGTGAGGGCAGTACATTGACGCTCTTTTATTATATAAAGAGAATGGACAGACCTAGCAAGGTGGGAGCAGAGTTTTAAAAAAGACGCCAATCCAAGTAGTACAGCGGCCACATCCCCAGCATGGGCTGAAATCAGTGAGGATCGTGAGTGCTTAGCCCCAGTTCAGATCAGGCCCTTAATCATTGTATGTGAGTCAGAGACTTGTGTGGAGCAAGATGCTGAAACCTGGTGATGGGTTTATAGTCCCACAGACTGGAGAATGTGTTCCGTAAATCTCCAGCTCATCATTCACAGCCACCAAGTTGAAGCTCCCCACGCTGAAAATGTGACGTACAGAGGCTGGCAGTGCTGTTTTTATTAGACAGCTTCTCCGGATGAGCTAAAGGGTTAGGTTTGAGAATGCAGGCCAAGCACTGCATGAAGAACAGAAACCCAGGCGTGACTTCAGCCTGTAATAATTCCTGCAGTGCTGTCTCCCAGGGAACCCCTTTCTATTCTATTAGTGAATGGGTGCCTAGTGCTTTGAAAATAGAGCGTGCCATATAATCGTTAAGTGTCATTATTTAACTGTACACATTTTATGGGTAAAGCCATGGACTGGAAATCAGGAGTTCTGAGTTCTAGTCCCTGACTTTGCTACAGATGCACTGAGCAATTCACTTGTAAGGCCTCAATTTTCAGAAGGTTCCATCAATTTTGGGTGCCTAGCTTTAGACATTCTGGGCCTGATTTTCTGACCTCCAGCACCCTTCCTTCTTTCCCAGTCTGTGATGTTAGTGGCCATTGTGGGTGCTCAACACCTTTGAAAGTCTGATTCAAGGAGTCTTGAATCGAGTGCCTAAAAATGAGTGGACACTTGACCTTTTTGGCCTTGCTGGCTTTGTGCCTCAGTTTCCCCCCGAGTAAGATAAGGATCACACCGATAATTAGCCACATCCCAGGATTGCTTTGAGGCTCAGTGCAGGAGAGGTACAATGGAAACACAAAGTACAGGGTTTTTTTTATTTTATTTTATTCCTGGGAGAAACCAATCTGTGAAAGGTTATATTGTTTATGTCCTGGTCGGTGTGTGGGCGCATGAGTAACTTGCATGAGTGTATTTACCTGCCTGTCATTTGCACCTGCTTATGGGTTCATCTGGTAGCCAGATGACCAAAGGCATCTCTTGTATGAGTGCACATGGTTATGAAAGCGTTGGTGTGTGAGTTCTTGTCCCGAGAGCGGTACTGGGAGTGCAGATTTTGCTGTGAAGGACAAATGACCTGTCTCTGGCCAAGGTGATCAATCAGTGAGAGGCAGCACAGAAAAGGAGGCTGGGAAGGCTGGACTGGCAGGTTTAAGGGCTTGGAGTATCCCACTAAATAGAATTTGCTGACAGGTATGAATTAGTCTCTCAGCAGCTCCTTGCTCTTGGGAGCTATTACATGACATGCAATCTTCCAGCCTGCAAAAGCACAGGCCCTCAGCACAGACAGGAGAGAACAAAGGCACCAGTGACGAAAAGAGAGGAGGAAAGGGAAGGCAGGTTGTGCCAGCAAACCAGTAGCATCCTGTGCACCTCAAGGATCCTTCCGATTCGCAGCTAAGAAGCAGAGAAGTGCTGGGAGTGAATTGCATCCCCTCTGTAACCCCAAGAAAGTGGCTGCATCCTACAGAGAGGTGGGTCCAAATTTCTGATCCAAACTTTCCATGAGGGTTTGGAGTTCTGATCCCAGGCATTGATTTGGCCTACTCAAAATGTAGAACATGATGTATGATAATAGCGTAGTATGTAACCTCATATTATACTAATACCACTGACACAGATGTGTTAGCCCTGGGCTTCAAATGGCTCAGCAGTGGTCAAACGGGGATTGGGAAGCCCAAAGAGAGGAAGGATGGTCCAGCGGTTAGGGTGCTAGGCTGGGACCTGCAAGACCCAGCTTCAATTCCGTGCTCTGCCACAAACTTCCTGGGTGGCTGTGGGCAAGTCACTTTGCCTCTCAGTGCCTCAGTTTCCCATATGTACAACAAGAATAGCAGCATGGCCCTATCTCCTAGGGATTTTGTGAGGATAAATGCAGTAAAGTTTATGAGGTGCTCAGGTATTATTGTAATAGGAGCACCATAGATAAGAGAAGTGGTTGAGGTGATATCAGGGTTAGCTAACCCTGACCTAACTTTGACATTTTCTGTAGTGTAGACGCCTTCTGTAGTGTTAACACCTTTTACCTCTATGTAGCAAGTTGAGGTAGATCTAAAGGGTTGTTGGTGGACGTGGGTTTGAATCCTGGAACCCACGTCCACCTGTGCTGAGGGCCTGTGCTCTTCTCCAGCCTCCCTACATGTCCTTTGGCAAACCATTTAAGCTCTGAGGTCTCCATTTCTAAAATGGGGATAATAATTCCCTACCTCTCGTGAGGCTAAATCCATTCAGGCACATGAGGTGCTGTGGTGAAAGGGGCCATATAAGAACCTAGCCATCCCAGTCTCTAGAGCAGCCTCCCCCATACTCCCATTTGCCTTGCACCGGCGCGCAGAAAGCAACAATGCTGAACCACTCCAGACGCAGCTAGGCATTAAAAACCCACCCCTTCCCTTTGGCTGGCGGTAGCTAGAGCGGAGCTGAGCGATGGGTCTTCAAGCTCGGGAAATCAGCTGGGCAGTACAGGTGTTGAATTGCAAATGAGTCTGTGTTTGGAAAACGTGGATCTGCAAATGTCAAGCGGCGTCAGTGGCCATGTAAGAAAAAAATAAATAAGGGACGGAGGCTGAACAAACGGCTTTTAAATCAGTCAGGCGCAGTCACCTCTATGCCCTCCATTGCTCCCTTGGCCTCACCAAATCCCTCTTATCCCATTCCAAATGAAGCATCTCCTCCAGGGACTGTTTAATCCACATCTTATTCTCGAGTCAACTCTCCATTCATTTACTTATTTGTGACCTGGGTGCATAGAATTTTCATGAGAACAGCTGCAGAAAAACCTTTCTGGCTGGGGTTGGAGGTGCGGCCAGGGGGAGGCAGGGTGGCTGGGCGGGCATCTGCATATGTACAGGCCATTCGGTGCCCAGATGCCATGGTGATGGGTGCCTTCTGAATGTGATGGATAAACAGAGACTTGTTTTTTAACAGCTGGAGGTTAGCCTAGAAAAAGAGAGAGATATGTAATGAAAAGTGTCAACATAATTTGAGCTGGAAAAGTCTTTGGTTAACATTAATTGGAGCGAATTTGTCTCTCTGTTTTGTCAGCAGGCGCCTATGGGCTAGTCAGCAAAGAAGGCAGTGGGGCCTAGTGGATAGAGCGCTGATTTGGTGTTCAGGGGATCTGGCTTCAATTCTCTGCCACTGGGTGACTTTGGACAAGTCACATAACCTTTGTGTACCTCAGTTTCCCTGTCTGTAAAAGGGGGATAATGATGCTGACTTCCTTTACAGAGTGGCTTGGGATCTACAGATGAAAAGTGCTAGATAAAAGCTGGGTACTAGGGGACCAATTCTGCAAGGTGCTGAGCGCCCTCAAATCAATGTCAGAGAGGCCAGTTGTTTTTTTTTTAAATCCACTGATTTTTGGATGCCTCCATTTTTGGTAGGTCCATCCCAAGACACCTATAAAGGGGCTGATTTTAATGAGTCCTGAGCACCTGTAGCTCCCGTTGGCTTCAGTTGGAGATCTGCCGGCACTGCTAATATATGCCTCAGTTTCCCCACCAACACAACAAAGCCAGCAAGCGCTAAGGGCACCTCTCAGGATTGGGTCCATTGTGCCCCAAACATTTTGCCTTCCTGCCCATGGTTCCAGCTGTGGGGAGGGTGTCATTTTCTGGTGGCGGCATGCTGCTCGCCACACCGTCTGCATACAGAATCTCCTCAGGCCCTGACTCTCATTAGCCATCTGCCCTTGTTCTGCAGGTTGACGGGTGCAGTGAGTAAATGGATAACCTGTCAGGGAGGCAGGAGGATAATATCAGTCAAATGCATCAATAGTTCACAGGCAATTTCATGTTACCTAACGTTCATGCATTTGAGTCCAAAAGACACTTAATCCTGTGTCGAATCTCATCCTCCTAGGAGTTCACCGCGCTGGAGGAGCCTTGTAATTCCACATCTTTGACTCAATGACATACTGTTCCCATGCGCACATGCACACAAAGGGCAGGACTGGCTGAAAACTCCTGTTCCACAAAGCAAGAGGGAATTCATATTAGTGATGGGAGGGAAAGGGTATCTGGCAGCTTCCAAACCTGTAACCACTGCCTTCTATCTACCTTTTAGCAATTAGCAAAAAGAAAGAAAGAAAGAAGGCACCTGTATCCCCCAAGGAGAACTAAGAACTCCCCCAGGTTTTTCTGGTACCACTGCTTTCACTGTGGATATCAATGGAATAAAGCTCTACTGCTTTGCCTTTATTTTTATGTGTTATTAGTCTAGCTGGAGCATCTAAGCACCCCAGCCATGGACCAGGGCCCCGTTGTGCTAGGCACTGTACAAACACAGAACAAAAAGATGTTCCTTGCCCCTAAAGAGCTTATAATCTAAGTAAAAAAGTTCTCTAGTAACTTCCGTCTGAGGATCCCAGTGGGCTCTCATCAATGAAGTGTCACAAGCTCGGTGAAGGAGGTGGTATTTTCCCCTTTACAGATGGGCAAACTGAGGCACAGAGTGAGGTAAAGTGACTTGACTAAGCTAATTCAGCAAGTCAGTAGCAGAGCTAGGAATAGATCAGAGGCTTTCTGACTCCCAGTCTCTGGCTCTAATCGCAAGACCACCTGCCCTGCTCCCATCTTACCCTCTCCCCAGTATCACAAGGGCCAAGGGCCTTGGGTCGCACCCTCCCCCCCAACTGATTCCCATGTGCCTGAAGAAGTAGGGCTTCGAGCAAATTCCCTCTGACTCGCAGGTGGAGACAATCCAGGCTGGCCCTGTGCAGTGGGACTGGTTAAACTGGTTTTATGTTTAAATGAAAGTCCCATTTATAACATCGAGCAAACCCCTGAAATTGCCTATCTGGAAAGTGGCAGCAATGGTCCGTGGGGATCAACTCAGCAGTATCTGCACCCCGGGCCAGAGCCCAGTTAATGGTTATTGCAGAAGCTAGAAACAGGAGGTAATGAAATAGCATAAGTTCCATCTAGACAAGGGCCGCCGTAGTCTGTCACCCCAGAAGGGCTGGAAATCCTCCCTCGGTTTGGATGGACAACTGTATACCTTGCACTGTACCTGTCTGGAGCTCTCAGCCATAGCAGGGAACACTTGTGATTCCCAGATGAGTGCTGCAGCCTGGAAACTGAGTGTGGTCACAGATCTCTCTAGGGACAGGAGCAGTTCTGTGGCTTGGGTTCCTCTCTCTGTCTGAAAAGTGCAGCGATCCCTTGGGCCTTTTGAAGAAGCAAGCCATGGAGGAGATTAGCAGGGAGGGCTGGTCCAGGACTGCATTTCTCCATCAAAGCAGTTTGCGGAATTAGGGGAGCCATTGTTGGAGTGGATGTAGCACTAAATGTGCCGGAGTGACGGGCCTGGATGCCAAGGGTCTTTATTAGTCTGCAGAAAGATACTGCCTGGGTGGTGGCAGGTGCCACGGGGGCTTGGGAGGAATATACAGGAACAGAAACATTTGCATGGAGAGAAAACTTTGCTGCAAGGGCCTTGGTGCCTCCTTGAGCTGGGCTCTTGGCCGCATACAGAACTCCGACCCCTTTGGATCAGGCTTCTCTCTGACTGTCCTAACAGTTTACCCATTCAGTTGAAAGACTCCAGTCTCTCCCTCACTAGCCCTCGCATCGCACTGGTTCTCTTACTGTGCAGAGGGGTGATGCTGCTGTGCCAGAGGGGGCCACACAGAATGGCACCCCTGTGGCCCAGCTGGGCACGGCACTTCCCTTTTCGGCACTCAGTTTGACATTGTATTAACCATGCTTCTCGGGCATGAGATCGCTGTGCTTTACTTAAGCACTGCTGCTGGGAATGTGGCTTCATCCTTCCCCAGACCAACACAAGCTTCCCTCTTACCAGCGGGCTTCAGCTCCGCTCCGGAGCACCCACCGCAAGGGAATGAGAAGGGAGGTGCCAAAACCCACCGAGTCTTTGGCCTCTGCACAGCTTGCCACTTGTGGGGGTGGGCTTAGCTCATGTGCCCATTAAGAGCTTGAGAGAGGAATCCACCCGCCTTCACGTCACAGCCAATTAACAGCCATCGTATGACGCTGACTTTTGGTTACCAGTTGCCTGGGCCTGGCGGATTTAAACTGTCAATCTAGAGGTGGTAAACCCCAACTGCAAGTCCTCCCAGCCGTCTTGGAGAGCCATCCCTCCCTTCATTCATATTGTGAGCCTTTAAGTATCTGCCGCTGTCTCCTAATGCTCTTTTCTGTTTGCTGGGATGCTTTAGGAGTTCTCGCTCCAGCAATTGGACAGCTTTCTGGATGACCGGGTTAACATCCTGGGATTTTCCACCTTCAACCAGTCTCATGCTTTCTTCCAAGAGTTTGTCCAGAGCCTCAACCTGTCGTGGCAGGAGAACTGTGATCACGCTCCCTTTACTGGGCCGGCCGTAAGTAAAAATAATCCCCACCGGTGCACTTGGAACGGCAGTCGAAGCCTGTAATGGGGCAGCAAGTGGCTGGGGCAAAGGAGACAAGCTGTGGGGGTGAGAGAGGCTGAATGGGAGAGCTGCTAATGGAACCTAGCTAAAGAGCCCCTCAGCTGAGGAGAAGCCCTGAGGCTGGTACTAAAAGGTTGAGAAGTGGGGAGGAGGAAGCTCGGGTTTTAGGGAGGCTTCTCGGTGGCTGTATAAAGTACGTGCCCCTGAGATGGGAGAAGGGGAGACAAGAGTAGAGAGCAGGAGAGCAGGGGCACAGGGGCAGGAGAAAGAAACAGATGTGAACCAGGAGGACGTCATAGGTGAGTAAAGGAGGCAGGTGTGGCGTTGGGGTAACTTGCTGTGACTTATGAGAGAGCCTCCAGCTTTGGAAAGTAGCAAGGTGAGACCCTTCAATCGTGCCAGTGCTCAAGGAACTCTGTTAGGCAGATGCCATTAGAGCCGTAGGAGAAGGGCTGGGAGACGAAACCTGGATAATCTAGGAGGTTCAGGGAGGAGCCTCACAGGGCTTAGCTGAAAGCCAAAGGGCTGGGTTAGGCCTGGATGGTGCTACCTTGCATACGTCAGTGTCTCCGGATGCTGCTGCAAATTTCCGTGAAATCACAGCTGAAATCTGCCCTGCAAGGCTTCAACCAGCTTGGAAAGTTTGTGGCACAGTTTTGCCAGATCGGGGAGGGGAGAGAAAAAGCCAGCGACCAAACGATGTATGTGCTGACAAATGAAATAAAAAATCCCCTCCATTTCCTGAGGCAGCCCCAGCGTTCCTGGAAGTCCCACTAGTCTCACTGCAAATTGACCTTACGCGAGCAAACGAGGAGTTCTCTCTACTTTGCATTTGCTTGGCACAAACTGCCAGCCCTGGTTCACACCCGACTACTGCCAAGCTGCTGCTCTTTGGTGTTCTAGCCAGCATCTCCCTGACATCCTCTCCCCACCCCTCGAGCTCAGGTGGCTGCAGCTAACTCACTGCCTGGTTTGCCGAATCTTGCTGCAATCTCTCCCTGGAAGCCGCCTGCTTGGGCGACAGCTGCGGGGCCGTTTAAAATTAAAAATAAAGCTTTTCAAACAAAAAAACCCTAGAAACCCAAGTTCTGAAGGAGAAAAATATAATCCTGGTTTCTTCCCTCCAGTTGGCCCTGAATGAGCAGAAAAGCTCTTTAGATGCAAAGGCCAGGAAGCTCCCGACTTACCGTTTTTCAGTGTATTTCGGGGTGGTAAATGGTGCAGGATTGGGAGCCTCTGTCTAAAGCCCTCATTGCTGTCATATTAATATAGCTGGATGCTTGATTCCTGCACAGAACTGGTTCAGTAGCACGGCGGGCTTACTCCTGATCTGGTGAGGCCACCTGGGTGAGGCATGGGAAGGAAGATCAGTTGTCCTAGCCCATTCGATCCTAATCCTCTCCACTGAGATAGCTAGCCCTGATGTCAGTTAATCACTGTGTGGTCTCCAATCCAGCAGGGACGGGAGGGAAACTCACCAGTTTATGTCACATCCCCCTCCACCACCTATGAGATTATTATGATTTTCGGCTATTACCAACCTCACTATTATTACACTTTATTATTGTAGCACATACAGGCCCCAACTGAGGGCAGAGCCCCATTGTGCCAGGCACTGTACGTACACATAGCAAGAGACAGCCCTTGCCCCAAAGAGCTTGCAATCTAAATAGTCGAGCTAAAGGAAGGGAGAAAAGAAGGTTTATTGTTCCCATTTTGCAGATGGGGAAATGAAACCCAGAGAGATCAAATAATAATATCTAGCTCTTCTCACCTCAAAGCACTTTGCCAAGGAGGTCAGTGTCTTTATCCCCATTTTACAGATGGGAAAACTGAGGTACAGGGTGACCCAGTAGCAGAGCCAGGAAGAGAATTCAGGTCTGCCAAGTGTCAGTCCAGAGTCTTAACCACAAGAGCACCCTAACTGTCCTGTTTAGTGACCTAGAGGTTCTCCCTGTGGGCGTGTTCCTCCATCACCCTGGTCTCTGAGCATCATTCTTCATTCCCGAGCCATGCGGCCTCCCAGGGATAAGAACTAAACACTGCCAGACATCTGGCAGCAGGGCAGGTACAGAGGAGTTGTTAGGATGACATAAGTCAGAAGCACCGCACTTATTATCTCCCCTTCTGCCCTCTAGGAGCATTATCATGGCACAATGAATTGGCCTCTGTGTTTTTCGTTTTAAACAGTTAATGTCTGACAGGTCTGCTTTTGGGAAAGTCTCCGTCGGGATTTGGGGATTTCCCCCCATAGTGTAGGGGAGCTGAGGTCTCCTGGGATTGTGTAAAGAAAGGAGTTCAACATCCGGACTCAACAGGCGGTGAAGTGTAAGCTGTGAAATCTCTGGGCTTTCTTGCTAGGGATGGGTAAGAGTCTAAGGAAGGGCGGGGGAAGTTACTTCTTCAAATGCCATTCTCATTAATCACGTTGCAAGGAAAAGAAATCAGAGAAAATCATTAAAATTACAGATGGCTAGATTAGGTAATTAGAATTTAGGCTGAAACAGATGTTTGTAATTAAGTGTTTATTTCATTGAATGAAATCCAGATTGTAAAGTCTATTTCACAGGATTTTAATGGTTTTAATTCTCTGTGTTATGTTTGGGGGCAAATATACAGATGACAATGTTTCAAGAATGACTCCCCTTCACCCTTCCTAAACCTGTCTATAGTCCTCGGAGAGCAGCTTGACTTTAAACATGGCCTTGACGTGAGAGATTTTGGTAAATAAAACAAAAATCTTCTCTTTAAACTATGATGGATCTCTTTGTGTTTCTGTAAATATGTCTACACTGCAGCCGGAAGCCAGCATCCCAGCCTGAGTAGACAGACGGAAGCTAGCATGTTAAAACGAGCAATGTGGACGTCACAGCTCGGGTGGCAGCTCTGACCCTCAGGCCCACCCAATCTCCTGGGTCCGTGCTCGGGTTGCTATCCCGAGCCTCCGCTGGAGCCACACCATCCACCCTGTTATTTTTAGTGTGCTACCTCGAGCGCCGCTAGCACTGCCTACCCAGGCTCGGGGGCTCCCTCCCAGCTGCTCTGTAGCTGTACCCCACAGGGCTAGATTTGGGGATTTTAGCCGCAGCCCTGTGCTGCGGCCGGCGAGGAGCTGAGCCGTGCCAGGGGGCAGAATCGAGGGCATCCTGCATCAGGAAGGTGTAGCGCATTCTGGAATGCTTTGTTTGTGCCGGGCGGGGGAGGGTAACTTGTGACACATGCAGCGTGCTCCCCGCTAGCCCAGCTGGCTTGTGCACTGAAGGGGGCGGAGCTATGGCTTTGGGTGCTCCATGCCCCTTTGCAAGTGAGTTGCTCCCAGGGTGCGCCATACTCACTCCTCATGCAGCTGATGACACATAGAAGAACACAACTCTACCCACGCTCCATCCCCCTCCTCCCTATCTGGGGAGCTGTTCCCCTGATTTTCCAGCCATGCAGTGATGTCCCTGTAAGATATGGGGGGAGGCTCTTTACTCCCCTACACCCACAGAATCATGTGAGTAGGAACCACCATCAAAACCGTTGGCTCTTTCACATGCAGTGTTGCGCGGGCACTGTTCACCACAGAGGTGGCACAAAATGACAACGATCAGCGCAAATCAAGAATGCACAAAAGCGAGAGACATGTGTTAATGTGCAAATTGTTTTTTGTTTTTTTTTTAATGTCAGAACAAAAAAAGCCATGTGTTTTTTTTTAAATGACTCTTATCAAAGGAGGAGGAGATTTGATAAGGGGCGGAGAAGAGAGAGGGATTGTGTGCTCTTGTTGCCAAGAAGGCTAACGGCATTTTGGGCTGTATAAGTAGGGGCATTGCCAGCAGATCGAGGGACGTGATCGTTCCCCTTTATTCGACATTGGTGAGGCCTCATCTGGAATACTGTGTCCAGTTTTGGGCCCCACACTACAAGAAGGATGTGGAAAAATTGGAAAGAGTCCAGCGGAGGGCAACAAAAATGATTAGGGGTCTGGAGCACATGACTTATGAGGAGAGGCTGAGGGAACTGGGATTGTTTAGTCTCCAGAAGAGAAGAATGAGGGGGGATTTGATAGCAGCCTTCAGCTACCTGAAGGGGGGTTCCAAAGAGGATGGAGCTCGGCTGTTCTCAGTGGTGGCAGACGACAGAACAAGGAGCAATGGTCTCAAGTTGCAGTGGGGGAGGTCCAGGTTGGATATCAGGAAAAACTATTTCACTAGGAGGGTGGTGAAACACTGGAATGCGTTACCTAGGGAGGTGGTGGAGTCTCCTTCCTTGGAGGTTTTTAAGGCCCGGCTTGTCAAAGCCCTGGCTGGGATGATTTAGCTGGGAATTGGTCCTGCTTTGAGCAGGGGGTTGGACTAGATGACCTCTTGAGGTCCCTTCCAACTCTGATATTCTATGATTCTATGATTCTATGAAGCCAAAGTGAATGAGTTTTAAACCGGGTGGTCGGAAGAACCAAACGATCGGCTAGCAGCTGTGCTACGGTGAAATGCATCTTAATTTTGCACAAGCGTCTTCCATGCAAACTGTATCCCAATTTGCTTGACTGAGTTAAATACAGTTAACGGAGTTTACAAATAAATAATGGCAGACGGAAATAGCAATTAGGAGGCATAGGCGAGGGAGACAATATTGTGTTTGGCTGAGATTTGAAACGAGCCGGAGAGCTGATGAGCCGGAGAGAGAGACAGAAAAGACTGCTCCAGATGGCAGAAGCAGCGGAGGAGAAGGCTCTTGCACCAACAGGCATAGGAAGAAGTAGAAGTGGCATAGAGGATTCTGATACTAGGTGAGCAGAGGGAGCGAGGAGGGGACTCGAGCAGAATACAGTTCATGATTTTGGATAGGGCAAGTCCATAGTGGGCTTTAAAGGCACGTTTGTGAAATAAAGGGGGGAGCTGGTGAAGACGTTTGAGGGTGGGTACTGACGTCTTTTTGTGCATGTCGCAGTATTGCTGTCCCCCAGGGTTTAAAAGTCCTGACTCAGGCCCCTCAAAATCATGAAACTGGCATAGACTCGTAGTTCTGAGCCCATGTGGATAGGGAATGGCTGGTCTGATACACAGTGTTAGAATTGGAAATCGGGTGCTTCCCAGGAAAGCTGTAAGTAGAGACAAGAGAGAGGGAAGTGTAGGACTTGGGGGATGGGGGAGGATCCCCTTAGCAGAAGTCGTCACCCCCGGCAGCAAACCAAACCAAAAAGGACATGTTTGAAAAGGGAAGTGTAACGCCAGAAATACCAGCAAATTGTCTGAGGCTAAAGAGTAAAATATTCCAATCAATAATGTCAAATGCTTCACTAAGATCTACAAGCCTCTCGCTTAGTAGCTAATAAGAGATCATTAGCTGCTTAAAGAGAAGGGAAATGAAAACCCCAGCAGAGACAACTGGGGCCAGTTTTCAGAGCTGGGGTAAGGGGATAGAAACTCCCGATTCAGCGGAGCTGCATCTTCTTGTACCAGGTCAGAATTTGACCTGTCGCTACTGATAAGGACCCTGAGACAGCAAAGCTCATGGGTAAGTCCCAATGAAGTTAAGCATGTGCATATGTGCTTTGCTGAACGGGAACCAAGGCACCCAGCCAGTTGAGGATGGAGAATTCCGAGTTGCAGTAACAAGCAATGGAGCTAGGAATGCAAGGAGATGGTTTGAGTCAATAGGGGTGAGGAGGGAGGATAGATTCACTCCTTTAACAACTCTGGAAAATGCAGCCCTGGAGGGGAATTCTTAAGCGCAGATGTGACTATCTAGGGAGAAAGTTGGAAGACTTATCGCCAAACACAAAGGGATAGGCAGAGAGGGATGGCATCTGATGGTTCAGACAGGGGGACTGGGAATCAGGCTGCCTGGGTTCTATTCCCAACTCTGCCGCAAACGCATGTGTGTCCTTGGGCAAGTCACTCATCCTCTTCTGTGCCTCAGTTTACTCTTCTGCACAGTGGAGATAATGATACTGACTCACCAGGCATGGCTTGAAGCTCAGTTAATCCTTAGTCGGAGAGTGCTTTGGTCGCAGAGCGGTACCGACTACAGGGTTCGTCACTATTGCAGATGAGATCAATCAGATCCCAAAAGTACGGATCACGCATAATGGTTGCTACTCACGTCGCTAGATTCGCTCCTGGAAAGTGCTCACATACTGTGGCGAGGAGAGTGGGGTCAGAACATACACAGACTAGAGTAGGGAGAAAATTAGACATCATATTAGATGGGGTGATACCAGAAATTGTCGGAGCTCCATCTACCTTGATAGAACAAATGTGAGAGACGTTGAAGGGTGGGAGATGGACATTGGGGATTACTGGCATTATTAGAGCTGATGGTTAGGGTTTGCTAGCACTAAGGGTGGCAGCGTTAGTTTTTCATAGTGTCTGCATGTACGTTTCAAAGCCCTGAGTTGCTCATTAACAACCTGATACCAGACCCTTGAAGTCCATTGGACTTTCGCTGTTGACTTCAGCAGGGGTAGGATCAAGCCCCCTAGTGGGTTAAATCTGGCTCACTTTATTCACACAGATGAGGCGGTGGAAGCCAAAGGGTCTGCTTAACAAGACGGTCCCCCCTTTGGGTGACTGGGAAGTGAATAAATGTGTTCAGGCTCAGTGGGGAACCTGAGCGGTAGATATAGTTGAACTGTAAATGTCCACATATGGGGGAAGGCCCAACCAGTTAAAGAGCAAATATGTTGTTGGATGCTGCAACGGTAGAGCAGAGACTCTTTGAAGAGAGAGGCAGGAAAAGGGAGCTTTGACAGTAATGAGATGTGGCAACCAAGTGCCAATGCAGTCAGGAAGTGACGATAATTGAAAGTGAAATCTTAGTCATAACAATGAAGAGGAGAGAGAAAATGACCGGTTGTTAACTTGATCAAAAACATCGAAACAATTGTGCACAGGGAACGTAACGCTCCGCATGAGACAAGATGGTAAATAGAAGTGATTAGAAGTAAGTGGGTCGAAGAGGGGACAGTCAATATGGATTCTGAAATCTCCTATAGCAATAATTCTTTTAGAGGGACGACCGGCAGTAGAAAAGGGGACCAGATAATTATGGTAAAGGGATTAAGAGGCCAGTGTGGGGACTGGAGGACATAGAAGAGAAGGGAAGCAGATAAGAGCAGAAGGGAGGAAAGCAAGGATGCGAAGGGCAATAAGAAGAAACTACCCAAGATGTGGAGGGTAAGGTAATAAGCATGAGAAGAGGAGGAGGAAGTCCAAGGAATGGACTCGAATCAGGAATGGCAACATGAGTTACGCCTACCACAACAATTGACGTGGAGATGCCAAAAGAATGATGATTAAAGGAGTCTATGGGCCTGATTCTCTGCTACCCTGCCCTTGTGCAATGACTCACACCTAAGAACGTAAAGGCCATACTGGAGACCAATGCTCCATCTATCCTGTCTTCCGATAGCGGCCAGTGCTAGATGCTTCAGAGGGAATGAACAGAACAGGACAATTATCCAGTGATCCATCCCCCGTCATCCACTCCAGCTTCTGGCAGTCAGAGGTTTAGGGACACCGAGAGCATAGAGTTGCCTCCCTGACCACCTTGGCTAATAGCCATTGATGGACCTGTCCTCCATGAACTTATCTAGTTCTGTACCAAATCAGAATGGTAGCATTTTATGCTCGCTTTGCACAAGCATGAGTGACTGCCTAAGGCACAGGGCAATCTGGCTCAGATGCCTTGTCTAGCTCCTTCTCACTAACCCCAGCTCAGACTGTGAATGGGATGTGAGGCGAGGTAACTCAAGGCATGACAGAGATGGTAGGGTAACTGTAGCTCCATGGTGTTGAATGGAGTCGCTGTAGGGTGTGTGAGCAGATGTAAGCTTCTCCACTGGTGTACTGTATGGGTGTGTAGATTTATTTTACAATGTGTGTGTAATTGTGTGCACACGTATGGCAGAAACAATGGACTTGTTCCTTCAGTAAGTGCAGGTTGGGTCTTATTTAATTTTCCAACCTTTAGTGTTGCTCGTCTGAGCTCCCACCTCTCTCTCTCCTGTCCACAGCTCTCCTCTGCCTTGTTGTTTGATGCCGTTTATGCCGTGGTGACAGCGGTGCAGGAGCTAAACCGGAGCCAGGAGATTGGTGTGAAACCACTGTCCTGTGGATCCGCACAGATCTGGCAACATGGCACCAGCTTGATGAACTACCTGAGAATGGTGAGAAGTGACTGAAGTTTGCTGATTTATCTGTATCCGCCCCCTAACTGCCAGGAGCAAAAGACATGCGCATGTGAACGTGTGTGAGATGATGCCCCTGCAGTCAAAGCGCAGGATACCAACCTGTTTGAAGGTAGTGCTGTGAATGAAGGAAACAGCCATGAGAGAAATGTTTGTAACCGGCCTAGGAACTACGTGAAATTCACCAACTTTCAGGCTTTGTTGCAAACACAAAGATCAGCAAACTTTTTCAATTAAGCCGAGCTAAGCTTTGTGAATGTTCCCTACGTCCCAGTTTCAAGTGAACTTGAGCTGATTTATGGTCCCACCTTGCAACCAGGAGAAGCTCAGATATTGTAAGGTTTCAGAGTGGTAGCCGTGTTAGTCTGTATCAGCAAAAACAATGAGGAGTCCTTGTGGCACCTTAGAGACTAACAAATTTATTTGGGCGTAAGCTTTCTTGGGCTAAAACCCATCTGATGAAGCTTATGCCCAAATAAATTTGTTAGTCTCTCAGATATTGTAGATGAGTTTCTCCTGCGGGGGTGGATGAGTTGGACTTTTTTGAACTTAGGGTGTTGTGAACTCATATAGATCAAAAGTAACTACGGGTCAAAACAGAACCCCAGGTTTGAACCCCTCAGATTCCTCGAGAGTTTCAAGTTGAAGTCCCAGAAGTGAACTTGACGTGTTTTTTTTGGTTCCAGTTTGAACATTTTTTTCTGGTTCTGCTTTGGATGCAGCTAAAATCTCATGAGAACAGCTATTCTCATGGGATTTCATCCCAAGATGGTAGAAGACTCAGTGATGTGGCTTTGGTCTCGACATCTGACCCCTCCCCCCCACCACACACACCTTAACCTACTCCTGATTTAAACACCACCTCATTGCCCCATCCCTAATCAAATGTTCACACAAACGCCCGCAACCCCAAAATGACAGAGCTTCTCCTGCATCTTGTATCATTAACTTAGACTCATTGCTGACAAGGTGCTTGAGCAGCACTAAGCAGCATTTAAATCCGCTGTGTGGGATTTGACTTTCGTCATGGGACTCTTTGCAATGTGACCCCCTGTTAACACAAGCTTCGTGCAGTGCAATGGCATGGCACGGTTTGCCACAGAATCCCCAGCCACCTATTTCAATGTGACACAATTAAATACTCACTTCTGCCGCTGAGCAATGTGAAGCCTTGGGGCCATGGAGATGGAATGAGGTTACAGGGGAGGGCAGGCTGGGGCGTGGCTAAAAAGGTAATGAATGGAACCTTCATGAGAAATGGAATTCTGGAAGCCTTGCAACTTACAAGTCTTTGTTTTGTTTGGGGATATTTTTCCCTCTTCCCTGTCTCATTTCTACTCCAGGCAGATTCTGAAAGCAATTAGAATTGTCCCATGGAAATACTGTTTATATCCATCCCCGTGGATAGATGTCAGAGCTCCACAGTTCTGTCCTAGCTAACTGGATGAACAGCAGCCACGCGCAGGCTCTGCTCAAGACTATAAAGGGGAATGATCTCAATTTGGTGCTGTAACTCACTCTCTCTTGGACAGGTAGAATTGGAAGGTCTCACCGGCCACATCGAATTCAACAGCAAAGGTCAGCGGTCGAACTACGCCCTGAAAATCCTGCAGTACACACGACGTGGCTTCAAACAGGTAAGATTGGCCCTGCAGGCCTCTTCCTAGGGTCTGAACCTGCCAGGTGCTGAGTGCCTCCTAGGAGGTGCTGAGAGCCCGTCCCCACCTCCACTCCCCCTAAAGTCAATGGGAGTGAAGAGTACTCCTTGCCTTGCACAATCTGGCCCTTAGCAAGGAACAACCTCAATGCTGCTTTTAGCTGCAGCTCTCTCATTGTTCATGGCTTGGAAGGAAGTTTACAGTGAAACCTTGTGTGTTCCCCTTTGTGAAGAGACCACCCCAAGGCATCTCCAAGCATTTTAAATTACCGACTTAAGGGACCATCTCTGCAGCATGACTAGCAACACCCAGCATCAGCCCCAGTGTGACAGCAGCCCTCTCTCCTAGAGGATAAGATTCAGTGCCTACAAAGCATGTCCTGGAGACACATACACACACAGGCCATGTCTACACACAAACTTGCACTGGTTTAAACTGGTGCAAACTGCTTTGTGGACACACTTATTTCAGATTAAGAGTGGTTTATTTCTGTTAATCTTAAACCTATCCCTAAATGATTTGGGGGAAAGTTACATGAGAAAGTTTTAGCAGTTACACAGGTATAGTTATACTGGTTTTACCCACAAAATAAGGACTCTTATTTTCCTATATGAGTGGCTTTTTTTCTTTTTCAGTTTAAGTTAAATCCATCGTCAAGAGACATCAGCTAAACCAAGAAAAGGACCTGTTATTAGAGCAGGCTGGGAAATGGTTTTCCCATCCTGTGAAAATGTTCAAGATGTCAAAATTTCCCCCCTCCCAAATCAGGATGAAAAATAAAAGTCTCCACAATGTTTGTGAATCAAAAATCTGAACCTTTATTTAGTTTGGGTCAATGGAAACATGTCGTTTTTGATTGTGGTCATTTTTTATGTATTTAAAACTTTCAAAACGAAAAGTCGATTTGAACTGGACTATGAAAGTCGACTAAATAAAATGAATCAAAACGATAACATTGAAACAAAATGTTTCAGTGGTTCCGACTGAATCAAAGCTTTAGGGGATTTTCCTTTTGTGGGAAATTTTGAAATTTCAGCCTTTTCTTCCAATTGGGAAAGATTTTTTTCCCCTCCCCCAAGTATCAGAATTTCCCATGGAACAGACATTCTGGTTCCTGACTAGCTGTAATAATCATCGCCTGAAACTGCTCGCCAATCCCTCCCATTGTTTGTTTTCCTCCCTACCCTGCACCACCTCCTGTATTGGTGATGGGGGCTAGCTAGTGTTCTCCTCCCTGTGTATTGCTTGTACGACCATTCCCTTCTGTTGGGGCACAGTCTGACTTTCATTCATTTTCAAACCTGGGTGCCTATATAAGCAGCCAGGCTTTCAGAAGTGCTGAGCACCCACAAATCCCACTGGAGTCACTATGAGCTGCAGGAAAGCAGCACCTTTGAAAATCAGCCCACTTCTATTGATGGGCCTCAGTAAGGATTTAGGAACCTAACTTTAGGCAAGCCATTTTGGCCAGTGAGTCTTTATGGGCACCTGGGCAGGGGTGGCTTAAGAGTGGCCCCATAGAGGAGATGACTCCTACCAACAGTAGGTGAACCCCCCCCACACACCTGGTACCTCCCCATTGGCTGGACTCTCTTGAAGATGGAGGATAACAGGGCAAAGGCAGAGCAAAAGGAGTCTCGTTTCAGCCTGAGCAGAGGCTGGTTAGTGCACCAGGAAAGGCTCCCAGCAGACTAACCGATCGGTGGAATTACCAGAATCCGAATCACCTGGAGCACTGATCCACGCTTGCTTCCCTTTCTGCAAGAAGCACTTCATCCTTCCAGCTCATAGTGACTTTTTTTGATTGAATTATAGAATCTGTGTCATGCATGAGACATCTGCAGCCTCCAGTCCCTTAAGTGGTTAGTCCTTGGCATATTCAATGCATCGTATTCTCTCATGCTCTTGCATTGACACTTGGTCTGCCCTTCGTTCACTCTCTTGTGATTGCAGCACAGTGCTCGCTCATCCCCGCCTCCTCTGCTGTTGTCGTGCAGCGGCCCTCAACTCAACCCTGGTTCACTCTCTTGTGCTCTCCTGGTGGTCACCCGATGCCACTGTGTCTCCTGCAGAGTCGGCCTTTTGATTGCTACAGCCCTAAACTGACGGGGGGAGAAACTGGCCAGTGAGATTCCTTCCCCCTCCATGCGCAGACACAGAGGGTATGTCTACATAGCAGGTGGGAGCCCCAGCCACACTGCTAGCTCGATGAAAACTAGCTCAGGAATGCCAACACATGCTGTCGCAGTTGCAGCGTAGACATTCCCCGAAGGGACTTCACACCAGACCCTTTGGTTGCAGAGTCATTGCAAGATCCAAGGAGCAATGAGTTGCAGCAGACTCTGTGCATTTGCTGCTCTCAGTGGTGACTAGGGGTATTGGTGTATTTCCAGCCTTCAACAGAGATTCAGTGTTGTGTCTCTGTGGTTCTCTTTATGGACCTCCTGGTTCTGCAGCAGAGCAGGAACCCACCATTTAATTCATTAGTGGTTGAACTAGTTACTCAACCCTTCTCTTTTGCTCGTTTTTCTTCTCCTCCCACATTGGTATTCTTGTCGTTTTAACTTTGGCAGGAAGATAAAATGGGACAGGGTGGAGGGGACTTACCTCACCATATGAAGAACATGGGAATTGCCAGATTGGATCAGACCCATGGTCCATTTAGCAGAGTACCCTGTCTCCAACAGCCAGCGCCAGATGTGTCTAGTGAGGTGCAAGAAACCTTACAACGATAGATCTCAAAGCGCTTTACAAATGAGATATATTATCCCCATAATATAGATGGGGAAACTGAGGCACGGTAAGGGGACATGACTGCTCGACATCACCCAGCAGGCCAGTGGCAGACCCAGGAATAGAACCTGGTTCGCTGTTCAGTGCCCTAGCCACTAGGTCACACTGCCTCTATTTCACACCTATCTCTTTTTAATAAATAATAAAGAAGTGCATGTTTATTTAGGAGAGAGCCTGGAGAGCAAAGGGGGATTTCAGCTGAGGTTTGCAAGGAGGTGGAGAGATTCCAGAGGAAGGCCATGCCACATGGCAAGATCTTCAGAGGAGAAGGGTCCCACAATGGCAAGATTGTCGGGTGGAGCAGAGAGGAGGACAGTGGTGGAAGCCAGGTGCCAAATTCAGGCAGGATGATGAAGTTGATGGAGCTAAACCTGCTTACACCAGCTTGCAACTTGGCCCAGGCTCTGTAGGACTGGATGAAGCAGCTCCATGGAGGTCATGTTTTCTGGGAGAAAGCAAATCTGATATATGAAGCAGACTAGGGAGCCTCGGAACTGGGGTTTCACCTTTAATATTCCAATCTGGGCAGCTCACTGGGAAGTTACAGATCAGCCCAGTGGAAAGAACCCTGGTCTCAGAGACCACCCCTTGTCCAGATGTTTGCCAGCTGGAAGTGCCCCAACACAGAACAAAAGCAGTGACATCTTACCCATCTCTGCCTGGGACTTGGCCTCAGGAAAGTGCTTATGTTGTTGCAGTAGCTACTTTTAGCCATGGCTGGAATGTTGCCTGCCAGTTTCTACCTGACAGCTCTGCTTTGACACTGCCTTCAGCTCCCTCTGAGTGAGCGGCGAAATGGGATGTCACTTCCCACACGGAGAGGTCTCTTACAGCATCAGTGCCCTTTTTAGCCATTTCCCTAGTCCCATTTGTTATGAACAAAAGTGACAGATCCAAACCCGTCCACGCTAACGAGAGTAGCCATTAGGCGGGAGCCGGGGAGCAAAATGGCTTTAAAAACCAACATGATTGCTATATTTTTTAATACATTTTAAATGTGAGGGAGAGTTTTGCCATAAATATGCAGATCCTTCTGAATCTGTGTTTTGCTGAGAGCGCTGCAGTGCAGTTTTGATTGCATGGACATCCTGGCTAGTCTTACAGCTGCGTTCCCGCTCCTGGAGAATGACTGACACGATAAAGATTTTGCCATCAGTGGGCAATCACTTTTAGGGTTTGGAATGGTGATGTAGCCGTCTTGGCCGCAGGATATTAGAGAGCTCCGTGGAGCTCGAAAATTCGTCTCTGTCGTCAAAAGAAGTTGGTCCAATAAACGATATCCCCTCACCCACCTTGTCTCTCTTTTAGGGTTTGGAGGCAGATTCATTTTCCATGATGCAAAAGAACTTTCTATTTGCTGAACAAAGCTGGTAAATGGTCCAGTCACATGTTCCACACACCCAGGGTCTGCCTGCAGATGACAGTGTTTAAACCTGCTGCTGCAATACAATATCAAGGTGTAAAGAGCAGTTCTGCATGAAGAGCAGTGACTGGATAAGAGGCATCCCGAGGTTCCCTGTTTGTGTATCAATGATGCCAGATCAAGCTTGCTTGGTTTCCAAGTAGCGAAATGCTTTGCCTCGCTTTTCCCTAATGGCCAGTGCTGCAGACTTCCCCCGGAAGTCAGGCTGGGTTCTTCTATCTCACAAACCCTCACCAGAAGTAAGGATTGTACAGACCAAATTTTGACTTGAATTACTTCTGTTCACTGCCATTGTCTCCTAAGTACACCCAGCCAGAAACAGAGATGGTGCTGTGTGACTTACATGACCAATCCCAACCAAGCAACGTACGTGGAATGTCCAATGGCGAGAGTCTGATAGCACAGCACAAAGGGAATGGGATTCATGAAAGATCCCACCAGAGCCTTGAAGAATAAGTGCATTCTTGAAAATCCCAGTCCATTGGGAGCAATAGGTGGAGCCAAAAAAGGCAACCTTTTCTACTGCAGGTTGTGCACCATAGGCAGCTAAGTAAGTGGCCTGCTTTTCAGAGGTATCCTGTTGGAGTTAAGCTTTGCAAACAGCCCACCAGCAAGAGGTGATCAATTATTACAGGTTATGCTGACAAGGCACCTGGACAATGGAAAGCTTTGTTGGTGTTGGCTGCCTGGTCTCAATGTGTGGTGGCCTTAAATAAACCATCCCCTGTCAAAAGCCTGTCCAGGTGACCTTATTCTGCACAATACTGGTTTGTATTCCAGTGGCAGCATAATTCCTCAGCTGGGCCTCTACCTCTGAGCTGGAGGAGGCAGCCCCAACCTGCACCTCTTACCTGGACGTCAGGCCATTGCCCAGAGGGCATATTAAGGTTAAGCAGGGCCCAGATCCACCCAAGTTACAAGCCCTCCAAGCAGGCTCTTATACCCTGCTTGCCCCATGCTTAGGCTCTCCCTTTCAGGCCCCCAAAACATGTCTTCCTCCCAGATGAAACATCCCAGCCCACCAGCCTCACCAATTCATCTGGATCCCCTCCAACCGTGAAGCCCAGTTCCTGCCCAGCTGGGTACCTCTCACCCAAGTAGGAGGTGCCGGTCCAGGTTTCTGAAATCCAGTGCTGGATCCTGCAAGGTGCTGAGCATGCCCTTAGTTCTCAGGGTTTTCAAGTGGGCATCAAGGGCCCTCCAACCCCAGCAGCAGTATAAGGCTTAGAGATTAGAATAGCTCTAGTGGGCTGCTGATTATTCTCCAATTTTCCTCTTCTCAGCCAACCGTGGGAGAAATTCCCATATTATTAGATATTGAATAAATAAATGAATAGTTAGAAATCGTTTAAGTAAACCCACCAGTCAGGAGCAAACACTTGTGTCCTGGGGACAAACTGCTCCCAAGGGTCAAATTAGCTGACTTCTGTCTAGTGTTGTTTGAAGCATCCTTGTTGCCTTTTTAACAGGCTCATGCTCCCTGCCCATGTCTGTCTCTTTCAGCCACAGGGGCTTCCAGCTCATCAGCTTTGAGAGAAAATTCACCAGAAGTTGAAGCTGATCCAGCGAGCAAACAAATTAGAGACTCTCCGATTTTCAAACTCCTCGTTGCTTTTGGGCAGGAGAGCCAGGGCATTATGTGTTTAACTTTTAATATATTTATGTCATGCACTGAACGCATTTCCGTATTTAGTTTTGCTTGTGGAAATATTTCCCCAGCTGTACGAGAGCCCTCTGTTCACGAGATGCCTGATAAGGCAGAAGCTCATTAGCGTGTGTCTGGGATCTGGAGATCTGACAGGGGCTGACTTTGTACGTTTCTTTTTGCTTTCTCTCCCCTGCCCACCCTTTATAAAGCATTGTAGCATCTCTCTGGGGTTTAGATTAAACTCTGGGGACTGGGATTTAAAAGGGGGAAGACGGGGTATGTGTTGTAGGTGACCCCTAGGAGAGGAAGGAAATTTGGATGGGGAATTAATGGCAAGACTGGGATTAGAACTCACCAATCTTCACAGCCTCACCTCCAGGAGACACCACATCCCCTCCCTGTGTGGGTGTGTCTAATTATCCACTTATGTGCAAAAAGGCCTCCATGCCTTAACACAGAGTGTTGGGGATGGCAGGAGGGTGCCTAATTGGTATGCTGATGAGATGCAGATGAGCTGACAGATCAGAGACCCTCTGTAATTACCGCCACTTCAACCCATCAAGCCCTTTTAGCATATAAATGGCTAAGCAGCTGCCTCAGGACCTGTGCTCCTCCCTACCTACTCCCCGCCCCAGCCTCTGGTGAGGGTTCTGGGCCCGATCCTGCAAAGGGATGAGTGCCCTTGTCTCCCATGGACTTCCTTGGAGTCTGATGGTACTCAGCACCTCATGGGAGGCTCTTAGCAAAGGATTAGGCCCTCAGTAGACAACTCCTGGAGGTTATTGCCCCAGCTAAGGAATGGGTTCTGGGAATGAGCTGGGCATGGGGGTTGTCACCCTGGCTGGGGAGTGGGCTGCGGGGAGGGAATGTTGCCTTAACTGGGGACTGAGCAGAGGTTGCCCCAAGGGGAGAGTAAGCAGGGGGGACCCTGGCTAGGAGGTGGACCAGGATGGCACCAGGGATGGTCACATTAGCTGGGGAGTGGGCTGGGGTCTCCCCAGCTGGGAAGTGGGCCAGAGAGACCCACAGGTTTGTCACGTGTGACTGTTAGTCATGCAGGTTTAATAGGTGACCCTCCACGTGTTACCTGCCAGCCCCTCTGAGCATGCTAGACATTCAGTGGCTGTGAGCTCACTGTCCTGCAAACAGGGGTCTTCCAGCATTTCTTAGAAACAGCAGGCCTGGCAGATTTGTGCAGCCACCTCCAAGTTTCTGTTCTGCAAGGGATTCTAATCCCCCCCCACCTCTTTGGGCTGATAAGGAGCCGTTTGCCAAGTGCCTAATTATGTCTCCTGCCGGAAACCTCCCCTACCTGTTAGCATCAACAAGGCTCTTCAAATGCAAACTCTCTTTCTCGGGCATGAGAAGTGTGTTTGTTGGGGTGGGTGATGAATGAACTCAGCAGGACGCTGCTTGCTAATCAGAGCTCAGAGGAAATCCACCTTCATTGCTCTGGAGGTGCCTAGCTGTTTCAAGGCATGTTCAAGGCCAGCTTTACCCTGGTCCCTAGTTGCAGGGGTAAAGATGGGGGCGGGGGGAGCTTGTTGCCTCATAAAATTACAGAACAGTCTCACCATGTCATCTCTCCCTGGCATCACCTGCTGCTCAGGCCTGCAGAGAGCCGCCAAAAAGGCATGTCATGAAAATCCTTCGTTTGAGTGGTGTTTTGTCACCTTGTGCTTTAAGGGGTTGGGAAGCTCAGGCTCGTTAGTGCCGATCCCTGCCAACCAGGGGAATTTAAGGGATTGAAGGAGTGGGACTGGAACACCAGGCTCATCTCATGTGAGCTGGTGGCCATTTTCTATGGAGATGATAAACCTGTGTTGGTGTCCCACATTACGATAACTCCTTTGTGGGGCAGCGAAGTCAAGAGACCTTGTCTGCCCAGGGAGGTTAAGGAGGGATGCAGTCAAGGCTGCTGTCTTGTTCTTCGCAGGTTCAGCTGCCCTGTCTGGATGCACATTATTTGTATCACAGTAATGCCTTGAGGCCCTAACAGAGGTCAGGGCCTGAGTATGGTAGGTACTGTACATACACCTGGTAACAGACAGTCCCTGCCCAAAAGAGCTTACAATCTAAATAGGCAAGACAGACAAAGGAAGGGCAATTATCCCCATTTTACAGAGGAGGAAACTAGATTAAGTGACTTGCCCCAGGCCACACAGGGAGTCTATAGCAGAGCCAGAAGTTGAATCCAGGTCTCCTGAGTCCTTGTCTAGTCAGGGTACATCTATACAGCCCATGGCAGCAAGCCTCCCAGGCAGGGCCCACAGACTCAGGCGTGTGGGACTCACTTTATGTAGCCATGTAGACGCTACAACTCAAGATGGAGCTCGGACTCTGAAGCCTAGGGTAGGGGGTGGGCCTCAGAGCCGAGCCCCAGCCTGAGAAGCAACGTCAAAGCTCTTTCCAAACCGTTATTTTTAGCACGGTAGAGTGAGACCCACACGCCTGAGTCTGTCGACCCAGGCTGGGAGGCTCGCTGCCACAGACTGTGTAAACATATCCTCAGGGTCTTAATCACAAGGCCGTTTTACCCAGTTGTGGATAGGGTATCTGATTGTTTTCTGAGGTGTATTGAAGAGATTTTGTTGGTGGTTCTTTATGTATATATAAATAACCACATATATATGTATGTATATATATATATATATATGATTAAAATTACCTTGGCATCTGCATTTGAGAGAGAAAAGATCTGAGAATCCTAGTAATCTTCCAGTACATTAAACTTCAGAAACATTGAGCATTGTGGGGAGTCAATTAGTGCCATTACTGTACCATCAAGGGAGTCAGTACCAAGCACAGCACGGAGTGGGAATAACCTTGGCATATCCATGTATTTAGCCTCAGTGCTATGCTACAAGAAGGGTCAAATCATCTGTCATGCTAGAGGAAGAGGAGGCAGTCAATTACAGTATGCCAGCAGGGAAGGCAAGAATCTGACAACAGCAAGAGTTGTTAAAATTAAAGATAATCTGTCACTAATCTCCAGTTATCAGATCTGACAAAATAATGCATTACTGAGAACTGATCGCTATCTTAGAGAAGCAAGAGGAGAGGGAATGTTGTCTAGTCGTTATAGCAGGTGACTGGGGCCTTGTGATAAAGTCCAGTGTAGCTAAAATCCATCGTGTTACACGAGTTTAAAGGCTTGATCCTGCATCTATAGACGTGAATGACAAAACTCCCATGGACTTCAGTGCAGCTGTGCAGTGTCTGCCCCAGACTGATTATTGCACTCAGCCAAGGCACAATGAAAGCCGTTTCAGTGCGTCTATATTAGGGGGTTGCACAGATGTAACTAGATTGATTTTGAGTTAAACCGAGGCTGATTTTCTAATAGAGGTCAATGAGGTCTGCTTGGGTCAGTACTAGAGCATCATGGAACAGATGACCTTTGCTACAAAGAGTTCCTTGCAGGCACCCAAACATTATGGGGTCATCACCTAGCTAGTAGGGCAGCAGTACAAGGAAGACAACTCGCCTCAGCAAGGTCAAGGGATTTACTCCACAGTCAGCTCTGCAACATGCCGAGGGCTGGGATCTTATAAGGCGCAGAGAGGCTTCCCAGTGGGAAAGGGACGCTGCCAAGGGTGGAATGGATGAGGTCGGCTGCCTGTTACATGACCTTGTTGTGGTATTCTCCTGGACATGCATGTCATAGCGTCAGGTAGGATTTACATGTCTCTTCCATGGCGTTGGACAGGAAATTGGTTTTAATGCAATCACACCGAGGTTTGGATTGGGTGGCTTAGTCTCCGTGTAGAATTGTTGGGGCTGATTGGCCTAAGTGCTGTAGTTTGGGGGGTTAATTAATCTCCACGGGGCAGTGCGGGTGGGGGCTCGGGGAGATTAGTCACTGTGCAGTGCTGCTGAGGCTGTGGGTTCGTTTCTAAGCACGTTGTTAAGGTGACACCACATGGCAGGGTTACAAGACGTTGGTGTCAGCACTGTACCGGTTGGGTCTGATATTTGGTAATGGAGGCCAGGAGGCTGCGAGGCTACTTCCTGTAGGGCTTATCCTCCAAGGATCTCGGAGTACTTTGCCATGACTTGAGCCTATTGGCCCCCTTTGAGGTCAGTCACGTATTGTGATCCCCTACAGATGGGCAGCTGGGAGGGAAAGGCACTCGCCCAAGGCTGCCTGGTGAATCAGGGTCAGAACCAGGAACAGAACATCTGAGGTCAAATGCTGGTGGGGAGAAAGCACTGTGGTTTCTATGAGGATGAATCACGGGTGGGAGTATAGCATTGATCCCACCTAGCTACCTTGGGCTAAAACCACAGGGCCTTGTCTCCACTGAGATTTCACAGCGGGATAGCTCAGGTGCATAGTTATCTTGTGTTAAAAACACACCAGTGAAGACAAAGCTTTAGTCCTGGCGCATCAAATAGCAGTCAGCACCCATCCCCCTCCTGTGCACCTCTCCGAATCAGGCGCCTGGCTGTGGTCACAGTATAGATGCCTGGATCAACCACTAGCAATTTGAACCTGGGTGGTTCTTAGCGTGGTGGCACGGGTGGTGTGTGCCAAGGCTGCCTACCAGCGGCATAATCTCTCTGCCATAATGTTGGTGAGGTGCACTGTAAAGGTAATGGAGAGTTAATAAATATCTTTCACAGGGCTGGCCTGATCCTTGTCAGACCTAGGAGCCTTATGGTAGGCGCGTATGGTAATTTGCACTGTAAATTTCATTATTCTGCTCTTTACCTCTACAGATTGGCCACTGGCATGTTTCTGAAGGACTTACCATGGACAACAGAATCTTCTCCTCCAACATATCGGATACTCTCTTCAACACCACTCTCATCATCACCACCATCCTGGTAAGTGAGGGGGTCACCGACAGTTCCCGTTAGCTCTTCTCCAGCCCGGCGTCTAGGGGTGTCATTCTCAATCAGCCAGGATATTATTCCCTTCTTCCACCCCTCCTCTGCCCCCTGCATTCAGCGCTGCATGCTGATTTCATAAAGAACAGACGATCAAATCTCTAATTACAGCACTGAGGACAATTTATGACAGTGTAATTAAACTCAAGTTGATGTTTCATATGGAAATGATATTTGATGAGTTCAGAAGCAGCTGGGGAGAGGGCTGTGATGGGGATAAGTTGCAATTTTAAATTCATCTCCGAGTGATGCTCTTGTTCCGGATACAGCAGTTAGATGGGGCGGGAGAATTGTCCCTTCTCTCCATAAAAATTACTAAAAATGAGTAAGATGAAGATAATTGGAATAGACTGGGACTGTGAGGGTGCAGCCACCACCATCCTCACCTTACCAAGTCCTTGTGCTGCCTGCCCCCCATCTTGCCCAGAGTTCACTACCCCCCTGAGTATTTACCAGTGCCCCTGCTGCTAACACATACACACCCGTGAAACACGCTGGAGCCGGTTCTGTGGGTCCAGATGAACTCTGTTTGAATCAAGATCCAAACTGCAGCAGACGTGTCCTTATACTGTCTTACACACACCAGCACAATTTAGAGCAGCCTTGGGGCTGCTCTGAATTATTTCCAGCTAGTTCAAGATTGCTGGAACTGTGGCCATGCCCTAGAATGCCCTCTACACATTTGTAGATCAGACACATCCAGAGAATTCCACCAACACAGGAAGGACCAGGAGCAAATGTCACAGAACTACCTACACTTTCTTTACACCACCTAAGGATTTTCCTAGGCAAGCAGAATCCACAACTGGTACTTGAAGCCAGCTTTTGGTCCCCTCTTGCACCCCAATCCCACGAGGAGGTCAAAGGGACAGAGCAGGACTGAAGATCTGGCCAATATCTTTTGCCAGAGCTCCTGCCTCCCATGGTACTTCCCAGTGAGCCCCCTTCATCAGCCCCGCATACTGATTCACGCTAAATGCAGCGCTGTTGTGATCCCATGGCTAAGATGGGAATGACAGCTGCCCAGTTTCGATGCAGGAAAACCCTTATTTAATGCTGAAGGAGAACCACCAGGCGCTGGAGGGGAATGACCGCTATGAAGGCTTCTGCGTAGACATGTTGAAGGAGCTGGCGGAGATCCTGCACTTCAACTACAAGATCCGCCTGGTTGGTGACGGGGTGTATGGTGTGCCCGAGGCGAACGGCACCTGGACTGGAATGGTCGGAGAGCTCATTGCTCGGGTGAGTGAGACAGCCTTTATAATAGTTAAATAACTCAACAGCAAAGGGCTTCAGTACTTATAAGGGATCATAAGATGATGAAGATGATTGTGGTTTTATTCAGTAAATGAGAATCTGACATGAAGATCTGCGTTAAAAGGGGTTTTTTTCATAATTGTAAATGCATTTTAACTCACTGCGACAGTGTTCCTAGTGGTTAGAGCAGGAACTAGGCCTGCTGGATCCTCCTTGCCTTTGCTGCGTTAAGGAATGTGATTTAGTGGTTGGAGTAGGGACCTGGGAGTCCTGAATCATTCCACGCCCCACCCCACCCCCCAGGGAAAATTGCAATGTTTAATTAAAAAGAAAAGCACATTTTGGAAAAAAAACCCCACAAGTTTAGGGTTTTCAGGCAGAAAGTTTTTGATGGAAACAACAATTTCTGCAAAAAAGCAGACACTTTCTGCAAAAGCTTTTGTTTAGCTGACAATCAAAGTTCTCATAGAAAAACAGTTTCAGCAAAAACTTTTCAATGAGCCCCATGCTTTGGACCCAGCCCAGGCTCGCGTTGGGGGGAAGGGATGTTATCTGGTGGTTGGAGCAGGAGGCTAGAAGTCAGGATTCAGGGTCTAGTTAGAACAGTGCAGTAATGAGGGCAAGGCGAGTGAGGCACTTGCCTCAGGTGCAGAAGGTGGTGGGCGCAGAAAGTCTCTCCTTTGGCAGCAATTCGGCGGCAAGTCCTTCCCTCCGAAAGGGACTGAGGGGCCCGCTGCCGAACTGCCGCTGGTCGTCGGCAAGGGAGAGGGGTGGCACGTCCGGCTCTTCGGCGGCGGGTCCCTCAGTCCCTCTCGGAGGGAAGGACCTGCCACCGAATTGCCGCCGAAGAACAACAGCAATTCGGCGGCAGGTCCTTCCATCCGAGAGGGACCCACAACTGAAGAGCCGGACGTGCCGCCCCTGTCCCTTGCCTCGGGCGCAAAAATCCCTAGTTATGGCTCTGAGTTAGAAAGGGGCCTGGGAGTCATGACTGCTGGGTTCTGTTCCTAGCTGTGGCCAGGAATGTTGTCCTGTGGGTGGAGCAGGAAACCTGAGGTCTCTGCTGGGTTCTGTTTCTGGATTTGCTAGTAACTCTCTGCATGTGTGAGCATGGGCAGTCTGTGTCACCTCTCCATCCTTCAGTTTCCCCCCACTAGCAAAATGGGATAATTATCCTTTCTTCGGGACCCTGAGGCTTAAATAAATATGGTTTGGAAAATGCTTTGAGGTCCTTGGTAAAACCAGGTACATAAGAGTAAATGATTAAGAGCGGTATTATCAAAACCTGTATTGGTTTGCTTGCTGGCTTGGTGTTATGGGGGTGCTTGTGAGAACTGGACTGCAGAACTCAGCTGGTGGAAATCACCATAGCTCCATTAAAATCAGTCTAAGGTAGTTATCTGGCCCCTGTCACTGTAGTAATTGAGTGCCTCACAATCCTTAAGGTTTGTCCACACGAACATTTAGCTTGCAGCAAGCTGGCTTCGTTAGCCCTCTTTAATCTACTCCTGTTTCAAAGTGGTGGAGGTCAAAGCACACTAACCAGCAGTTAGCACACGTCAGCAGGGTGCATGCATTGGGGACAGTTAGTGCGTGGCAGACTAGATTCACGCCTCAGTTTGCCGCAAACTAAATGGTCTTGTAGACAAGCCCTTAATGTATTTATCCTCTCAACACCCTTGTCTCCATGAAGTAGGGGAAGTACCATTATCCTGAGGCACAGAGTTTAAAAATGATTTGCCCAGAAAGTCTGTGACAGGATGCTAGCTTGAAAGAACTGCTCTAACTCCTAAACCATCCATCTTCCCCGTGGAGATATGGAAACTGACCCCAGCTGCGATTCTGGCCTCTTATTTTTTATTTTTTGTATTTTCTGTCCGATTGTTTGCAAATCCTCTGGGCTGTTGGCAGAGATTTTATCCATCTCTAGCTATATATAAAACAGCGCTGCGACATTTCTTTTGGAAGGTGCGGAAGAAGGCATACAGAGCAGTGTGTGATCTCGGTAAACAAAGGGAAGAAAGAAACACGCCCGTGACATTTTTGGCCTACTAACCTTGATGGCGCCTCTCTGTTAAATGCTAACTGCTGATTTTTGGGGACATAAGTGTTTGAACCACCTCCGCACAGAAACAAAGTATTTATAACTCATTTAACTCTAGTTCAGGAGGGTTTTTGTTCCTGTGCCAAGAGGACCGAGCTGGAGAAAACAGAATAAAGAGAAATGCATGCTAGGCCTTGTTCTTTCTAGGCCAGAGGCTATTGGAATCTTTCAGTTGCCTTCAGTGGGCTTTGGTTTAGACCCTGTCTCTCCCAACCCTACCAGTATCATGTCTAGTGTTTTTCTCCAGAGCAGCTTCAAATGCCTTTTCCCTTGATAGATCCAGCAGCCAGATAGCGCTCATACTTGAGGACGGTTTATTTTTCCCCTGACATTCAGCACAAATGTAATTTCCTTCTTAATTCCATCTCATTGTTTCTACTCAATCCACCCTCAGTGCCTCTAGCAATGGAAATGGGAGGGAGGATACTTTCTCTGGGTTTATTCAGCACATGGGCTCTCGTACTGAAGTGCACATGTGCCGCTTAGGTGTTTGTGGGAGACCCAGCACAACAGGACAGTGGTCCGTGACTGGGGCTCTGAAGCACCACTCGGATGGGATTGGTGCGACCCCAGCCCTGACAGCATGACCTCGCCTGCACCACATGTGTGAGATCATGCCTCCCGGAGAATGCCATTTTGAGGAGCCAGCGGCATGACTTCGCCTGCACCATGCAGGCCAGCTCCTGCAGGCATGGGGGGGATCCCTGTGCTTTTCAAAATGGCGTCCCCTGTGCGGGCTACTGGCAAAACCATGTCCAGTTTTGTCTCAGTAGCAAACAGGGGACAAACTATTTAAAAACAGGACTGTCCAGTTTAAAACCAGACGAATGGCCTGTCTAGGCACGACTGCTATAGAAATAATAATAATCATTCACGAGAGACTGAATAATAATTCACTTGGCAGAACTCCCAGTCTAGACACCACTTCACCTGCACTGTTGCACGTCTCTAGCCAGATACAAATTTTCTTGCCTTTTTAAGGCCGGGGAAGACCATTATGATTATCCAATGCAAGGGGGGGCAGTGGTCCTAGTGGCTAGCAACTGGACGGAGACTCTGGAATCCTGGATTCTATTCCTGGCTCTGTCACTGGCCTGCTGGGTGACCTGGGGTTAGTCCCCTCAGCGCCTCAGTTTCCCCATGTGTAAAATGAGGATAATGCTACTGACCTCCTGTGTAAAATGCTTTGAGATCTATAGATGAACAGTACTATGTAAGAGCTAAGTATTATTATTATTTATTATGTAGTCTGAACTCCTGTATACTAAAGGCCATTCACCCAATGTCTGCCAGGAGCTGCACTGTACAGATCACACTGCTCCAGTGTAAATCATGCCTACACTCGAGGTTTGCACTTGTGCAGCTAAGCAGTGGCTGCAACGCCAGTATAGACAAGGCCTAAGTCAAAGCCACCCAACTCTGCTGCTCACATCCCTTCCCATTCAAAAGGTCTGAAGTATTCCAGTCCCGTGCCTGGATCCCAGCTCAGAGCAATCTGGGAAGAGCTGCTCCGCCCAACTGAAATTAAGTTAGTGAATAAAACTGCAAAAGTACCTTAGCTTCAAGGGGACTGATTTGCAGCCCACCCTCTAATTTTACAGGCAGTTTTGCATCTGCAGGTTTTGTTGTTGTTGGGTTTTTTGCATCCACAAACGTGAGCACTGATCCTGCAGATGCTTCGCGCTCGGCACCTGAGTGGCCCCATAGATGTCAGTGGGACTACCCTCGTGTGTAGAGTTAAGCGCATGGCTAAGTGTTTGCAGGATCTGAGCCTTAGTGGTCATCACTGCAAATCGGGCTCTGTAATGCCAAAGAGGTAAGATTTTGGAATGTGACTTTTCTTGGTTGATCTGGCAGGACTAGATGAAGAGGAAGTTACCCCACCCATGAATGATTATCAGTAACAACACAGGGTAAAGTATCAGAGGGGTAGCCGTGTTAGTCTGGATCTGTAAAAAGCAACTGAGAGTCCTGTGGTACCTTCTAGACTAACTGACGTATTGGAGCATAAGCTTACGTGGGCGAACACGCATCCGACAAAGTGGGTATTCACCCACGAAAGCTTATGCTCCAATACATCTGTTAGTCTATAAGGTGCCACAGGACTCTGTCGCTCAACACTGGGTAAGATTGTCAGTCAGCCCCTTCTTGGCCCCTGTACGCTGGATGAGAGGGCTAAGGTGGCGTAAAGGAGCCTTAAATAATCCATATCTGGCCAGCAGAGGATTTTCACAGCATAGTCCCTGTGGGTGACAGAGGGAAGGCTGCCCTCTGAGGATCCCCTCAAAAGCCCTGGCAGAATTGAAGCACTGGGCAGGAACCCTGTGGAGATTCCAGGCAGAACTGTGGCCCCCAGGGCAGCTCTGGGAGGCTGCCAGACAGGTCCCCAGAGCTATCTAAATTATTCCAGGGGCCTCTCCAGCCTCCAGCTCTCAGAGCAGCCCAGAATCAGGGAACAAAGGTTTTTAAAGCCACTGTAACCCCTTCTAGGATTGCACCCCTTGACTGAGTTCTGTGCTGTTCAGTGAGGAATTTTCCATAGTAGTTCAGACCTCTTGTCCTTCAGCTATGTTACCATACCTACAACAGTGGCCAATACCTGATGCAGAGGAAGGCAAAGCACCTAATTGCTTATGCAGTGATGTACAATGGTTAGAGGGTGATTCCTTCCTGACCCCTGCAGGAGGTCTGTTAATGGCCAGAAGCATGAGATTTGGTTACCATGCTCTTAGCCTAGGAAGGTCAGAAAATTATCCATCCCTATTTTAATATCCTGCTACAGTATTTGACTTGATGACCCCAGCCCCTGGGGCACTGAATCTCCACAGAGCGGCTAGATGCTGGAAGAAAAAAGTATTTCATTGTATTGCTTCTAATTTAACTAGCCATTGATTAAATCTTTAGTGCTGGTAATTCTATTATGGCTAATTCTGCAGGGCCCTAAGATATGACTGAAAAGGATGCTATAGAAATACAAGTTTGTTATTGACCCAAATAGACAAGTACATATCTATCGACCTGCACGCAAAACTAATTAAGAGCTGAGGAACACGCAGACAGGATGACTCAGGCGATTAGTGAAAGGGCCGTCGTCTTTCATATGTAGGTCAGCAGTTTGGATCCAGCTCAGGCCAGTGGTCACATAAAATTGTTACCGTCTGATGGCTGTTTGACGGAGGCGAAATTAATTTGGGAGGACTCCACCCAGTTCCTAATAAAAGTATCCATATTTCCCAGAAACCACCCCGCTAATAGGTGCTGGCCTCCTTTCTCGTCCTTAGAGGTGCGCTCAGGACTGAAGTGCAGTAGCAAGACCGCATCAGACCTTCCTTTGCTATTCCTGTCCTGTGTCTGGATTGAAGACTTCAATCTCCAGTTGTCAGGCTGACACCTTGTATGAGCACTGACTATCACAAGGAAACAGGAAAGAATAACAGAGCTCGCACATTGCTTAGTGTTCAGTGCCCCAGCCTGCAGGGATGGGCTGAGAGAATGTCTCTCTTTTTTTTTTTTTTTCCTTTTACAATATCGTCTCTCACTTTGAGTCCCTGATGGTTCTCTCATCCCCGAGCCGGAATGCATTCACTAGCCTGATACAAGCCAATAACTGTATTTTCAAGGCAATGTGACAGCTTCCCCTTTATTCTGACACAACTGCATTGGCTGCCTTTTGGTAGCGAGTGGCTGGCTAGGCTCAGTGTCTGTGCGTCATCTTGTGATGAGACTTCAGGGATTAACTCCCGTGCTGTGACAGCGCTGGGGAGCAAGGTTTGCTGTGAGAGATTCAGAAGCAACAGCTATCAAAGGCTTCCAATCCACCTGTCTCTCATCCCTCATTTTCATAAAGAATGAGGCTAAACTAAGGGACAAGTTGCTCACCATGCAACTTAATCAGCAGGAACTTAAGCTGCGGCTCGCTACAAGTCACCCCTGCCGTCCTCATGGCTTATTTATTATATGTGTTGCGGTGGCACATAAAAGGCTCGAATCAGGGACACGGAGTAGACAGTCCCTGCCCCAAAGCATTTACTGTCTAGGTTAACAACAAGATGCAACGGGGGGAGGAAACAAACTGCTAGAGAGGGAGGACAAGGTAACAACCGTACGAGCATGTACCCCGGCAGACTAGCTGTGCACCCAACGTCACCTGCCAGCTGCTGTAGGCATCATTTCAATCATCTCTCGAAAGTGCCTCGTCGTGGGTACAAGAACAACTCTTAGGGTTAGCTGCGATGGGCCGGGATAGTATCTTCCTATGGGGGTGTGCAGCACCCAGGACAATGGAGGCCTGGTCCTCTGGGTGATACCATGCTATCCTGGGGGTCTCGATGGACCACAGCAACATAAGAAAAATGATAATGCATTCCAACAAAGTGGGACAATCAGACTAGTGAGGATCTTATAAAGCTTGTACTGACTTCCCTAGGGGTCCCACTGACCCTCTTAGAGAGGAGGGGGCAGCAGAGGGTGGTAGGTGAAAACACAAGGTTGTCAGCTCCAGCTCCACAGCTAGTACTCCAGCACAAGCCCGGCCCTGCAGCACCATGTGCACTAAGATGCCTTGAGTGTGAAAGGGACAAATGCTGTTGATTATGCTGTGATCAAAAACATTTGGCAATGGATGGCCTGGCAGGACTGCTGCCAGCCGACGGAGCTTTTCCCTGCAAGGTCACAGGGTTGAATCCAGCTCCGGTCAGCAGCAATCCAAGTTCTTACCACTTGATGATTGCCTGGAATATCAGTCCGTTTCCTCGTCAGAAGTGTGACTATCACCACAATGGGCACCTCAGCAGACAGGCCAAAAATTGAATGGGCCCTAAAAATGGAATTCCGCTCTAGATGAAGGCTCATGTTCATTGGTGTATTGGAGATACCTATTTTGTGGCTAAAGAGAGGATGTCAGTCTCCCAGGTCTAGCCTTTCGCCAGCATGAATTTTGCTTAAAAGTGGAGAGGGGAGAGGAAATCAAGCACAAAGCAAACTCTTTAAAAACCAGGTGAAGTGCCGCTGGCAGGTGGGAAAAACAACCTGCATCCTCCCCTCCACTGGGTAGCAGTTTGTTCTTTACTTCGCAGTACCATAGGGTGTTGGTGCCAGTGTTCAGTTAGAAAAGCAGGGCGGAGGGATGGGGGATGCAGGGAGTACATTCGCGTGATACTGCATTGGCGGATCTGACTCACGTTAAAGCCAAATAAGACAAATAGGTTGAGGGGGTGGAAAGAAGAGACAGAGAGGATAAGCAAAGGGAGGGTCACTGTCTAAGGAAGAGTCTGCTATGTGAGCCATGGACCCCGTGTGACTAATTTTGTCAGAATTCCAACAGAGGTGTCTTTAATTGCCCTGCGTTACATCCTGCAGAACTCTCCTCGCTCTCAGCACGTTGAGAGTCACACTGGGCTGCTTCTGGTCTTTACTTTGAATCCACAGTAGAGCCCAGAGGGCAGGTAGGCAGAAAGCATCAGTGCTGCTTTAAATAGGACCAGACCCTCTAGGATTGTTCACTTCCAGCCAACCTGGCTGCTCCCCGTGCCCGGTCCTGAACACCTCCTTGGAAGGATGGGGTAGATCCTTGCAATCAGACCCAAACCTGACAGGACCTGAGTGCAAGTATCAGGCTCCGATGGGGTGCAATCCGCACAGCACACACTCAGGCTTGGTTCGGATCAGCCAGTCTCCCATCACAAAGCATGCTGACCACACCAACCCAGCGGGACCCGACTGCGTCCCCTTACGTTTACGGCGGGCTCTGAAATGAGGCCCAAGCAGCCTTTTGGTGTAGGTCACCCTCAACTCTCATTCACTTCAATGGACGCTAAGAGCACTTGACACCTCGTAGGACCAGGTGAGACTGAAGGGCTTAGAGGATTGTTAAGGGAATATGGAGTGTTTCACTGTTAGGCCCCTGGTTGAATCCAGCCCGCCTTGGAAGCGAGCTCTGTCCCCGCCAGTGGCTGTTCGGTGCTCTGCATGAAATTGTTGTGTTGCTATTCCCAGTGGATAAGCATCCACATTCCACAGTTCTTCACCCTTGCTGCTGCCAAGGACTGAATGGGGCCACCAGGGCTGGCTCCAGCTTTTCTGCCGCCCCAAGTGGCAAAAAAAAAAAAAAAAGACGAGTGGCGGCACTTTGGCGGCAGCTAAATCGTGCCTCTTCTTCAGCGGCAGTTCAGCGGCGAGTCCTCCCTCTCTTCCTCTTCGGCGGCAATTCGGCGGCAGCTCAAAGAGGAAGAGAGGGAATGAGGGACCCGCCGCAGAATTGCTGCCGAAGACCCGGATGTGCTGCCCCGATACCGGATGGAGTGCCACCCCTTTGAATTGGCCGCCCCAAGCACCGGCTTCCTACGCTGGTGCCTGGAGCCAGCCCTGGGGGCCACAGACTCTGGATTTTGCTTCCATTCCTGGAGATGGTGACTCAGCATTGGAGTTGAGAGACGCTGCTGGAGGCGGGGCTGGGGGAGAAGCTTGTCATGCTACTGATCTCTGTGCTGTGGCTGAAGCAGATTTTCGCCCCTGGGGCTTTCAGCCTATTGCCGTTCACAAGCCGGCGATTCATACACGCCCTTAAAAACAGCAGTTCGGAGGGACTTTAAATAGTCCCTCGCTTCAAATGCATGTAACAATATCAAGTTCTAGGGCCCAATTCTGCTGCTCCCTTGGACTACAATGGGAACTGCAGCAGGTTATTGTCAAATGCAGTGGGCAGCTGGAGTGTAAACAATCAGTACATGGATCCATACAGACCAGCCACACCCCCGGTGCAATTCGGCAGATTTGATCTGGTCGGTCGGAGCATCACACGTTCCCTTGCAATGCTGAGCACGCTCTAACCACCAGCCAGGTGAGCAGGCTGTCAGCTGAACAAACTCTGCTATTAAAAGCTCCTCGTCCAGCCTTGTGAGCCTACAGAGAGCCCAGCTGCATTGCAGCTGCATTGCAGACCGTGAGGAATGTAAAGCTGTGTCTACACTAGAGAGCCTGGGCCGACATTGCCCCAGTGTAGACGCAGCGTAGGCTGATGGAAGGAATAAGAACACCACCTCCCCGAGTAACATTAGCTGTGTCCAAAGCAGCTCTCTTCCATTGGCACAGCTGTATCTACGCTGGGCTGGAAGGGCTGTTGGCATAGCTTTGTCACTAGGGTGTGTGGTTTTTTTTCACCCCCTGGCTGACATAGCAATGCCTGTATCAGTTTTAAGTATCGATCAAGCCTCAATATATTTGGTGGGATTGGGTGAAGGGGAATAAAGGCAGCGAGAAATAACCACCCCCCAAAAATGCTAGACTTGGAAAACAGTTTGGATGGCACGAAACAGGTGAAAGAGGCAGGGTGCCACCCCAGCTACTAGGAGTTTTGCCAGATTAGTTTTCAGATCCCCTCCCCTTGCAGCCAGGACCTGGTAGTTCAGAGGCATCAAAAAAACCCATAGGAAGGTGGGGAATATTAGCCAAAGATTTCAGACTCTTTAGAAAGGTCTGGGGTGGGGGGAGAGGGGGATACAGGTGGGATCCTTGGGCCATAAGAGCAGAGAAAGCACAGGAGCATGGCACAGCTGATTTCTGCCAGCTGTTGGTGCTGGCAGGATGCCTCACGTGGGAGCTGGAGGAAGAAGTGTCCACTTGGAGCAGCTGAGACAGGCGGGGGTGGGGAGACTGGGCCAGGCATTACCCACTAGCAGATCAGGACCCCACACACCTTTGCTCCATTGCTGTTGAGAGTTTCAGGTTCAGTTATAGAGGGGGGTAATGATTTGGCAACGCTGCTTTTGTCCAGACTGGTTCTCCCATCACTAACATGGGGTGTAAAAATATCGCACACTCGCAGCCACTCCCTCAAGTGCTGTGGTATCGTGCTCTAATCCCTCCCACCCTTAGGCAAACCAGAATGAAAATTTTCCCCTTTGATGGACTCGATGGGTGATGAACCATGGAGACTTCTGCATCTAGATCATCTAGGTCTTTGGCTGGAATCAAGCCTGTTTCCATAGTGACTGAAGGTAGTTGCCATGTGATGGCACTAATTGGCCCTTAGTTGACAGTCTTAAGAACTGAACGAGTCAGGAAGATTGAAGCACCCTTTTCCATCTCAGACATGGTCCAGGGGCGAAGCACATGTGTGGGCACTGCAGAAGGAAGCTTGTGCTGACATTGATCATCCTGTCCCTGTTCTGTGGATAAAATGCCTGGATTTTTCAGAAGCTTTTAAGGGATTTAGGAGCAGAGATCTTATTGGAAGTCCAGGACTCACACTCCGAAAGGTGCTTTGGAAAACCCAGTGCTTCCAGGCCTGTCAACCTGGCGTGTGTCACCGGGGGTGAAGTCACACAAAATCATCTGCTCAAAACCACCAAGTCTTCGGAGTTTTCACTGAGTTTGGTTCCACCAGCTTGGCAGGAAGCAGGTGAGAAATTGAAGGGAGCTAGGTTTGTGTCCAATGATTAGGGCACGGACTTAGGCTGCGGTTCATTTCCCTGCTTCACCAGGGACTTCCTGCATGGCTTTGGACCTTGCACCTCTCTGTGCCTGAGTTCCCCATCTATAAAATTAGGATAATTCTGCTCCCCTACCTCACAAGTGTGTTGTGAGGATCTAAAGTGTTTTGAGATCTAGTGATGAGAAATGCTTTATAAAACACAGACATTGCTATTATTAAGGGCTAGGGCAGGGATCATCGCTCAGGCCGTCCTAAGGGCCATGGGGAACTGGCATGAGTTCCTTTCTTACCAAACTGTCGACTAACATCACGCGCCATCTATCACCTTTAGTGTCAGGATGAGCCGTCTATGCAGTGAGGGCGGTACCGGAGGAGAGAGCCGGGTCCTCTGGATGGAAAATCCCAGGGTTTTACTTCTTCAGGCTGTTTAATAGTGTAACAGCTCAGAATCCAGGCTCAGTCTCACCAGTTAATAACGTTCCCAGCTGCAGCGCAAGTGCGTTTCCATGTGTGTGTTCAGAACGCCGACAGCATTAATGCTTAATGGCAGCTTTAGTTAAGGCAGGTCATACGTTTCATTTCAAACACCAGTCCACCAGGGGATCCTCTGATCCAGCGAGTCTTTTGTTCTCATTTCAGCCGTCTTCTGCTCTGGAAGCATCTGGCTGCGCTACAATAATGCACTTTGTCTTTTTTGAGTTTATTTAACATTTATAGCTGGGACACAGCGTAGATAATGGCAGCATGAGATGCACACATGGCACTTGGACGGAGAGGGGGGAGACTCGAGGCTCGAACTTGGGCAGAGCGCAAAAGCAGCAAGGAAGGAAGATGCGTGTCTGCCCAAGATGTGGCGACATGAAATCAAAATAACTTCTGCCTCTGTTCAAGTGAGGAGTGGGTGTAGAGCATTAACATTTGCGAAGCTCCTAGTGTTACTAAGATACGTTGACCTCAGTGAGTCATGGGGGGGAAAAACCCCATCTCTCTTGGCCATTTTGAGGCAAAAGGCACAAGCTCTAGTCAGATGATATTCAGGCACAGAGTACAAATGGGTATGGCTCACCAAAGTTTAATGCCTCTGTGTGATTTCCCAGTGTGTGTGTGAGAGAGCCTCAGATACGGCACAATAATAATAAAGAAATGAAGGCCCAGGTCCTCTGCGTCACAGGGTTTTCACTCTGTGCATCACAGAGAGGGATGGATTTGCACTAGATCTTGTGTAGGTTAGAGCAACCGGGGGCTGCTCTAAACTCTGCCAGTTGGAAAGGTTGTGAAAGGAGAGTATGGGAGCTGGGAATAGCTGGAGCGCAGTAAACTCTGCCAGCATCTCCTGCTGCCCTTTATGCCAGGGCTGAGAGTGACTCGGTGCTGGGTATGCCTGGTCTGCATCAGATGAAAGCTCCCTGAGGGTGGGGCCTTATCAGCTGGCTAAGTCTGGCTACTTTACTGCCCCTTTGTACCGGTGCTTTAACATCAGGGGAGCTATGCTAATTTACACCAGTTGAGGATCTGACCCTCGGTCAGCAAGTTTAGATGCTCAAAATAATTCCTGGCCAGGAGAAGAAAATGCTGAGAGTTTGTGTGCAAGGGGCCTATATTCAGAATAAAGGACACTTGCGATTCCTTTATATAGGTTTTTCTTTCTTCATCACTGAAGCTGGATATTTTAAAAAGAATCGTTTCTCCTATCTCCACAGTCTCAGGAGAACAGTCTCTTCAAATTTGTATAAGCCGTCTCAACGTACAGCACAGGAAATAGGATTTACTGTGACACCGAGACGCGGTAACCTTGGAACAAAGTCTTCCAGGATTGTAGAAGTTGCTTTGCTTCTTGCCAGGACAATCTGACATAGTCTCTCCTCCCTCGGGGATGTTGTATCAAACATGTAGCCTCTCCCCATGTCTGACCACGATTCTCTCTTAGGGGTACTACTTTCCTCACATAGTTAGTTGCTGAGCTCTCCTGTCTACAAGTCCACTGACGCCCACCTGTCTTTTGCTCAACAGCTACCACACAGAAATTGTTCCTGGCACATGGGCGGAATTGATCTTACCATTAGGTGGAGTCACAAACCTCCTCCTCCTTAAAGCACCAAGCCATTTATGCAGCAAGAAAGGTCATCGTGCTGGCTCAGTGGCTCCTCTGTATTCTCCCTTCTAAGCCTTCCCTCCCAACCTGTGTCACTGCATCTTGGAAAAGCGTGTTCCTGTTTCTGTGCTCAGTCATCTGCACTGGGTGTCTTTTGAGTTTCCACATGTGCCCCAGAATCCTTTGCACTGCCTGCAGCTGTGCTTTGGAAAGAGATGTTGCAGCAGCCAACACAGCTAATCGTAGATCACAACCACATCTAAAGCCAAAGGTACCCACGGCTGAGTTGAGACGGGGAAGATACCCCTTTGGCCTGGTGAGACACGGGGAAGGACCATGTACACGAAGCTCTGCAGCCAGAGAAAGGATTAAGAAAACTGACCTGTTGATTGATGTGAGACAAGAGCATTCTTAGTGCTATTCCGGTTAACACCTCAGATACAGTCTCTCTGGTGATCTCCTTTTGATCTGTCTTAGGCCTCCCCAAGTGGTAGAATTTCTTAGATATCATGGCATGCAGATCAATAGAGCCAATCTTTGAATACTCGTGGTATTTATATAACACCAGTTAATCGAGTATCTAGACACCATGCCAGGTTATGATGATAGATACCTTTTAAAAATACCTTAGGTGGACAGCTGGATAGGTAGAAATTCCCCCTGACCTGTGACTAATTCCAGTCTGAACTTCATAAAGATCATCTATAGCTGCCTCCAAACAGCCACAAAATCTGGCACTGGTTACGCCAATAAATCTTATGTGCCCAGAATGTGACATGAGGTGTAATTAGTCCTGCCATGTGTTCAGGGGACTGGGCTAGATGACCTCTTGAGGTCCCTTCCAGTTCTATGATTCTATGTCACCTTCTCGACCCACGCACCCTGCTAACTCATGGGTAGATTTTTGCTGTTCTGCTAGCCTTTCCCCCCCCCCCCTTTCTTCCTGCAGGTAATAAAATAGAACTCCAATAAACCAACATTTTGTTTTTGCTCTTGCCGCTCCTCCTGTATTTTATAGCCCTTTAACCGAGAGACTTTGAATGGAGGAAGGATTTTTTTTCCCCCACTTCTACCAGAAGATGATTAATCCAGTTATTCTTAAGAAAATCCTGCAAACAGCAGCAGGTTCAGGCAGCATGCAGAATGAAGCACACATGCAAATTTGCCATCTCACAGTGCATTTACAACTAGGGCACGGATGTGGAGAAATAAGTCGCATATTTTATCCGGCCTACAAGGCTTTATAGTGCATTGACTGCCGTGCAAACCTTGTGAAACTCAGGGATGCCAAACACAAGCTGTTTTTTCCCCACCTGCATGACTGGGACAGCTTCCTCTTGCAAATAACAGAAACATATATGTGAGAGAACAGTGCAGACCTTATTATTAAAAAAAAGCAATTGAAGCCATTAAAGAGAGCTATAATAATAAAAATCATATTTAAATTAAAATCACTTATCTGCATAAGAAGATTATTAAATATGGATGGATTTTTTTTAAATCTAATTTGCTTTACCCCATTGATGGCACTTTATAACCTTGTGAGAATGTGTGTTGTGTTGCCCTCTAGTGGTTGGCCCACATAAAGGATAGCAGCCTGCTTCTGCTGCCAGCTGATGGAGAGATTCCTTTAACCGAGGGTCTGTGCCGCAGTGCTGACCGTTCAATTCTGCTGATGATCTCTAATGGGTTATTTCATTTGCTTGTTTTAATTTTATTTAGCTTAATAGTGAAACTAAGGTGACTATTTTCACATTTGGTTTATTACTGATTTCATTTTCTAACTTTTCTAGCTAGCAGTTTCCTACACTGTTTCAGTGCAAAGGGAGAAAATGTTTTTGTTTTTTATAGTTTGTTGTTGTTGTTCATTTATTTCTGAAAACATTTCTGTTCTTATTAGACCAAATATATTTGCTGGCAGCAGTAGTAGGCTGTTGTCTCCTATGCATCTCACAAGCCAGAGAGCCAAACTGCGCTGCAATTCACTGGGGTTCTCAAGCCACAAAACAGCTGTGGAGCTGCTCCACAGGTGTGACTACAGTATTGAGGTTGCAGTAGCTACTGTTCACTAATGGATCTGCATTAGATTCTGCACAGGGCTTTGGCTGGTTGCCTGTGGGGTCAGGAAGGAAATATTCTCCCTCCTTGCATTCTGGAAATGGGACACTGGAGAGGCTGAACAGAAATTCTTTCTCTGGTGCTTGGCTGGTGGCTCACTGATTGCCATTTTAAGGGTGAGGAAGGAAATTTCCCCTAATCAGATTGAAAGGGACCTGGGCGGGGGGGAGGGGTCTTTTTTTCCCTTTGTTTTTTTGTGTTTTTTCTGCCTTCCTCTGCAACATAGGGCGCAGGTTGCTTGCTAGGATGATCTGCACATATTTCAGTTCCCTGCCATTCCAGGGGCTTCGGGCATTAATGTACCTTGGTCCCGCCTGTTCTCGGCCTGTGGCACACAGTCGTCTCTGAGGGCTGCGGTTGGGCTCAGTACAGGAGTAACTGGGTGGGACGTGTGGGGGGGGTAGCGTGTGAATGTGCAGGAGGTCAGACTAAATGATCTGCTGGTCCCCTTCTGGTTTTGAGCTCTGTGCTTCTCCCCCATGCTGCTCCGCTCCACCTCAAAGCCTCCTCACAGAATTACAGCCCATGCTACGATAGGAGGTGTGTGCCCCCTTTTATGGCCTCCCCAAATCCTGCCCCACATAACAGAACAGTCCCTGGTTTCCCTGCATCTGGGGATCGCCACACACCTGTGCTGGGGTAAAGGTGGGTGGGGAAGCTGGCTTTGCCTCATTAAGGTATATAAAACCTCTTCTGAAAAATAAATACATTTGGCGGAGGGTAGGTTCATAGCGTCCCTCACTTCATTTTAAGCTTTGAGAGTTCAGGGCTGGTTTCCTGGTGCAGTAGTGACAGCTGTGGAGGCTGAAATTCACTCCTCACAGAGCAGAGCCAGCGTGGGAGCAGTAAGGAAAACTCCCCCATGCTGACCCAGCCAGTGTTTTGGTGGCTTTGGTGACATGGCCACCAGTGTCTCTTCAACCTGCCACTTTACTATTGTATTGAACTTGGCAAACTCTCTTCTCTTGGCCTGATGGGTGCTGGATAAAGGAAAGCGCTGTTTCGTCCAAGAACAATAGTGCTCTTTAAAGGGCCCTACCCTGCTCTCCCTGAAGTCACTTGATTTCAGTGGGTGTAGAATCAAGCCCATCATCCTTCCTTTGGGATTTGCACAGGTTGAAAAATGATAAAGATCTTTTTTTGAAAAAACAAACAAACCCTGAAATAATCTTCATTCCACAAGGAGCAAGTTTGGGGGGTTTTCATGGAAATCTTTGGTTTCAAAAATGTTGTTTTGAAAATGTTCAATTTTTTTTTATATTTCCTTTTCCCTTCCTTCTTTCTCTGCCTTCCCTTTCATCCTCCCCTCCTCTTTTTTCCCTTTTTTTTTTCTAGTTTGCCCATGAAAAAGTGGGGCAGGGGAGAGAGAAAAACAAAAGGATTTGGTTCAAAAACAATTTCAGAAAAACAAAGGTTGGCGAGTTTCCCCCCCCCCCCCACCCCCGCCTGTTTTTTTATTCAGAATATTTTTGTCCCCAAAATATTTGACCAGTGCTATTTGGGGCTCCTTTCTTGCTGATATTCTCTTTTTGTTTCTGCCCAAGAGGAGAATTGGTTGCAAAGACTAAATGAAATGTTTCATGGGGATGTATCGGTTTCAACAGAGACGGATCGATCGACTCACTCACTCTCTATTGCCTGGTGATTAGCTCACTGACTTGGGATGGGGGAGCGCGAGGTTCAAATCCCCGCTCTGTTTGATTCACAGAGATCTGCGTTGAAAAACTCTGCTCTGATTCAGGCCAAGCTGGGTCTTGAAGCTATCTTCCCCACATCACTGGCCAGCACCCTAACCACTAGACCATAGTCTCACACCTTTGCATATTAAAAAGCTCAAGTTTTGCTCTGTAAATGGACATTTTGACCCAATTCTGTTTTTTGCAAAAATGTTCAAAAGCTTTTGGGTTTGTTCCACTCCGGAAACCTCAAAAATTGCTGCGGATGGAAAGGGTCAGCTGGAGCCAAGAGTATAAAAAGGATTTACTAGAGCTGTTTTGTGACTTCTATCCAAACTGCCAGCTGTCTCTCAGATGCTCACAATCCACATCAGTGTCATTGTCATCAAGTCCTTCATCTCAGTGTCATTTTCCTCCTTTATATTATCTGTCATCCTGCTCCTTGTCCCCATGCAAAGCTTGCATTCAAATACCTCTTCTGATTGTTGGGAGAGTTCGGAGCTGGTGCCAAACTCTTGCGATTTTATCGGCAGTCTTATGAGTTTGTTTTAAAAGCTCCATCTCGTGGAGTCGAGTGATTACATGAGACACTCGGTTTTCATTTGTTTTAAAAAGTACATTTCTAGCCCACAGGGTTGCAGTGGAGAAACGCTTGAAAAATGTGACTTGAGCCACCGCCTAAAAGTTCAAAAACCTAGAAGGTCGATGCAAAGAAACTATTATTTTTAATCTCGTGATTTTTAAGCCAATCTCATGCTTTGGTTTGTTTTTCGTGCCTGATTCATGATTTTTAACTCTTGGGGTTGGCAACGCTGCAGACTTTGTGGCTTGGGAGGCATCTCTAATGATCTTGTTTAAACTGTGAGCTCCCTCCTGTGGCACTCTGTAAGTAACAAGAATCCTGTTTGGAAAGGGGAGGACATGTCTTGTGGGGTCGGGCTTGTCTCCTCTTCAAACCATTACAACACTCAGTGGTTCTACAGCTGTTTTCATCCAAGTATCCCAAAGTGGCCTGGGTATGTGGTTAGAATGACGGACAACAGACCAGTTAAGTGTCTGCCCTCATGGTCGACCACACTGAAGATGAAGCAAGATCTCAGAGCTCTGAATATGAATGACCATCAAAGGGAAAAATATGCCCACAGGCGGCGGGGGGGTGGGGGGGGAGGGGAAGGAATTGCAAGAACAGCCAAGGACATCCATGGTCTGTAGAGCCAGGGAGTAGAGTAGTATTTTGTAGATGGATAAATTGAGGTAAGAGAGTCTCGGAACTCCCGCGCTCCTGCTTACTATGGTCAGGAAGAGGGAGAAAGCCTGGGAGGTGAATGTCTCAGAGCCCTGATCTTGGAAAAGGGAGAACTGGTCTTTGTTCTGAGCTTGGCCTAAGGCTTGGTGAGGCTGGTAGAGCACTGACTGCTCCTGGACAGCAACACACTCTGCAGTGACGTGGGATGAAATTTACCCCGTGCAGATTCCCTGCACAAGGCCTAGGCTCTGTCTAAGTGGGGCCTAGGCCTTACCCAAAGTCCTCTGCTCAAGGTGAAATTACACCCAGGAGGGAAACCTCCTGTCTCATTGAAGTCAATGGCAGAACTCTCATTGACTTCAACGCGGCCGGGATTTCCCTCATAGTGAATAGGTGGGTCTCTCTGGCCGTGGGTTTTGCTGACTTTGTGGGGATGAGTCCTTTGGGGCTGGGGATCCTTCTGCCAGGAGTGTGGTTTCTCTGCCCCCCTGGGGTCCAGCCTTTGGGGCAGGCTGTTGATCTTCTCTGCATTCCTTCCTCTTTAGAAAGCCGATTTGGCAGTGGCTGGCCTGACAATCACAGCTGAACGGGAGAAGGTGATTGATTTCTCTAAACCTTTCATGACTTTGGGAATTAGCATTCTCTACCGAGTTCATATGGTAAGAGACTTATTTTATAACCGTGTATGTCATTACAGTTATTTGCATGCAAACACACATAGTTATAGGGGAATAGTGAATGACTCAGACGAATATTTTGATTTCTTATTTAAACGCAAATGTGCTGGACTCTCCTCCCCTCCCCCCCACACCCTGTTTCAGCTGCATGGGTTCGATGGAGAGACACTACCATTCAGACTCCCAGTGCCAAAACCCCCATGGAGCTCTCACTGGTTCCAGGGGGAGCTCAGCGCACAGAGGACTGCACAATCTGCCCCACCCGACTCAAAGAGTATGTCTACACTGCAATAACCCCACCCCCTCTGGCACCGAGTCTTGGTGCCTGGGTCAGCCGACTCGGGCTCGAGGGGCTCGGGCTGCGGAGCTAAAAATATCAGAGTAGAGGTTTGGAGCCCAGGCTCCAAGTCCCATCCCCCTCACGGGGTTTCGGAGCCCGGGTTCCAATCTGAGCTTGAATGTCTACCTGAAATATTTAGCCCCGCAGCCCGAGTCAGCTGCCCCAGCCCAGCTGCAGCCATGCTGCGGCGCTTTTATTGCAATGCAGGCGTACCCGAAGAGGCTGATCCAAAGTCCATGAAGTCAGTGGAAAGGCTTCCGTTTGGTTCTGTGGGCTCTGGAGCAGGTTTCAAATGCAGCAGGTGCACGACCATGACAAACGCTGCAGCTTATTGCTATCCAGCCATGCTACTTTCCGGCATCATTTCCTGGTGTTTCTGAAGACAAGCAGGATGGGGCCTGGTTAGTATTTGGATGGGAGACCTCTAGAGTTTGCTTATCGAAAGTATAAAGTGGTACACCTCTACCTCGATATAACGCTGTCCTCGGGAGCCAAAAAATCTTACCGCGTTATAGGTGAAACGCGTTATATCGAACTTGCTTTGATCCATCGGAGTGCGCAGCCCGGCCCTCCCGGAGCACTGCTTTACCGCGTTATGTCCGAATTCATGTTATATCGGGTCGCGTTATATCGGGGTAGAGGTGTATTATAAACTAGGGGCTTGATCCTATCACCCTTACTCACTTGGGGAGTAAGATTGTATTTTTCTTCTCAGGTAGTCCCATTGATTTCAGGGAAACTCCTCATAGCATAAGGTATAGCTCAGTATGAGTCAGTGTGATTGAATCTGGCCCTCCGTAGAGGAACACCTAGGGTGTCAGAGGAGGCATCAGTGATTCAGATGGCTCTATGTCTGTACTGATCTATTTCTCAAGGAACAGTGCTGCCGGGTGGGATTGTGTTTTGGACAAGATGCAAAATAATATTACTTGGTATCCTGCTTTTTCATCCTTAGATCTCAAAGCCCTTTATAAACGTGGGCAGATATTATTACCATATGATAGCTGGGAACTAAGGCACAGCCAAGTGAAGTGATGTGTAGGACAGGCAGCAAGTCAGCAGCGGTACTAGGAACAGAACCCCAAGGAACAGACCTCCAAGTTTTGCCAGTTAACGCCTATGTGAGCCACCTGAAGTCAGTAGAGCTTCCCAGGGATAACTGAGGAGACTGTGGCATTGATGTTGTTTATAACAAGATGCTTTAATATACCTAGTCAGTGTTTTGATATGTGCTTTGTATGGCTCTGTAGGCGATAAGAAATACGGTCTTGATTACCCATCAGCTGAACAACAACAACAAGATAAAACAATTAAAGCCTCTTCTATCCCTCCCCCCGCCCTGTCTCAATACACAAGGCTGTTAAAGATGCAGCATCTGACACGAACGTAAACAAACTTGCACACACAAATCTGTGTGCCGGGTTGTCTCCTGCCAAGAACAAACAAGTAATTAAAATCTAGTTAAAATTCCATTTCCTCTGGTACGTGCAGAATGAAGGATCAATGAGTTAACTGATCAAACAGGATCAGACCCTTTCATGCTTTCCAAGATCAAATGCATGTAAATATTCCTGCCTTGCAATGCATGCTTTCTGCAACTCCAGCTCCTTCCATGTCCCAGATGTGTTTCTGAGCATTTCAACCTGCTTGTGTTCTGGTGGGGTTTTTCTTTTCTCTCTTTCTCACACATGTTTAAAGGGAGGGGAATTGAGTATTGAGCATGCTTCTGACTTACTCTGTGACCTTGGGCAACTTCCCTTGCCCCAAACACAAGCCTTATTTACCTGTCATGCAGGGAAGTGGCGAGGATATTAGTACAGGGCTTTGGGGAGGTAACACCCTCTAAGTTAACTGCTGCTGCCCCTGAATCTAGACGAACATTTGAAACTGCTGCAGGTCTAAGAAGTGTTTTGCAAATAATGTTATGCCATGGATCTGTTACTCAGGGCTAAATCCTCAGCTACCTCATCAAGCATCAGTGCATAGAATAGCCAGCATCAGTACATAGGAATTGCCACGCTTAATCAGACCAGCTGTCTGTCTCCAACAGCAAGGTGCAAGGCACCCTGCACAAACACCACTCCATGGTGAACCACTGAGGTTGCAGTATTTCCTGTGCCACAGCTGCCTGGAGGCAGTGGTGAGCAATCACTGGTGGATCTGTTTGGCAGCAGATCCCATGCGCATACCTCTTCCCCCCCACTTGCTATCCTTTCAAACCCTGCTGTGCAGGGAGCACCCCCAACCCCCAGAGATGGATTCCGTAGCTGCAGATGCCACAAACCTTCTCCACCACAGCACCACCGCTCAAGCAGCAGCAGAAACACCCCAGGTGCCCTGCATTAGGTCCCTCTCCCACCCCCTCAGAGTGGGTAGGGTTTCCTACTTTGCAGGAAGGTAATACATAAGAGCAGTGTGGCAATTAACGAATTAAACCAGTAAATATTTATTTAGCAGGGGAAGGCATGATAGCTAATCGTTGTAGTTTTCCTTCAAGGATTCAGTTTGCAGAGCAGACGAAGGCAACTCCAGATCCCCATCTGCTCTTCTCCCTTCCCATTCCTCGCACATGGAGAACTGCAGCTGACGTATGTTAATCCACGGCTCCGATCAAATGATTCCTAACAAATAACTACAAATAAATGCCAAGGAGTTGTCTCCACGTCTCAGTTCCCCCCACCAACAGCTTAATGACATTGTATTTTATTTTCTGTTTAACTTCAGTTCCAAATCCTTTCTCCCCCCGCCCCCATCCAACCATCGTGCTGTGTGTCTTTGCTATCACACATAACCAAATATGGCAGCTTTAAATGAGGCTGTCATTTTTCTCAGTTTCACTTGTTGTGATATAATCAAGTATGGATTTCTGACACGGGGACTCTAATGGACTTTCTGACTCACGGGCTGCTGAGAGAGAGTCTCCCCCGCCCCCTGATCTTTGTCCAGCCAAGGGGATGCTGTGGAGAGAAGCAGAGAATGAACATGAGCTAGTCAAGTGTTTGGACCAGGAAGGGGGCTGTTTTCTATAGGGATCTGGGGGCAGTAGAGCAGGAGAGTATTATTTGTCTTACAGTAGTGCGTGCTGAGAGCATGGTCCCATTGTGCTGGGTGCTGCATAGACACATGGTGAGTCCTGGCCTCCAAAGACTTGCAATCTTAAGTAGACAGGACAGACAAAGGGTGCCCCAGGTCTTACAGCAGGTCAGTGGAAGACTCCCACAACAGCTCATGCTTTTAGCTCTACAGATTCCCAATTCAGTCCTCAATGTAACAACTGTCCCATGTGCAAACATTTTGGCTTTGACCTGGCACAGAGACCAAGCAGCTGGGCTGGCTTAATAAAGAAAAAAAGTGCTCCCCTCCCAACAAGGTGCAAGAAATAGAATTTATGATTCTTCACTACGTCGGTGAAAGACAGGACTGAAAAATATCCCAAAGAAAAACACACAGCAAAGGTGTTACTATAAATAACTATAAACAGCATCAAGAATGAACCAGAGCTCCCTTATAGCTAAGCCTCCCTTTTCCAGAGGTGTTGGCTGCTTATTTCAATCCAGGTTTTTGTGCCTTGGGCTAACTTTTGAGTCCTGTTTGTGAACTTGCTGCACCTGTGCTTCCTGCAGGGATTGCCCCATCTGGCTCTTCCAATGAGCAATAGCAGCATCCAGCAGCCATCAGTAGCTTTTGCACAGGAGTAGATGTGTAACCCGCTGGTCAGCATGTTAGACGTCTCCCCACTGTTCCTGTTACATCCCGGAGTGCCTGGTTCTCGAGTCTCTAACAGCTTCAGCTAATATATTCAGTTCTAGAGGTCCTCAGTTCATTTCCAAGTGTCGGCTGTCCTCCCTCCTTGTTTTCTAGAAAAGATAAAGACAGACAGAATATTACAATGGGTAATGAAAGGAAGAGAGAGGAACCAAAGATTAATGTAGTCTGTCTCAAGGTTCATTCCTATCCCCATTCACTTGCACGTTGGATCTGGGGGTTTTGATTTGGTCCATCTTGACTTGAATTTGGGCCTTGGTTTGTTTTATAAGGCTCTTGAGATGTTATGATAGACCTTGTTGGAAATGGGATTTTGGAACACCACCCAGAACTAGGGCAAATTAAGCAAAGGGGGCTTTTTCGCTGAAAAATTGGAGTTATTTTTTAGCAAAATCCTAATTGGTTTTGAATTCCCAAAATTCAGAAATCTACAAAAATCCATTTTTGCTTCAAATTAGGCATAGTTCATTGTGAAACTCGCCTCTGCAGGACAATTTCCCTTAACAGTCACTGACATGTCTCGGCCTGGAAAAAATATATTGTGGTTATATTTCTTGGGAATTTTTTTTTGGGGGGGGGGGGGGAGGGAATTAATTGCTTTGGGTTTAAAGACAGCTAAAAAATTGGGAGTCTGATTTGTGAAGGAAGCGGGTTTCATAGGGGGTTAGGGGTTATTTATTGTTGTTATTACTTTATATAGTGCCACACCTGGGCAAAGTAAGCCAGTGGACTAAGGGGAAAGTGAAGTGGCTGTCTGTTGAAGATGAGTCCCGTGTAAAGCAAAAAATCTCACAATTCAACAGCTGCTTCACTGGAAGTTCTTTCTCTCCGGGACACACTGGGGGATGACTGCTCAAGTGAGCCGGATTGAGCAAATGCCAGTATATGCTTGTGGGAGGCATCAGAGTGAGGTACCAATAAGGAAGGTACAGAGAACTAAGCTGAGATGTAATAGAAGGATCCATATACCAAGTCTCAATGTCCATCTCTCAGAGCTTGGAAATGATGCAGAGAGGGTGGAGAAAAGGCCATATCTAGTCTGACTTTAATATAAGAAGATCTAAGTCTCAGCTGGCTTCAAGATTACAAGTGCTTTAGGAAATCGTACACTAGGATGTTTGGTGAGCATCTGAGTGACTTAGCTGTCTATGCGGAAGTTGTAGATTCCCACAAGCGACAGGTTCAAATCCTAACTGGGTCAACTCAGCTCTTCATCCTTCCATAATGGATCACTGAGTTGCATGCTTTTTCCTGTGTGTGTCTTTCTGCTGAGACCTTAAAAGCAAGTAGCTTGATTTGCACAAATCCTGAGCACCCGCAATGCCCACGCAGGTGTCAGGGGCCCAAAATCTCTGAATAACACGTCACAAGATGCTTTCTTCTTTGCATGGATATTAAGGAACCTATGGAGCTTATTCTGAAAGAGCAAGTCTTGATGCCAGTGTGCTTTGCCTCATTTTTTACTCCTCCCCATGGGTATGCAGCGTGCAGTGGTGCTGATGGATTGTCGCTCTCTCTATTTCAGAAGTGCTGTATCTGAGTGGTTTGGAGAGGAGTGAGAAAAATTCTCAGCAAAATGGGACATGCTTAACATTTGAGATTCACTCCAATAAGAAAACTTCATGAAATTTCACAAATTTTTCTGCTCAAAAATTAAAGTATTTTAAGAGAAAACAGCCTATTTTTTCCAGCAGAGGAGTGTCTGTTTTCAAACAAAGGGGGCTTTGCAGAGAAAACTTGAAATTCAGACACATTTCCTGAGATAAAGTAACCATTTGACTTAATTTTGCAGAAAAGGAACATTTCAAGGGCTGGAGAAACAACATGGCAAATATTTCTTTTTCATGTGAAACTTTATGCAAACATTTTCTCCACTTCTCACTCTAATGGGATCTGATGCTCTTTTACTCACCTACAAATGCTCCCATTTACCACTACCTTGCTGCTATGTAAAGATTATTTGCACAAGTAATGATTGCAGGATCAGGGAATTGCACTTTTGAGATCCTTCAGGTTCACTATAGAAATGTAAGATAAAAATATTGGGTCAACTACCTCACTGGTGTATCTCCAATGAAGTCAATGGAGTTATGCCAGCCGTAATTTTAGCCCATAGGGATATAAACCTTCATGCTTCAAGGTATATGTCAACCTCTAACTAATGAGGGTCAGGAAGGAACCATCCCTAAGGGTAGGTTTTCCCATTACTGCAGGGTTTATTGCACCTTCCTCTGAAGCAGCAGGTTCTGGCCACTGTCTGAGACAGGATGCTGGCCTTAGTGGAGCCCTGGTCTGATCTGGTCTGGTGATTCCCATATTCCTATATTCCTATTATAATCAAAGTGAAGGGGTAAGAAGAGGGCCCTACTGGGAAATACATGTTGACTGGTGAGCTGCTGCAGAGCTTAATGCCTTGTTCCTTTTGCCCTCTGCTCCACCTGCGTCTCCTCCAGATCATTTACTGATCCCTTCTCTTGTTTGCCTGCATTAATCCTGCGTTGCCCCTGTGATATTTCACTGCCGGTTCTATGTGTTTCATTGTGTTATTTTGCAGAATGGACTTTTTGATTTAAAAAACAAAAACCCACTGGACTCTTTTTGTCTCCATCTTAGGGGCGCAAACCTGGCTACTTCTCTTTCCTGGACCCCTTTTCTCCTGGTGTCTGGCTCTTCATGTTACTTGCCTACCTGGCTGTCAGCTGTGTCCTCTTCCTGGTTGCTCGGTACTGTTACTTTTATTCAGTTCCTTTCCCATCCTCGTGGTGCCACCTAGTGTCAGAATTTGAGAACTCCATGGGGGAGGGCGGGGAGGGGTTAGGTGGGGGGGGTCTCTGGGAGCAATAGTAATGGGGGTTGGGTGTCAGATCATCCACTACCCACATCTGTCTGTCTTTGCTGTTCAGACACATGCGCAAACACATTTCACTGATGCAAATGGCAGTCCTGTGACCCCCATTGAGAAGTACTGGCATCATCGCAATAAGACAGGGGCAGTAGCAGATCAGTCAGATTAGCATGTATTTGGCTGCATTGGCATCAGCCAGTGCCGGAGGCAGCTTTAAAGTCTGGAAGGGGGAGGTTTGAGGTTAGGTCTCATGCAGCACAAATGGGCAGAGCCTTGCTCTGTTTGCATGCTAAATTCATCACAGAGAAGCCCAGCTGAGCGCTTTCAATGGGAACCGTGACAGCCAGCAGATCCGGACAGATGGCAGGATGTAGAGATCGTCCTCGGAAAACAAATTCACAAGCGTTCCCAGGATCTCTGCTGGTTTCTCCTACCTTGTCAGGGCCCTGACTGTACAGAGATTGGAAACAGCATTAGCATCTTTCTGGAGACTCACAGTTTAAGCACTGGTCTTGCTGGACCAGTGTCAACTCAGGTTACCTGTGGCCAGGTGTAATCATATTACTGAAGGCTCCTCGGCAGTACTTCTCCAGTTGTGGAGGGGGGGACCGTGCTACAATGCTGTTTTCCCCTGACCCAGTAATAACATGGTTCTTTTGGGAGCCTAGATGTTCTCTATGTCCTGGCAGTGCGCTAAAGATTTGCCCAAGGGCACTGTTTCAGGGCATGGCGAATACCCAGCCCTCGTTACAAAATGGAACTGTGTAGTCACTGGGTCCCCTGGCCTGGCTGGAGTTGTAATGTTGACAAGGCTTTAATGGTTTTCAAAATCGTGTTACAGCTTCAATAACACAGCTCTGTAAACCATTTAACAATGCAGTCAGGCACTACGTGCACTGACATTTGGAGCCAGGGTACCCTTCTGTACATGTTTTAAACATGATTCTCTAGAATGGTGCTTACATGGTTTCTGATCTCAGTGGAGGAAGATTCGTAGAAAATACTCTCCCAATGTGCTCAGGAGTTTGTAGCTCACTGCAGGGCCATTTGGCCCTTGTGATTGGCAGAAAAGCTTCTCTCGGGACAGCATTTCGCTGTCAAACATCCAAAGAGAGGAAACGCTACCTCTCTGGAGTCGCAACAAGGCACAATGAGATCCAAAAGCAATAATACATACTGTAGTTTGGCTAATGTCAGTGTGAGCCGATGGGAGTCCCCACCCAGTTCCCAACACAAGCTGCAATCATAGCATCAAAAAATCAACCGCTTGGAGTCTGGTTTTATTAATAACAACACCACATTCACCCCCAACTCCAGCCTTCTCCCTCGGTTTGGCTGCTCCTATGGTTCCTACCCGTCTGCCCCAGCTCCTAGATCCCTCTCTCAGAGGGCTGCTCCCAAATCCACATGGAGTGTAGGGAAGCATGCCACCCTTAACGATCATTAATCTGCAAATCCGTCGAGAGTCCCAAACCCCTGCTTAATGGCTGGGTCAACCAGAGAATCCAGCCACCCAGGGCCGGCTCCAGGCATCAGCTGAGCAAGCTGGTGCTTGGGGCAGCAGATTGTTGGAGGCGGCATTCGGCCCAATCCTAGGGTGGCACGGCCGCTTTTGTTGTTGTTGTTGTTCTTGTTCCGTTCCGGCCGCCCTGTAGGGGGCGGCGATGCGGAGAACCAGAGCGCCCTGCAGGGCAGTCCTCTTCCTTCCCTCCCCGCCGACCGGAGCGGAGCCCTCGCGGCAGGCAGCGGCGCAGCGGGAGGGGCCGCGTGGCAGCGCCCCTGTTGTAGCCCTGGCCACCCCCTTCTCTCTCTCTCCCACCCGCTCCCTCCTCCTCCCCCCCCCCCCCCAGCCGGTCCCCCTGCACCCGCGCTCCGGCCGTGACTCAGGTTTTTGTTTTTGTTTTTTTGCTTTGTCGTTCTGGCCGCCCCGTTTTTTTTTTTTTTTTTTTTTTTTGCTTGGGGCAGCCAAAAAGCCAGAGCCGGCACCTTATTACACTGACAAAGTTTGCACCAGTTCCCTCTTGCAGCAAATCTGTCTGTCTATCCCTTGGGTCACTGTGCATGCCTCAGTTAGTAGAAGGAGGAACGCTCACTCAGAAAAGAGTTTCACTGCAGGAACAAGGCAGTCTCCAGCCTGACAACTCGTGTGTGCCCATGCCCCATTTCTAAGGATGCTGGCTGTGAGAGCAAGCCAGCCACAAGAGGATTTCTCCTCCTACCAGGAAAAAGGGGATGAAAAAGAGACGTGGGCCTGGGAGATGGAAAGCGAGGTAGAAGTTGAGGTGGGGGATGAGAGCCACTTTGCTGATTCACACGCTAGGTGCTCAAATAACTCCTCACCTGTGATGCCCGGGAGTTCTGTCCATCCCTAGCACCGTTATTCTACGTGGGAAGCCAAGTAAGTGCTACTCTGGAGATCTGAGCTACCGTCATTTCAATGACACTCCACAGCCAGGTTGATCTAGCAATCGTTATCCTTTCTACAGTGTGTTCCGTGTAGATTTCAGCTCCACCCCCGTGAGCCAATCAGAGCACACGGCACTTTCTAAACACCAGGCTCCAACTTTGTGTTTGAACTCTGCAATGAGCCCCTTGATGCCTGTTGCCAGCAAGAGTTTCCTGCTTAGAAATTCTGCCTCCTGGACAGTTAGAGCCTCGTCACTTTTCTTTTCCCCCTCCTGTATACGGTATTTCCTGTATCATGAACATATTTGGCCCGGTTGTTTCTTGTCACTGTAGACTGACGCCATACGAGTGGTACAGCCCCCACCCCTGCTCGCAAGGGAGGTGCAATCTCCTAGTGAACCAGTACTCTCTCGGCAACAGCCTGTGGTTTCCAGTCGGGGGTTTCATGCAGCAAGGATCTACTATTGCCCCTCGAGCTCTGTCCACACGGTGCGTCAGTGGAGTCTGGTAAGGAAACATGCCCATCAGAACTGTAAACAGCCTACAGTCACGGTTCAGGGTGCTGTAGTGTCGCTGCTGTAAACTGTTTTGGAGCTTTAGGGTAAAACACTGTGGGATTGTTTTTACAAGGGTTTTGACATGTTGGCCGACAGCACACAAGTCTCGGATAGTAGGTTATTACTCCACACTCCTCCCAAAAGAGCTCCAGATTGGGACAATCCTGCAGTTAACAGGAATTCTGCTACCAGAATGCTCCCAATTAAACTTATGGCCAACCCAAGCAGAGGGCCGCTAACTTGTTGGGCTCCAAATCCACTCTGTTTGGTTTGTAGGCTTCAGATGAAGAAGGTTTGGGTGGTTAGGGCCTTTGCATGTGTTTGGCCTATCGCTGGGCCTTTACTGGAAGCAGCAGGTCCACAGCACCGCTGGCCTATCACTCCAGGAGGGGTAAGAGGATTGAGATCAGATTGAATCCTAGGGGGAATCTCAGTTCACCTTTTCTTCATCCTCCCTTGTCCAGGTGGGCATTCACCTTGATCATCATCTCCTCTTACACGGCCAACCTGGCAGCCTTTCTGACCGTGCAGCGGATGGATGTGCCCATAGAATCGGTGGATGACCTGGCTGACCAGACAGCTATTGAGTATGGCACCATTCACGGAGGCTCCAGTATGACCTTTTTCCAGGTGAACCCCATTCTCTTGCTATCAGGGAGTGGGGGAGCCCTCTGTTAGAATCAGATGTTCCCCAGGTAATACACCTTGTCCTGTCTTCTGTGTGTCCCGTTCTAGTCTTCGGTTTGCGGGGGAAATTCTAGGAGAGCCCAGACCAAGTGGCACCCATAGCAGTTTGGGCCCATTTTATAGTCACTGATACCATAATGAGATTATTTATATGGTCCCATTTGTGTGCTCGGTGCCTTATAGACATGTACAAAGTCAAGGTTCCTTGCCCATTAGACTGACATAGCAAGAAATATGAGTAGACTGGGATTAGGATGGGAAGAGGGGAATCTGAGTTTGTAAGGGTTATTTACAAAGAAATTTCTGTTTTTTCTTGGTTGTATTTTCAGTGGGCCAAATTCTCAACTCCTTAATTCAGATTGTATCCTCAACCTAACCTCCTGCTGAGTGACAGACTGAATCTAAGGGGAGTTGTCCTCAGGGTTGGGCACAAAGTCTCAGATCCTATTTTTGAGGAGCTGGGCCAAGTTGCTCAGAGACAAGAGGTGAGACCAGATTGTGCCAGAGCTGAGATAAGGGAGGGAAGGCTAAGAGGTGAAATTTGAAGGAGGCATTTCCTAGCACAGCAATGGAAACACTCCTTGGAAGCTAGATGCCTAGATTCATGGGATATCTTTGCAGGACAGCCAGACAAATGCCTAGCTTCTCGTACTCAGAAGATCAGTTTGTGCACAGGACACCAGAGAGTGGGTAGTAAAGTTGTCCGTAGCCATATGCTGTACCCTCCTGATAATACCATCCCTGACAGCTAAGTATTTTGAGCCAATTTTTCCTAAGTGCGTATGTATTGTTAGGCGGCCCTAACTTCTGCACATGCAAGACTCAGTTTGTATCAGCACCTAGGTGTTGGCCAACCCTGATTTGCACAAGCAGACCTGTGTGCGCTGGTGCAAATCAGGGTTGGTGCATGTGTTAGAGTCTGCTCACATGCAAGTCAAAGATTCATAGATTCTAGGACTGAAAGGGACCTCAAGAGGTCATCGGGTCCAGTCCCCTGCCAAGTTAGGCACATGCAAAGGTTTTCACCCCATTTAGCCCATCATAGACTTCCGTATATCTCTGCATTTCCCTGTTCTGTCCAGAGTGGGAATGAATGAGTTAATCTTTTGCACAGCGCTTTGAACATACAAAAAAATGTACAAGGATTATTTATTTATTAAATGCTGAATTACCAAGGGGCAAGCGCTTTTCTCACTCTATTTTCATTTTGAATTGAAGCAGGAAGCCCTCGAAATCTCACGAGTGAGTCTGATCTTTCCAGCCCAATGTTGTAGACCCAAGAGGTTTGGCAAAGGGACGCTTAAGCAGAATGCTGTGTCTAACACTAATTGAACAACGCATGAGTGAATAAAAGACTGTGCCTAATGCATTTACTTAGTCCTGCGCTCTTCAGGGACACTGCAAGTTACAAATCATGGGCTTGAGTCTCCATTGCATCCTGCATAGTCATTTACGCCAGTGTAAACGGAGTAAAAAGTAAATCAGCATGTGGCATTTTTTACCCCCATTTTGCAATCCCTTTGCATTGGCGTAAGTGATTGCACAAGATGCAGGGTGACAGAGCCCCCCTTATATTAAATAATGATAATTAATCATAAAAACTTAGAAATACTAAATCTGAGTAAATTTGAACTGTAATTTAATTTCAGTATCTATGCTGCTGGTTTAATGTTTGCCCTTCACTCAGCTCAGGAAGTAGAGATTAGCTTAGTCCGTTTCCCTTTTGTTTCAAACACAAAATCCTAGATTTCAACAGCCGTAAATTTTGAGGGAAATCAAATTAGATGTTATTACTGGTCCCAATATGGGGCCTGATCCAAAGCCCATTGAAGTCAATGGGCTGCACCAAAACCCCAGATCCAAACATCCAGAAAGTTTGGGTCCAAACTTTGTGGCCTAGAGTTTTTGGGCCTTTAAACTTTTTCTTTCTCATTGCTGCAACATTTGGGTTGCAATTGCTGCATGGGAGTGTTGGTTGATTTAAAAGCAAACCAGCCAAACAAAAATATTTGCCACTGCACTTAGTTTTTCAAATGTCATTGTGAAAACATATTTTTCATGTTTTATAATTTTAAAAAATATTTTTAAGCTAGGAGCTTCAAAGGAGCCTAAGGGAATTGGGCATCTGGCCCCCTTAAGCTTCTTGCAAAAATCTAAGCCTTCTATTTCAATAAACTTTTTAATTTGGGACCTAACCTATCAGATGGGGTCCCCTGCAACAGCTCTTCTTCCTTCCTCTTTCTTGCAGAATTCCCGTTACCAGACGTACCAGCGGATGTGGAATTACATGTACTCCAAGCAGCCAAGCGTGTTCGTGAAGAGCACGGAGGAAGGGATCGCGAGGGTGCTGAATTCCAACTACGCTTTCCTGCTGGAGTCCACCATGAACGAGTATTACCGTCAGCGCAATTGCAACCTCACGCAGGTCGGGGGCCTTCTGGACACCAAGGGCTACGGGATTGGCATGCCAGTCGGTAGGCGGTGAAGAAAAATTATAGCTATTCTCAGCTCTCTGCAGAGGATCGGAGCATTTGAAAGGCTGAAACGGCTCTAGGAGCAATGTCAGTTTTCACAGATGTGCCATGTGTCACTTTTATTTCAAAGAGACACAATCCAGAGGAAAAATCAAATGTAGTTTAATTGTTCATCTGCGTCCCTTTAGATTATATAAAATGAAAGACTTTAAAAATATGCCATTATTTTGGCTGCATTTGTGCTCGTTGTTTGCTGTTTTGCCCTTCATTCAGCACAAAAAGTGAAACTAGATTTGTTAGGTTCACTTCCTGCTTCTAGCTCCAGTGCACAGCTGTAAAATAACTGCTGAGAACCCCAGGGATTTTATCACAAGTCTGGTGTTTTCCTTAGAGCCTCAGCTTCTGGATTCAGGTTATTAGCAGAGAATCTCAGCTTTCTTTTTTTTGGAAAATGAAAATGTCTTTAGCCCTCGTGGTTGAAGAGAAAAGCCTGAAATGTGAACCTTAAAGGTTCCAACTGCAGCTGACAAATAAAAAGGCCCCCAAATTTGTTATCTATAAATATCTCTTGATTCTTAGGCCAGTCTCAGGATTTGTGGGGAGGGGGCACCTGCTTCGTGACTTTTGAATACTTGGGGTTAGCAACATTGAAATAGTATCATTTATAGCTTCCTTTCTGGTTCTCATACACATTGCTGTTGTCTTTGGATTGTTACTATTGTAGAGGATGGTTTAAATCCTAGAATAACTGTATTTTAACATTTCCATTAGGTTTTGTTTAAAAAAAAAAACACCTTTCATTTACTAAATCTAAATTACAGGCTTAAAGTAGCTGGCTGCGTCCTGTGAAACTGTAGAATTGCAGTGGATAATGCACATGCTGCTACTTTTTACATTGGTGGAATTTCATTGAATTACTCTGAATTTACCCTGTTGTACAGCATAATCTGTCTGAGGGTCTGTCTTCTGGATCTCTGATAGTGAAGAGTACAGAGAGAGCTTGTGGCTGGGGGCTTGAACCTGGCTTCTAGTGAGAGTTTGGGTTTGCCTGGTGGTTAGATTAATTGCTGCTATAGCCAGAAAGCGGTTTCCATTCTTGTCCTCTTCTCCATATGGGACTGATGGCCAGAACTGAGCTACAGTTACAGGCACAAGGAGAGGGAATTGAACTGGATGATTCAGGGGAATGGGAATCAGACGTGCCGTTGCCCATTTGAATCCTGCCCAGCATGGCAGCGACCAAAAGTTTTTCCCTTATGCTGGCTGTGTGGCGGCCTGTGGGAAACACCTTTGATCCCCACCTGGTCCACAGGGAACAAATCATCGCCCACAGCTGGGACTGATTTGTTGTCCATCTCAACGGCGAGGACTGAATGAGCCATCAGGACTGAACTCCCCTCTGTCTTCTTGGTAGGAGGGTTCTCTTCAGTTCAGGCACATTGACAGGGCAGTGTGTGTGGTGTGGAGAGGGGAGCTGCCTAAACTATATCTTAACTCCCCTCCCCCTGGGTGCTGCAGGCTCCATATTCCGAGATGAATTCGACCTGGCCATTCTCCAGCTGCAAGAGAACAACCGCCTGGAAATCTTGAAGCGAAAGTGGTGGGAAGGGGGCAAGTGCCCCAAAGAGGAAGACCACAGAGCCAAAGGTAAACCCTGATTCTCAGAGACGCAGGTGCTTCCTGCCCGGAACAGAGTCTATTAATAAGGATGTACAGCAGTCCCATTATTATAGATGCTAGCAGAATGAGCTCACGCACCCTCCGCGAGCGATACCAGCCGGAGGTTTGGTTTGGTTTTGCAATTATTCTGACCTGAGATTTCTTCCTTAACAATGCAAGGAGAAAATCAAACAGCTCTGCTGAACCTCATGCTGTGTGTTTTTGCCTGGGGCAAAGATAGTAGCAACAACCAAATGACAAATCTTGGAGGCATATGGAGGGTAAATTAGCTTCTAATGAATGTGCTCAGCATTACATGGGAAAATAGATGGCTGAAAGGATTGCATCCAAATCCTGGACTCCGTTAAGAGAAAATGGAATTTCATCACGGAACCTTTGGTTAATGGGTTAATCTAAAGCTCCTTTAGAACAGGAAAGGGGGAATGGGGACTTTATTAATAAGGCTTTAAAACGGAAGAGCACGTCCTTCTGGGTAAAGCGATGCAAATTGCCATAAAAGCCATGGCCTTAGGCTGATGTCCCAGCGTTAGGAACAGTTGCCAACTTAAAGCAATCACTACATTTTTGGCAGTTGCTTTAACTTAAGCAAGCTTTTTTTTTTTCCTGCAAGGCTAAAAGGTTCCTTGGCTGAGAGAACAGCCTTTTGACCCTTACAAGCCCGGAGACAAAGAGCCAAGCAGGCTTCTGATTGCCATTTCGTTTACCTGGCACATCTGACGCGAGGGTTTTTTTCAGTTTATAAGACAGACTGTATGGATCACACAGGGGCTTTGTCTAGCATGGAAACTTCCTCCGTATCCCGCTTTGCTACCAGAAAACCCTGCTGTGCACTTCAGATCATAGGGAAGGATGCTGATTGCTGGGAGTTACAGATGTGAGCTGAGCCCCAACATCTGGAACTGGATTCCAGATTCCTTGGGTCTGGGTTTTTAGGTCAGCCCCTTATCTTTCCAGGGGAAGGATGATCCAGTGAGCACTAGCCTGGGACATGGGAAACCTGGGTTTAAGTCCCCGCTCCACCACAGACTTCCGCTGTGATTTTGGACAAGTCACTTTGTCTGTCTGTCTGTCTCTCAGTTCCCCTTCTCTGCAACAAGGATAACAGCACTTCCTACCTCACAGGGGGATACGGGGTGCAATACATTAAAGAGTATGAGATGCTCTGCTCCTACAGTAATGGGCATCAGAGAAGTGCTACAGATAGAGTCTCTTGAGACCATTTGGAAAATGTGCACCCTGCCTTGGATTCCACCCCCCCCCCCAAAGCACCGGGATGTTTAGTGGTAAGGTTTCCATTCATGCCTGTTAAACCCCCAAAGTTTCAGGGGAAGGAAGCGTGGGGAGCAGAGGGGATGTCTAGATACGCTCCTCCACAGGCCTCAGCACAAGTAGCTCAAATTCTCTACAGGTCTCTCTTAAAATCACACAATAATCCCTATTTCTAGCCATTCAACACCAGTTCCAGGCCCCTCTCACTGGGAGTATTAGATTACAGGAGAGTCTCTGAGTGCCTTGTTGGACAGAAACAGCTGCCCAGTGACTTGTGAGAGCGCTAATTGCTTTATCTTGACATCCCAAATGCATAACCGAGCTTCAAAGGGATGAAAATCAACTGATAAATTATTAAAGGCATTACTTTCCATGGAGGGGAGGAGAGAGGAGGGGCACTCAGCAAGCTCTGCAGAGAGCAAACTCCACACAGGTCCTGAAGGGCAAAATCAGAAAAAGGGGCCAGTTCTGGTGTAGTTGGAGCAGGGGGACTAGGAGCCAGGATCCTGGGTTCTGTTCCTGGCTCTGCCACTGACTCACTGCATGGCATCAGGCACGTCACTACCCTATTCTGTGCCTCGGTTTCCCCATTTGTGGAACTGGGATGGTAATAATCAGCTCGCAAGAGCTGCATGGAGTTAATGCAAAGTGCTTGGGAGGAGTATTGTTTTAAATGAAAACCCAGCTATATTCTAATCCAATCTTTGGAGGAAGGTTGAGCCAGGCCTGTGGGTGAGGGTGGGGATGTCTCTGAGCTGGGCATGGGGGAGAGGGGAGTCTGAGCTGATATTGGGCAGTGCTTATAGGAGGCCGAGGCAGGGTCTGGGTTGTGAGTGTGGGGGGATGGGAGGTGAGGTTTGAGCTGGGCCTGGGCTGTGACTATGGGATACATTTTATGCCCTGTAATTGCTGTCTTAGCGGAAGCACCTCTGCCTGCAAAGGTCTGATTTACTGGGTGACGAGAGCCCCTGAAGGTTGCCAAAAGAATGATGGAGAACGGGGGAGAAATGTCACCCTGTGAGTTTTAAAACAAAGCAGGTCAGCGATTTACAAGGATTGGGGGGAGGTTTTTATGTCGAAAAGCCACGCAGAGATTCGGTCAGTAAATCACTGATTCTCTTGCTTTGATTTAATGTTACAGAGGGGAGAAGATTTTACAGGTGTCCTGGTTGACTAATAGCCACATACAGTCCCCTCAGTGCAAGGTGCCGCATGCTTCATTGTAATCAATTCAATCAACAGTCCAGTCCACCCGCGGCCCTAGAACAAGTAGTGCTGAAAGAAGTCATTTCTGGGACTCTGCGTGCTGAGCTACGGGCCCAGCTTGCTCTCGGCCTCCTTCCACAGCTGCTACAACAGGGATGGGAGAAGAGAAGACAGGGAGTGATGCTTCCGTCCGATTCATCGGGGGAACGGGTCAGAGTGTGTTCAAGGCTGACAAGCTGGGTGGCTTCCTGGTGTCAATTGATATAGCCCCATTGGACTTCAGTGGAGCTAGGTCGATCTATATCACTTGGGGACCTGGCCCATTGACGCCACTGGAGTTAGACCAGTTTACACCAACTGAGGATCTGGCCCTATTGACTTCAATAGGTCTCGGCCAGTTTACATCAGCTGAGAATCCAGCCCATTGACTTCAGCTGGGGAGCCTGGCCCACTGACGTCAATGAAGCTAGCCTGATTTACTCCAATTGGAGATCTGTTCCATTGACTTCAGTGATGCTCAGCCGGTTCACACCAACTGGAGATCTGGCCCTTGGAACCAAATTTGCCCCTGCTGTAAGTGGAAAGTCAGTATTCGAGATCCCAATCTTGCTTACATCAGTGAAAATGCAGAGCAATTCATTGCCAACGGGGTTACTCCACTTTTGCCCCATTGTAACTGAGATGCAGAGAACATGGCCCCTTGATACTAATGACTTAGAAAGAGTATCTCTTTCTTGGCACGATTTTGTTGGCAGTGTGGGTTCCCCTCAGTCCTTGGATTGAGAGTTGTTTCAAAGACAGATGAGGAAATGCCCTTTTGCTGTGTCAGTGCTATGAGATACAGTCTTAGTGACTAGGCCATTGGAGAGGGACTGCGGGGACCTGGGTTCTGATTCCACCAGTGACCTAATGTGTGACCTTGACTAAGTCACTTCTCCTTGTGCCTCTGTTTCTCCTTTTGCCTGTCCTGTCTATTTAGATTCTAAGCTGTTTGGGGCAGGGACTGTCTCTTACTGTCACCTAACACACTGCGGCCCTGATCTCAGTTGCGTCCTCTAGATGTAAATAGTAATCATTTCCCATCAGCATTATTGCATGTGAATGAAGGAATTGCTCTTGGTTTCCATCTCTTCCTTCTCTTTGCTTTGTCAATGATGCTTTCTCATGTCGATTTACTGACTTCATAGCGACAACCGCGGAGTAAATAATTTGCACGACATAATTTATCTGATTGATCTTTCCTCCTTTTCCTGCTTTGTTTGTCTGCAAACCGCTTTACACTTCTCTCAGAGGTATTTGTTGTTTGAAATTATTTGCTAAATCATACTTCCTAGGAAGAATTCTTCGATCGCAAGCAGATCATTGCATGTAATTTGGTATTTACAATTCAAGCTGTGCTAGTTAATTTTGATTGGACAGCAAAGGGCCCGTTGTACTGTTTTTGCTCCCTGAGTGGATGAGCTCAAAGATGATTAGAAGAGTCAAGGTTTCTGTGTGGTTCCGAGCACGTTTGTTGTCTCTTCCTCTCCAGTTTATTTTTTTTTCCTTTGCTTTATTTCAGGTCTGGGAATGGAGAATATTGGTGGAATCTTCGTGGTTCTCATATGTGGTTTAATCGTAGCAATTTTTATGGCAATGCTGGAATTTTTGTGGAGCGTACGACACTCTGAACAGACAGAGGTAGGCTCAGGATTGTCACTGATGTTACAGGAAGTATGTACATTAATGTTTGTGAGGTCCTCAGGTACTGCAGTGAGGAGCACCATAGAGAAAAAAAGTGGGATGGGTCTGGAATAGGTGAGGGTCGTGGGTCTAGGTATGAATGTTGCAGGCAGTGAGACCTAAAACACATGAGAATTCCAGGTACAGAGCAATGTAAAATTTCCAGTGCACTCAGCCAGGTCTAGAACTTACAAACATTTCATGTGCAGTTAGTAAGATGTCGATTATATGCAAATTCTAGTTGCGGTTGTTGGGGGCCTAGAGCTTATGGAAATTCCATATGCAGTTGGTGTGGTTTAGAACACATGAATTTCTGTCTAGAACAGATAAGGATCCCTGACATGAACTTGAGGATCTAGAACATGTGAGGACCTTTGATGTGGATATTGGGGTCCAGAATCAGTGGGGATTCCAATGAGTGGAATCTAAAACAAGTGGCAGTGCTAAATGCCAATTATGAGAACAGGTGAAGATCCCAAGCACTAGTTTTGGCATCTAGAACAGTTGAGCACCAGGATCCAGAATTGGTACAGATGTTGGGATCTGAGCAGTATCTTGGAAATTGACCTCTTGCCTGTGTGTGCCTTCCAGGTGTCTGTCTGCCAGGAGATGGTGACAGAGCTGCGCAGTATCATCCTCTGCAAAGACAGTTTCCACCCTCGGCGAAGGCGAGCGGGGATGATACGGACTCGGCCCATTATTGCCGAGGAACGTCGACCCCGCAGTACAACCACTCTCAGCAACGGGAAACTATGCGGCGGCGGTGAGCCAGACCCGCTGGCGCAAAGACTTGCACAAGAAGCTGCTCTGGTTGCCCGAGGCTGCACGCACATTCGGGTGTGCCCGGAGTGTCGGAGGTTCCAGGGCCTCCGGGCGCGGCCAGCTCCGGGTTCACCTGCACAAAGCGAAGAGAGCTTGGAATGGGAGAAAGCCACCAACAGCAGCGAACCTGAGTAGAGTAGGGCAGGGGTGGGCAAAGAAACTCATGTTCCATTTTACAGAACATGGACTTGTACAATGTCAGACTCGTTTTTAAATTAAAAGCAGTTATCCAGCTCCTCGAGAGCAAGACAAACCTTCAGGCTGAGAGCCAGGCCCAGCCAGAGATTTTTGGTACCTCTCCTATCTAAGAGGACATTCATCCCACTTGGATTCTGAACCACTAGGTGGAAGATTCTCGGGTTGGCCTGTCTCCAGCAGCTTTCCCCCACCTCAAAAATCTGGTTTTGGGGTGGGGATGACACACACACAGGGCAATTCATCTACCAGAACTGCCCCAACTAGGGGGAAGTCTCATTGTCAGAACTACCCCATCCTAAGACAGGAGAAAAGGACACTAGTGTCATCTGTCTTGATCACACAGATTCAGTAGGGATGTTCTCTGGGAGATATTTTTATTTGATGGGGTGAGGGGAGGGGAAGAGAGGAGTAATCTATTATATTTTATTTTATTTTTGGTACGTCAGGGCCTGGAGGCTCCAGCACACCGGATTTCAGGTGCTGAACTCTCCTTCCTTTGCAGCGACGTGGCATGTGGGGTGTGGAAGGGAGGGACAGGAGATGACTCCCAAACAGAAGCAGCGGATGAAATGAAAGTCCATTCAAGGAGATATTAAAAATAAAAATGCCAAAAAACAACCAACACACACAGTGAATTCAAAGAGGCCTTGAAACACCTGGAATTTCAGGGGTTCTGTGTCTTTTTTGTTTGTTTTTTCTGTCAGGGAAGGTGTATGTGTACAGTGAGTATGAAGCATCGAGGAAGGTTTCATGGGCAGGTGCTGTCGGATTCCATATGCTTTCTTAGGAACACTGCCCTTTCCCCCCAGCAGAGGGCAGTTGCACTTCCTACCCATTGTCACGGGCTTCTGAAAGTACAGTTGTAGGCATCATGATAGAAACAGCTGCTCATAGGTACAGCACATTCCCATCCTATGAACTCTTAACACTGTCCCCAGGCTCGATAGCTGGGCCTGCGTGTGACGCAGGTGGCATCTGGGATCTGAGGGTTTCCTTGCTACCAAATGTCCTTGAATGAAGAACATGGGGCAGGGAGGTCAGGCTCAACAGGAGAATCACTCCGCGTCTTCAGTGAGAAAAACCTTCCTTCCATAGCAGCAGCAGCAGCTTGCCCTCTGCTTGGTACAAATGGGGGGTTTACATTGAAGAGTTTAATTTTCTGATTGAAAAACAAAATTCTATGCAATTTCTGATTGTAAAATAAAAAGGGGAGAAGATATGGGGGGTGGCGATAAACACAGACCTTCAGCAAAGATATATCCTGTTGTTGAATTATTTTCTTTCTTTCTTTTTTTTTTTAATGTACTGAAATAAAAGATGTCCTTGTACAATTATGATTTCCCCCCCCCCCCCCCCACACACACACTTTTAAAGCTTTGAGGCAGTTTGAGTCCCAGCGCTCCTGGGGGCAGCCCAACAGCACTCCCGGAGGATCTGAGAGGTACTTCCAGCCCGCTTGGTCTTCACTGCAGCAGGTTGCTGCTTTGGCCTTTGAAAACGTCTAGCTACTTGCATAATACCTAAAACCTCTGTTGCTGTCATTGTCTGTAATCATTCCCAAAGAAAACAAAGCTGGGCAGGACACATGGTCACTTTAGAAAAAACAACACAATCCCCTTGGCCCTATGCTGCAGTGAGATCAGAACAACGCAAGCCACAGCCTCTTTTAAACCTGATTGCTGGAAACAGGGGTCGAGCATGGTTTCCCTGCACACAGGATTCTCTGTAACAGATCAGATCAATGGTCCACCTTGTCCAGTAACCTGTAGCCAGATACTTTACAGGAGGGTATAAAGAACTCCAGAAAATGCAGATACCTGCAATGGGTACTGGAGATTATTACAGTCTCTCTTTTTGGCAGCACCCAAAAAAAAGATACAAAGTAGGGAACAGTCCCTGCGCTCAGTGAGGGTCTCTGACCTGGGTTATGCAGGGGGTCAGACTAGATGATCATAATGGTCCCTTCTGACCTCAGAATCTATGAATCTGTGCAGATCTCACATTCTAAACAAACAGAGCTGAGAGGGTAGAGACAAGATGAAATGTACATGTAGCGTGAGCATGTGAGAATTGGACACTTTCTGATAATACAATGTTCCAGTAACAGGGCCAGCTCCTTAGGTGCTGTAAATCAGAATAATTCCACTGACGACACTAGAGCTATACTCATTTACTCTGAGGATCTGGCCCATAATGCTTTGGGGGTTCTTGTCTGGAAGCAGGAGGAGCAAGTCAATTCAAGACTACCCCCAAATACACCAAAACCTTGCCACGGTCAGTCGGGGCGAGTTCCACGTTGACATCATAGAACTGAGTCTTCAGGAGAAGAGAGCAGTGGCTTTGTCGAGCGACTCAGGCAGGGTGTCCCATGCCTGGGGGCAGTGTGGGAGAGGCAGACAAAAAGGACCAGGCTAGCAGGATAGCAGGGATGGGGATTCAGGGGGGACTGGAAAAGAGACCAGACAGTAATGGAGTAACCTGCCCTTAGGGTGACTAGACAGCAAGTGTGAAAAATTGGGACAGGGGGTGGGGGGGTAATAGGATCCCCTATAAGAAAAAGACCCAAAAATTGGGACTGTCCCTATAAAATCAGGACATCTGGTCACACCTACCTGCCCTTAGGGGAAGATTTGTCCTAACCCCATCAGATATTGTTGGCTTCTGCCCTCAGAAGGGACAGTTGGGTTGATAACTGATTAAAATCTCTCTCAAACCATTTAGCTAGCTGATGGGGAGGAGGGAAAAACAAAATCCCTTTCTTTCTTGGTCAGGGAAGCCATGCTAGCAATGTGTGTCGCAGCCAGCATTCTTTTGGGCCAAATGTGGACAGGGCCTAAGTCAGAGTTCTGCTCAGTGTGTGCAGAGTGAGCCAGCCCCTCAAATGGCGTACATTAATGGAGCTGTATTTTGTCAGTGGAGTCAGGGGCAGCTTACAGCAGCTGAGGGTTTGCAGCGAAGTCTGAGTGTAACCCCTGCCTGCTCAGTGTGACACTCTGGCCTCTCTCTCTAGTGGTGGGTAGGCCAACTAGCATTTGAAAAGCCTACTCCAGCTTTAGCTAAGAGAAATGTGTCTGTCTGCTCATGCGGTACAGGTACCTGCATTTTGCTCAAGAGGTCCCAGGTTTGAGCCCTGCTGATGACATCCAAAATGGTTGGTATTACAAGTAATAGCTCATATGGGGAATTCACCTCGGGGAAGTCTATGCAGTTAAAGATGCACTTCCCGGCCTCGGGGGAGTATGTAACTCCTGCTTACTTGTGTGGCACTCTGTCCCCTTATAGCAGTGGCTAGGCTAAGTAGCTGTTAAGGAGCTTGCTATAGCCTTGGTTAAAAAAACAACTCCTTTAGCTCAAAAGGTCTCAGGTTCGATCCCCCTCTGATATCCAAAGTAATTAGCATTATATTAGCCCCTAGCTAGATTCCTGGGGTCAAATCTTCCACAGATGTAAATCAGTACAGCTAAATTGATGTTAATTGGGCCAGCTCAATTTGCACAGAGTTGGCCCAGATCCTCAAAGTTATTTAGGCACCTAACATCCACTGACTTCAATAGAAGCTAGGAGCTTAAATACTGTGGGGGATCTGAGTCTTGGCATCTAGTTAGACTCCTTGTACCAGCTCCTCCACTGGTGAAAGTCGGTGCCACTCCATTAAAGCCAATTGTGCTGAGTGGATTTCTACCACCTGGGGAGGTGGGCCCTTGATTTTAAAGCAAATAGTGGCGCCTCATAGCACGCATGGTACGATTTGCCAGCGCATTTTGCATTCCTGACAACAACATTGGAGACATCAGAAAACCCCTTATGTTTGTTTAAAGGCCAACATGTTCTTACACGTGCCAGGCACTATTCATCAAAAGACACTCGCTTTTGAAAATTTATTTACAGATTAGCAAAAGAAAAGATTCCTGTCCATCATTTATCATATCTGATTTTTCCCCCCCGTTGCTGCAGTGAATAAAGAGGGAACTTGACAGTGCCAGACATTTTTCCTTTTGCTATGCAGAGGGAATCACCCAGGTGTCACTCAGACTGAGGCCATCAGGAAAAATAAACCAGCCTGGTTCGCTCTTGATTTGTCTTTACTTTTATCTATTTTTTGTCAGCCTCCCTTTCCCAGGCTGTATTTTCTATCCGAGTCTGTATATTGAGGGGTTGTTTTTTTTTGTTGTTTGATCAGATTGTTTACAATAAAAATATAAATAAAACCTTGAAATAGTAGTGGATGGATAAAAGCTGCTTTGGTTTGAAGGCCTTGGCTGGTGTCTTTCCGAACACACACAGAGGAGGGGCTTACATGGTGCATTCACACTCAAAAACTAGACGGGACCCTTGTGCTCATCTAGGCTGACCTGTAGACCACAGGGCGTTGCGCTGCCCCTAAAAGAATTGGGGAATCCGCCACAACCCTTGGTAAATTGTTCCAATGGTCCAGTTACTCACATGGTTAAAAATTTACACTTTATTTCCAGTCTGAATTTGTCTAGCTGCAACTTCCAGCAGCGGTTGCACCACTGCCAAATTAAAGCGGTAACATAACCTCTCTAGGCCGCCTTGCTATTCCCCTGTTTATGCAGCTCTAGTTTACACAGGTGCACTTTTGGCCACAGGCTCACACTGGGAACGCATGTTCAGCTAATATGACCCCCACCCCCCCCCCCAATCTTTTTCATAGTCACTGCTTTCCAGGATAGAGTTCCCCGTCCTATAAGTATGGCCTATGTACAAGTACACAAACAGAGCAGGAACACACACTCAAACTGGAGTGGGACACTGCCCCTCCCCTTTGTTCTCACCCTGGAAATCATTTTGATGGCCTCTTTCATTTGGCCAATCCCACTCACATGTTAATGAAGGTCAAGATTTGGAGTGGTTTGCCATCCAACTTGCATTTTCCCAGCATAGCCATCTCTTGATAAAATGGGGGTAATTCTAGTAAGCTAGCTCTGTGGAGTCCACCGGGAGGCGACGATTAGATCAATTAAAATATAATACTTGGCTTTAATCCCTTTTAATTGTTTCACCAGAGCCCCCCTGCCTCCTCTTCCATTACAAGAGCTTCGCTACAGAACCCAGGAGGCATGGACACTGAGTGTTTCTATTACCTAAATTCCCTTGGTTACCTTCCTCCCCTGTTAATATAAAAACACACATCCTGCAGATTGGCCTGTCTTATTGGTTAGGAGAAGCTCTAGTATGAGAATAACTAAAACTCTGGGGATTCTTTTCTGATGAAAGTTTTATTCGTTTTGCATTCCAGGCAGTTTAATTTTTCACTCAGTACTTCCCCCTGAAGTCCAGCCTGTAACTAACTGTGGGCACTGGGAAGTGTTGATGTGGACCTAAGGCCTTTGCAAGACTAGCATAGGGGTTGTTACTGAACTTGGCGGCATCATTAAAACACAAGAGGCACATTTTGAGGCTTGCAAGCCAGCAGGACTATGGCAAGCTGAAAATGACAAAAGTGGAATTGATCTCTTTTTAGTTCAGTTCTCCTGACTGGATAATAGTGAAGAAGACAGTTTAACCATTTCAGAACCAAAAATGTTCCTTGATGGTGGTGTCATAGGATGGGGTTGCCCTTTAAGGGTCAGCCCTCCTGCCAGTGATTAATCAGTTGCCTCCCTCCAAGTGAGAGAAAGGTCTGACAGGAAGTTAGCTCAGGGATGAGAGTTACAGGGTGTAGGGTGGGTCTGGGGTAAGGAAAGGGTTTAATGTAATGCTAGCTAACTGAAAGACCTGGGTGGGGAAAAGTGTAAGCAGCATTAGAAACTAAAGCCCTTTGAGGTAGGTATCTTACGAGGGGCCATGCAGCAGGACCTGGTATTCTTGTTTTGACTGATGTTAGATTGAGTTTGTTTGAACAGTAAATAGGTTCCTGGAAAAGGGAAGGAAAGAACTTCCTTTCATTGATGCAGCTGGCTGGTGAGTTGGTCCACTGGGGTATGTGAGAAAGGAGAAACAGAGGCAGAGTTCAACGCTGAGTTTAAGGAAACCTTGTTATATGTTTCCTATAAGAACAGGAAAAAATGCCTGTTCAAAGAGACAAACCATAGCTAACTAGATTTAGATCCCATTGTCCCTAACTAATTACCTATAATATCCCACTTGTCCTTCCTACCCCTTCTAACAGGACTTTTGGGCCCAATTGTCAGCAGGTGTAAAATGGGCATCGTTCTATTGACTTCAGTGGAAATGTGGCTGTAGTTGTACATTTAAAGACCTGATTCTAAATTCACATTGGTGTAAATCAAGAGTAACTCCATAGAAGCAAGTAGAGTTACACTGATACAATAGTAGCATACATGAGATCAGAATTGGGCCCTAAATCTGCAAAAATTCTAAACCAGACTTTAGATAGAGATCTAAAAGAAAAATTGGGGCAAACCCAATTTATAAGACACTGGACTAAAAGTCCAGTGTCTTATAAATTCCCTTCCAAAGATGCTGCTGCCATACTGGGAAAAAGTCTAAATGCTGGTGGGCATAATTTGTAAATTATTCAACTTCCACCTTCTCCTTTAGAGTTTGTAAAGGAGAAGATAAATGTGCACAAATGCCTGCTGAGTAGAATATAAAGAACCCAAAGTGCCAGAAATCCCATTATGATTTGATGGCCACAAACTGATTGAAAACACACACCTGAAAGCAGTAGTGATGAATTCAGTAAAAGTAGGCTCCTCTGATACTTGATGCCATGGTGAGAAATTCAGTCTCTTATCGGTTGGATCAGTACAATGGATACAACTCAGATTTTTCAGGAAGGAATGCACTCCATGCCCGCTGAATTAATAGTCCCTTTTACAGCAAATAATATTGCATCTTTGGGATAAAAGTACTTCACAAACTGTAGGCAGGGATCAGCTGAAACCCCATGAATGTGCAGCTGCTTCTCAAGTGGAACCTGGCAGCCATTTAACAGTGTAAAGTGCAACTTAAAACCAAAAAAGTCTGCTAAAGAGAGATCGATAATAAAAGGGAAGGAAGCTAACTTTATTAGCCCAATATTCTAGTTTCCTCTTCATATTCCAGCACCGTAGTTATCAATAGAGCAGTCAATCCTCTAAGACCCAAATGTCACTGGCCAGCTTTAAGACAGACACAGTCATGTTTGTGATTATATGTTTTCATACCACACATCAAATACTGAAACATTTGTTTCAAAACAAACATTGTTATCACTATGACAAATAACAGCTTGGATTACTAAAACTGAAAAGATTTAATATTTACTTTTTGCACTATTTACATTATTTGGCATTGCCTTTTTCACAGTTGGATCAATGAGACTAGGCTAGTCAGTTTCACTTTTGTTTTCGGTTAGTTCTGCTTTCCAGTTCCCATGCACTAGGGTTGCAATGGTTTGCAATGGAATGTTTGCTTAAAGGTGCCCACTGGAATTTAAAGGTACTAACAATGGAATCATTTCTAACAGGCTTAGGTTTTTGTTAATGAGCTGCTAGCATTCTTAAATAGGCAAGTCCTCAGCTGCTATAAATCAGTATCGACTTCAAGGGATTTATGTTGATTTACACCAGTTAGGGATCTAGCCCAAACTGTGTACTATAGATACAAACTGAAGTGCAGCACAGAGGGGGTTTAATACACAATATGAGCCAGCTCCTCCACTCATGTAAACAGGACAGCTCCATAGACATCAGTCGACCTACATTGATTTATACCAGTTGTTGATCTGGCCCTATATCTCTGCAGTTCTGTTTGGCCCCCCAACAACTCATGTTGCTTTAGACCCCAAAGAGAGAACACTTTCAGTCTCACATCAGCCCTTCTCTAGGGCCCAGGTAATGTTAATGAGTTTTAGTTCTTTGACTTTCTCCAGACTTAATTCTCGCTGAGCTGAGATTTGATGTAATTTATTTCTAAGCCTAAAGCAAAGGCAAATGAGCATGAAAAAAAGACTTCTTATTTCCAGATGAGTGTTAAGATGTCTGATTTGTCTGCCAAAAACCTATTGTTCTTCCAGAGTCTACAGTAAACAGCCCAAGCACATTTGCGAGGGTGTTCACAGGAGATGCTCTGATTATGCTCGCAGGATTAAACCAGGACTAGGTGAACATACAGCTTCCGGTTTTATTCCTGCGCCATTTATCAGCCATGACAGACTTAGTCTATGGGCAGCCTAAATGGAGGTCAGAGCATAGTAAGGACCCTGAAATCCAGAGTGGATTTCTGCCACTGCTAAGTGCCTCTGTACTAAGGTCTAGTGTCAATACAACTCACTCTGACATTAAGAGGGTCTGTTGGTCATTTCAGATGGCACGGAGCTGGACAGATGTGTGTGAGAATAATGCAGATTTCTATACCAAATTATGATCAAAAGTAACAGCTGAGGTTTCTTAGGAGTTGGGGAAATTGACCAGCACAGCTGTAGCAGAATAGCTATTGCACTAACACTCCCATGTGGACACCCTATTCTGGAATAATTACTCTGCTGGATTCTCTCCTTTCCCAAACCTGTGGGGCAAGAGAGCATGAGTTAATACTGACTAAACCAGATTTAGGCCGTGGCTACACTCAAAACTTCAAAGCGCTGCCACGGGAGCGCTCTCGCAGCAGCGCTTTGAAGTGCGAGTGTGGTCGCACACCAGCGCTGGGAGAGAACTTTCCCAGCACTGCAGGTACTCCACCTCCACGCTGGGACACTGTTTACACTGGCGCTTTACAGCGCTGTAACTTGCTGCGCTCAGGGGGGTGTTTTTTCACACCCCTGAGCGAGAAAGTTGCAACGCTGTAAAGCGCCAGTGTAGCCGAGCCCTTAGCTTCCTTATCTATGCTATGTACCTTATCAGTCACCTTCCCTGCCCACCACCACTTCTCCTTTCCTTTGCCTGAAGGGACAGGGCAGCAGTGTTTGCTGAAGCTTCTGGTGGCAATGGCTCTGGTAGAGCTGTACCAAGAGACTGAACGGAGCTCAGGGCCAGGAGACAATATAGAGGCACAGTCGGTGCAGAGACAACCCCAGATCCCAGTGACTCCCCCATGTTCTGTAAATTGCAAATCCCAGTTACTACCAACCCTCACAGGCAGCCCCTGGGCAAGATCCCATCCCTCATTACAGCCCCTTTGTGCCACTGTGGAGGCAGAATGGTGCAGGATTGCTCCCTTGGGGAACTTTTGCGGTGCGCCACCCCCTGCAGTAACCCCCCCCCCCACCAGTGTGGGGGGGGGGGCAGGGATGTCATAGGACAGGAGGGGGAGCATCTGGGACAATCCAGCTATTTTGAACTACAGAGCAGCCCACTGGTGGCTGGGGGGAAGCAGTTGTAAATTAATCTAGCTCCAGGGGCTACTCTAATTTAGGCCAGGGATTTAATGCTGGTCCCTGGAACATCCCAGAGGTGCAAAACTGTGAGACTTAAACACCCATGCACACACTGGGCTGGACTTCCTGTGAGGCACCACATAGTATCTGGCCTGTTGTCTTTACATCAAATCTGATGTTACCAGTCTATCAGCACTGCACATGACCTGTCTGTTGGGAACACCTGTGGCCTATATGAACAAATCACAATGTCAAAGGGACCCTATCCAAAGATGGAAGGCCATAGCATGCCACAATACCTCAGTAATGTGTGCTTGACCACTCAGCCTGTCCATGCTTTTGCATATGGTTATTTTGTTTACAGAGCACAAAGTAACCACCTGGTTAAAGCAGGGGATTGGAACTCCTGCTGACTTACTGTGGGACTTGGAGCAATTCCCTAGACCTCTCTGTGCCTCAATTTTCCCGCAAGTAAAATGGGGAAGATTATCGCTGCTATGAAGAAAGAGGATTATGCAGTGGTTAGAGCACTAGCTGGAACTTGGGAGAGATGGAGATTCAATTTCTTGATCTGTCACTGACTCCCTGTGTGACCCTGAGCAAATCCTTTAGCCTTTCTGTGCCTCAGTTTCCCATCTGTACAATGGAGATAATAGCATTGCCATGGGAGGACAAACGCATTAAAGACTGTGAGACACTCAGATACTAGGATGATAGGGACCAGATAAGTACCTTAGATTGATACATGAGAGCGAGGGGAGGCATATTGTGAGGTTTAATTCATTTGCATTTGCAAAGGGTTTTGAAAGCTTCAGATGAAAGGTGCTGGAGCATTGCCATGTGTTAGCTAATAATAATTGCTTCAACATAAGGAAAGCTGGAATCCTATAAATAGGCCAGCATCTTTCCAGAGGCCAGATCCTGTGGCCAATCTGTATATGTAAGTCCCTTTCCACGATCAGGGAGAGCTACAGAGCTCGTGATTTTTCCTCCCAACTCCAAAAGTAGCCATACTCCAGCAGGGCTGGCAAAGGAAGGCCCAGCCAGCTCCGTGCCTGGAGCCCCATCGCCTGCTCCCCTCTAGCTAGGTCCGTAGATGCTTTGGGTTAGGGTTTAGAAAGCTGACACTTTCCCATGCCACTTGTGCTCTTGGCTGTCAGACTCCGTGACATGAGGCGCAGCTGACAGCGGATTCTTTCTTGGCTGCTCCTCCTTCTTGTATTCCATTCTGGACAGAGAATGAGCTAGAATCAGGTCTCCGCAAACTGTGCAGGGGACAGATAGTGCTGGCTCCTCTTTGGAGAATGACAGACAAACCCCCAGCTTACCAAAGGAGTTATTGACCCCTTAGGAGAGTCTAAGTGGGCTACACCAGGGACCCTTCTCAGCTTGGTGAGGACTCTTAGCATAATCTGTGCCCATGCTTGCCTTTCATACCTGCTGAGTTTCACAGGTGCGTTATGTGGCAGGAATCCAGAGTTCGCTGAGCTGATTTGCATGCTAATGCCCATGGTGCCCTCTCAGGTATCTCTTAGTGCTGCTGGTGCCTGAGCTGAATAGAAGGTCTGCCGTTGCTTGTGGGTGCAGAGAGCTTTTTTCCTAGAGAGGATACAAGGAAGGCATTTCTCAGTCGTGGCCTCAGCACTGTTCTGAGTGGGGACACATTGTAATGCTAACATACCAGGCAGCTCACTTGGTGGGGCACACATACTAAGCGATCATGGCATTCATATTAACACCTGTTGGTCCCCCGCATTCACTGCTATGTCTAATAACACAACTCCGCACTCAGATTGCACTTTACAAGTGAAATCTTGGCCCCGTTGAAGTCAATAGGAGTTTTGCCAATGACTTTATTGGAGCCAGGATTTCACCCTATATGTTCAAAATGCTGTACAGACGTTACCTCAGTAATCCTAGGTAAGTATCATTAGCCCCTTTTTACGCATGAGGCACAGAAGCGTGAAGTGGCTTGCCAATTCTGCGCATTACGTCAGCGGCGCAGCTGGGGTTAAAACCCTGAATTCTGCACTCTAACCAGTAGGCTGCAGTGCCTCTGTATCGCTGATTACTGTTTGCTCAGATTGGTTTTGGTGCCAGTTGCATTGGTTTTGCACTGTACAGACATTTCTGCTTTGGACCCTTAGCACTTTGTGCTAGGCACTGTACAAACACAATGAGGTCCTAGTCTGTCATTGGGACTCTGATAATACAATTAATAATAGTATCTCAGAAACACCTGCTTTTTTGTGCTTTAACCATTCCAACAGTCCCTTGATCCGTTTATGTATTCCTATTTTTATTAAATTGCACCAAAAAAACACCCCACCTGAAGTGTTCTGGGCTCCCTTGTCTATCTTGTAAAAACACACAGATAAATTAACAGACCCATCAATTATACCAGATCAGACCAAATAACCCAGAGACAGCATAAATATAACAAACATTCATCAGCTTTCTCCGTGCAATCCCTGCCAGAGTCTCGTACCATCACTAGTTACCACCATCACCTATTCAGGGACCTTGGGTTTCTTTCACCTTCTTTTGCAGTATGGGGTGTGGATCACCTGCTGGGATCATCTGGGCCTGACTCACTTAATCAACATTCTGCCACTCCACGGGCCTTGGGCATTGGTGGCACCTTGGTCTCTCCTGTTCTCTGCCAGGGGCACACAACTATTTAGGACTGAAATGCTTTGGTTTAACAAAAGTCCTGGGGCTCAATATAAGGGTATCTGGGTGAAATGTAATGGTCTATGACAGGGGTGGGCAAACTACGGCCCAAGGGCCACATCCAGCCCGTCAGACATTTTAATCCAGCCCTCGAGCTCCCACCGGGGAGCAGGGTCCAGGGCTTGCCCCGTTCCGGCCCTCCAGTCGGGGAGCGGGGTCAGGGGCTTGCCTGACTCCACACATACCGTGGCTTCGCACAGCTCCGGGAAGAAGGGGGATGTCCCCCCTTCGGCTCCTACACGTAGGGGCAGCCAGGGGGCTCCACACGCTGCCCCCACAGCTCCCATTTGCCGGGAACCATGGCCAATGGGAGCAGCAGGGGCAGCGCCAGCGGACAGGGCAGCGTGCAGATCTGCCTGGCCCCGCCTCTGCGTAGGAGCCGGAGGGGGGACATGCCGCTGCTCCTGGGAGCTGCTTGAGGTAAGCACCACCTGGAGCCTGCACCCCTGACCTCCTCCCATGCCTCAACCCCCTGCCCCAGCCCTGATCCCCCTCCTGCCCTCTGAACCCCATGGTCCCAGCCCGGAGCACCCTCCTGCACCCCAAACCCTCATTCCCAGCCCCAACCCAGAACCCACACGCCCAGCCAGAGCTCTCCCCCCCTGCACCCCAACCCCCTGCCCCAGCCCGGAGCCTCCTCCTGCGCACTGAACTCCTCATTTCTGGACCCACCACAGAGCCCGCACCCCCTCCCACACCCCAACCCCCAATTTCATGAGCATTCATAGCCCGCCATAGAATTTCCATACCCAGATGTGGCCCTTGAGCCAAAAAGTTTGTCCACCTGGGTCTATGATATCCAGGTGGTCAGATTAGAGTATCTAATGATCCCTTCTGGCTTTAAACTGTATAACACTATGAAATATCAGGTAGCTGATGGCAAGTTAGACCCTGCAGTGTGCTGGAAGCTCAACTGTTTATTCAGTGTCTGGGTGACAAGGTGGACAAGGTAATATATTTTATTGGACCAACTTTGTGTGGCTTGAAAGCTTGTCTCTCTCTTCAACAGAAGTTGGTCCAATAAAAATATCTCACCCACCTTGTCTCTCTAATATCCTGAGACCAACATGGCTACAGCTACACTGGATATTTGCTGGGTAAAATTCATCCGCAGTGCAAACAGACAGCACAAGATTTTTGCATGTTTCAGGGAATTACCTGAAAAGCTCTTCCCTTTAGCTGTTAATGGTTAGCCAGGAAAGCAGGAAAAATCTTAAACAAAACAGTTAAAGTCCATTTTGTCCCATGATCATCTCACGGTGAGCTCAGAAACCAACCAAAAATTAGCAGAAATGTGCTGGTATTTATTGATTTGGGTTTTTTTATTTTGCAATCTGATTTTGTTAAATCAAAAGTGAATCAAGTGATATCTGCGGGCTAGTGATATTATATTTAAATGCTTATAGTCTAGTGATGCCTATTTGAAAAGTAGCGTGAGAGTGCATTAGGCCTGGATAATTTACAGAGACCCACAAAATGATTCATGAAGCTCTTATGTGAAATCTGAGGTCATAGTGAATTGTTACTGGTTTAGTGAGAAGCTGCTTTGAGCTGATCGGTTGGGGATAGCTGTGAGTGAAGTTGGATTTTAAAGTTATTAGATAAATATCTGAGAGCTGCCACTGCTGTGCATTTATTATTATAGCATCACATTTTAAAAGGCTCAATACTGCAAGGTGCTCAGAGCCCTCAAAATCTCCATGTATGTCTACACTGCATCTGACAGCGAGCCTCCCAGCCTGGGTCCACAGATCAGTGATAGCTGGACTCATGCTAGCATGCTAAAAATAGTTGTGTAGATGGTGCTCTGAACCGCCTCCTCCCAGCCCCAAAGTTATAGAACCCAGGCTCCAGCGTGAGCTGCATCATCGATACTGCTGTTTTTAGTGTGCTAGCACAAGCCCCACTACCACAAGTCAGTGGCGTTGGGCTGGGAGATTCATTCTCAGATGCAGAATAGACATGCCCACACTGATGTCGATGGAAGTGGAGGGCCTTCAGTATCAATCCGGATTGAGCCCCTCTGCTGCTCTGGAGCTCAAATTCGGATGATATGTCTAACGGGATTTTCACCTTTAACTCCCCTCGTAATCCCCAGCCGAAATGAAAGTTCTTCTCTCAACACTTATTACAGCTCCCCATCTATTTCTCATTATTAAATCATGAAATTGGCCAAAAATGTTTAAATTAAGTGAAAGGAAGAGAGATTTGTGAGAAAATTGAAGTCTCTCGGAGGAATTGAAGAATAATCCCCAAGGGTAAAGGAAGATGTGATTGTCAAACCAATAAGCAAATGGATATAAAAGCTACAAAAAAGAAGTAAAGAGCCACAGATGTTTAAATTTTTGCCAAAAATGATTAAACAACACTAAAAATGAATCATTTCAATATTTAGATGACAATTTGGAGGCAGCAGCATCCAGTGGATATTAAACACGTACTGGCTCTGCCACTGACTCCCTGTGTGACCTTGAGCAACTCACCTCACCTCTCTGTACCTCAGTTTCCCCATCTGTAAATTTGGGATAATGAGACTTACCAACTTTCCTGAAATGCGTTTGGATCCATAGATTTAAAGGTGTTAACTATTATTTTTATTGGCTGGGAATGTGGATAAGGCACCCAAATACTACTGAAAATCAATGGGGCTTGGGTGCCTCATTCCCATAGGTCCCAACCATTCTTATTAAGTGAAATTAAATTCGGTACAGTAGAGTTGGGCATAAGCCATGGGATATGAATCTTGAGCCAAACTTTCTCTGGGTTGGGGATGTTTGCATGCAGAGTACCGGTTCATCTTTAAAATGTGTCAGAATAATGAAATAAGGATTAAGCTGGTCTTTCACCCAGCATGAATTTATTACTGATGAATGGTGCAGGACTAATGCCCTATTGAGTGAAGCCTACTTTCCATTCACTGAATAGCTATATTACAGGTAAACAGCAGTGCAACCTTCCCCCATATTTACCCACCAACAGGGTCCTCAACCATTAAAGGAAATGTGAAGAGGTGAATTTAGTTCCCATAACCTATTTGGTCCTTGAGTTCTCTGCTGAGACTGTCAGCGAAGGGGTGCACATAGTGCCGGGTGTGGTTTTGTGATGTGGATACCTGTCTACTAAGGATTGGATTGAAACCCACCAAACTCTTTTCACATGGACCACGAGACAGACAACAGATAAGCACTTTCAATCACTACCAGGTTGGGCTGAATTCAAACTGGCTGATAGAGGTGAAAGACTATATCCCATTAACAATTCTCCGAGTTATGTAGTCCCCATTAAAGCAGACTTGTATTTAGCCCAGGGAATGCATTGGTCATAATCTCACACTCACAGTCTTGACCCAGTAGAGGTCAACAAGGAAATCTATTATGTCCAGTTGAATCTGTAACTCTAGAATGCAGCAATTAAAATGAATTTGGTATCGAAATGCCATCTCATGGCACAAGTTATGAGCTAAGGTACATTCTTACTCTTTGTGTACTAGTGATTGAATAGCTTAGGTAACCTGTGCAAAAACATGGGGGTTGTTAGAAGAAGACTGCATATTCTGAATGCATCTGGGTTCTTTATCTTACTAAAACAGATGAGGAGGTGGGAAGCAAAGCAAACAGAGACAAAGCATTCTCAGGAATGTATAAAAGGAAGCAAATAAGCCATTCAGAGGAATGTAGATAAGTGTTTCTTCTCTGTTAAAGAGAAAACCAGCCCTGTGAAAGCTGAGTGTATATTTTGGAGTATTGATAGCATGGCTTCTAACACTGCACATTGCCATGGTAACAAATCCACGGCTCTGACTTCATGGGTATGACACATACCGAAACTTCAGGGAGACACTGGGGATACAACTCAGACCATGTGAAAGCACAGGCCCATACTGACAGCAACTGTGGTAACTGACCGGACACTGACAGGATAGTAACCTTTTGTGTAACCCTGAATGAAGACAGGTGACTGGGACCAGGAAATCGATATACTTCTTACCAGCCTTTTTTTATTACAGTTGCAAACCGAATATTTTATTTTAAAAGCCTTCCTGCATGAATGAAGGCCCAGCAATGAGCAGAGGTGGGGAATCAGAGAAAGAGGCTGAACCAAAGGGTGGCAATAGGCAGGACCAGTTCTGAACTAGCTTAATGCAGCTCTTAACCTTGTAACAGGTACCTCGATGCTGTGTTGACAGCTACTGTTACAGCAGAGTGCTCTGAAAATGGTCAGGCTTGGGCTCGTTGTGATCTCTGGTGTGGAGTTTCACTGCTGTCCCAAGAGTTTTGCCCTCAGATCAATCAGTTGTATTATTACTTGTATTATACCAACAGCATGGTATGTGCTTTAGATAGGTAGGACGACAAAGCTATTAGCCCAAAGAGATCACAATAGATCTGATATAATTAGCTGGCCCCCATCACTGCAATATCTAAATGCTGCACATCTTTAATGTATTTGCCCTCACAATGACCCTGTGAAGAAGGGAAGTGGTATTACCCCCATTTCAATAATAGAGAAACAGGCACAGAGAAACTAAGTGACTTCCTCAAAGTCACACAGGAAGTCTGTGGTAGAGATGTGGGTTTCTCGCGGCCCAGGTTAGCGCTGTACACGCTAGACTGGCCTTCCTTCCATCCATCTAGACAGCATCCACTACTGTGTTCAATTGTCTTGGTGGGCTATGGATGGGTGCCTATTTGTAACAGTAGTATTGTGCTGGTGATGCTGGAGAGGTGCAGAGCTGCTGATGCCTCATGGAAAGATTTTGACCCATTTAATTTCACCATCCTTGATGTAACTCTACTGACAAATTTCCTCCACTGATGACTTGTAGCAGAGGTGAAATCCCTCATTTTAGACAGTTTCTATTTCTTATCGTCTAGTATCACTGAGGATGTTTGTGGGAAATCAGGAAGATTTGTTGCCAACAAGTTTATCCGGTGCTGCTGCTTTATCCTCTACGTATCTTATCATACTCTCTTGTGACATCATGGCCAGTCACATGCAGAGAGGAGCCATGACCGAGGTATTAAGCAGCAGAAGCAGACAAACTTGTAAATAATGGCCGGGCTTTCCTGCAAGCCTCTGTAAATATTAGGTGAAAGGTGGGGTGGAAAGGCAGTGCAGTATCTAAAACACCTTTATCCAAACTGCCTGTGGATTAGGTTTCAGGTTTGTGGAACAAAAATCCACCCCTGTAGCTCTTTTTCCCCCTTTTATATAGACCCTCGTTTGTATTTTTTTTTCTAAATTTGGAATACAATATCAGTGAGCTAGCAATAACTTTTTCTCCATAGAATACTTTTTTCTGTTTCCCTAGGGCAACAGCAGCAGTGTATTGTATGATTGTATTTACAGCAGGACATGTAAGGGAGGTTGTGGAATCTCCATCTCTGGAGATATTTAAGAGTAGGTTAGATAAATGTCTATCAGGGATGGTCTAGGCAGTATTTGGTCCTGCCATGCAGGCAGGGGACTGGACTCGATGACCTCTCGAGGTCCCTTCCAGTCCTAGAATCTATGAATCTATGAATCTATGTCTGTATTGGTTACAGACGGGTGTGAGTGCACAATTTGGGTCTGGAGCTAAGTGTCCCTCCAGCTTAAGTGGGTTCAGATCCCAGACTCTATTTTGGCCCCGTCTCTAGCATGTCCACACAGCTTTTTCAAATAATTTTCCAAAGAAGGAGTGTGATGATGCATAGCCACAGCCTCATGCTACTGTGTCCCAGCCTGACGAGGCAACATGAGGGTGGGCATTATGCCATGCTAATGGGATGCCCCCTGTCTGTTTTCACCATGGTGCAGCGTGAGGATGTGATGTCAGTGTGAGGATGAGGGATACCAACATTGTATTTCAAAAATAAAGGACTCCTTTCTTAGCACCCCTCCTCCAAATATCATCATCATCAATAACAACAGTAATAGTGAATAATAAGCAGGACTCAGTCACCTACCTGCGCCAGGGGTATTTCTTGCTGTTTGTTGCAGGGCTCAGCTTGTTGTACAGCGATGATGCAACACAGCAGCTTGGGTCACAGCTCCCTGTCATTCTATGATGTCACACCGTGGGACTGTGATGTCACGAGGTGTGACGTCACTGCCGCACTGTGATGCTGTCCCATTCACGGGGGGCGGGGTCTGGGCCGGCGGGAGGGGGGCCGAGGATGCCCCAAATAGGACTTCCGGGCCAGGGGAGCGCAATGCATGCCGGACTAGGCAGACTGGCTCCAGCTAGGCCCCGAAGCCTCACCGTCTCCATGGTAACCTCCCTTTTATCCCCCTCTCCCCACCCGCACGTTGCTCACGTGACCCGCGCAGCGGGCGCTCACGTGATGTTTGGTTGCCGAGAAGCTGTTTCCGGGTCAGGCCTCAGTGCAGGACGCGGCGTCAGGGCGGGGGAAGAGCGGGGCCGGGTGAGAGCCGGGGGCGAGATTGGGAAGCCGGGGCTTGCGCGTCCCAACCCCCCCGGGGTGTGGGGCCCCCAGTGTCCCGCAGGGCGCCCCGTGGCGCTGGGGCTCTGAGTGGCCGAGCCGTCAGGGTCTCCTCGCAGCGGGCGGGGGCTGGGCTGCCCTGGCCCAGGGCACTGCGCCCCGGGTCCCCCCCGGGCTGTGCCCAGCGCTCCTGCGAGGTGCGGGGGAAGGGCACTGGCTGCACCACCCTGCGGGAGAGGGGTCGCTGCCCCCCGGGTCCTCAGGCGGGCTGAGGGTGCTGTGGTCCTGATGGGCGCGGGGGGGATGCGGAGTGACTCTGGATCCGGTGATTCCTGACTCTGGCGAAGGCCGGGGCCGAGGGGCCTGGGCGGGTTGTGAGAGAAACAGGGAAGGCTTTTCTTCGGACCTTCTGTGAGACACCTTTAATGCCCGGTTGCACCTTGAGAGTTCAAATATAAGCCAGTTTCATTTAGATGCATCTTTGTTTCCCCCCCCCCCCCCCCCCCCCCGAGGCTGAGCACCACTAGTCAAGTGCATGACTGTCCTAGATATTGGCTTATTTTCACTACATCATGGAGAAGAAAAAGTGATGCATGTGATTTAAAAAAAAAAGGTATGAGGTTCAGTTAAACTCAGCTGTGTATTAACTTCTTACCGGTTTTGGCTGTACCTAATATGTGCTATAATAATCTGCACTTCTCCCACCTTAGAATCAGAAATGTGGGACAGGAAGGAACCTCGAAAGGTCATCTAGTCCATTTCCTGCACCCCCCTTGCTGAGGCAGGGTTAAATATATCTGGACCATCCCTGACAGGTGTTTGTCTAACTAGTTCATAAAACCCCCAAAAGGATATGAATTCCACCACCTCCCTTGGTAACCTGTTTCAGCAACAAGCTTTTTAACTATAAGAATAGTTCATCTTAATATCCAACCTACATCTTCCTTGCTGCAAACTAAGGTGACTACTTGTTCTAGCCTTGGTGGACACAGAGAAAAATTGATCACCATTCTCTTTATAATAACCTTTTATGTATTTGAAAACTCAGCCTTCAGTTAAATTAAACATGCCCATTTCTTTCAACTTTTCCTCATGGATCATGTTTTCTAAACCTCTTATCACTTTTGTTGCTCTCTTCTGCACTCTCTCCAATTTGTCCACATCTTCCTTAAAGTGTAGTGCACCAAACTGGGACATGGTACTCCAGCTGGGGCCTCACCAGTGCTGAGTAGAGTGGATGGAACAGTTACCTGCCGTGTCTTATATATGATACTCTTGCTAATACATATCAGAATGACATTTGCCTTTTTTTCCCACAACAGCATCACATTGTAGACTCTTATTCAATTTATGATCCTATATAACCACCGGATCCTCTTCTGTAGTACTGCTGCCTAGCCAGTTATTTTCTATGGTATTTTATCTTTGTGCATTTGAGTTTTTCACCTGAAGTGCAGTACTTTGCACTTGTCATTCCTGACTATCATCTTATTGATTTCAGGCCAGTTCTCCAGTTTATCAAGATAAATTTGAATTTTAATCTTGTCTTTGAAAGTGCTTGCAAATCCTCCCACTTTGGTGTCATCTGCAAGCTTTATAACCATACTCTCCACTCCTTCATCCAAATTGCTAATGAAAGTATTGAATAGTGCCAGACAGGACAGATCTCTGAAGGGCCCCACTTAATATGACTTGCCAGTTTTACAGTGAACTATGATAGCTACTTGGTCTTTCAACCATTTATCACCCACCTTATAGTAATTTCATCTAGACCATTTTTCCCAAGGTTACTTCTGAGAATTTCATGTGGGACTGCACCAAGAACCTTACTGAAGTCCATATATATATATATAAAATCACCCCTACTGCTTTCCCCCTATCCACTAGGCTGGTTACACAGGCAAAGAAGGAAATTACATTGGTTTGATATGATTTGTTCTTGACAAATCCAGTTGGCTATTATCATGTTTTTGTTCTCTAGGTTTGAACAACTTGCTTGTTGCTCCCTCCCTCCAAAGATTTCAATATACTTTATAACATTTAACTAAAGAAACCTGTGTGCCTTAAATCACTGGAAATGAAAGCATTAAAGTCTGAGATACATTTTGCTTCCCTTGGTTTGTCTTTTTTTGTATTTCATTGGCTGGGATGAGTCAGTTTCACTCTGGTTACTAGTCAGTTTCACTTTCTGGGTCTCTTACACTTAGCATATAGTTATTGGTTGAGTTCACAACACTTTAGAGCAGGGGTAGGCAATCTAGGGCACGCGTGCTAAAGGCGACATGGGAGCTGATTTTCAGTGGCACTCTCAGTGCCTGGGTCCAGGCCACTGGTCTGGGGGGCTCTGCATTTTAATTTAATTTTAAATGAAGCTTCTTAAACATTTTAAAAACCTTATTTACTTTATATACAACAATAGTTTAGTTACGTATTATAGACTTATAGAAAAAGACCTTCTAAAAATGTATTACTGACATGCGAAACCTTAAATTAGAGTGAATAAATGAAGTCTCGGCACACTACTTCTGAAAGGTTGCCGATCTCTGCTTTAGAGGAAGGTTTAAATCCAGAAAAACAGTTTTCATTGACATTTTTAAAATATCATGGGTACCTTTTCAGAGTAGGTTTTGTAGTTATTTCCACATTAACACTTAAAAAACAAAATCTGAATTTTGGATCTAAAACTAGATGTCCTTTTAATCAGCTGTGTAAAAATGCTCAGAGTGCAAATTATCATGTCATGCCATTGTATGTGTGAGACATGCTTTGAAAAGGCCATATGTTGTCCTTGCATTTTCTGTGAACCCTTTATTATTAACCCTGACTATTTTGCCATATCGATGCATACGTGCATGGTAGAACAGTGGTGCAGCTTTGGAAAATGCATCTAGAATGATTATGACTAATGTTAACTGTTAAGGAATGGAATCGAATGGGATTGGAATTGGGAAAGATGCATTTTGAATTGGGAAAGTTACTCAGACCCTAAGCTTGCTGTCCTCTGGAGACAAAATTGGTTTACTAAGCAAAAAATTCAGTATGAAATGTGTGTGAAGTATTTCTGATGTTTTCTTTTCTAGTGTTGTATTGAGGTGACTTTCTCATGTGGAATTTACCAATCGATGTTAGCTCAGTGCATGAACAGTGGTGGAGTTGACTAAAAAGCAAAGTAAAGGAGAGAGCGCTTTATGGGTGAGTGAATTTCTTTTGTTTAAAAACTTAGAATTTTAAAAGGTCCAACCCAGAAGGTCTGAATGCATGTTTGGAAGCAAATATCTGTGTCTTCTGAGTGAGCTACAAGTGTATGTTAAGATCAGGGCATCAGCCCAAAGCCTTGATTGTTAGCATGTATCATCCCTGCAGCATATTGTGCATTTCAACATGAAATGTATTTTTTGAGAGAGAGGGACCCTTCCTTGAGTGTTGCCATTCACAAACACTACACATTGTACCACTCAGATGAAGCTGCCTCTGGGGAAGGAGTGTGCGCCAAATGGGTGATCAGCCTCATGTGGCAAGAGTACTTAAAAAGAAAAAGTGGAGGAGGACAAAGTGGCAAACTCTTACACAAATGCCATGGGGGCTTTAATGTCCCCACAAATGGAATTTCAGCAAAAGATACTTTTATTCCCATTATATGTTGTGTTGTACTATGTACGAAAATCATTCCCAGAGAGTAGTTATCAGTGGTTCATAGTCCTGCTGGAAGGGCATAATGAGTGGGGTCCTGCAGGGATCGGTTCTGGGTCCGGTTCTGTTCAGTATCTTCATCAATGGTTTAGATAATGGCATAGAGCAGAGGTAGGCAAACTATGGCCCGCGGGCCACAGCCCGTGGGATCATCCTGTCTGGCCCTTGAGTTCCTGGCCAGGGAGGCTAGCTCCCAGCCCCACCCCTGGCGGGGGTGTGGATAGGGTTGGGGCAGTCAGGGGACAGGGAGCGGGGGTGGGGAGGATGGATGGGGGTGTGTCCCCCACGGGGGGCGGTTAGGGACAGGGGGTTCCGGGAGGGGGCAGTCAGGGGACAAGGAGCAGGGGGGGTTGGATGGGTCGAAGGTTCAGAGGGGGGCAGTCAGGGATGAGGGGGGCGGGGCCAGGCTGTTTGTGGAGACACAGCCTTCCCTACCAGGCCCTCCATACAGTTTTGGAACCACGATGTGGCCCTCAGGCCAAAAAGTTTGCCCACCCCAGCATAGAGTGTACACTTATAAAGTTTGTGGATGATACCAAGCTGTGAGGGGTTGCAAATGATTTGGAAGATAGGATTAAACTTCAAAATGATCTGGACAAACTGGAGAAATGGTTTGAAGTAAATAGGATGAAATTCAGTAAGGACAAATGCAAAGTACTCCACTTAGGAAGGAACAATCAGTTGCACACATACAAAATGGGAAATGACTGCCTAGGAAGGAGTACTGCGGAAAGGGATCTGGGGGTCATAGTGGATCACAAGCTAAATATGAGTCAACAGTGTAATGCTGTTGCAAAAAAAGCAAACCTCATTCTGGGATGTATTAGTAGGAGTATTGTAAGCAAGACACGAGAAGTAATTCTTCTGCTCTACTCCGCTCTGATTAGGCCTCAACTGGAGTATTGTGTCCAATTCTGGGCACCATGTTTCAGGAAAGATGTGAACAAATTGGGGAAAGTCCAGAGAAGAGCAACAAAAATGATTAAAGGTCTAGAAAACATGGCCTATGAGGGAAGATTGAAAAAATTGGGTTGTTTAGTCTGGAGAAGAGAAGACTGAGAGGGGATAGAACAGTTTTCAAGTACATAAAAGGTTGTTACAAGGAGGAGGGAGAAAAATTGTTCTTCTTAACCTCTGAGGATAGGACAAGAAGCAATGGGCTTAAATTGCAGCAAGGGTGGTTTAAGTTGGACATTAGGAAAAACTTCCTAACTGTCGGAGTTAGGAATAAGCACTGGAATAAATTGCCTAGGGAAGTGGTGGAATCTCCATCATTGGCGATTTTTAAGATGGGATGGTCTAGATCGGGGTTGGCAACGTTTGGCATGCGGCTCGCCAGGGAAAGCACACTGGCGGGCCGGACCAGTTTATTTATGTGCTGATGCGGCAGGTTTGGCCGATCGCGGCCCCCACTGGCCACGGTTCACCGTCCCAGGCCAATGGGAGCGGCGGGAAGCCGCGGCCAGCACATCCCTCACCCGCGCTGCTTCTCGTCGCCCCCATTGGCCCGGGACGGCGAACCGTGGCGAGTGGGGGCCGCGATCGGTCAAACCTGCCGCGTCAGCAGCTAAATAAACTGGCCCGGCCCGCCAGGGTGCTTTCCCTGGCGAGCCACGTGCCAAACGTTGCCGACCCCTGGTCTAGATAATACTTAGTCCTACCTTGAGTGTAGGGGACTGCACTAGATGACCTCTCGAGGTCCCTTCCAGTTCTATGATTCTGTAGCACAAGGCTTCTGAATCCCTAATGAGCATAACTTATCTTGTATAGAATGGTGGTGGTAGGTTTGGGTCGTCTCACTGTTTGATATTTAATTCCTTTCTGATAGAGGTACTCTAACAATTTGTGACCAGAGATTAATCATCCAAGGAAAAGCAAAGTCATGGTCTCCAAGCAGATCATTCACAGCAGAGGGGAAATCTATGGAGCAGATGTTTTCCTTTTCCTTTGATAATCTGCCATTCATCTCCACCTATAGTGGATCTAAGGAAGAGTTAATTGCAGTGGGGATGGGACATAGACACAGTCTTCTGGTTAGGTAGAGGGAAGGCAGATTCTTGGAGCTGCCAGATTGATGAAGAGAGATGTACAAGCCTGAGTTGACCTTTCTGTCGGTAATAGAAAATAGTTAATTATTTATACCTTACTTGGAAAACTCAGACACCAGTGGCCCAATTTTGACCTCATTTATGTTTGTTCGACTGCATTTCAGGGAATTTAGGAAAATAATTTTAGGCAGCTTTTGTATGATAGGATTTCTTTTGGGGGGGAACTTTATAGCCCTGGTCCTGAAAACATCATAATAATACCTAGTCCTTATTGTTTTTCATTAATAGATCTCAAATTGCTTTAAAATGGAGCTCAATATCATTTCTCCATTTTTTTACAATTAGGGAAACTGAGGCACGGGAAGGTGACGTGACTTGCCCAAGTTCTTCGAGAGGCAGAGCCAGGAATAGAACCCAGATCTCCTGAGTTCCTGTCCAGTGCTCTAAATGCTAGACCAGTGTCTTGATGTGGTTCATCAAGTTGACTTTAGGCAGTGCCATATTCTTTGTTTGATTTGCCTTGTTTAGCAATCAAAACAGCTGGCTACTTGTTTTTTGGTTAAGTTTAGCCACAATGAAAACTTGCCGTTGCTCAGTTTTTTCCTCACCCTGCATGCAGTTACGAGAAGCATTTGCAGACTCTTTGAAAGGATGAGATGGCAGTGTTTCTTTTAAAAAGACAAAGTCCTGAAACAAACAGGATGTCCTCAGAGACTTCAGAGAGGAAAATAATCCTTAGCACTTCTGTATTGTTCAACATCTTCAAAGCGCTAAGTCACTGTAGACCTGTGCCCTGGGCTGTTAAAATCACTAGTCTTTCTGGATTTCTCCTCATCCAAGATGCCTTGCAGGCTACATTTTAGGATGCGGAGGCTGTATTAAGCCCTTGTGCTGTGCAGTTCCCTTGACTTAATGAAACACAATTTCTTTTTATCATAAATATTATGAAATGTTCAGAGCCCTGGGTAAGAAATTAGGACAGATGAGCTAACTTCTATCTGGGGTACTTGTAGAATGCCAGTCACCATAGTATCTAGGCACTGTGTAACTGCCAGCCGACATTTGATACTATTCTGTAAAGGTCAGCAAACCACAATACACAAAGCCCTTTGATTTGGCATATAAAGAGCCTCTGCTTTGTAATTTCCATGTTACCTTTCTTCATGTGGTGCATAAATGTCCAAGTGACATGCATCTTCGATATACATTAGGGAGTTGCAAAATTGAACTAGCGAGATTTTTTTTTTTATGGCTGGCCGAGCAATTTCTTCATGTGTTTGTGCTATTGATTCATGGCACAGTTTTAACATCCTATCGAAAGCCTGTATCTTTCCATCCTTTCTCCATGCCTGGGTAGCAGTCTCAGTTTAACACCTTTTGAAATGGTCAGCTAAAAAAGGCTGATGTTCTTTTTCACGTTAAAACTTACTGTGAATGAGGCACTGTTGTCTATGATGATGGGTGCCCTAGGCATACCTAAAATAAATAGTTTGAGTTAGAGCCTGTACCCTATGGTTCTGGTCTAAGCTATGCCAGAGTCCTGTGACTGTGAGCAAGTCACACACCTCTCTGCCTTAGCTTCCCCATCTGTAAAATGGAGATAAAACTTACCTGCCTTACAAGAGCATTATGAGGATTCATTAATGTTTGTGAAGTACTCTGCAATCCTTGTGGGGGAAAAAGAGCTATGTTTTGTCATGGGCATGCTTGTATTAATCTCTTTGGAATTCTAACTACTGTGTTTTGTGGGCTTAAATAATAGCTATGCGTTGTTTCTCTGGGTGTGTAATAACTATCTTATGCGGACTAATTATTATAATATTTACATAGCGCCATTCATTCTGACACGTCCCAATGTATTTTAAGAACTGTATGCATGTGGCATCACTGAAATGCAGCCACTTCTGGGGTGGAGCATGTCAGCCAGGCAGACAGCATGCTGCATAACTTTGGGGTTGGGGATTTTAGCCAATGACCCCGAGACAGAGCTTTAAATTAAGTTCCATGGGATCGTAAATGTCCATACAGAGCAGGCAGGATTTTAATTTTTATGGTCTTGTTTAAAACATCCCTGCACAGTAAACTTCATGGAAGTCGGTGTTATCCCCTTTGAAGCGATGAAGGTCTGAGTTGACTCTGTCAGGATTCAAACCTGTTGATCCAGGGAATCTAGGAAGTGTTCACGGTTACTGATAAGATCAGTTAGCAGCCCTTTTCTGCTGTGGGTCCCTGTCTTGAGGAAGTGTCTGATAGTATTTCAGGGTGCTTGTGCTTGGAACAGTAAAATATATGGTGGTATACTTTGTTTACAGCCAAGCTGTCCTTAGCTTTTTAAAAAATTGTCCGTTACTTAAGGAAGTGTAGCATAAGATTCACTGCTGCCTTCTGGAGATGAGCTGATTAGCAGTGGATTCTGTATATTATCTGTTGTTTTCTGCGTTAACTGTAGAATTCCAAGAAGAGAACATGGACCAGCCCAGCGGAAGGAGTTTCATGCAAGTTCTTTGTGAGAAATACAGCCCCGAGAACTTCCCATATCGTCGAGGTCCTGGAATGGGGGTGCATGTTCCAGCAACGCCACAGGGATCACCTATGAAAGGTAGGGTTCCTACTGGATCTGTGCATACAGGGGCTTGAGGGCAGGATCATTTCATCCCATAGCTCAGGGGTTCTCGACCTTTTTCTTTCTGAACCTCCCCCCATACCACATGCTATAAAAACTCCCCGGCCCAGCTGTACCATGACAACTGGTTTTCTGTATATAAAAGCCAGGGCCAGCATTAGGGAGAAGCAAGCAGGGCAGTTGCTTGGGGCCCCACACCAAAGGGGGCGTCACAAAGCTAAGTTGCTCAGGCTTTGTCTTCAGTGCCAGGGGCTCGGTGCCCCGCGTGGCAGGGCTTCAGCTTCCTGCCCTGAGCTCTAGCGAGTCTAACGCTGGCCATGCTTGGCGGACCCCCCCAGAAACCTGCTTGCGCCTCCCCCCCGGGCGCCCCAGACTCCTGGTTGAGAACCAAGCTTTTACTCACCCAGGAGGAAAAATCCTACTGAATTACCAAACCAAATAATCACACTTGTGTTGCTGTATGGCTTGTATCACTATTGTATCGCTTCTCGGGTCTTTGAGCTCTGGTCAAGTGTTGTATACTGCAGTAGGGCCCATAGTCCCTGGGTAGGATCGGGGCACCGTATAGACACACGCTGCTGGCCTGGCATTGTCCACAGCAGCAACTTGAAATTGAACAGGCCACCAGGATTGGATCAAAGGTGCTGGGGCAGGTTTCTAGGCATGAACCTGGGAGCCAAGAACTCTTGAGATGTAGTCCCAGCCCTGCCCATCCTCTCTGGCTTTGGGAATATTACTTCACCTCCATTTCCTCATCTGTGAAGTGCTAATTCCTGCTCATTTCAATTGCCCAGAGGTTAATTAAAGCTCCTAATTACTGGCAAGGGGATAGTTGCTGAAAAATTAGTTTGACTCTCCCCACCCCACTCTACTGCCAGTTGGAAAGAATCGTGGCCCAAGGTTCTCCTGCCAATAAAGTAAAGCCCTGTACAGCGCTGAGATCCAGGGAGGAAAACTCTGCCCAGCTTGTCCCCATTTCAGTCATTCTTCAGTGGCTGCAGCAATGTGTATTTGGCACAGGTGTCTTAAACATTTTAAATTACTCTGGATTCTGCCCAGCACAGCTGTTATGTATTTTCTGGGCCCAATCCAGTAACATGCCGAGTGCCTTCAGCTCTGATTTTGAAGTCTATAGCAGTTAGGGGGGTTAGCACATCACAGGTTTGGGCCCTTGGTCAAGCAGAATCACAATGACTTCAGTCTTTTATGCCATGTGAGGTTGCTTTCCTATTTACTTTGGGATGCCTGTTGGATGCAAACACTAGGTCTACTAAGAGACATTGCACCAACACCCTAAAGAAATGCCCCTTTCTCCTTGCCCAATATCCTAACTGCCTTGGGGCCGATCCAGAGATGCATGTCCTCTGGTATAGGCATTCTATTACCCCCCCACACACACACACACCCTTACCTACACACACCTCCCAGGATCCATAAGATAAAAATCCCTATATCCAAAGTCTTTAGCTAGAACTGGGTCAACTTTGTCACCTTTTATCTAATCTTTCCCCACACTCTGAGAGATTTGGATTTGGTTCACTTTTTATTCAAACAACTTACGGTTTGGGATTTAGCAAACCAGAGCCACCGCTTATTTGTCAGCCTCTTGCCTATCTCTAGTTGAGACTATAGTTTAAATTCCCATCAGGTTGGTTTGTATCATAAGCAGCCCCAAAGGGGGGGAAAACGAGGAAATTCACTGGGCGAAAATGACAATAAGTGGATTTGACAGAAGAGAACAAAAGTGAGAGCATTCAGTCAAGGACAGAATGTACCATATGTCACTCAAAGTTAACCTCAGTAGAGAATCACCTAATTTTCAGTGTGCCCTCTTTTATTTATATTATAGATAGCTACAGAAGCTAACAAGAGGGTCCCTGTCCATATGTTCTAGGCACCCCTGACATAACTTAAAAATAAATTACAAATAATACCATAATTACATCAGTATAATTTAATATAACTTCCCATCAATGAGCTAGGTAACTTCAAATTGCCTTCCAATAATCCCCTACTCTTCTCTTGTTCTTCTCTTGTCCAATAACTCTCAAATACCAGGAGGGAGAAGGGGGTAGGGGAAAGAGATTTTTATGAAGGTAATCTCTTATTTTATGCGTATGATCAGTAGATCTCAAAGTGCTTTATCAGAGTGGGTAAGAAAAAAAGTACATTGCGTTTGACACTTGTAAGATATGGTACATTTCATCCACATGCTGAATTTCCCTGTTGAAATAGCTTATTATTATAAACCAAACATTTTTAGAGAGAATTCTTGGCAGTGGAAATTCCACCAGGAGAGGCAGCATAATGTAGTAGTCACAACACAGAACTGGAAGTCAGTTTCTATTTCTGGCTCTGCTTCTGACCTTTGTGTCTTAGGGCAAGTCACTCATGGCCTAATTTTTCTGAAGTGCTAGGAACCTACAATTACAATTAACTGCAATAGGATGTTTGGGTACTCATCACCTAGGAAAATGAGGCTGTGAACTTTTTTTATGTCTGTTGATAAAATAGGCATAATAGCTGCCTCACAGTGAAGTTCTATTAAGCAAAAGGACTCTCTCAGGTCAAATTTAAGCCCAGGTTTAATTTTGTAATGTTATACAACAACCAAGCTTTTACAAAACCTAAGAGCAATATTATTGAATTTTTTTTGTAAAAAATTCAGTGGAGGCAGTTTTTAAGGAAACTTTCTTTTGCCATATTTGCCACTGACATTTTGCAGTCTTGTGCTAAAAGTAAAATTGATTAGAAACTGACTATAAACTAAAATGGAACTGACCACTGTGTTTTCATTGAGATAGGTGAGAGAAAATGCAAACAGCATAAATAATGAAATTACTGCACATTTAGTTATCTGTTTTAAAATGTTTGATTTTAATCTGACTTGCTTGGCAAATGTAATTCATTATACAACGACTAAATTATTGATTAATCCCTTCCTTTTGCTGGATTTCATACTTGTGTGTGTTCTTTGAGACTAAGGGATGATCTTCTATAGCTGGGAAAATACGAGGCTGACAGGAAGGCATCTTGTTCCTCCCCCATTTCAGATCGCCTCAACCTTCCAAGTGTGTTGGTGTTGAACAGCTGTGGAATAACCTGCGCAGGGGAGGAGAATGAAATTGCTGCCTTCTGTGCTCATGTGTCTGAGCTGGATCTCTCTGACAACAAACTTGACAGCTGGCATGAGGTAAAGCCATTACGCCTGTGCCTTGCTAAATAGCAGCAATAACTGCTGCTATCACTGTATTTATAGTGCTAGATCTGAGATCTTCTCAGTCATTTCAAAGTAGTTAAATGTGTCCATTTTAGAGTGTTGTAGTTCACATTTGAAGATCATGTTTATTGCTCTGTAGCTGTCAAAGTCAATAAACTTGATCGCTATGCTACATTCAGGGTATGTCTACGTTGAAAACGCTACAGCGGCACAGCAGTAGTGTAGACGCATGCTACAGCAATAGGAGGGGTTCTTCTGTCGATATAGTAAATCCACCTCTCTGAGAGGCAGTAGCTAGGTTAACAGAAAAATTCTTCCATCGGCCTAGTGGTGTCTCTGCTGGGGCTTAGGTCAGCATAATTACATCCCACAGGGCATGACGTTTTTCCGTAGTCCTGAGTGATGTAGTTAATTCAACCTGACTTAATAGCATAGACCAATCCTCAGGCATTTAACTCACTTTCCTTAGTAATTTCTGAACTCATCTTGCAGGTGAAAAATATACTTTCCTTCAGTGCAAAGCATTGGAATGATCATTCCATGCACCAAGAGGTTAATGAGCAATATAGATCATTAACAGAAGGAGTGCAATCAAGAGTTTGAGCAGAGGACTGGCAGCTGAGACTCCTGAGTCCTATTCCCAGTTCTGCCACTGATTCTGTATGATTTGGGAAAGTTAGAAATCCTCTCTGTGCTTCAGATGTCTCCTCTTCAAAACAGGATTAATAATGCTCGTCTACCTCACAGGCGATTTGTGAAGTTTAATTAATTAATGCTGGTAAAGGGCTTTGAGGTGCTTGGATGAAATGCACTATATAAATGCAATATAGTAGTAGTAGAATAATTAGAGTACATTAAACTGTCTTGTGTCTTCCCCTGCTCATGCTCTGCTTTTATCCCACTGTTAATTACTGGAAATTGACATGAAAAAAGATGTACTGTGGCCTAACCTTATTTTTAAAAATTTTTAAATTATTTCCTAATCACTAAACAAGAAGTGGATCTAGTATTGATGTAAGTCTTCTGATCACAGAACAGATCTGTTAGGCCAGGGACAGCATCAGCTTTCCCATGCTGCTTTTTGCTCAGTACTTCCCTGGAGGGGCCCTTCCTGTGGGTTAGGATAGGAGTTTCGTTTCCAAGGGGCTTGTTCAGATTCTATGGCGACTGCCAACTTAAGAGTCCATTTGTGCTAGCTGTGATGATGATCTTGTGGTGGTGGCATGTGGTCACTAGGAACTGGAGTGAGAGCACCAGCAGCTCATTTTTATGTTGGCCTCTGAAAGTCCACCAGTTGGTAACTTAGTTTCTATCCATCTGGTCTGTTTTAGTGCTTATTTGTGGTTGTGCTCATTTTAGTTGTGAAACATGTTCTAGCGGCCTTAATCAGTTGAAAGGCAGGTACATCCATTCATCACCACCCCCAGATGGTGCTCCCTATACCTGTGTCTTCCCATTTATACAGCCTGCTTCTCTGCTACAGTTTGCCCAAGTCATTTGCATCACCCACTTCTTCACACCCAATCACGTGCCCCTTAATCTATTCTGCATCCTTGATACATATATCCTGGCTGTCCCCTTTTTCTAATCCTTCACCCTAACTCCAAGCTACGCACATACGCACCTGATACATGCCAATAGAATAGCTAGCCCCAAGCACTGTTACATGTATGTTTGGATTGAATTCATAACCTTTCAACTCCAGCACCATGTGCGTAAGAAAGCTGGTACTTTATAGATTAATGGAATCTAATAAGGAATCCATTGTGCATGTACAATGAAATTCTATCAGCCTTTTATTTTAGGCAAAATTGTGTGGTCTCTTCCTAGTGGGGAACAGTGGAAAAAGTGACAACTGATCTGTGTAACAATCAGACACTCGAGGGACATGCTCTTGCTTCTCTCTGCCTAGAGAAGGGTCCACCAGCCTTCTAAGATGCTGGCTTCTGTGACTTGTTATTTCTTAGGCTGGTATTCAGGTGGACTTTCTGATCTCTCCCAAGGGATCTGCTTTCCCTTATCAAGCTGCCTTCAGAGTGTAATTAAATGAACTGTTGAGGTGAATGTGCAATTAGCCAATCAATTGAGATCAGTGAATAGTTTGAGTATGAATTACAGATAGCTATCTAAAAGCCTTATATATATTTTTTTTAATCCATATAATTTCTTTGGCTCACAGTCCTGCTGGAGGATCCCTTTCTACAAAATGGAATATTATTGAATGAGGTCTGATTACCTCCTGATATGCTTCTTTCTCTTTTTTTTTTGTTTTTTTTTCTCCCCCACTAGGTCAGTAAAATTGTGTCAAATGTTCCTCACTTGGAGTTTCTAAACCTGAGTTCCAACCCTCTGAATTTGTCAGTTTTAGAGAGAACATGTGCTGGATCTTTCGCTGGTGTTCGCAAACTGGTGCTAAACAACAGCAAAGCTTCCTGGGAAACAGTCCATACAATACTGCAGGAATTACCAGAGTAAGCATGAGGCGCATGGTGTGAAAGGAGGAGTGCCCGCTGCATGCAGACAAAGCTCATAACAGGAAAGGCTGCTGGGTGTGGGTGAGTGGGCTGAGCAGAGGAAGGGGATTTAGTTTCTTTGGGACTTGGAAGGGTTTAACTCTTGCCATTGGGCCAACTGAATGTTTTATTGCATTTCTAGATCTGAACTTGCCTAGAGCTTTGCATAGGTGCATACACACATTGAATACATCTAAATACTAGCATGAATTAATGGATTATGGCCTTTATGATTCAGCATGTGACACTCTCTTTTCCACTGAGCTACGACTGAATGAATGGCAATGCACCGTGCTAATGGCTTTTGGATGGGACATAAATCTGAGGTCCTGGTCAGTTGTCATTAAAGATCTCATCACACTTTTCATGTGTTAATCTCAGGGTCCTGTCCAGTTTCCACCTTGGCAGTGGCATTCTGCCTCCCTGAAATGCCTTTGCCATTTCAATTGGATACCAGATTCCTCTTCTTGCAAATTTGTAAAGAAATCTATTATTACAGTATTCTGCTTAGCCAGTACACCCTTAATTGAGACAGCCACTCTGTTCCCAGGGAACCAATTTAGCTTACTGATAGCTAATAGTAATGATTGCTGCTTAAATGGGACAATGGTAGCATAAATTCTGTTTAATAGAGACATGTTCGGCCATTGCCAATGTAGTCTGAGAAAGATTTAATCAGATGTGAAATTCTAAGTTCCAGTCTTAATACAGAAAGGTGCTAAATATTAAAATTAAAAAACCCACTGAGCATTATTTTTATTCCCATTTCTTTATTCAGTACAATATTTCATTTTAAATATCTTCAGTCTGTTTCTTTTTTCTTGGCCTCTTTTTTGGGATGCGAGGCTGCTTATCAGAGTCTTTTCCCAGTTAAAGGATTCATCATTATTATTAATTTTTGTCATGCCTTATTTAAAGCAGTTAGTTAGCATCGCTGTCATCTGACAAATGCACACTACCTTTCACCTTAAAAGTGGTCACATGAGTGGTAAATGACTTTTGGCCAGGAGCTGGGGTTTATAGTGTGGTAATAATCTTTAATGTTCCTGGTGTTCATTTTAAATCTCTTGTACAACCTCCATGACTTTGGTGATAGGAACATCCATAAATACGTGAATGGGTTTTCAGCCTCCACTTGTGCAGTGATGAGCCCATCCACGCCCAAATTGGTGCAAGGTGCAAACATTGCTAAAAACCAGCATGCTTGTTCAAGCCCTTTAGCTAGTGGTGTTTTCACCTGCAACACCTATTAGTTGGCCTTGGCCAATGGATTTTGTTGGGTATAAACTCTGAAAATTTCTTTTTGTGCATGTGTTAACTATTTAAAGGTTACTTGTGAAACTATTCCAAGGAGTTGTCAGAACTTTTAGTGGGTACTGGCACCAGTGAAGTACATAGACACCATTTGTGAGCGTGCAGATTTGTGCAAGTGGAGGCCTGACTGAAAATATACAAAATATAGTTTGAAGCGCTTTGACAGTCATCTAGCTGAAAGATGGCGTAGGAAGTCCTATCTACACTGAGGTTTCAGAGAGTGCTGGGGCCTTTCATGTTTAAGTAATTCTTGAAAACTGTATGTACAGGGGCCTCTAGGTAAGACCGTTTACAATTTAACAAGAAGCCTTCAGTTAAGAGCATATTTCTTTCTGTGTGCAGCTTGGAGGAGCTCTTCCTGTGCCTTAACGACTATGAAACAGTGTCTTGTTCTCCAGTTTGCTGTCAGTCTCTCAAATTACTCCACATAACTGACAATAATCTTCAAGACTGGACTGAAATTCGAAAGCTCGGAATTATGTTTCCATCGCTGGACACGCTTGTCCTGGCCAACAATCACCTGACAACCATTGGAGAATCAAATGATTCTTTGGCAAGGCTGTTCCCTAACCTGCGATCCGTCAGCTTGCACAGATCAGGTGAGGTACTGAAAGCAGCATGTTCTTTATATTCCTTGTGTAAATGATAATGCCTGATCTAAACCTTTGCTTTGGCAGAGGGGGGAGGAATATTCTCATTTTGGTGCAAATTGAAACCTGTGCTTTAACAGGGTGGGGGAGAAGAATGTTATTTTGCTAGTGACATCCTACATCTTTGCTAGGAATGAGCAGTCTGCAATCAGTATTGCTTCCTGCTGGCTACTTGTGTGTTAAGCAGATCAGAGAAGCTGGAGAAAGCACATTCTTGTACAGTAGAATATCCTTGTTAGGCTCCTGGGTAGCGTATACTAGTGCCAGAGGCTACAGTCATTTTCAGTCTTGTCTACCCCAGCTTTTAAACTAAGTCTGAAAGTTATTCAGAAGTGCAGCCCAAGCAGGACTGTAATAAAAGTTGTGTGACTAGTGTGGTAGGTCACTAACTGGGCTAGAGAAAGGTCTAACACAAGTCATATTCCCTCTACACCCAAACCACGTTAGAACCCCATTACTCTATAACAAGAGATGTCCAAGCTGTGGAAGTTAGATTTGGATCTAAACTTTTCCAAAATGTGGATCCCGCTCCCAGTGCACACATCAGGAATGGGATCCACCTGGACAAAGCATCTTGAACAGCCATGGTTACTGTAAGTCGCTTTTCTTTCCTTGGTTTGGGTTAGGTAAGTAAATACCATTTAAAAAGTTAACTGTTTAAACAATTTAAAAATGTGTTTAAACGGTTCATTGGCTGGGGCTAGGGCAGCTCCAGCGGGGCTGCACAACACCAGCAGTTATGGCTGGCGCTGAACGGTTAAGGCAGTTAACTGGTGAGACTAATTCTTACCAGTTAACCTTTTACATCCCTAGTTTGGGTCATGGCCCATCTCTAGCCATAACTGTTTGAGAATGGGTTTTAAACGCTGTCGTCCGGTCAGTGAAGATGGACCTTAGATGATTTCATCATCGTCCAGAGAGGAATTTGATCTCAAAAGTGGGAATGTGGTGGAGCATACAAAAGAGCTTCCTGCAGTATTTTTTGTCAAGAGGGTGCAACTTTTGCAGTTAAATAGCTGGGTGTGTTGTGCATCAACTTGACAATGACTGATGGATGGGCATCACGATGAATTCCTCGCTACATGTGACCCTGATTTAAGATGTAGGAATAACATCGAAGCCCCATGTCCTAATGGTTCTGATCTGAGAACACACAAACAGATGCCACTCTGATAACTTGAGAAACATGTGAGGAGAAGATGATAAACAAGACCTCTACCTACCCTTTTCTGTTTCTTTTAGCTTCTCCTGCCACTTCTGGCACTTTCTTGTTCTCTAAACAATGGTTCAGACTAAAGTGTCGACCTGTTGCTGTCATTCAGATCCAGGTGCACAAGATTCACAACAGTTGAGCTACCATCCTGATGAGGACAAACCACTGCTAGCCATAATGAAAAATACAGCTTTGCTGTGTACTCCAAAGGCTGGCAGGCATTCTGTGCTCTCCAGCCACCATGTTTTCAGGAAGAATAAGTAAGAGTAGTTTGGAATGTCAGTGACTGAGGAGCCAGTTTGCATTCTGAGGGTAGGTTACAGTTTAATCAACCTCTAGACCCAGCGTCCACTTACAGGCGCACACACATGGGATCAAGTAGAGCAAAACCCATCACCTGTGTTTAGATGTTAGATTCTTTTAACTGTAGGTATGGAAGAGGCTGCACCAGAAGCTTTGGCTGAGGCCTCCCTACAAATAAGCCCCAGAGACTTTTCTCATCCGAAAGCTGAGGCTGGAGAATCAACTGGCATAGCAGTGAACACACTTTGTACCTCCAAGCCCCAATGAGAGGTAGCTATGGGACAGATCACAGGTGCTAAATGACATTCGACTTCCATCTCCCAGATGTGCATGCTTCATTAGCTGAATTTGGAAAACCTAGGAATAAAGTGCTGGGTAAAAAAAATCTGTTCAGTTACAGCTGTTTTCCTAGTGTTTGTTTGATCCTCTCATTCTCAAGAACTCTGCCATGAATTTCCTGGAGAGTTTTTGTTCCAGTTTGGCTGCCTGATAATTACCAGCAGTCATGGGCCCTTTTCCTCTCCCTAACTTATAAGAGTCAATACACAGACTCTAGTATAGATTCACCTAATGCATTATTGTAGTTGTTGGTTTAATATGCAGAGCCATAGAGGGATTAAAGTAGGGATGGCCAGCCTGAGCCAGAGAAGGGGCCAGAATTTACCAAAGTAGATTGCCAAAGAGTCACAGAAATACGTCAGCAGCCCCCCATCAGCTCCCGCCCACCAGCAGTCCCGCTAATCAGCGCCTTCCCCTCCCTCCCTGCACCTCCCGATCAGCTGTTTCGTGGCGTGCAGAAGGCTCTGGGGGGGAAGAGTGAGGGCATGGCAGGCTCAGGGGAGGGGGAGGGAAGCGGTGGAGTGGGGACAGAGCCAGGGGTTGAGCAGTGAGCACTCCCTGGCACATCGGAAAGTTGGCACCTGTAACTCCAGCCCTGGAGTCGGTGCCTGTACAAGGAGCCGCGTATTAACTTCTGAAGAGCCCCTTGTGGCCCCGGAGCCACAGGTTGGCCACCCCTGGATTAAAGTATTAATAAAACCCCTTTCACATGTATCAACATGCTATACGATGTAAGCACCAAGCGTTGTACACCATTTAGTAAAACTGCAGCTATCTACAGGAAAATAAACCTTTTACATCAGACTTGAAAAATGCTGAGTCATTGAGAGGACCATCCTGTGGGAGGCAGTTTTGCTCGGGTGGAACCAAGCGTTCAACCCCGTTGGATACTACGCAGCACATGGATGATCTGAGGAGCCCCCAGTTGAACAGGAAGTCCAATGAGGACATAACCGTGAATTAAATCACACATGTCGGGGGGATCTTGGGGTATGGAGAGTTCTTGAAAACTGATGATTTTAAATCCTCTCCACAGCGGCTGGACTTGCCAAAGTAACTATCTAAATAAAGGCATGACATGGAGTGAAAAGGTGTCAGATGAAATGCGCCACTGTATTTTGGATAGCTTGGGTAATTTGTTAGTTGAATTGAGATTGCTGTTTGAAAGAATGTCACCACGGTTCACTGGTGAAATAACAATTATGGCCACTGCTGCAAGATCCCATATCTTTCAATTTTCTGGAGGATGAATAGTTGATAGTGATGTGGTCTTATTCACACCCTAATGTAAGTGAATTAAAGCATTAGACCATACACTTCTGGGTTTATTACTCATTCCTCTGCCTACATTAAATCATTTTGTTAAGCCTTGTTTCTGCTTGTCCCAGTCTAATACCTGCTGTTCCTGCCCCTGCAACAGCTGTTGTCAGTTGATATTACTGAGGCTTTTGCATATTAAATATTGAAGAACTTGGTCCTGCTTAAACCTGCTTCTTGTCTTGCTGGCTGCTGTGGTTTAGCAGAGATCTCCAGTGAGTTGAAGGTGATTGGTTTTCACAGGAGTTGTGATGGAACATCTCAGTGTGGGATGATGGGAGTTCAACCAGGTTTTCTTCTCAGAGTGGACACCTCCAGCAGTATAAATAAGCGGTTCCCTTTTCAAACGCAATTGCCTGTTAGCTTTCTCCCAGGCACAGTAGCATTTTGACCTGCAAAGGCCAGGTTCTTGGCAATAGTTTAATTAGAGGATGAATATGACCCAGTCACCTATCAGTCATTCTCTACTATCCCCACCAGCTGAGTGATCCACAGGTAGAAGCGGGAAGGGTTTTGAGCCAGTATCACAAGATGTTACTTATATCCCAGTGCATGTGGTATGCATGCATGGCTGAGTTCATTACCCAGGGAATGTATTTTAATTGCAAGTTGACTTGCACAGGATATTACACTTGACATGGAAGAAGGGGACAAATATCTCTCTACAGTATGCCCTGCTACACACAGGAATTGCAATTCTGGTCTGAATGATCACTTACCTTCTGAGACCGCTGCAGTCCCTGGAACAACAGAAGTGTCTGACCTTTACTTGATTACGTGACTTGGGTTTGCTTAAATCAGACCTTTAATTTTTTAGAGATGCTGATTTCCTTTTATCTATTATAGTGGATATTATTATATCTACCAATTTCTAGTAGAAGCGTGTAATACTTGGTACATTAGACTTAACGGCTAGACCGTGCATGTAAGAAGTATCCTATGTAAGCATCTATCTTCTGCCACAGCAAAAGGAAGCAAAGATAAGCATCGGAGTTAATCTTGAATACACAATCAAATAGATTGTCACCTGATCCCCAGCTTTCCTCACAACTTTGCTTCAATTCTCAGAAACCAGTACAGATCTGCAGAAAGCTGGAATTGGGTGAAAATATTTTCATTAAAAGGCTGGATGGCTCATGGGAATAGGATACCTGCAGGTCACGAGTTCAAATCCAGACCTAGCTTGGTAGTCCCTGAAAATTACCATTTGATGGCTGCTTGGTGGTCCCTGAAGTGACAGAAGTCTGGCTTCAGCAGTACTAACCAGAGTCCTTTTTATCAAAACAGCCATAACATATGATCTGGACAAATTGGAGAAATGGGCTGAGGTAAACAGGATGAAGTTTAACAAAGACAAATGCAAAGTGCTCCACTTAGGAAGGAAAAATCAGTTTCACACATACAGAATGGGAAGAGACTGTCTAGGAAGGAGGACGGCAGAAAGGGATCTAGGGGTTATAGTGGACCACAAGCTAAATATGAGTCAACAGTGTGATGCTGTTGCAAAAAAAGCAAACATGATTCTGGGATGTATTAACAGGTGTGTTGTGAGCAAGACACGAGAAGTCATTCTTCCGCTCTACTCTGCTCTGGTTAGGCCTCAGCTGGAGTATTGTGTCCAGTTCTGGGCACCGCATTTTAAAAAAGATGTGGAGAAATTGGAAAGGGTCCAGAGAAGAGCAACAAGAATGATTAAAGGTCTTGAGAACATGACCTATGAAGGAAGGCTGAAAGAATTGGGTTTGTTTAGTTTGGAAAAGAGAAGACTGAGAGGGGACATGATAGCAGTTTTCAGGTATTTAAAAGGGTGTCATAAGGAGGAGGGAGAAAACTTGTTCATCTTAGCCTCTAAGGATAGAACCAGAAGCAATGGGTTTAAACTGCAGCAAGGGAGGTCTAGGTTGGACATTAGGAAAAAGTTCCTAACTGTCAGGGTGGTTAAACACTGGAATAAATTGCCTAGGGAGGTTGTGGAATCTCCATCTCTGGAGATATTTAAGAGTAGGTTAGATAAATGTCTATCAGGTCCTGCCATGTGGGCAGGGGACTGGACTCTATGACCTCTCGAGGTCCCTTCCAGTCCTAGAATCAATGAATCTATGAATCTATAAGTTATGCTAATTGTCATTCAGCAGAGATGCCAAGGACTGAATAGGCCATGGAGATTGAACTCCCCTCTCAGAGATTGTCCCTCCAGACTGATAGGACAGCATGGGTGAGCTAATGCTGCTCCTTCATGTGCATGAATAAGGGAATTCAGCCTCTAGCATTTCACCAGAAATGCACTGACTTGTCAAACACACTTAGATTGTCGTTCTCCTGTGTTGAGATCCATGAAATAGTATTATGGTCAACTCGTATGCTAAATAACACAACGATAAATGGATGATAAAATGAAGAATTGGCTACACCTGTCTTGTGTGCCCTTTGGCTATATCTGGTATTCTTTGATATATTGTATATCCCCTGTGTGTTTAAACAACTCATTTCTTCAAGCAGGTCTGCATTGCTGGGAAGACATTGACAAACTAAACTCTTTCCCCAAGCTCGAGGAAGTGAGATTGCTAGGAATCCCTCTTCTGCAGTCCTACACCACCGAAGAGCGGAGGAAGCTGTTAATAGCCAGGTCTGGTGTTTAAGTTTGCTCTGCTCAGTAAAACATACTGCACAATCACATGATCTGAGATGATCAACTTCTGGGGGGTGGGAAATGAGATGAAGTGTGTGTTAGGGGCACTGCAGATTCATGTGGTATGGATGCACTTGATGATTACATGTTCTGCTCATTCCCTCTGGGGCACCTGGCATTGGCCACTGTCGGAGGACAGGATCCTGGGCTAGATGGACCTTTGGTTTTACCCAGTATGGCCGTTCTTATATAATGTTAGCTGCAGAAGGACTTGGAACTTCTGCAGAACTAGAAGGGAACATGGAAGTGGAAACAGTCTAAACAAAAGGCTCCCGTCATAGACATTAGTCTGTCAGGCACTATGGGTACTGGTCCGAAGACTATTGACTTTAAAATGGGCCTTGAAGCAGGCCCTCAAAACAATTGGGCTATTTAGGATGATCTTAAACCTCTGAATAATATAGTCGTATTTGTCCATTAGAAATTCTAAATACTTGTTTCAATGGGTACAGAATCAGCATCACTGGCTATTTCCAAGTTAGACATTGGGGAAATACTTGTTGGATTGCTTTTCTATTTGTACAATCAATATTGCTTTGAGAATGTTTCCACATTTCCAATCTCTTGTGTTTTAAATAGAACATTTAGTATGTGATAAAAGGGTAGCATCAAGGTCATGAGACCTGGGATTATGCCTTCTGGGGTCCCTCGTTTCCAGTGGGTGGGATATGTAGCTGTTCAGGAAGCTGGGTAAGATTCTTGGTTGGGTGTGCCCTAAAGGATTAAAATGTGTAGCTACCCCTTTTGGTGTGAGTGAGCTAAGTGCAATAATTATATATGCTATGCTACACTATAAAGCAATTACGTACTGTAGAATAGTACGTATTACTGTGTACCTGTTAGAGCTGGTAGGAAAACCCTATGTAAATATCCATGGAATATTTTGGAGGAAACAAAGTTTTCATTTTGTTTGGTTTTTTATTTTTTGGAATTTTTTGTTTTTCGACAATCACCTCCTCATCTTCCCCCCACTGGGGAAAAAGGTGGGAAAGGGAAATAGAAAATTGTAATTTTATTTATTTATTTTATTTTATTTTATTTCCAATAACTGATTTTTTTTTTAATTGTATGGAACATTTTTGAGCAAAATAAAACTTTTTTGCAAAAATTATTTAAAAAAAAAAAAAAGGTTTCCACAAAAGTGTTGATCAGCTCGAATTAATACCTGCAATACACTGACCCATATTAATATACTGTATTATTTTATTGAAAGGAAATGTATATCCTGATTAGACCACAAAATGAACCTTAATTGAAGGAACTGTTTCTCCATAGGATGTAGGAGGCAATGGCTTAAATTTTGAGAAGTAACTTACACTTTTGGGGGACCAATTTGAGATGCCTTAAAGGGGCCCTATTTTCAAAGGGTTGTTGGTAGGCTGCTTTCATGTGTCTCAAGTGAGCCACCCAAAAATCATTAGTCACTTTTGAAAATCTAATGCTTAATCCTGGGAGTCAGGACTCCTGGATTGCATTCCTGGCTCTAAGAACAGGAGTACTTGTGGTACCTTAGAGACTAACAAATTTATTTCAGCATAAGCTTTCATGGGCTACAGCTCACTTCATCGGATGCGTAGAGTGGAACACACAGACAGAAGATATTTATACATACAGAGAACATGAAAAGGTGGAAGTACGCATACCAATTGTAAGAGGCCAATCAATTGAGATGAGCTAAAGCTTTTTCTTCTGCTGCTACTGATAGCTCATCTCAATTGATTGGCCTCTTACAGTTGGTATGCGTACTTCCACGCTATGCATCTGAAGAAGTGAGCTGTAGCCCACGAAAGCTTATTCTGTAATAAATTGGTTAGTCTCTAAGGTGCCACAAGTACTCCTGTTCTTTTTGCGGATACAGACTAACACGGCTGCTACTTTGATTCCTGGCTCTGCCGCTGAGTCATGGTGCTTGGGTAAGCCACTTCAGTTCTCCATGCCTCAGTTTAACCATCAGTACAATGGGTATAGTAAGAACGTACTTATCTTTGAGGTAAGTAACGAATGTTTGTAAGGTGATTTGAAATCCTCTGATGGGCAGGCACTAGAGAAGTGCTAAATATTTATTATATATGCACAGAAATAAAAATGTAGTCAAATAATGCATAATTCTAATTGGTGCCCGAGACACTGCATAGCACTTTGAGAGTGAGGTCTTGGGATCGAAGCTATGTGGCCCTGAGGATAAAATCGCATTCTGCTGTTGGCTCTGGAGTCTTGCTGATCATCACAGCTAGATTTTCGTATCCTCATTAATGGTGTTCTTCGGTGTATTCATGCAGATTGCCGTCTATCATCAAGCTTAATGGGAGTGTCATTACCGATGGGGAGCGAGAGGACTCTGAGCGATTCTTCATTCGGTATTACCTGGACTTCCCACCAGAGGAAGTCCCATTCAGGTACGAACTTCAGAGCTGGAATTCAGAGAAAGCGCAGTGCATAGGAAAGGAAAATGATGTTCATTAGACAGTTTGAAAGTGTTCACCTGAAAGTGTGTCTTACAGCTGAGAAATGACACTGGAAATCAGGGCTGGGCCTTGTAACACCAAAAAATTCCTTGCCCTCCTACCATCCTTTCCTCCCTCGGTCCATATTCATTGATCATCTCCCCCACACTCCTACATGGGGTGTGTCTGATAGCTTACTGATTCACTAGTGTGTCAGATCCAGCCTTAAGCTGTCCCTTTCAAGAGCTGTTAGACTGTTCTGTCCATGATCCTCATTGCCTCTCCTAGGCAACCCCCACTGCCATCTCACTAATCCCCCTGCCTCCTGGAGTCTCTTGAAGCCCATACTAATACTTCTTTCTGGTGCCAAAACAAAATGGCTAATCCTCGTGCCATCTGGTGGGTAGAATGTACATAGGGATAAAAGCTTTCCCTCTTCTCAAAACTCTGATCACAAGTTTGTGTGGGTTTTTGCCAAAAACAATATGCTCTGTTATCTGATGATTTCAGTAAACAAATGAACTTTGATAGCAGCTATGCGGTCAGTAGCCTTTGGTACGTACATGTGATTACTGCTGCTTAATGGAATGAGGAAGGCTCGATCAAGCATCAAGTCACTGCGCCTAGTACTTTGCATTTATTTAGCATTGTATCCAGAGACCCAGTGCACTTTACAAACTGAAGCCTCACAAACCCCTTTCCTGAGGTAAGGAAGTAGATGAGTAAACTGAGGTACAGAGAACTCAAGTGACACAATGGGTCACCCAGGGAGTCGGTTGCAGAGCTGAGAACAGAATCCAAGTGTCAGGACAGTTGGTCCCTTACTTAACTATGAGGCAAAACTGCCTCAAAATAGCTCTGCAGTTTTAACCTGCCTATGCAATCACTACGTCAGAAGGCTCGATTCACAAATGACCCCAAGGGTGATTTGGGAGGGGCAGGAGATGGTACTAAAAGAACTAAACAGTTTCTTGCATGCAGCCTCTGAATGACTTCAGTGAAAGGGATCTCTGCTTAAATACTACAGTGATGGGTGCCCGTATATAATTAAATGATAAATTACTGAGAGAAGGAGAATTGGGTTTAGACTCAATTACACATCAAGCTTCTATGAAGATCGTAAGCTTTGCGGTAGGGCTTGTGTCTTCCTACGTGTTTGTGCGCACCTAGCACAGTGGAACTGATTCTAATTGGGTCCTCTGGATGCTGTCACAGTCTGAAATAGTAATAATCATCTAACTCCTGTAAAGAGGATTTAGATTTAGGGTGAAAGCTTTACTGAGCAACTTGCTATCTCTCTACACTATCTGTGTAAGACTAACGGGAAGATGAAAGAAATGTGTGTGTCCTCCAGCTCCTGGCCTTTAAAGACCATTGCATCCATCTTCCTGATCAATGGGCTCTTTGTCTGAATGCCTTCATCCCCACAGCTTCTCTGAGAGACTTGTGCAGCCTTAAAGGCTGTTTTTCCACTCCAGAGAGCTTGTGCCCCTTTTCAGACCATGCTACGGATGGCTGAGGTGTCTCCAATGCTGAGTTCAGGTTTCACTTCCTGGACCATTGTACCCCCTATCCCCTCCCCCACACACACCTGGTGTCCCTTGTTTCTGAAGTGAATTTTCTTACCACTATCTCACACACACACACACACACCCCTACCTCTCCAAGTCTGGCATCTGCTCTCAAACCTATCTTTAAAGTCTGTTCCTAGTTAGATCAATAGCAAGTGTAGCTGATTAATTGGCAGGGATGCAGTCAGCATTGCTCATACAGGGATCCTGGCAATTCTGCCAAAAACAGCTGAGCTGGACATGTCTGTACATGAAAAGCTTGCAAACAGAAATGACTCTTGGCTAGAGAGGTGTATCCTATTATCTATAAAGAAAATAGTATTCTGTCTCTTTAAATCAGCCTGGTTGCATTGTAAGTATTCGCAGCCTACATGTTGCATGAATTGGAAAAGGAGTGAAATGTATAGCATAACTTTCCATCCTTCAGTGGCTTGTGTTTAAAACTAAGGCCCTCTTCTTGAGTGACGCCTCTTGTCGGTGGATTTCTAATGAGTTACGTGCTTGTCTGGGCCACTGTTCATATATAGAACATCAAACGGTTTTAGCCAGGTTCACTTCTTCAGGATCTTCTTTTCTGGCAGTCAGTGTCTATCAGGCTGTGGAAGGTGATTATGTAAGTCTCAGAGGTGCCTATTACCTTGATATCGAAGTACCAAATGAGTACTGTGTGTTAGTCTTTATGGATTTGGGGGAATACAGTTGTTTTACTGCAGAATTTGATTATGGTACAAGAAACAGGCTGAGAGATTTTTCTGCCTTTCCCCAAGAGGGGAAATTGGGCTAATGTTTCACAACACACAGCATGTTTACAGTGTGTTTTCACTTCCCCTCATTCTCCTCCTCCACTGTACTGGTCCCCCTATTCATCCCCACTTTTCGCCTGCAGCCCTGTTGCAGCAGAAGCTCAGGTACACTCAGACCGTCTGAGTCTGCTGTGCTCTCTGTTCCCTTTTCTGCAAATATTAGGGTCGCCAACCCTCCAGGATTGTCCTGGCGTCTCCAGGAATTCAAGATTTCATTAAAGATTAAGGTTATGTCCTGGGACGAAACCTCCAGGAATACATCCAGCCAAAATTGGAGAAGTGGGTTCTCTCTCTTACTCTGTCTCCTGCTGGGGGCATAAGGAAATGCACTGGGGAAATCTTCATTCCTGGTGTCAAGGTGATTAATGCTAATTTAACTGTTGGTTTGTAAAATATGGGGAATATGTTTCCTCCTCTCTGAGCTAATGGTTTTCTAAATAGGTCTGATTGTATCTTCCTGTATACTGTGAGAAAAGGGCAGTGGCCTGTATTTGGGCACTCCTCCCCATTGAAGGCTCGTTTTGCCTGAGATGATAGGGAAATCCTAGTGCGCTGTGGCCGTTACCTCACGCTCTGCGCAGACAGAGGGCCTGCTGTTGTGAAGGAACATTCCTACATTTAACATGAGTCCCTGGGGGCTCCCATATTGCCAGGCTCCATCATCCCCTGACTGGGGCCATGACACAGCACTGATCACGTTAAGCTCTGAGTCAGATGGGAAACAAAAAGAGCTTTCTGTGCAGCCCACTGTGGAGAGACTCTGAAACGTTACCTCCTGTCCGCAGCTCTCTAGCTTTGTCATGTCAATTCCCTTGTACTTTGTGTTGAGTTTTTGCCACTTTCCCAGCCCGTCAGTAGAGATGCTACCTTTCTTTCCTGATGGGAGAGATACCAGCTGCGGCGGGGAGTAGAGAAGAGACTTGCCTCTTCCAGGGAACGTCTCTGTGTGGCTGGATCTTTTCAAGACAATTCTTAGAGCTTGTCTACATGGGGAAATTGGCCGGCAGAACTGTAGCAGTACAGTTCTTGGTAGATGTAATCCTGGAATAAAAATTACCTTCTTCTGGTATCATTTTTCACTTTTTATTCTGGAATGGAGTGTCCCCCTGGGGAATGATACCAGCATAGCAACAGGGGTATAATTAGATGGCTGTAGTTCTACTGGTCAGTTTCCTCATGCGGATAAGCGTTTAGTTGTTTTCTCAACTCCATCGAACCCATGTGGCCACCAAGCCACTACTTCTCTCCGCATCCCCCTCCAGCCAGGGAAAGTTCCGTGATCCATCCTGCAGCTTGTTGGATTCAGAGAAAGTCTAACGTTGTATCAGATCCAAGTGGCCTTCTGATGGGTGTGCAGCACTTACTTTAAAGGGACCTGATTTTCAGGGTCTGAAGTACCTTAAAATTGAGGCAACTAAACTCATAGTTTTTGAAAGTTTTGACCAAAGTACTTCGTATTATTATTATTAATTATTATTTAGTATTATTTAATGGATACTTTTTAGTCATGTATTTGGGCAAGAGAGGTAAGCTATTGTTAGAATAATTTCCAGTTATTGAATAACTTTTCTCAGTTTCCTTAACTGATTAAATGAATATTTTCAGAGCAGTTCACAGGTATTCCATACACATCTTGAGTTGCTGATAATGCCTTCTTCTAAAACACTATATTCTGCCTTCCATTCAGTCTAATATCTTTGCTCCTTTGCAGCTTTGGCCATAGTCTGAGACAAGGTTACTATAGAAGATGGCCCTTCTGCTTTTGTTCCTAGTATGGCAATTCGTATCAAAACGTGTACCTCTTCCCAAGCATTGTATGGAAAATAAGAGTACAAACAGCACGGTCTAGATTCATCCTTTGTGGAGGTCCATTTATGTCTATTGATTTCATCTGGAATGAATATTGCCCCATGTAGTTAGTGAGTTATAATGAGGACCTCCCTTAAATCTCCAAGATTTAGTGGCAAATGTGAAACCAGGTATTTGGTGCATTTTTTGCTGTTCATGCACGGTGTCAGTGTATGAGGAGTGCTCTGTATTACTTCTAAATTATTGAATTTTTAAACCGTGTTCTTCATGCAACAGAGGATTCTCTTCTCTAGAGATTGCACCTCAAGTTAATTGATTAGCTCTTAACTTGATTGCAGATTAACTGGCGAATGCCATGTGGTCTAGTTGTTAAAATGAGATGCAGGGTGACTTGTAGTTAAAATGCCTGGGTTCTCTTTTTGGCTCTTGCTGAATTGTGTGTCTTGGCCAAATCTCTCGACCCCTCTGAGTCTCAGTTTACCAATCTCTAAAATGGTTACAATGCTTAACTCACAGGTATTAATTAAGCCTTGCAACTTATTTGCAGAGGTGAAAGATATCAGTATTATAGTTACAGAGTGCAAGTAATTTGTGAGCAGTGTGACAATTGTATGAGCAGTTATGACGTAGCTTTCTGTTTCTTATTTTCTAGGTATCATGAGCTAGTAACAAAATACGGAAAGCTGGAACCCTTAGCAGTAGTGGATCTTCGGCCCCGGAGCAGCGCGAAGGTTGAAGTTCACTTCAAAGATAAGGTGGAGGAAATATCCATCCGTCTAGATCAGACGGTGGCAGAATTAAAGAAACAATTAAAAACTGTAGTGCATTTGTCAACAAGCAACATGTTGCTCTACTACTTTGACCATGAAGCTCCCTTTGGTCCCGAGGAGATGAAATACAACTCACGGGCATTACATTCTTATGGCATTCAGGATGGAGACAAATTTTTTGTGGAGCCCAAATCTAAATAACCTCTTCTGGCTTTGTGCATTCACACCAACACACACACACACGAGCTAAAGACTTTTTGCAGGGTTTTTAGGTTGGTTGTTGGGTTGAGGTTTTGTTTTGTTTTGTTTTTATACCAGTTGACTTCTTAGCCCGGGTAGTGTGCCCAAATCTGCAAGAGACATGCCACCATCTGATGCGAATGAACGTAGGAGGAGATAACTGACTTCAGTGTGTGTTTGTGTGTGTGTGTGTGTGTGTGTGTGTTTCAGGATGTCTGATACCTTGATGTTCTCGTTACTCTTCCGGTATACTCGTGAATTTAGCATGAATGGTCAGCTCTTCAAGCTAAGAGGGGTATTACCGTCCATCAGTAAGGGAGTCAGAGTTCAGTGCAGAATTTGGTCAGTACTTCTGTTAGATTAAAGATTTGACTCAGCACTTGTCCACCTAGTTATTTGACTCCGGCTATAAATAGCTGAATTGCTGTTTATCCAGCCAAGTGATGTCTCTAAATTTTTGTTGTTGAGGTTAGTGAAAGGATTTTAAGCAGTATTCAGCCTGATTTAGAACTCAGGTATTCAGAGCATCCTAAACTACACATTGTTTGCAAGAGTAAATAAAATGGGAGTGAGAAAATGTACAAATATAAAATAATCTTTTACTCCCAAAACTCACTATCTAGAGATCTCGTGCAAACTGTTCAACTTCACTAGACTTCTGGCATTGTGTGTAGTCGAGTGACACGTCTGATGTTACTAAAGGTTGGAATTAACAGTATTTTGGCCAAATAGGTTGATATGCTAATTTGCAGAAAACTCTGGCTGTTCTTGGATGGGTTTTGTGTCAACTGGGAATCCAAATTAACAGCACAACAGTATGCTGAACAGCATAGTGGAGTTGCTTTGAATGTCCTTTCCCTATTGCCTGCAAGATCCACTAATAAGCACTTACCCTTTGGCCAGTTTGTGTTGAGAGTAGAAAGACTAAAATCATTCTCCTGACAAAGTCCTATTCCTTAGTATAAAGTTCTATTTCTTACGCTTGCTCCAGGAACCTATCCTAATCTAGCACTTTTCCCCCTACCATTTTAATGTGGACCCTCTGTTTAAGATAGGTATCCGTTTTGCTTACATCAGTTTGTAGAAGGTGAGTAGATGAGAAACCACTCGCATTTATCGTAAAGCAGATGTTCATGATCCATATTCACTCCCCCGTGTCCTCCGCCAAACTCTCCGTGGGCATAGTGTGCTGATTTTAAATAGGCCCTTTTTTTTCCTTTAGAGCTGGGTCACTTTCTTATGATCCTGCTGTGAAATCCTCAGCCCTTTTATGTATCTCTTGTAAATCACACAGCTGTTTCCCTTTACAGTGCCCTCCCTTGTTCCTCTGTCACCTTGACAAGTTGAAGACTTTACACTGACTTAAGCAACTACATTTTTAAAAAATGTTTTTCAAGCAGTGTAGTCAGGGATCTAGTTACGTATGAACTTCTGACCTTAGTTCTTTAACATCCTCTCCCTTCCCGTGCACTTTCTTTCTCGTGATGCTTTTGTCTGAGTTACTGAACTCCTTTTATATTCTTGGAGTTGTGTATTCTCTTCATATTTTACCTGGATTGTCCAGGGAGGAATATAATCTCATACTCTTCAGATTCAGTATCTAGGAACTATTCAGCTGAGAGTGGTTCCGCATCTAGGGTAAACGTAGAAATAAGAGGATTCGAGAGAGGTTAATTATTTGTGCCTGGTCTTCTGTTGTAAGAGTTGATCTCCTGGGAACATCAAGAAGAGCAATATAAAACAGACCAAGGCTTGCATGTATAACATGGAATCCACATGACCTGACTTGATCCAATAAGAATAAAGAACCATGAAATGGTGACAGTGTAATATGAAGTTTTACTTTGAAGGACTCTTGTTGCAGAATGTGCTTTATAAGCTGTAGCATAACTGAGGATGTATTTGCTGCCCATTTGAGCAGAAAATGCATTTGCTGCCCTGCAATAGAACGCCAAGCCAACACATGTATGATATATACATACATACACATAGAGGAAGTTGTGTTTAATAAGATATTTTATTATAAAACAAAGTTTTATGAAGATATGGTTGTTTAATATTAGAAGCTTATTTCTCCTGTTGACCTACTGTATGAGTATGTTGCCCATCAGTCATAAGCTTGTGCAGGTTATGTGACTGATGCAGATATAAAGGAATATCTGATTTAATTCTATAGAACGGTAATCACCTATCTTGGGTATATTTATGGCATTGTAACTGGTATTAACGAGACACTGTAATTATTGACCAACTGTTTTAGCACAATTAAATATCTTGGTTTTAGAGAAGGAAATAAAGTCAATTAAAGCATTTGATGGGATCTTACCAAAGGCCAAGTATGTGCTTGTAAGTTTGTTTGCCTGTGAAAAGTTTTGATTATATCCAGAAACAAAAATTGGTGCTGTCGCCATGTTGGCTCTGAACAACAGTTAAATGTTATTTTTATGATGGACCTGGTAGGAATGGGAAAACTGAGTAGAAAAACAAGGGTTTTTAATGAACAAGGATAACACCCTCTTCACAGCTATCTGAGATTTAGCACTATCGTATAAACCAGATCAATGATCCACCCAAGTTTGCGAAAGCCACAGCACAGACACTGCCGTTTCTCCACTCTAGGGAACAGGCTGTCTCTAGCCAGTATTATAGAACCATTCACAATCTGTCCAGCCAGCAGAATATGCATTTTGTAGAAAAACTTCAGCTGTGTAAGAAAAAAGGCCATGCCAAAAAAGGGAATGTTTTACACATCCAGATACTCAGCCCTGGAATGTGGGGGGCGAGAAGGGGGAGGGAATTGCACAAAATTCAAAATGCTCAAAATTGGATCATCTTCCAATTTTATTGCCCATTGGAAATTGGGTCCTATTTTTGCACAATATTCCCATTTAAAATTGGGCTCCTTTTGAGCAATTTCATAGAATTTTGGAAGCCTAAAATTGTAAGGGAATAAAGTTGCAGAAATTTTCACCTAATTCTAGTTAATGCCTAATAGTCCAGAATGCCAAAATGCTCTGTATTTGTAGACATTCCCAGTTCAATATATGGTCCAGAGTTATGTGTTTTGTTTAAAAAAAAAAAAAAACAAAACCCCAACCTTAATAGCTACTGCTCCTCCTGTGTCCTTTAACCAAGTGTTATTCTTGCCAGCTATTGTTTTGTTATTGATGTTACTTCATACGCATAAGCCTCCCTTGGGTACTTTACATAGAGTGGATTTTCTAACTACCTAGTTTACAGGGAACTAGGTGAGAATTACAAATCAGAACATTACACAGCTTTGTATAATGAGGTTAAATGCTGTGACATTTTGCTTTCTGATTTGTGTCTTGATTATCCACAATGTGACCAGATGGTACAGCTAGACTGCTGGAAACAGCACATTTATGGGATGTGCAGTTGTAACAAAGGATGCATCCATGTGTGTGTTAGAAACTGCTGTTAACCCTCATGGTAGTTAAGTATGTACTCTGGGTGGACAGTTAAGCCTAGTACACAGCACGATCTTGGGAAACCACTAACAAATGTAATCATAGGCCTGGTCTACACGTAAAAATTAGATTGACCTAGCTACATTGCTCAGGGCTGTGAACAATTTCCCACCCTGAGTGCCTTTTTGCCTAACAGCCAGTGGAGATGCAGCTGGGTCGACAGACAAGTTCTTCTGTCAACCTAACACCGCCTCTCAGGTGGCTTAACTACATTGATGGAAAAACCCCTTCTGTCAACATATGTAGTATAGACATACCCATAGTCTTTGCTCTACAGTGTGACCGGTTTTTTTGCCTGCAGTAGATTGGACCCTAAAGATTCCAAGCATAGATCCCAAGTACAAAATTGTTCCTCCATCAGTTGCCATTTGTGCTTGTAAATGACATGTGCTTTTAGTTTTGTCCATGTACAGATTTGAAAACGCAAAGCATCCCAGAAACTGTAGTGTGTATTAATTTGACGGTTGTGTTCTTTTGTAGATGTTCAAGCAGACTCCCTCTCCATTATATGGGGGAGGTAGTCAGCCATTTCTCAACCTTCTGCCTCACTGATTTGTCTCCTGAAATTACTGGAAATTCTTTTGTTTTTTTTCCTTTTTTGAATATAATTTAAACGTGAAGGTCTATTCTTCGCACTGTTTATAAATCTGTGTAATCTTTAGCAAGAAAAAATACGCTCCAAGCCTCCCTTTTCTCCTGTGTTCTGGTTTCTCTCCCGGGGACTGGAGTTAGGGGAAATATGCTTCCTGCTCCAAAGTCGGCTTTTGGTTCAATGGCAGAGTTTGCTGAGGAACTCCTATCAATTAGGTAATTGGTTTGATCACTTCAATAAACTTCTTTGAACTTTTGCGCGCACAAAAAAAAGTGTCCAGGGGGTTTCTTGACCACTTTCTCATTTGTTTCTTATAGCAAAACTTCTGCGCCCCCACCCCATGCATACTTTCCCCTCTGCCTTTGGGACAGTTAGAACATCAGTTCCTTGGTGCAATAAAGATCTGTTAAGGCAGCTTGGGTCTCGAAAAGCTAATGCACATTGTCTTGCTCCTGAAAGATTCCTATTGTTGAGACTGGTTGAAAGTGATTTTGAAGGGTCAGTGCTCAGTGTTCCTATGCCATTATCTTAAGCACAGGTATAAAGTCAGCAGGAGCCCACAGCTTTAGAGTTGGATTTTGAAAAGCTTTTAGTGTTGACCTAATTCTGCTCCCATTAAAGTCAATGGTAACGCTCCCATAGACTTCAGGGAGAGCAGAGTTGGGCCAATGTGAAGTGCTTTGGAAAATCTACCCTTAAGCTCTTATCTCTTCATCCCTTTTACCTCCCTGCATCCACCAAGCTCCAAGCACCTATGCAAAATAATTTACTACTTCAATATAAAACCTGATCCCATATAGCTAGGTTAACTTAAACTCTAGTGATAATACCTTTAATACAATCGTAGATATCACAGAAATAGGTACTATAGCGGTGGCTTAATAGAGCACTTTCTATTTGAGGATTCTTACTGTGCTTTACAAAGTCTCAAAGCTTCTGTACTTATTTCTCCACTGAACAACATTGCCTTAGGGTGTTACGGTTGTGGCACAAGTGGGAATAAAACCCATGAGCCTTGAGTCAGCCCCTTCCTCAACCACTCACCACACTGCCATTCAAGTTAAATGAGTTTTAGCCGCAGAGAGAGAAGCACTAAAATTAAGGTCAGGTTATTGGATTTCATATTTTTTTTTTGGCTATTTGTAAATAGCTTGGAGCTAATACTTCAAATAAAAATGGTACGTGAAATTGATTTTAAAAGTATGAAGTTGTTTCTTTGGCTTCTGACTTGATTTGGAACATCACGCTGTTTGCGTTAGCGTTGATGGAATCCGTGGAGGTGAAGAAAGACTTAACCCCATAGCGTTTCTTTAACATGTAACGCAACACCCGGAGATTCACGTGGGCTAACCAGTGTTACGGCAGATAAACAGCCCGTCTAATGTTCTGGCTGTTAACAGTCTTTCTCAAGGACTTATTGGTTTGCCTGCTGACCTTGAATTGTTCCATTGTTTCAGACAAAGCAACTTCCTCCCGTGCTACGTCCGACAAGAACTTCTCGTGTAGAATGAGACGGCTCGTACCATATACAGGTTGTTTGGGTTTTTTTCTTCTAAAGTGGATGCCAGTCTTTCAGAGACAGGACTGAGACCCACCAACTCATTTTAGTCACTGGGAAGCAGTGGGGACTAGACCATAGACCACTGGACTGGGACACCGGAGACCTGCGGTTCTATTCCTGGCTCCTCCTCTGGTTTGCTAGATGGCCTTGGGCAAGTCACTTTGCCTCCCTGTGCCTTAGTTTCCCCATCTGTAAAATTGGAGTAAATCACCTTTTTAAGTGCTTTGAGATCTGCAGATAAAAATGGCATAAAAGAACTAAATTTTATTACTACACATGCTACCAATGATCAGCTAACAACGTTAGATCAAGGCTGACTTAGCCCTAGGTGTCCACAAGTGACCCAGAGGTTAAGGTTTAATCATCACCAGTTCCCGTGCATCTCCCAAGTCCCCTTTGTGTATCGTGGTCAACATGCAGCACACTATATCTCACCTGTACTGAAGAATCTGAGCATATTAAGTCACATAATCCAGATTATTCTGTGGTTTAACATGCCTTCCCTAGGAGTGATGAAAAATTACTCTCATTGTCTGTCTTCCTTGTAAAGAGTACTTGACTAAATTCTTATGTCTGGTACCAAAATTTGTAAATCGTCCTCTCCAGCATTGGCAGCCAGATTGAGGGTATGTCTATACCGCAATCGTGGGGGGTGATTGCAGCTCAAGTAGGCATACCCGAACTAGCATTAAGCAAGCTAGTTTGGGTACCAGAGCAATGAAGCCGTAGCAGCATGGATTTTGGGGCTGCTATACAAGCCCACCTGCGTAATCACTCCGGTAGCCATCCTGTGCTGGAGCCCACCCTGCCATAACTTCACTGCTGCATTTTCAGAGCTGGCTAGATTCAAGCTAGCTCCGGTACATCTATATGCGTTGTGACCACAGCCCATGATTACAGTGTAGACATATCCTTTAGGTACACACCGACCTTTGGGAAGAAACCCCCATACAGCAACCTGAAGTGTCTACCACTATTCAAAGGGAGCGATAGAGATAAATAGGATAATGGGATGAAATTTAAAGGAAAAATTTAATCTGAATAGTAGCAAATGTTCCCTGACAGGGAGATCTATTCTCCTTCAGAGTAGCTCCTGCAGCCCCATTGTATGACATTTACAATTAGAATAGATTGCGCACTCTTCACAGTGGGGAGGGAGCAATTCTGCACGGGCAGAGCTGAAGGAAACCATCTGCTGGGTATTTTTCATTCTTTAATTTCTCTGAGTCCTGGATCTAAGTCTAGGTTTAATTGTCAGGCAGATTTGAAATCGAGTCAGGAACCTCTCATGAAACAGAAAAAGTTAAAGCTCCCAGTAGAGAAATGATTACAGGTGCAGGCAGCAATTGTAAGGTTGATTTAGTTGGGGATTGGTCGTGCTTTGAGCAGGGGCTTGGACTAGATGACCTCTTGAGGTCCCTTCCAACCCTGATATTCTACGACTCTATGAAGGTAGCAGGGCTGGGCCAGGCCAACGGTCCTGCATTAAGCAATAAAGGGAGGTATAATAGGGAGATGGGTGCTATCTTCCCTGGAGGAAATGACGATCTGGAAAAATCCGCTTTCCATCAGACTCCAACATCCGCTTCAGAAAACCTTACTTGAGGAAATTATTTGACCCAGTTCCCATCTATGTGGTTATTTTGACCTTCACTTCCTTGAGTTAGGACAAGCCTCTGGAAATTCTAGCCCACCTTTTTTGAATGATTTGCTTGTCTTGAGCCTCAGTGGGGAAAGTAAAATATTGTTACGTATTTGGTTAGCCATAATGTGCTCAGCATTGTACAATGCAGAACAAAATGATAGGCCCAGACCCAGAAGAAAAAGCAAAATCTGGAAGATAGAAAGTTCAGTCCAAATGGTCAGGCAAGCTGTAAAATCAAAGCAGCTCTAGTCATCGTAGAACTTTGTGAGTCAGACAGAAGCTGAATTTTAAACATAAAACAATCAGAGGAGAAAAGGATACGTTCAGATTTTCGGTATTCATCATAAAGCAGCACACGGGAGTACAAGCCCAGTTTATTTTCCCTTTGCAGGTAATCTGTGAAGAGCCTTCTGAAGAGAGAGAGAGGTTTGTTTTGTTTTGTTTTTGCCTTTGGAATGAATCCAAATGCACTGAATGGCTGGTAGTATTAGAAGAATCTAGCCCTAGATTCTCCCTTGAGGGCTTTCTTCCCTTCAATAGACCGGGAATCAGGTTCACAAGTAGGGGGTTTGTCTCGGTAACCTACTGTAAGGCCCAGACCCTGCAAACCTTTCCTCCCGTGTTTGGCTTTACACACCAGTAGCCCCATAAAATCAATAGGGCTATGAACAAGCATGAAATTAAGTGCATGGGGAAGTATTTGTGGAACTGAAACCTAAATCTTCCTTTAAAAAAAATAAAACAAAAATTTCCCCTTTTATTCCTCCTACTCAGCCAGCTTGTTTGATTTATTGGCCCCAATCCTGCACTACACTTACACATGTGCTGATTTTTTTTAATTTTTTTTTTTTTACTACTACTTCGTCCCATTGATTTCAACTGAGGACAAGGATCAGAGTCTTTGATTATAAGCAGTTTGGGCCAGAGACCTTCACTTATGGTGCACATACTGCACCTAGCACAATGAAGTGCTGAAATACTTGGTTTCTAGATGCTGCTGCAATGTAAATATTAACTAATTTTTGCCAAAATCCTTTGATTTTAAAACCAGCTCAATCCCACTCCCTCTTAGGGGTGGTGGGATCAGAGTAGAAATAAAATCTGAAGAAGGATTTGGAAAAAACTTTCCTTTAAATAGTTTTTATTTTCCTCTCTGCCAAAGCTGAACTAAGCTGATTTATGAAAACTCAAACAAGACTTTGATGGAAAATTAACATTCATGGACATTTGAAGGGCTCTGACTTTGTTTAGTGTTTTAATCTCTATGCTGTTTAATGCTAATTCTGTAACACTATATAGAAGCTTTTTTTCCACTTGCACAAAGGAGGAAGGGGCTTGTTTCTTTTGTGGGTTGTTTTTTTTTCTTTCTTCCCCAGTGAAAAGTGATTCTGATCAGAACAGCCACAAATTGAGCTCCAACTTACTGACATTTCCATCTAACTCTACCTGAAGGATTAGTTTTTTTTCTGCCACAAAGAAACCTCTCCGCTTTTACAGCCCAGAATCTGATCTGTAGATTAATTGACCATTAATTAATAGAGCAAAAAGTTTTGATTGCAACTCAACACTATTCTGGCCCTAAAACAACACAGAGAAAAACTGAATTTTCAATTGAAAGAGCAAAAGGGATTGAGACATCATTTCAGACATCAGCAATAATTGGTAAAAGAGCACTGAAATGTATTCTTCATTGACATAAGTTTTCCCCCCCGGTTTATCAAGATTCAATTTAAAATTTCGGACTTAATTTCTTCCCTTCTCTGCAAAACAGGTTGGTATTTTTCTTATACTTTAAAAAAAAATTTTTTTTTTTTTTGGAACGCATTAAGCATTGTTTCTTTTATTTTCTGTCATGGTTCCCCAGAGGTACATCTTCTAGATTTTAATGTAATACATTTATATTCTCCACTAGTCATTGTGTGTGTTCTCAATTAATGAATCCACAGCGACTTAGATTTAAGATCTATATAAAATTCTAGCATGATACCTGCTTCTTTTCTACAGTAAGGAATACAGCGGAACCCTTTCATAGTTAAATTAATTTTTCTCACCCCAGAACAACTTTGCTGTAAGCAAGATTATTTTTTCAATCTAATTGCAATTGACATGTTGAGAAGCATTGGAGAAGTGTGGAACTGTCATTTGATTATACATGGTGTTTCACTATTTCAAACATCATTATAATTGGATTCAAGTGTAAGTAATATGTAGATATATAGACAATGTATCTAGCTATATGCCTACGTTATATATGTTACATCTATATATATATTTAGAAATAGACATAGCTATATATGTGTACTCCTTCATTATATAAATATGTGTATAGATGTATTTAGTTATATAGAGATGTAATGTCTAATGTTGGAGTATAGACATTGATGTAATATAATGCATGAATAGATATATATTTAATATAGAAGTGTGATTATTATGTCTCTGTATAAATAGATCACTATATAATTTATACTTGAATCTGATCATACATATTTCATACACCCACAGTGTGTATTGTGTATACACTGTAGCTTTATATAAGTGGTATATAAAAAACCTTTCCCTCTGTTTAATGAATAGAAATGATAAAGTAATGAAATCAAAGCAGCTATTGTAGTCATACTTCCTCTTTGATTAATAATGTAAAACAAATTATAGTAGGCATAAAAGAAATTAAAATACCACACAAAATTTCTCTTTAATTTGCCCAGATACATTTCCTCATTTCTGTATATAGTTGATTTCTGTATAGCAAGGAAGTTGTCAAGCTGTGTACATGTTTGTGCTTCCTTCACACCAATCAAAAATATTAAGTGATCATTGTATTACCACCCAGTACAAAAGATTAGTTAAACCAACATTTGAAGTCTTCTAACTATATGAACACCCTACCGTTTATAATTTGCTCTCATTTTCTTACAATGAAAAGGTATTCATCTTAAAGCCTGCAGTAATATCCTCACATGAAGCAGATCAGCAAAGAATTGTGTTGGATTAATAAGGGGATTGAATACACACTGGGAGTTGGGTGCTATTCATTAATTCCAACATACTGGTTCATTTCTGATTTCTGAAATCATGTTGTACATATACCCTGAAAATACCTGAAGGGCAAGTTGTTTTATCATCAGTGATTTCATTATACTACCTAACTAGCTCGTCATTTTTGGTCTAGTTCATGGGTAAGGACCTACGTTTCCCAATTTTCTGCATCTCTGGAGCAATCACATAATTACAAGGCACCATTAGCCTGAGATTTGCTTAGCAGATCTGGTTTTGGATTGATGATTAGTTGCTCTTTTTTCCCCCCCTCCTTTAGGATGAATTATCCGTCACTCATTAGAACCTGGGTGGCCTTTGTGTTCATGATTGTACGGCAGCAAGGTTAGTATTTCTGACTTTTGGTCCTCGGATACTGATACTCTACATTTACAATAGGAAAGCGCTTGCCTCAGAAATTTGCTACATGCGAACTTCATGTGCCTAGAAAACCTTGCAAAATTCTACTCAGACACTTGTCTGAGAGCAAGTACAATAGCAGGGTAATTTTTAAATCATAATACCAAAGGGCAAACAAGTAGATTTTTGTGCCTCGCCTGGTAAATATGCATGATAATTTTGCAAGGCTGACATTTATTCACAGCGAGGAACAGAGCCTCAACTCATATAAATGGTCGTAGTTCCACGAAATTAAAGGAGCTAGGCCAATTTAAATCTTGCCCTTTCTGTTTCAAATATAAAGTCTCTCTACACGTTTCTGAGCTCTACATGCACAATTCAGGAGTTTGGGAGGATATCACAATTGTCATGAAAGCAGGACGTTAAAACATTCCTAGAGTTTAGATAGTTCACCTGCCAGAATAACGTATGTAGAATGAAAGGCGGGTGGGTAGAAAGAGTCTGCAGACATGTCAAGCTACCACAGAACTGTGTGCTCATTTACTTTTGTTAGAGCTCTGACTCGGTTTGTGGAGTCATCCATATTCCAAGTCTTAGGTGTATCCTCATTGATATTCCTTGTGGTTTATATAGCTTGAGGAAACATTTATTAAGATCATTCACTCTAAAAAACTTCCATCCATGTTTTTTTTTTTTTCTTGTGTGGTTTTGTAAAAGGCACAGGAAAATCTCTAGAAAATTTCTTGCTTTCCTTTTTTTAATTTAAACTTGATTTCAAGAGGGTCAGGAACAGTGGAATAGGAGCAATCTTGGGAGATGGGTTTGTTTTTGTTTTTGTAATGCTAATGCTAACTCAGCATATTTGTATTACATGACTGATTTAATTTCTTTGGGGGAGATATCCTGGTCTTGTGGTTAAGATTTAGATCTATGTGGCTTGAGGTCTTGGTACTGATGCCTGCAGTTTCACTTGTGTGGCTACGGGCAAATAACTTAACCACTGTGTTTCAGTTTCCCCACCTGCAAAATAAGGATAATATCTGCCTGCAGCTCAGGACATTCAGGCTAGATTCCTTTGCTGGCCAAGTCTGTTGGAATATTTGGATAGGAGAAGCTATACATGCGGAGTTAGACTCCAAGGCTAGTGCTTAAAAAGTGATTGCTTAAAAGGTTGTGCTGAGTATCACACTTTTTAAAAAAAAATCTGTAATTTATAGCTGTGACCTCAGATGTAATAGCCTGCTGGATACATAACAGCTGTGAAATGACTTATTTTACTACCTGGCAACAGGATATTTGTGATAGCCCTTACAAAATATGTATATAAGTGTAGTTGTGCATTCAGGACTCTGTCACACACCACTTAAAACTCTCTCCAGCATGGAAATTTACACACACACACACATACTTCAAAAAAAAGCCTGTTTTTTGACTTTCAGTTCAGGTATTTTTCTTTTGAGCTAGAAAGCTGTATCGGTTAGAAGCTTCATAAAAGGGTCGGCTTCCCATTGTCCCTATTATAAACCAGATTCTAGCGAAGGGCATCTTAAATGTTACAACAACCGAACGGCTTATACTTGCACGGAATGGGAAGAAAACCCACTGTATCTTTAAAACCCAGGCTCAGAGCAATCACCCTTCAGCTAGCAGCCTCTGAAATTGCAGGTTAGGACCTAGAAGATAAAAGAATGTCCTGAATCAACTTAAACAGAGATGGAATTGTTTTGAGTCTAGCTCCTCGGGTCAGCATTGATTGAATATAATGAGGACAGTGCATTTCTTTTCTAGCTAAGGAAAAGTGTGTTCCCTCTGTGGTAGATAACCTCATAGGGCTAAATAAATGGACAATTATATTATAACCGATGTCTGCGAGTGGCACAGGATTGGCTGTATAGCTCTTTCTATAGAGGCCTAATCCGCTATTGTATACCTAGCAATTAGAGCAGGTGGAAAATAGGGTTTTATTCCCTGTGGAAAAATTCACTGAGCATGCTTAGTTTTTGTCAAAATTTTCAGTGGAAAAATTCAACTTTTTTGACAAAAATCTTTGGCTGAAAACCATTTTTTATTTTTTTTTCTGTCAAAAGATGTAAGGGAAAAGAAGATACTTTCTGTGCAGTGTTTATTTAGTGGAAAACCTGATTTCAATGGGAAATTTTTGATTAAACCATCCTAGCAATAGCATCTCAGGCTTTCCGCTAGTATCCTCTCAGAAGTTAAACAAGGCCAGGCCTGGTTGCTATGTGAATGGAAGAGCTCAAAGAAAAAGGCAGAGTGCTACAGGAAGGGGTGATAAATCCATCTATCTTAGGTATGTATCCCCATTATTGTGATATCAGAGCTCCTCACAATCTTTCATGTATTTATCCTTACACACCTCTGTGAGGCTGGGCAGTGCTGTTAACCCCATCTTATACGTGAGAAATTCAGGCCTAGAGAGGCTAAATAACTTGGCCAAGATCACAAAGGAAGTCTGGGAGAAGCAGAGAATTAACCCCGGGTCTCCTGAGTCGCAGGCTAGCATCCTAACCACTGGACCATTCTCCCTCTTCTTCATTGTTCTTCCCTCTGAGATAGTACTGAACTAATGTCCCAGCCACTGTGTTAGGAGACACTGTCCTGCTGAAGATGTTGAATAAGATGTAAAACAGAGGCTTTGACCGTTTGGGATCATGAAGGATCCTGTAGCTTTTTTATACAAGAGACGTGACATCAGAGCTTATGCCTGGCCAAATTACAGTTTGGGTAGCGACGTTCCACCAATACAAAATCCCTCCTGCAGCTTCAGTTGTAGAGACTATTCTTTTCACCCCCTGTTCCAAACTCTTGCATAGCAGTGGAGCATATTATTAACCAGCTGCCATTCTCCACCCCAGAGGTGGCTGCATTTCAGTAGTGGGTGAAGTATAAAGTAGGTAAAGAGCATCAGGAGATGTGATGCCGTGGGCCTGATCCTGTACCATTGCAGTCAGTGGGAACAGGACCAGTCCTTATACCATTATAATAACAATACTGTCCTCTTCCAGCTCAGTCCATGGAGATTCTGTATCCGTTCTGGCAGAATGATACGAAAACCCCCAAAGTGGATGATGGAAGCTCCTCTGAGATTAAGCTGTCCATCCCGTTCATCTTCTTTGGAGTCCCATACAGGAGCATTTATGTAAGTGGAGGGAGCAGTTCTATAGCAGACACTGCTTTTTCACTCACTTCCCCCTCATTAGCAGCTGCCTTTGAAGCACGCTCTCCCGGTGTTCAGGACATGGAAGATTTATTGGTACCTACCTGACAAGTTCTTAGATTTCATGAACTGATAGGTTTTATGATTAAAAAAGCCAAAGGTGTATTTAATGGGCTAATGTTCACGGGGAAGGAATATAAAAGGCAATAAATTACCTTTGCAGGTGATTAAATGCCAAAGCTAAAGCCTTGACGCCATAAGCATTATTCCAGTCGCATGACAAGAAACAAGAATATACAGAGGTGCCGGGGGGAAAACAGTTCCTTCCACCCTATGGTGGGTGCCTGAGAAAGTTCTGGGCTGGTGCTGCTGCTTCCCATTGGCATCACAGGAAGCCAATAATACATAGTCTCTGTTTTTATTTTAAGTGGCCTTTGCCTATTCCCACTTGTAGTAGAACCACTTGCTGCCATTGTCTGGTGCCCAGCGTGGGAGACACCAATGTCCCCAGTGTGGTCCTGAAGGCTTGGCACTGCCAGGTTTGTGCTTAACATGACAGATATTGAGCTCCCTGGAAGTGTTTGGGTCAAACGAGTCCAGTCCCGAGGACTCTGCAGAACTGCTTGCTAAGGACTTGATTAACCTGAACGCACCCAGTGACCTGGTGCCAGTTACGTCGGGCACAAAATCTCCCTGGTAAACCATTCTCCTATGGTGTGGATATGCAGAGGCTCATCTCAAAGAACTGTTGCAGCTGAGTAACCTTCACAGTTAGATCTATGTGGGGTTGTACCCTCTGCGGTTCCTGATCTCTGTCTTCCTAGCCCCAGCTTAAGATCTTTCATAGAGCAGGCCTTGCTCACTACAGCGATGAGAGACATATAAGTACCTAGATGGATAGGCCTATTTACATCCCATAATTGCAAAAACCAGCCTTCACCAAAAATGCCATCAGCACAGGTTTAATTTTAAGATGACAGTTCTCGGCTGCAGCCAAGGCTTTGGTTTGCTTAAATCAAACCGTTCTCCTCTTTTTCTAGGTCAACAACAATGGCGTGATTTCTTTCAATGTGCTGGTCAGCCAGTTCACCCCAGAGCCTTTCCCCCTTGCAGATGGCCGGGCCTTTATTGCTCCATTTTGGGCAGACGTCCACAATGGAATCCGAGGAGAAATCTACTACAGGGAGAGCACGGACCCCGCCCTGCTGAAGAAAGTCTCCAAAGACATCAGGAAGTACTTCAAAAACCTGCCCTCTTTCTCAGCCGTCTGGCTCTTTGTCGTCACCTGGGAGGAGGTCACCTTCTACGGAGGCAGCAGCACGACCCCTGTAAGGGCAAACATTTCAATCTCTTGGCTTGTGTGATGATTTTGGAAGGGTGTTGTTTTCTGTAGCAGGAATGGCGGAGGTCAGGCCTACACGCCACAGACTCCAGCGCAGTGATGTCGGTCGGAGTTTGAAGGGGTGTGATCCTGACCAACAGAGCAGTGCCATCAGAAACCCCTAATGGAGGTGCAGTTATACTGTATAACGTTTACCAGGATACCTCTTTCTCTTGGCGGGAGTGGTTTTGCTACACTGATAAAAAAACCTGTGTCCACACCAGGCATGCTACGCTGGGGTTGTATACAGGCATTCCTACACTGGTAAAGCACTCCTGTTCTAGACATGGCCTAAGTTAAGGGGGGGGATGGATGAGATAGGACTCAGAAGACCTGGGCTCAATTCCCAGCTCTGCCACTGTTGTCCTGGGTGACCTTGAGCAAGTCACTTAATCTCTGGTCCTCAGGGCCCCATCGGTAAAATGAAGATAATAATCCTTCCTTTCTCCCACCCTTAGTCTGTCTTGTCTAGTTATATTGTGAACTCGTCAAAGGAAAGATTGATTATCTCTTACCATGTGTTTGTACAGCAGCTAGCTCAGTGGGGCTCCAGTCTCGTTTGAGGACTTCATTCATAATAGGGCTGGTCTACACTGGGGGGAGGGATCGATCCAAGATACGCAACTTCAGCTACGCAAATAGCGTAGCTGAAGTCGAAGTATCTTGGATCGAATTACCTGAGGTCCAGATGGTGCGGGATCGACGGCCACAGCTCCCCCGTCGACTGCGCTACCGCCGCTCGCTCTGGTGGAGTTCCAGAGTCGACGGTAAGCGCATTCCGGGATCAATATATCGCGTCTTAACGAGACGCGATATATCGATCCCGGATAAATCAATTGCTACTCGCCAATATGGTGGGTAGTGAAGACGTACCCTTAGAGTAATGGCTAATTATTAATATTACATATTGATTAGATATGAGAGCAGAGTCTATTTTCTTATCCATGCCTTGCTGTGTGGCCTTGATCAAGTCCCTTCAGCTTCTCTGTACCTCAGTTTCCCCATCTGTAAAATGGAGATCAGGCTTATCTGCTTTGCAAGGTGCTTCAGAGGTTGGATTCTGCACACTTTATAAAGAAGGGCCAAATATTTATTAACTGAACACTGATTCAGGGCTTTCTCTTTAAATAGGGAAAGGAGAAATTTGTTCCCTTTGAGGGTGAGTGAAACTCTGAGGTTGCAAACCTTTAATTCCCTGTCCTTTATTTTTTCCAAAGTATGATTCAGTTTAAAGACAAGTTTTTCTAGTGGTAGATGTGAGGTATTTGAAAACTGCATTGGAATTGTTGACTGTCACTTTAATTTGTAAGTGGTTTCCTGAACTTGCTTGCAGGCTAGGGAGCTCTGTAGGGAAGCCTGCAATTGGAGTCAGTCAGCAGGCAGACAGCTTAGAGCAAGGTAGTGGTTCACTGTATAAGGGAGCAGCCTGCTTTGTCTCTTTCTGGTTTGGGGTTCTTGTGTGTTAGGGTTCTGGAGTTTAAGAAATAAAATAGCATTACCCTGCAACCTTCCAGGCACAGTATATATGTTTTTATCTTTGTGCTTGTGTGCCATGAACATAACAGTAGGGAAGCCTGTGTTCTGTATAGAACCACCTCCCAACAGCTGCCCTGGCACAAACAAAAGCCCTGCACAGCATCTTGAATGTGAGTGTTTGTGTCAGATGAACCTACAGATGTTTTTATTACAGTAGTGTCCCCGTAGTGCCAGGCACTGTACAGGCATTTAGTATAGGCCCTGCCCCAAAGAATGTACAGCCTTATATCCTGATTCTGAGATGTGATCTGCATGGGTGGGCCCCTTTAGACTTCAGTGGGGCTCTGAGTGGTAGGAGAAGTCTGTGTGCATGGAGAGTGTTGCAGGATCAGGGTTTAGGGTTGTAAATTCTTTGGTGCTAGGGACTATCTTTTACTCAATGACTGTACAGCACCTACCACAGTGGAGTCTAGGGTAAGTAAAAGACAAAGTACAACGGGGGGGTGTGTGTGTGTGAAAGAAACAAATGGCTTGTGAGGGCAGGAAGGATGGGGGACTTTAGCTTTTCATTCTTACTTTTTCTCCCACTCACTACTCCATTGTCCATCTTATTTTTCCCCTCACTGGATTTTGTATCTCTCTCTCCCTGCTCCTCTCCCACCCACGTCCACTCTGAGTTAAATGTGAGCCCAATAATTTTTCAGCTAGAATCAAATGTCCAAGGCCCCATTGGCTTCAAACTTAGGCAAAGCAAGTTCTCTTCTCCCTAACGGGCTCCAGAAGTGAAGCTGCTTCTTAAGAAAACTCTCATATCCAGGAAGTCACAATAAATTAATCTTTGGCTGAAATCCGTTCTCTTAAAAACCTGCGACTGGGAACAGAAAATGGGGACCTTTTGCAGGGTACAAACAACCTTATGGGTTTTTATTGTGGCTGTGGCTGGATTTATTTCTATGCCATGTTAATCTGAGCGGGCAGTCAGGACGTTTCAGGAGTATGAGTTGAACAGCTGCTTTGAAATCCCAAATAGATGTAGGAAATCAAAAAGATTATTGACAGCATTATCACAATGACGATCAGTGCAGTAAAAGATTTATCATAATTGGTCATAAAGCTCTGCCAATGATTTGGCTGGATTAGCTGCTCTTTAATTCCAGAAACACAAAGGAGTCTGATCTCTTAGGAAGTCAGCTATGACAAAGAGCCCTGTTCCTTTCCATTTGTTAGGGTTGTTTGAAATTTAATGCATTTTTCTAATCTCATTGGCACACAGTTCCAAAGTGTTTTGAGCCAGAAGCAGTACTGAGATCCCTGTATTGCTGGGAAAATTGCACACAATGCAATTTATTTTGGTATATAGCATCCTTCCTGTTTAATATCAGAGAATTCTTTTGATTTACATATAAAATAGAATATGCAACTTTTGAAGGTGAAATTCACCCCAATGCAGAAAACCTGTGCAAAACTTCCATAATGCCTGCTTTGAAGAGTGACTCAGTAAAAATGGCATCAGGGATTAGAGACGGGCCAAAATTTTCAGCTGAAAACTTTTTCAGCCAAAAATGCAGATTTGGAGACACTGAAACGCTTTGAGAATTCGTCTTGATTTTGCTAAATTATTTTGGTCAACACCTGTCTTCCACACTCCCCTACCCCCCGCCAATTGATTTGTTTCCTGTCAACATTTTCTAAATGAAACATTTTGATTTTGTGGTTCAAAATGATGTTTTGTTTTGAAATTTCATTTCATTTTGTTAAAAAAATAGTTGTTAAATATTGCAGTCAAAACAAAACATTTTGTTCCCTTTCAATGCACTGTGTTGTTCAAGCCAAAAATGATTTTTTCCCCCACTTTTTGATTCATGAAGGTTTTTGAAAAATCGTGGTTTCGGATTGAACAGATATAAAAAATGGAGCGGGGGGTTGGGGGGCGGCTGGAGGGAATTTTTCAGGATTGCCAGTGAATCGAAAAATCAGTTTTTTCACCCAGCTTTATCTGGAATTCCATGGTTATTGTGACTCTGGATCCAATATGCTCTGTTGACAAGAGGTGTCTCCTGCCAGTTCGTGCTGCAAACTCTTCAGTTCTGAGATTCAAACGGGAACTTTCTGTCGGAGTGCATAATTTCCGACGATAATGGTTCTGCTGGCCACATTGGATCTCAGTGACGCCTGTGTGCCCTCATCTTCGACGGGTTTGCACACGTTTAACAGACTGGAATTTAGTTTGATTATTTTAGTAATAGCATGGCAGTGCCTGGTGGTCTCGGCCAAAATCAGGGCCCCACGTGCTAGGTGCTGTACATACCCATAGTCAGAGCCAGCCTCTGCATCAGAGTTTATAATCTATATAGACAGGACAGACGAGGGGTGGGAGAAAGGAGGGATTGTTAATCCCTCCTTGGCAGAAGCGGGAAGCCTGCAGTGATTTGCTGAAGGTCAGACAGGGAGTCTGCGACACCGCTGGGAATTGGATCCAGATTTTTTGAGTCACAGGCTGCAGGAGCAGCCTTCCTTATCTGTGTAGAATGTATGAAATGAGTGGGGCCCAGCCCACGGTCTCTTAGCTCTGCTGGCTCTGCAGGGGTGGACTCCTGCAGTCCGCAGAGCCCCATTGCCATGAGTAGAGCTCCACGCAGGTGCACCCGTCACCCTCCCTGATCAGCTGTCAAGGTCGAAGCTTCATTTTTGTCTCTAAAGCCAGCAGATCTGGCTCTGAATTCTCACAGGGAGCCAAGCCTGAATCACAGAAATGTAGAGCTTGAACAGACTTCAAAGGGTCATCTAGGTCAGCCTCCCTGCAGGCAGGAGCGGCGCCAGGGTTTTTGCTGCCCTAGGTGGCAGCGCTCCTCCTCGGAGCATTCGGCGGCGAGGGTCCTTCTGCTCCACGTCTTTGGGGTGCTTCCGCGGTGGGTCCCGGAGTGAGTGAAGGACCCGCCGCCGAAGCACCCCGAAGACCCAGAGCGGAAGGACCCCCCGCCGCCGAATTGCTGCCTAGGATGGCAAAATGCCGCCCCCCAAATCCTAGGACCGCCTAGTGGAAGCGCCGGCCCTGCCTGCAGTTCCAAGTAAACCTAGATCACCCCTGACCAGTGTTTGTCTAACCTGTTCTTAAAATGAGGGAGATTCCACAACCTCCCTAGGTAACCCGAACCAGTGCTTAACTATCCTTATAGGTAGAATTTTTTTCCTACTATCTAACCTAAATCTCCCTTGCCGCAGATTATGCCGATTACGTCTTGTCCTACTTCCAGTGGACATGGAGAACAATTGATCCCCCTTCAAAGCAGCCCTTGTGATATTTGAAGATTGTTATCAGGGTCCCCCCCCCCCCCCTTCAGTCTTCTTTTCTCAAGCCTCAACAGGCCCATCTTCCTTAGCCTTTCCTCATAGGTCAGGTTTTCTAAAGCTTTGATGGTTTTTGTTGCTCTCCTCTGGATTCCCTCCAATTTGTCAACGTCTGTCTTAAAGGGTGACACCCACAAGAAGACCCAGTACTCCAACAGAGGCCTCACCAAGGCCAAGTAGACTGTGACAATGACCTCTCACGAATCATTGACATCAATTGGAACATTAACATTGACTTCCCTGGAGGCACAATTGGACCCAGTGGGAGTAAACTGGTTGGGTAAAAAGGTGCTATTTTTATGTAAACCCTTTTAAGGCAGACCTACACCTTAAGGGCCTGCTCTAGTGTCCTCTGGTGTCAATGGGATCTTTTCATTGGCTTCAGTGGGCTTTGGACCATGCCTGATCATGATTCACTGGGGGGAATATCACTTTTATGGAGCTGGCTGCACTCAGTGGAAAATCACATCCGGAGAGGAAGATTTTTTCCCCCCATCATGTTCTGCATTCCTACAGGCACTGCAGGCTATAGATTTTATACCTTTTAAGTTTCATACCTTGCAGTTTGGAAATTGAGTTGGCAAAGACCAGGAAATATACTGGCTGGGTTAAAAAAAATTGACTGTCAGTATATAAAAAAAAATCAGTAAAAATGTCAGTTTAAGTTAGAAAAGTATTTCTTTCCCACTCTGGAGCGGGTTTTCAGATTTATTGGGCATGCTTTATCCCTGATCTAACACCATTAAAGACAGTAGCTCAACCATCTCCATCACGTCAAACACAAAGTGCTTGTCTTCAGCGCCGTTCCAGGCATATCCTCACCCCTACCTGTCATCTCTCATTCACTATCGAAATGTCAACTCCCACTGCCGATTGGTCAATGGTGCCAGCCTCCGTCACCCACTTGTTAAATTTTCACGCAGTCTCCCATGCTGCCCCTCCCGGCTGGGAGGGGCTCCTCATTCACATCTGCAAATCTACCTCATTATCCTTCTTCAAACTCTCCGTTGTTGTGATGCCTACAACACTCATGACAGTGGTTAGGCCATTGGTGTTCTGATACCACAGCCTATTGTGCTGACCAATTCTGTCTCACTGTTTCCTTGTACTCCCCCATTGGTCTGTCTGCAGCCATCTGTTGCCCATTGTCTTATAATTAGACTGCAAACTCTTTGGGGCAGAGACCATCTTTGGGTTCTCTCCTTGTACACCGCCTAGCACAGTGGGGTCCTGCTCTATTACGGGGGCTGCTGGAAGCTACCACCACACTAATAATAATAATTAATGAATCATGAAACAGAATGAATTTGGGCCTCTGGCTTCTTTTTAAAATGATGGTCAAAACAATGGATTCACTTTAAACAAAAATTAAAAATGGCATGAATTGACCATCAGAAGTCTATACAAAACCAATATCCCTTCGACATGGCCCATTTTACAGTGAACCAGATCCTCTGCTCCTGTAAATTGGCATAGCTACCTAGATTTCAGTGGAGCTGTATCAGCTCACATCTGTTGAGGCTCTGGTTCTGGATCAGTCATCTGGACTTTTTAACGTTACATGATAATATGGTGCACTACTTTAGCCGCTTTTCACGCAAAGATCTCAAACCACTTTTCCAGACCTTGATTCATTAGACACACAATATCCCTGTCAAATAAGTGCGGGAACGTACGTGGTCAATTTCACCCACCACTGAAATGCAGCCATTCTTGGGAGGGAAGCATGACTATTAATTAGCATAGAGTGACCAAAATAGAATGGTTTAGGACAGGAAGTGAAGGATACCATATCCAATTGGAAATGCAGGTGGAATTTAGATGGGTAAGGTTGAATTACTTCAGGTGGAATTTGCTAGTATACTTTTATAGGCAGATCCTTTAACTGGATTCCCAGGGATGCAAGATTAGCTCATGTGGACCCAGGTAGGACAGGGCTTTATGGACAATGCTCTGGGATTCTATGGTCAAGAGCTCATTTTATGTCCTCTTTAGAAGATGACAAAGTACCTCCTCCTAGCATGGGGTGCTGGCTTGTTGCTGAATGAATTTATCTGAAATATAGATAGTTAAAGATTGAAGAATCATTTAAAAACAATGTGAATGTTGTCAATACATTTTTGCAGATTGGTCTGGGATTCCTGCAGCTTGGGAAAGCAAGATTTCCTTGGGTACAATACACTGTTTACTGTTATAGAAGCCATTGTTAATATTATTATAGCATCTGAATGGGGAAAGTAACCCAGTAAGATAACACTGTGATGAATAAAGCTGAGATAGAATAACGCTAAGATAACAGGTTGCAGCAATCCAAGCCCGGCTGATTGCTTTCTCAGTGCTTGTTCTCATGCTGCCATCTATCGGTGCTAAAATAGATCACAGATTTAATCTGTCTTCCATGGTGTCCCAGATGGAATTATGCTCTGGAAAGCTATGGATGCAGTTAAGGGGGATTGAATCAGCTGTTGGGTGGCATGCTATACCATGCTTAGCTTTTGCTGTTTAATTATCAATCTTCCCTATTGCATTTCATATGGGATTGACGCAGAAGAAGCGAGCACAGAAAAATGGCGCAAAAGCTGTGGGTGGATGATCTCACTTTGTGAATATGCCTGTCTCTGTTTTAAACAGGTGAACACCTTTCAAGCTCTCCTGATTTCAGATGGGGTGTCCACGTTTGCTATGTTTAATTATGAAGAAATCATGTGGACCACTGGAACAGCAAGTGGGGGAGATCCTTTAACCGGACTCGGTGGAGTGATGGCCCAGGTAAGGCCCTTACTGTGCATCTTCACTGTCATCTTTGTTTATGCTCTAACCTCCAACCTTCCTTGTTCTGACAGTGTCAGCAGAGAAATATGATCTAGTGAAGATGTGACCCGCCTTAACGCAGCATGGCTTTTGTCCTCCTTTAGTGGCTAGACCAGGTCGTTTAGCTTAAACAGTCGAGGTTCCTGCTTGATGATCCATTCGGGGTCTGTAGACCATTTGGTTCACAGGGCACTTGCTGGTGAACGGAGGAGACCTGGCTGGTCACATGGTGCTGGTTTTCTTTCTTCTTCCCAGACTGAAGGGGGGATAGGAGAGATATGAAATAACCAGCAGAAGGAAACTGTGTGTTTTAATCCTGTTGATAAAAGCTAAACACCTAACATTGTAAAGGTAGCTAAAAATATGTGAAATTGAGAGCTGGCTGAAAAGTACCAATTTTTTTTAATTAAAAAAAAACTCTTATCCCTTCATCTCCATCCATCCCCTCGCACTCCCTTTTCCTTTCTCTTTTCTCTCCTTCCTTCCTTCCTTCCAAAAATTGTTTGGCATTTCATTGAAAATCCAAAAGAAAAAGAAAGTTTTGTTTTGTTTTGTTTCTGAAAATTGAAGACAACAGGATTTTTACCGAAAATGTTTGGTTTTGAAAAAGCAAAACAAAAAATAATTTTCAATTTGTTTGTCAAAAACAAGCAGACAAAGAAAACAACCACAAACAAAAGATTTCCTTTTGGCCAAATAGCCTTTTTTGTATTTAAAATACGGTAGTAATAATAATAAACAAAGTTTTGGTTAAAAAAAATTTAATCAGTTCCAATTAGTTTCCCAGTGTGACTTTTCTATGTACAGAGTTGCTGTAGCTGCCATCGGGATCTTATGGTGATCACAGTGGAGAGGGGAGGTGAACACAAGATAATCAACTGCAAAATGTACAGAGAAATCAGGGTTATTAACATCAGCGATGGCAAGAAATATGAGACAGAACAGACTTAAGGGAAGGATGATCTCTGTGTTTTCAGATCAATTTTGCTCTCTCTGTGTTCCAGGCAGGATTCAACGGTGGAAATAGCACCAATTATTTTAGCATTCCTGGTTCCAGAACCCCAGAGATAATCAATATCAAAGATACAACCAATGTTAATGTCCCTGGACGCTGGGTATTCAAAATAGATGGGAGAGAAATTGACCCAGCCAATGGCTGCAGCCTGAGAGGTAAAAATTGCTTCTTTCATGTCTTTGAAGTTTACCATATAACACAAGACGATCCAGTTTGAAATTTAATGACAGAATATGCTGCTGCTGTTGCTTTGCTATTATAATGCTCGTATTCTCTGCAACATGTGTAAAGGCAGATTGTAAACACTCTGGGATAGAGGCTGCCTCTTTGGAAGGCAGAATGGCCTAGTGGTGAGAGTGTGGGAGTGCGAGTCAGGAGACTTTGCTTCTAGTTCTGAGTCACTGTAGGACCCTGCGCAAGTCACTACATTTTCTAATGATGGTCACCTGATGCCAGGGATGAAATCCAGACCCTGTTGTGGTCAATGGAAGTTTTGCCAGTAAAGCCAAGACTTCATCCCTGGGTAGCAAACCCTTAGTGGTGTAGATTGGGTAAACCACTATACATTGCAATTTGCACTGGGGCAGCTTAGTCTGGGTTCAGGCAGGGCTGGTGCAAATAGCGGCTTTCCCTGTCTCCACTAGAGGTTTGCACTGCGGCAGCTAAACCAGTGGCTGCGTTTGGCACCGGTGATTGTAATTAGGACAATTTGCTAGTGTGGGGAAGGCCTAACTTCACAGCATTTTAAAAGGGGCGAATGGACCCATAAAGAGCTGTGAGTCTGTTCTTTTGTCTCGCATATGGCTGTGTAACTCATTAATGTCAATGGGAAGCTATAATATACGCTGGCCTTGTTCCCGTCCTTCTGTGATTTTTTTAGTATCTGACTGTAATTAAAAGCCTACATTTCCCCCACCTCAAAGTTATAAACCTGTGAAACTAGGGGTTTAAATTCTCAGTAAGGATTGAGATCCCTGTACTTTTGGCATTGCAGATAAGCTAGAGAAACCACAGCAAAAGAGACTCTCCTGGCTGGCCTGATGGAAATGCCATCGGTGTAAAAAGACAATACTCTGATTTCCTTTCCCTTGCTTCTGAATTATGGATTGCTGCTTTTATGCATAGGATAAATTCAATGGCCCTGCACAACCTGCTGGGTATGTTTGTATGCCACTGACCGTGCATAAGTATAAAGTGATAGAAGCACTCATTGTGATACCAGGGGGACTTGGCGGCATAGAGATTATTGCATTATGATTTTACAAATAAAACGGTCTCGAGTGTCTCCTTCGCTCCTGAAATCTTTCTAACAAGAGAGAATTTTCACTCACTGCTGGAAGCCTGAAATGTCAAGGATTGAAAATGTATACTGGTCTGAGATCTGCAGTTTGTTTATATGCAGCCCTCGACTACTGCTGATTAGCTCTGCTAGTCCAAAGGGCCTGTGTAGCCCCTAAAAAAGTTCAAGGTCTGATGTACAGCAGGGATAATGGCCCTAGCCTCTGTCTGCTGGAAGCTGGGAATGGGCAACAGGGGATGGATCACTTGATGATTACTTGTTCTCTTCATTCCATCTGGGGCACCTGGCATTGGCCACTGTTGGAAGATAGGATACTGGGCTAGATGGACCTTCGGTCTGATGCAGTATGGCCGTTCTTATGTTATAAACTTGACCCACCAATGCTCAGAATGAAGGCTGAAATTTTCAAAGGGACTTAGGCCCACAGGTTAATGAAAGCAGTGCATCTAAATCCCTTAGATGAATATGGAAATCACAGCTGACAGCTCAATGCCATTTGTAAGAGAAGAATCTCAGATTTTCAGTGATAGGAAGTGGGTCTGAGCAGGTTTGTTTTGCCTAATTTGGAACCCACTCGAATATTGTGGGCTTGGAAGGTTGGCTCCAAAGCAAGCATCATTGGGGTCTCATTATGTTTAGGAGAGATTTTTCTGTGGAAAGAAAAAGAACAGAGAGCGTGAGAGAGAGGAAAATCCAGGGAAGAGATGAGCAGAGGGTGGGCAGAGTGAAAAACAAATAGAGAGAGGTTGTGAAGAGGGAGCAGATGGAGGAGAGAGAGACTCTACAGGGGAAAAAAAAGACACTTGCTTTTGCCAGTCTAAATTCTTAGATCTTCCTCCCTCCTTTCAGGTCTCCATTCAGCTAGAAAAACGTGCAATAGACTTCACAATACAGTGTAGTTACACTGCTTTTATGCTGTTTGATAATTAATCATTGCTAATTCATATAACCCAAGGCCAACTATGTTATGGAATTACTTATTAATATGCCTTTGGTTTTATAGTTAGTATATTGTATTTTTTTAGAATTCAGGTACATTGACGATGTTGTGTTTGTTCCATAATTACTCTGTCACCTTCCAGTTGTGTGAAATTAGTAACTACAGCTATCAAAAGGGTTAATTAGTGTAATTACAGAATAATTACAGTGGATTCACTGTCACTATTATAAAGAGTAACCAAAACAGGTTGACTTAATATATTGCAATATATTAAGCACAAATGACTTCAAATTCCAGGGAGAAAAGGTTCATGAACCCAGACTAGTTCTGTACACTCCCCTCTCCCCAAAATAGTCTGAGCAGTTCTCAAAACTAGAAAATCTACCTGATTTTGCCCATCAATAACAGAGGTCATGATTCACCCAAGCACATACTTAATGTTAAGCATATGAGTAGCACCACTGACTTCAGTGGGACTTCTCACCTGCTTAAAATTAAGCACGTGTTTCCAATGCTTTGCTGAATTGGGCTGTGACGTGTTATAATGCTAGAGGGTGGTGTGATATGGGAAGTAACATCACATGGGATGCCCTGTTAGAAATGTATTGAGCTGGTGGTCCTGCTTTCAGGGCCAGTAAACTTTCCCAGTGTTGGACCCGGATCAGAAAGAACAAATGACTTGGAACTCTTGATTGTTCTTCTAAGTCGTGTCACGGGTCCTCTGTTCTGACAAGTAACGCAATGTGGGGTTCTTTTAGGGCAGTTTCTCCATCCAGGCGAGATATTCTGGGACAACGCCAACTGCTCCACCAAGTGTCGTTGCCTGGACTTTAACAATGAGATCTTCTGCCAGGAGATGGCTTGCGGCCCCTACGAAGTGTGTGAGCCGAAGGACAAGTTCTACCAATGCATGCCGGTGGAGAGCAGCACCTGCGTGGTGTTCGGAGACCCACACTACCACACCTTCGATGGCTTCCTCTTTCACTTCCAGGGTTCCTGCGCCTACCTCCTCACCCGGCAATGCTGGCCAGAATCTAACCTACCCTTCTTCAGCGTGGAGGCCAAGAATGAGAACCGAGGTGGCTCCTCTGTCTCCTGGTTGAAGGATATCTCGGTGGAGGTTTATTCTCACAAGATTGTTATCCCCAAAGGGAGTTTTGGGAAAGTTAAGGTAAGAGCCCCAGCAAAGAAAGAAAATTCCTTGGGTCAGATCCTCGGCTGGTGCAAAGCGTTGTAGCTCTGTTGAAGTCAGTGGGTCTATGATGATTTGCACCAGCTCAGGATCTGGACCAGTGTCTTTGTCTGGAATCCAAGCCTTGTAGGACTCCTTGGGGAGGTGGGGGGGGCGGGGCGGGGAGCAGGGAAGTGTTAGTGTAGGTAGTGCTGAAAACTGGAAAGGCCCAAACCCGGCCCTTAAAATCCAACCCCTTCTTCAAAGGTTGTTGGGGCTGGATTGCAATCACTGGTTCCCAATTCACCATCTTGCTCAGATTCCAACATTGCAAGGGGCCCATTTTCCAGGATCCAGTTCAGCGGCTGCAGTGGAAATCTGGCAGAACCCCCCCCCCACCCCTGGGCTCCTAACGGGGTGGAAACCCTGCCGTTTTCCCTGATGCTACTCTTCTGCTTTGCTCCTGCAGGTGGATGATTTGGTGACGTCCTTACCCCTTTCCTTGGAACTGGGGGCAATAAAAATCTACCAGAGCGGTTTGTCAACCGCAGTGGAGACTGATTTTGGCGTCTTGGTGACCTACGATGGGCAACACTATGCCTCCATCTCTGTCCCGGGCACCTACATCAACGCCACCTGTGGGCTGTGTGGGAACTATAACAAGGATCCTCAGGACGATACCCTTCGCTCGGACGGGAGGCTGGCGGCGTCGGTGCTGGACCTGGGGGAGAGCTGGCGAGTGTACCATCCGGAGTGGAAATGCTCCCCAGGCTGCTTAGACAACTGCAGCTTCTGCGACGCTGCCATGGAGTCTCTCTACTTCACCCCCGAGTACTGCGGCTTCATCAACAAGACCGGCGGCCCCTTGTGGGAATGTGGCGCCATTGTGGACCCCACGGCCTTTGTCCACAGCTGCGTGTATGACCTGTGCAGCATCCGGGACAACGGCACCGGCCTCTGCCAGGCGATCCAGGCTTACGCCTTGGTGTGCCAAGCCCTGGGGATTCCAGTGGGAGACTGGCGAACCCAGACAGGATGTGGTAAGGCTGCCCTGAGGCGGCGGGAGGTGGTTTCGGGGACCCGCAACAGACTCCCATTGAAGTGAAAACCCTGCATGAGATAAGCCCGGAGACGAGCCGGCAGGGACTTGATTGAGGCAGCCAGAGTTACAGTGAAAGCCGAGCAGTCCCTCCTTTCAATCCTGAAATGCAACATGAGAAGGACAAGGAGACGCCTAGTAACTAAAGGGCAGTTAGAGTGTTGAACAAATAGAAGGAAATTCGAGCGCCCTATGGAACTCAATGCTGGTGTGCCAGGTATTGTGGCTGGATTCAAAACAGGGCTGGCTCATTTAATGGCCATTGCCATCAGCTGAGATGCTAAATCTCTCCACCTGCTTTCTCTCTTGTGCCACTTTTGTGGAGAGGGAACTCAGCTGATTTCTGCAGGATTACTCCTGATTTATATTGGCGTGAGTGAGAGGAGACTGGGGCCCCGTGTCCCATAGTGCAGGGTGTAAGCTGACCCCCTCTGTGAGGAGTCAGGAAAGGACTTTTCCTTGTGTGTGTGGTGCCGTCTGACTGGGTGCAATGGGGGAGAGGGGAGAGCACCTCAGCACAAGAGGGCGATTTAGAGACAAAGGGGGTGTAATGGAGGCCGTTCGCCTACCTCCTTCTGAACCATCAGCCACCTCCAGGAGACAGGATGCTAAATCTGACGCACCCAGTGTGTAGTGGCGACACCTGTGTCCCAGTTCAGAATGGCAGAAGTGGAATGGTTGCCTCTTTCCGGGCTACCATCGGCCACCAGTGTAACTGGTTAAAGCAAGTGGCTAAATTACCTCTGCCAGCCAGCGTACGTAGCGGTGTCAACCCCAGAGCAGTAAGGGGATAATGATACTTATTAATAATGGCAATCTAATCGCATCTCTCTACCTAGGGATTCATGCCGTGCTCACTACTGTGGCATCGGAGTGCTGAATGATAAGACAGACAAGGTGGGCAAGGTCATATCGTTTTGGGGGCCAACTTCTGTTGCTGAAAGAGGCAAGCTTTCGAGCTACACAGTGCTATTGTTCAGTCTCGACGCTTAAGAGCTTGTCTCTTTCACCTACACAAGTTGGTCCAATAAAGTTATGACCTCACCCACCTGGTCTCTCTAACAATCTGGGACCAACAAGGCTACAACACTGCAAACGATACTCCCTTATGATAAATTAGAAAGCAATAAGGGGTTGATAATAACGAGAGAGAAATCCATATAGTATGTCAGCGGTAACATTGAATACTAATGTCTCTTTTTCTATTGATCATCACCATACTTACTATCGTCTGTTGATCATTGCCATACATAGATAGGTAGACAGACAGACACATTATCTCACTTATCGTTATGGCATATGACTGCCTAATAATAATAATCCAAAGAGTAATAAGAGAATAGTAATAAGTCATAAAATCACATAACAGTCAGGATTAGAAGGGAATCTAAATTAATATAACTACCACCACCTGAATGGCGTCTGGGTCTATGAAATTCTCTGGGAGATTTTATGTCTCAGCCCATGGTCCTATGCCTGATTTCCCTTAATCTCTTTCCGTTCTCTCCCCTCTCTGATTCCACCTCCTCCCCTCCGTTCATCTCTTATTCTTACAAGTTTTGCAAGTAGAAAATTCGAGGGGAAGCACAGATGAGGAGCTGTGTTGGGAACTGTGGGAGAGAAACCCACAATGCTGTGCGATTGCGATGGGACGGGGAATGCTGTGGGTGTGAACCGGAAAAAGGACAGTTAGTATGGGTGCTGAGAGGGCCCCATTCTGATCTCCCAGGTGTGTGAATTAGGAGCACTTCCTCTGAAATCAGGGTTAAGTGACAGCAGAAATGTCGGGCCAGATCCTCACTTGGTGTAAAATGGCCCATATGCTCCGGTGCAGCTCTGCTGATTTACAGCAGCAGACGATCTGGCCCATAGTTGAAAACAGTTCGGCCCCGAATAACACGAGTAGCCTTGTATCAGCCTCTCTTCTACCTTCCCTCTCCTAGCTACAGCTGTCCAGTGCCCAGAATTCAGCCACTACTCAGTTTGCACCAACAGCTGCCCAGCCACGTGTTCGGATCTAGCAGCCCCGCTGGCCTGCAGCTCCCCTTGCACCGAGGGCTGTGAATGCAACGAAGGCCACGTCCTGAGCACGGACCAGTGTGTCCCCATCCACAAGTGCGGCTGCGATGTCGACGGCAGGTACTATGCCGTAGGGGAGTCTTTCTGGGCCGCCGCAGACTGCACGGTGCAGTGCCGGTGCGAGGACGGTGCAGAGATCAGCTGCTTGAATGCCAGCTGCCGGGAAGGAGAGGTGTGCACGGTAGAGAACGGCTACCGGGGCTGTTACCCCAAGCGAGAGAGCTTGTGCTTGGTGAGCCAGAACCAGGTGCTGCAGTCCTTCGATGGGGTGGCGTTCATGTTCCCCCCGGAGCATTCCTACACCCTGCTCAAAACCTGCTCGGAGAGACCGCACTTCCTGGAGGTTGACATCAGCAAAAAGAAACCCGAATCCAGGCCTAACTGGCTCCGACCCCTGAGGATCCAGGTAGCTGGCCAGGAGGTCAAAGTTGGAGGTTCCAGTGCATCTGAAATCAAGGTAAGAATCCTATCAAGGGACAGTCTTCAATCGGGGGAAGGGAGTGGGGAGTCTCTCTCTGCTGCCCACAGAGAGCGAGAGCATATTGTGCTTCCATGGCACGTTGCAGCTGAGAATCGCCGAACTCTTTACACATGTGCCTCAACAAAATCTTGTGATTTGTCACCACCTCCACTGCGGCGGGTAACCATGAGTGCTGCGGTGCCCCCATCCCCTGGAGGTTTGGTAGCATGCCGGACGTACCAGAGACAAGCTCTGTAGGCGTTCCAAGCACAAGGCCCTTTAGGCTGTAGCCATTGGTTAGGTGCCCACACAAACTCCCAGGGTCTGAGGAATACCAAAGGGCTGCTTTGATGGGGCCACTAGAAATAAATGTTGTCATTACCCGAGGCAGAATGGCTTGACGATACAAGCGGTGAACCCACTGTTCCTCTCCCTAAGAGAGAGATGGTAAGTATTCCCATTTTACAGAGGGGTAAACTGAGGCAGAGTGGCCCAGCTGGGATTAGAGTCCAGCAGCCCCGACTCTTCTCACTAGACAACACTGCCAACTCCAAAACATGCTGGTGGACATTTAGGTTGGGATTTTCAAAGAAGTTGCCCCCAAATCCCATCCTTAACCTTTGTCATCTCCAAAGACCCTGAGGGTTATGTCTATGCTGCAAGAAAACTCCGTGGCTGGACTGTATCAGCTCACTCAGGCTGTGCGGCTATAAAATTGCCGTGTAGATGTTTGGGCTCAAGATGGAGCCCAGGCTCTGAGACCTCAGGAGTGGGGAGAGTTCTAGAGCCCGGGCTCTGAGACCTCAGGAGTGGGGAGGGTTCTAGAGCCCAGGCTCCGAGACCTCAGGAGTGGGGAGAGTTCTAGAGCCCAGACCCTGAGACCTCAGGAGTGGGGAGGGTTCTGGAGCCCAGGCTCTGAGACCTCAGGAGTGGGGAGGGTTCTGGAGCCCGGGCTCTGAGACCTCAGGAGTGGGGAGGGTTCTGGAGCCCGGGCTCTGAAACCTCAGGAGTGGGGAGGGTTCTAGAGCCCAGGCTCTAGCCCAACCTTGAACATCTACACTGTAATTCTACAGCCCCTCAGCCTGAACCCCAGTCAGCTGATGCAGGCCAGCTGTGGGTGTATTATTTGCATCTGATTGTTTTCTCCTTCTAACTGAGAGAGGTGAAGCAGGGTGGGGGTGGAGGGGATAGAGGCTGAGCAAAGAAAACAGACATCCCGGAATGAGACAGCGCATGGAAGATGAAGGATTTATTTTGTAGCAGATCCAGACGCTGCTTGGGAAAGCTGGTGCTGGGAGCGACTGGCCCATGGAGACTCTGAACGGAGGCCAAGACAAAAGGGATGTAGGTGGAAATCAATGTACGATGCCTGTACGGCAAGTCTGTGGGTTTTATTAAAATACCATTTCCTGCAGAGCCGGGGTTACAGTGTAGTTATAGTCAACAAAGCAGCTATTGAAAACAAGGAGCCTTCTTACTGAACGGTTTTGCTCCCTGTGAGGCTTTGAGGCTTTGCGTGCTTTATTGTCACCAGTGAGCTTTCGCTCGTCTTAGCCCTGCTGACCCAGGACAGCCGCAGGAGAGAAGCGAGGATGCTCTTCTGGCTCGTGCATCGTGAACTAAAGTCCCTGTTGCAATTCTCAGCTAAGCTCTGCTTGCTGAATGTTTGTTAGTGGTGAAGGATGATGCAAGACGCCGCAAGAGCCCAGCTTGATTGGTCAAATCCCCGCTTGAGTCTGTATTGCTGGCGGTTAGATAAATCACTGATTTCTAGAGTGAGCAACTTGGATCAGGGCACACAGACAGAAAAACATCTAAAATCCACGACAGTGTTACTTACAAATAGTCCTTGCAACCTTGTTTTAAGCCAGAGCTGCTTACAAATGAATGTGCCCTAGGCATATGGGGTGTCAAGCTGACAGCGATCCTTATTTATTCAGACCCAAATTAGTCAGTTTTACCAGCCACCAGTGCCAGCATGGAAAGGGTGTCACTGTCCTACATGAAGCTATGTGATACTCTTCTGCCATGCTTGCAGTTACACAGCTTTACCACTGCTTCGCAACATACTGGGAAGTGTGCACGTGCACTACTGCCCTCTACTGGTGGCAATCAGAACTGCTGAGCTGTGTCTCATAGGCTCCATCCTGCTAATGGGGATTCTCCTGTAGCTTACGTGTAAGAGACCTGTGCTCTTTCTTGAAGGAGAATTTTGGTTCTATCTCAGATTATTTATGTGTATTGTGGGAGCACGGAGGAGCCTCAGCCATGGACCAGGACCCCATTGTGCTAGGCACTGTACAAACACGGAACAAAAAGACAGTTGCTATCCCCAAAGAGTTTATAATCCAGATGTCGCTATGACGTTCCAGATGAGCTCTATGTGTAGTCTAATGGCAGCCATGCGGTTCCTAGATGACCCCGGGCTTGTTATAAAACAGTCGCAACTCCTTTCAACCTGCTCAACTTACAATGGGCCCTCCCTTACCTTCCTGTTTCTTCCGCTAACTCTTCCATTCTGATCTCACGAGGGCGATGGAAAATGTAGCATAGATCAGTGGTTCTCACACTGTGGTATTTGTCCTGCTGGTGGCACGTGGGCTGTTTTCAGGCAGCATGCAGGCTTGGTTTGAAATACAGAATCCGAATGAGAATCCATTATAGACTCATAGGACTGGAAGGGACCTCGAGAGGTCATCTAGTCCTGTCCCCTGCACCCATGGCAGGACTCAGTCTTACCTAGGCCATCCCCGACAGGTGGTTGTCTAACCTGCTCTTAAAATAACTTAGCACCAGTTTAAATGCTCGTTGTCCACGCTGTATTTGACACAGATGACGATGTGATGCAGAGCGATAGCACTGTCTGCTGCTAGCTGCGGGAGTAGGACACAAGGCGCTCTACTTTCAGTGGTCACCTCCATAGCGGCGAGCATTTCACATCCACCACATGCTTTCATTTGCAGGTGAATGGTTATGAAGTGGAGCTGCCATTTTTCCTCCCCTCCGGCCAGTTGGAAATTTACCGGAGCAAAAATGGCACGGTGATTGAGTCTGAAGGGCTTGTGAGTATCCAGTACTCCAACCTGGGCATGCTGCAGATACGCCTCTCGACCGTCTACTTCAACTGCACTGCCGGACTGTGCGGCTTCTTTAACGGGAACAGCAGCGACGAGTTCTGCTTCCCCAACGGCAAGTGCACGGACAACCTGGTGGTTTTCCTGCAGAGCTGGACCACCTTCGACGAGATCTGCAACGGGGAGTGCGGGGACCTGCTCAAGGCCTGCAACAATGACTCAGAGCTGCTCAAATACTACCGGAGCCGCTCCAAGTGCGGGATCATCAACGACCCCACCAACAGCTCCTTCCTGGACTGCCACGGCGTGGTCAATGCGTCGGCCTACTACAGAACGTGCCTCTTCCGCCTGTGCCAGAGCAGGGGCAATCAGTCGGAGCTCTGCGACTCGGTGGCTCGTTACGCTAGCGCCTGTAAGAACGCGGAGGTGGAGGTCGGCCAGTGGAGGAGCTTCAACTTTTGCCGTAAGTTGGGGAAAAGTCTTTGATTGACTTTGGGTGGGGTGAACTACTACTTCTTCAGAGGACAAGTATGTTCATTTTTCCCCCCTCCTCCCTTTCCATCCTTCCTTCCCCTCCACCCCCAGATCCTTCCCCTCAAAGCTGCACCTCCAGCCTGCGCATCTAAGGACTATCGACTAAAACGTTTGAGTGGTCCCATGTGCTATGCAGGAGGTCAGACTAGATGATCTTATGGCCTTAAAATCAAGGAATCTAGTCAACATTTTTGGAGGGGGGGGAAATGGCTTTTTGACCAAACCAAACATTCTCATGGAAAATTGTGAGCTTTTTTGGTCAGGAACCGTCTTTTGTTCTGTGTTTATACATGCCTTGCACAGTGGGGTCCTGGTGTAGGACTAGAATAAATAATACTAATTCATAATTAATCGTATCTATTATTTTCCTCTATTTAGGTTCTTATAAGGTTGCCCATCACTGTGGTGTCTGGGTGCAACATAGATTCATAGGGTAAAAACCTGGCCCTGTTGAGTTCAATGGAGCCAGAATTTCACCTATACATTTTAAGTTCAGAAGGGAACATTGTGATCATCTTATTTGATATCCTGCAGAGCACAGGCCAGAGAATTTCACTCTGTAATCCCTGCATCTAGCCTAGTATGACCTCACTGAACAGAACTTGATGCTCTGATTCACAAAAATCTCTGTAAATGAAGGATTGGTGGTGGGTTTTTGCTATTTCGCCAGCTTCAGTCAATGCAGGTTGTTTGTAACAATAGCCAATGATGCAAGAAGAAGTAGTCTCTTACCTAGCTATTTTAAGCCATGCGTTGGGGTCAACAAAAAGGAAATAGTAGGAGAGTTTCTTAACTTGTTTACCAGGTCCTTATTCAGATGAGCACCTGCTTCAGCCCCAGTAGCATTGTAGCAAAGTACAGTCTTGTGGTGCAGAAAGAAAACATTTGTACTTGTCGGGAAGAACTGGCAAGTAAATGGGCAACTTGTACAAATTAAGAAGGTAATCTTGTCTGGGCACAAAGACACAAAGCTTCTGCTTTTTGTGCTCAGGCTATTTTTTTAAGCACTTCCTTTCCCTTGCAGAAAGAGGTCTCCCAATTAAGTAATTTCATGATGGCATTTCAGGAACATCAGGAGTTGTATTACACTGTGTCTGAGTGTTCCAGAATTGCAGATGGATTCTAACAATAGTGTAAGCCATCATCAGAGAGTAATTTGAATAAGTCATGTTTTTTTGCTATCGCTGTCAGCTTGCCATCGATGTTGTAACATTCATAATTCAAAAGCACATGTAAAAAAATCCCACACCACAGAAGTACATAATAGGCAATGAACCAGCCTTCATCTCTCAAACTGAGGACTTATGGGAGTCTGTGGAAGGGAGAGGGAAGGAGAGACCCCGTGGTCTAGTGGACAGGGCCCTCAGAGTCAGGAGACCTGAGCTTCTATTCCCGGCTCTGACACTGACCTGCTTTATGACCTTGGACAAGTCACTTTCTCACCCCGTGCCTCAGTTTCCCCTCCTACCGTTGTCCAGCTTGCCTGTTTAGACTGTAAATTCTTCAAGCCAGGGACCATCCTGTATTGATACTGTAATGCAAATATCAAAGGGGTAGCCGTGTTAGTCTGGATCTGTGAAAGCAGCAAAGAGTCCTGTGGCACCTTATAGACTAACAGACGTATAGGAGCATGAGCTTTCGTCCTGAAGTTTTTTTGCTGCAGGATGGCTACCTTTTGCAGCAAAAAAACTTCAGGACCAGACTTCAGAGAGAAACTGCTGAGCTTCAGTTCATCTGCAAATTTGACACCATCAGCTCAGGATTAAACAAAGACTGTGAATGGCTAGCCAACTACAAAAACAGTTTCTCCTCCCTTGGTGTTCACACCTCAACTGCTAGAAGAGGGCCTCATCCTCCCTGATTGAACTAACCTCGTTATCTTTAGCCTGACTCACTCTTGCGTGCATATTTATACCTGCCTCTGGAAATTTCCACTACATGCATCCGAAGAAGTGGCTATTCACCCACGAAAGCTCATGGTCCTATATGTCTGTTAGTCTATAAAGTGCCACAGGACTCTTTGCTGCTTGTAATGCAAATATTAGTGATGATGATAGGAGAGAAGCAGGATGTGGACAATGAATCCAGAAAAGTCGACCATCATCTGCAGTTTAGAATGGACTGTCAGCGAGCTGATGTTTCTGCACAATTAATACAATAATAACATAAGAATCTTATGCTCTTATATAGCACATTGCATCAGTAGATCTCCTAGCTCTATAGATTGCAAAGGAGGGCCAAATCAAAATGGCACGGATGGGCAAACTGAGGCACAGAGAGGGAAAGTGACTTAGCCAAGGTCAGTGGCAGAGTTGGGAATAGAACCCAGGACTCCTGAGTCCTAGTCTAGTGCTCTATCCACTGCCTCCCAATAGAACATAATGGCCTCGTCATGCTGTTGAGGACACGTCACAGATAGTCCGTGGTGGTCAGTGATACGGATCACTGATATGACTCTGCAAATGTGCAGTTGTTACAGGTTTGCTCAGCAACCGTGCACATTTGCAGAGTCATATCAGTGATCTGTATCAATAACAACCACAGACTATCTGTGACAAGTAGCGCCTGTTCCCTGGCACAAAGAACTTGCAGAGTAAGGGACTGTAATCCAGCAAGGTGCTGAGCCCAGTGGGGCTTGAGAATGCTCAGCATCTCCCAGGATGTGGTCCTGAGATCCAGGAGATGAGACATGGAAGAATAAATAAACGGGAAGGTGCAGAGAAGAAGGTGGGAAGGATTCCTAAGGAGGAGGAGAGATGGAGCAGATACGCAGAGGGGAGGTTGATCCAGGTGTAGGGGGATACATTGGTCAAGGTTATGAAGCTGAGAGCGGGTGAAAGAGATGAAGGGAGCAGTAAGGCAAGAGAACCAGGAGATGCAGAGGAAACAGGAGCCTAGAGGTGGAGGCCTGGGGCTAGGAATTCTTGAAGGCAAGAGCAAAGAGCCTGAGTGCCATGTGCTGGTGTGTATATGGCAGCAGGGAGGGGACAGGAAGGGATTCATGGAGGAGAGCAATGCTGGGGGGGGGAAGGTGAGTCTCAGACACAGTTGGGGCTGTGAGCTGAAGGCAAAAGAAAGGAGTTAGGGTGTGATTCACACGGTGAACTAGGTCAGCGTCTCTGATGGAGGCAAGTGTTTCAGACAGATGGGGCAGTCAAAGGGAAAAGGACAAGGACAAGACCAGAGAGATGGAGGGGGAGAAGCTATGAGGGAGGTCAGGGGGAGAAAGTCCACAGAGATTATCAAAAGAGCAAGAGGGCCAGACTGAACTGGATCCTGAGACGAGACGGAGAGGAAACCTCTGCAGGAGGGAGAAGGGTACGAACAGAAAACCAGATACGGTGGCAGGATGGGGAGGGAGAAATCAGAGGAAATGGGAGGTGTGTACGGTTGTTTTCTTTTACAGTAGCTTGTGTGGCAATACCCAATACCACAACTTGCTCTTTGTCTTGCTGATCCTACATCCTCCTTCTCTCTGACCTGAATCTCCATCGCCAGTGACGGTGGAGCCTTTCTCCCCAATAAGCCATTGACGTTGTGTGTGTTTCATTGCCTCCAGCTCTCCAGTGCCCTGAAAATAGCCACTTCGAGGAATGCATGACCTGCACCGAGACCTGCGAAACCCTGGTCATCGGCCCCGTCTGCGTGGACACCTGCATGGAGGGCTGTCAGTGCGACGAGGGCTTTGCCTTCCAAGGGTCCCAGTGTGTCCCCAGGAGCGAGTGTGGCTGTAATTTTGAGGGGCATCAGCTCTTCACCAATCAGACCTTCTGGATGGACATCGACTGCCAGTTCTTCTGCTACTGCAATGGGTCTGACAACAGCGTGCACTGCGAGAACATCTCCTGCAAGGACGACGAGTACTGCCTGGAGGAGAACGGCCTCTACTACTGCCAGCCCCGCACAGATGCCTCCTGCATCGTCTCTGGCTATGGCCATTACTTGACCTTTGATGGATTCTCGTTTGACTTCCAGAGCAGCTGCCCACTGGTCCTTTGCACAACGATCTCCAGGCAGCGGGTGGAGAGGTCGGATACTTTCCCCGGATTCACCGTCACGGCCAAGAACGAGGACCGGGACCCGTCCCTGGCCTTGTGGGTGAAGCAAGTTGAGGTGGACGTCTTCAATTATAACATAGTCATCCACCGGGCCTACAAATACACGGTGCTGGTGAGTCGGCTGGTCACAACATGACCCAGAGGGTAGTGGGGTGGAGAGAGAGGCCGCAGCCTGGGGTTGTGGGACTCAGTTGAGCACAGTACACGCTGCCAGCTAATCGGGGACAGGGCAGGAGTTGATGCTATTGGAAAGTGGTGAAGTTTTGGTAGATCCTGACCCATGGTCTTGTGCACCCTTGTCTGCTGTAGCTCGAGTCCTGAACACATTCTGTCTCCAGAATGCCTTATGGTTCCTATCTGAGCATTTTCTGCTGCTCCACGTCTCTCATTTCATAAAGCTGCCTGACTTGACTTTCTTAAGGGGCCTTCTGTTTTCCCCTGTGCTGCCTCCATCATTTTATAGAGATCTACAGTGACATTTGCTTTCTGGAAGGATAAAGCCCCAGCAAGCTGCATTGGAGGGTCCAAGCCTGCCTGTGCATATGAAACCCTTGTGGGAACTCTGCAGGGGAGCTGCATGAGGAGGACTTGCAGGATAACTGGGTAACCATATCAAGGCAGGAAAGGGATTGGATTTCTGAGTTCTCTTAGGAGCTGCAAGCAAAGTGGGTGAGGTTCTAACTGACTTCCAAGGTCTGATTGTTTTCGGAGCAGAACCTGGCAGCCGGTATCTAAACAAGCTGCGGCGTGGTGTTAGAGGTGGTACCTTTAAGGGCTGAACGTCCCAGATAGTGAGTCTGGGTGGGTGTTATGGAGCTCTTGTTAAGCATAGCTACCTGGAACTGGACTCTGAATAAAACAGAGCTCTTGCAAAGAGCAGAAGCACTGAGTGATCACTGAACACCGCGTAGGGCATGATGCAGCCTCCTTGGGCAGCATGGAGCGCTTCTTAGCAGGAGGAAGTTCCCTGTGATGAGCTGATATTCCACTGGCGCTCGTCTGGCTGTCCATGCTGTCAGTTCCTGGAGGTGCACTGTTGGGGGCTGTGAGGCAAAAGTCTGTGGAATCTGGAACCTGGTGTCCCAATAGAACCTATTTCCAGGAAGAGCCAAAGCAAAATACTGAGTCCAAACATGCCCAGGCTTTGGGGAAGTTCAGATTGAGATCCAAATCTGGGTCAGAACTTCACAGCTCTGGGCCCATTTCTAATCATTGTCACTTTGGGGGCCTCTCTGCCAAGTGGTAGCAGATGTCTGGGACCTGCAGATCGGTTTCTTGTGAGAGAAGAAATCAGTGATAGAAGAACAGGAGGACTTGTGGCACCTTAGAGACTAACAAATTTATTAGTCTCTAAGGTGCCACAAGTCCTCCTGTTCTTCTTTTTGCGGATACAGACTAACACGGCTGCTATTCTGAAATCAGTGATGTAGATTCTGGGTATTTTCTTAAGACATGTCTATGAAGACGTACCTGAGATAGTTTTAATATGGCTACATTGGGTACCAGCACAGTGAAGTCGCAGCAGCAACTGCTTCAGCGTGAGCTAGCTACCCGAGTAATTACCTAGGGTCCCAGGCAGGCTTGTACTACTGCGGCTTCACTGCTCAGGCACTCGAGGTAACTAGATTAAAGCTAGCTCAGGTACATCTACTCGAGCTGCAGTCACACCCTGCGATTGCAGTACAGACGTACCCATTGGGTAGCTTGTTTCTTTGCACTTTCTACACCAGTCCTGGAACAGAGGTGCTCACAAACAGCACACAGTATGGAAAAGAGAACCCCAATCTGGAAAAAGCTGGGA